>NC_137953.1:13373668-14061168 GCF_963924665.1 Micromys minutus
AAACTGACCTTGAACTCTTGATCCTCCTGCCTCCTGGGTGCTGGGATCACAAAGTGCACCACAGTAGCCAACTGTTGTTTGATTGTTTTACCTAGACACAGTCTCACCTTAGAACCCAGGCACTATGAAACTCAAATCTGTATTCAGATTGCTTCAACTCTATGACAATCCTCCTGCCTCAACTTCCTGAGCACTAGTGATTAACATGTATTGAGGCACCATGCCAGGTGCCTTGACACATGAAGCCTCTCTATGCCCCAATTCTCAAAAGACTAACCCCTTAGTTGGTCATAATGACTTGTGCCTTTAATCCCAGCACTCCGGAGGCAGAGGCAGGTGGATATCTTGAGTTCCAGGACAGCCAGGACTACATAGAAAAATCTGCTCTCAAAAAACCCAAAATGAATGAATGAATGAATGAATGAATGATGACTACCACCCCACACATACCCGCAGTCTGCTGCTCATTCACCAGATGTCCAGTGTCACACAGTCTGAACACTGGGGTCCCAGGAATCATCAATAAAAAGGAGCACGGTCGGCTGACAGGATGTGGGGACACACCTGGACCATCACGTGGGAGGCAGAGACTGGAGAATTGGATGTTCAGAGTCAACCTCGGCTACATGGAGTTCAAAACCAGCCTGAGGTACATGAGACCCTGTCTAGAACCCTTTCTCACGTCCTAAAAATAAAAATAAAAATAAAAACCCAATAAGTATGATAGGTATGATTGAGCCAGAATTACAAACAAAACTATGTCGCAAAGAGACAGAGGGCAGAGGGCATATGCTTTCAAGCTCAACCCAAAGCAATAACCTCTCCCTTCACATAGTCACAGGACCACAATATATAATCTACCTGGTCTAACTTGCTGGGCCCAGGAAGGCCTTACCCTGAGGCATAGCCCGGAGTCACATAGGAAGCAGAAGGCCTCAGTCAAGGAGGCTCTCATTCCCTCCAGAATCGTAGGTCAGCGGTTCTCAACCGACCTTATGCTGCAACCCTTTAATACGGTTCCTCATGCTGCGGTGACCCCCCAACCACAAAATGATTTTCATTCTACTTCATAACTGTCATTTTGCTACTGTTACGACTCAATCGTTTGGAGGTAAAACGTTGCCAATGGTTCCTGACTCACAGGTTAGAGGTTCAGGAGAATGTGCACCGGATGGGCGGCCACAGTTGGGTGGCTCAGTGTCCAGGGACCCTGGCAGGCCCGTCTTGGAAGAATGTTAGTCAATCCATATAGGGATTAGTGCTCACAGTCAAGGCCCTGGTCCAGATAGCACAACAGGCCCAGAAGCAAGCCTTGCTAATTATCCGACCATCAAACCAATCTAACACATCTGGGCTGGCCGCTAGGGGAAAGCCTGGGGAAAAACAGGGCACTGAGGGGGATCAGGGAGAAAGCCTGGGGAAAACAGGGCACTGAGGGGGATCAGGGAGAAAGCCTGGGGAAAACAGGGCACTGAGGGGGATCAGGGAGTTGATACTTGCTTGTTCGTTTGAGACTGAGCCTGAAGACGTATAGCTCAGGCTGCCCTCAATTTTGTAATCCTCCTGCCTCCACCTTCCGAGGCCTGAGATTACAGGTGTGCACCCCCATGCCATCTAGATTGGAAGGTATTCTGTGTGCTAAAATACCATCAGATTGAGAATTAACTGTTTTCTTTTTTTTTTAAGATTTAATCATTTATTATATATAACGGCACTGTAGCTGTCTCACACACACCAGAAGAGGGCATCGGATCTCATTACAGATGGTTGTGAGCCACCATGTGGTTGTGGGATTTGAACTCGGGACCTCTGGAAGAGCAGTCAGTGCCCCTAACCACTGAGCCATCTCTCCAGCCCTCAGTCTGCTTTCTTATAGCATCCAGGACCACCTTGCTCTAAGTTAGCACTGCCCACAGTGAGCTGGACACTCCCATATTGCTCAGTAATCAACGTGATCCCCCACAGACCCCAGACCTACCTACAGGCCAATCTCATGGAGACAGTTTTTTTCAATTAGGAAACCCTCTTCCCAGATATGAGGTGCCAGACATGGCTTCTGGGAACCAAACTCCAGTCTTCTGGAAGAGCAGCAATCATTCTTGACCTCTGGGCCATCTCTACTGTCCCGGAGGACATCTTTTAGGAATCCTTTGTCCTTTTGTTGTGGGTTCCGAGGAATCAACCTGTGGCCATAACTGCATAGCGCATAGCAAATGCTTTCACTCTCTGAGCTATCCCCGCGACTGCATTTAATGTCTTGAGAAAACAACCCTCTTCCGTTGTGTCTGAAGAGAGCTACAGTGTACTCATATAAAAAAAAAATAAATCTTTTAAAAAAGAAAAAAGAAAGAAAGCAGACTGAGCAAGTTATGAGGAGCAAGCCAGTAAATAGCATCCTCCATGGCTTCTGCATCTCTCCTGCCTCCTGCGAGTGAGTGCACACACACACACACACACACACACACACACACACACACACACACAACTATCAAAACAAATCTAAAAAGATTTAGAAAGAAAGTTGTCCTCTGGCCTCCCCACGTGCTGTGACATTCACCCACATATAATGAACAAGTCAAGTTTTTTTTTTTTTTTTTTAAAGTAAATGTTCTTTTAAAGAACACAGTTTGCGATGCTGGAGAAAAGGCTCCGTAGTTAAAAGCAGTGGCTGCTCTTGCAGAGACTCAGGCTCATTCCCAGCACCCTCACAGAGGCCCCCAACTATTTGCAACTTCAGTCCCAGGGGACCGAATGCTCTATTCTGGTCACCTCAAGTACTTGTCATGTATACTGTGTACATAATTCATACATGCAGACAAGACAGCCAAACACATGCATGCATACATACATACATACATACATACATAATCCACAGCCTTTATTTGGCATCCAAATGTCTCCATGGTCAAACAACAGTCTCAAAACCAGGGTAGTCTGACCCACGATCCCAGCAAAGCCTTGTCCCTGTCAGAACCACAGGCTTGGTAGAGAGCTTAGTAGGAAGGTTACTGGCTGGTCTTAGTTGGGCTTTGGAGATTCATGCCTTTAATCCCATCACTTGGAAGGCAGAGGCAAGTGTACCTCTATGAGCTGGAGACCAAACTATTAGTTGGCGTTTAGGACTGGGGAGATTATATCTATCTATATCATCTATATCATCTATATCTATATCTATATCTATATCTGTATCTATATCTATATCATCTATATCTATATATATATATATATACCTATACCTATATCATCTATATCTATATCTATATCTATACCTCTGTTAATATACTGTTGACACAATAACATTGTGAAGACCTGAGATGGATCACAACATGGAATAGGGACAAAAAGCAGGAAGAGCTCAGCCAGTAAAGACGTTACTTCCAAGTCTGAAGGCATGAGTGATCCCACATGCCTACAGTCCCAACACTTGGACGTAGAGGCAGGGAGACCAAAAGTTCCCAATTATCCTTGGCTACACACAGAGTGTGTGTGGAAGGAAACTGACTACTTACCAGCGATTCAACTGCTTGTAGCCTCCTTGTGTCCAGTCTGTAAGCTGGGCACACAGATAAACCAGGTTATATAAGATGTTACAACTAAGGAGCAAATAAGAAACGTTGGGTAACTCTGAATTCTTTTTAAAGTTACATTTGTTTGTTCTTTTACTTATTCAGGAGGAGGGGCCGAGTGTGCACACTGCGGCTTGGGGACAGATTATGGGAGTTGGTTCTCTCCTATCATGTGGGTCCTGGGATCCAGATTCAGGTCTTTGGGCTTGGTGGCAAGTGTCTCTACCAGCTGAGCCATCTCATGGACTGTTTCTCTTTTCTTTGGTCTGCCACTCACATCAGCGGTGACTGAACACTGCTGAGAAGAGTAACCGGGACCCTGGTCAAGGGCACATGCTAAAGCAATCCCCATCCTTCCCAAGCTTCGTGGAAACCAGCGATTCCTGCCCCCATCTCCCCCTCTGAATACCCAGATCCTTGGGTCCTAGCTGCATTAGTACAGAACCAAGGTGGCCCTTAGGTTGAGAACCTATGTACACCCGGGAACAAAGACGAATGGAAATCATTGCTCACTGCATTTGAGAGTCCTATTACCGAGGAAAGAAAAGCTTATTTAAAAAAAAAAAAAAAAAAAAAAAAAAAGGTTGTTGGGGCCGAAGCGATGGTTCAGTGAGGTTAAGAGCACATGCGGCTTTTCCAGAGGACCCAATTTCAGTTCCTAGAACCCACATTAGGTCACTCGAACCGTTCAACATCCAGCTTCAAGGCATCTGATGCCGCTCTAGCCTCCACGTACACAAACCCACACTCAGATGCACAAGATACACAAGATTTAAGGAGGGAGGGAGGGAGGGAGGGAGGAAGAGAGGGAGGGAGGGAGGGTAATTTAAGTGTAGCTGTACTCCCAGCACTTGTTGAAAGGTGGAGGCAGGAGAATCACAGGTTTGCCAAGTTTGCTGTCATCTTTGGTTAGGCAGTGAATTTAAAGAAGTCTGAGCTACTTGAGATACCGTTTAAAAAATAAATAAACCAACAATAAGTCATTAAAAAAAAAAAACAAAAACAAAAACAAAGAACTTGTTTCTCTTTAAGACTCGGGTTGGTTTCCCCAACTCCACCACGCTTCTTCTGGTCTACCCTACCTCCAACTCCCTGCTTCAAGTTTGTCCCTCGAGAATGGGACAGTGCTTTGCCGGTTCTACCCGCCTCATCTAGTCTCCGATCAAAATCCAGTACAGCTTTCGCCCCTAGGAGCCCGGGGAGGTGTGGGGGAGACAGGGAGCTGGGTGTCCGGGGACCCAGAGTTAAAGAAAGATCCTTTGGGCTGTGGAGCTCCGGGAAACGCAACTTACTCGCTCGAGGGGGTTCCTGGCTCTGGACAAAGACGTTTTGCTGGAGACCACTCCTCCACCACCCTCGGAGAAGTGAGTCACCCAGAACGGCAGGGGCTGACTGGGGGCGTTCCCTTCAGTTTGCTACTCCAGAGACTTAGCATTGGGAACCTTGTAAGGACCCCGGCCAGTAAAGCTAAGGTTTCCCATGCAGCAGGAAAACTGGGGCTGAGGAGGGCAGTTTCCACCTCCCACACAACCCCATAGGTCCTTGGTCTCCATTAGGGTACCAACCTCTGCTGTTCCTTGCAGTACCCATTTAGTACTTGGTGCCTTCTTTTATCTTTCTTTTGTTTTGTTTTTTTTGTTACAGGTTTTCTCTGTGTAAAGTCCTGGAGCCTGGCGCTTGTTCTGTATACCTCTCAGAGCTGACTTCGAACTCACAGATCCTCCTGCCTCTGCCTCCCGAGTGCTGGGATTAAAGGCAGGCTGGTACGTTGTGCCTTCAGTGTGATCTTTGGCTCCGGATGCAGCTCTGTGGAGTGTTTCCTAGCATGCAGGAAGCTGGGTTTGATTCCTTGTACCACACATACTGGGCATGGCAGTACATGCTTGTAATCCCAGTCCTCGGAGGATCTCTCACACACACAAGGAAATAAGTATGTGTGATTTTTAACAGATGCGATCTTTCATCCTCACACCCCTCACCATTATTCCTACTTAGATGAATCCTCTAAGGGAGGACCAGAAGAGAGCCAGGAACGTAATCCAGGCTGGCCTGACCTGCATCAATGTGCCCTTCTAATTCAAAACCAAACAGACGAGCCAGTGTCTGCACCACAGTCCGCGTTGGGTCAGGATCTTAGCACACAAATCCACTCACGACTCAGTCCACAAAGCTGCTTTGTGTTTTGAGAAGCAACTTTGCAAAGGCCAAGCAGAATTCAATTCTCTGAGGTCCACTGACGCCTTTTGAAAGAATTTACACCCCGACTTTGTTCCTGGGCAGCGGAGTTGCATCCCGCCCTTCAGTGCCAGCCCCCACCCCCACCTCACTCCCCCCCCCTTTTTGAGACAAGGTTTCACTGTATCTGTCTGGAGTTTTCTATGTAGAGTACAGCCATACCCAGCTTAGTTTTCTAGTTCTGACAGATGCACCACCCACATAACCCACATCCCTACCAAGATGCCACTGCAGGAGTGTGTGTGTGTGTGTGTGTCCCTCACCAACCACACTGTTTGTACGGGGACAATAGTAAGTCTTCTTTACAGCACTTAGGAGGTAATAACAATGAAAAAAAAATCTAATTTTAAGACAAGTTCTTATGTAGCTCAAGCTGACCCAAACTCCCTGTGTAGCCTTAGATGACTTCCAACTTCTGGTCTTCCTCCCTCACCTCCAGAGCACTGGGGTTGCAGAGAAGCGTCGCTATGCCCAGTTTCTATAGCTCTGGCTTTGTGATCTGTGTACGCTAAGCAGGACCAACACTGAAAAAAAAAGTTTACTGAATGTCTTAAGGATGACGCTCTAACTCCTACATTACACAAGTACCTAACTGAGTAATCACACCGAGCGAGACAGCTTGCGCCCTTGAAAAGCAAGGTCAGAGACCCTAACCCTTCCATCTGGGAGACAGTGACCCTGAGAAGCTGTGGGAGGATTTGTCTTGAAGGTTAATTTGCTGTTGTTTTGGGGTCTTTCTCTCTCACTCTCTCTCAACAAGGCAAAAAGGTATGACAAGACCCAGACTGAGCCGAGACTTCAGCCACGGAGCCATCTCCCCAGACCCTTTTTCCTCTTTTGATCCTAGGTCTGCTGTGGGACTTGCAGTGACCCTCTTGCCTCTGCCTCCCGAGGGCTGGGATTACAGGGAGGTACCAGCATGCCCAGTCTGTTCTCTAGGTATTTTGGGAGACCGTGTTTTGGGTTTTATTTACAGTGTATACGTGTGTTTGCCTGTATGTTGTGAATGTATACATGTTCATGTACACACAGACAGATGCGTGGGCACGTGTGTATGGAGGCCAAAGGTAATTGTCAGATGCCTTCCTCTATTATCTCTCCCCCCCCCTCCCTCCCTCCACTGTTGCTCTCTCTAACCCTGGCTATCTTGGAAATCACTCTGTAGACCAGGCTAGTCTCAAGCTCCTAGAGCTCCTCTTGCCTCTGCTTCCCAAGTGTTGGGATTAAAGGCACACACCACCACTGCCTGGCTTCTACCTTATTTTCCTGAGGGCATCGGATCCCATTACAGATGGTTGTGAGCCACCATGTGGTTGCTGGGATTTGAACTCAGGATCTCTGGAAGAGCAGTCAGTGCTCTTAACCGCTGAGCCATCTCTCCAGTCCCCCTACCTTATTTTCAAAATTACTTTTTTTTAATGTATCTGAGGTTTTTGCCTGCATGTATGTCTGAATAGCAGATACATGCTTAGTGCCTAAGGCGGTCAGAAGAGGACAATAGGTCCCCTGGAACTGAAGTTAGAAAAAGTATGAGCCCAGATGTGGGTGACAGAACAAACCTTCCTAGCCACGGAGCCGCCCCTCTAGCCTCTACCTTATTTTTTGAGTCAAGGTATCTTATAGAACCTATAGCTCTGCTTCAGCTAGACAGGGGGGCCAGCAAGAAATCATCAGCCTCCACCTCTTCACCTGCAAACCTAGCTATTACCTGAGCGGTAGGGCTCTAAGTCCCATGCTTTAGGGTTTGTGCCACAAGCATCTTACCCACCAAGCCATTTCCACACACACCTCTCTTACTGTCCTTTTTGAGGCAGAGTGTCATATAACCCAGGTTGGCCTTGTACTCTCTCTGTAGGGGAGAATGACCTAGAACTCTGATGCTTCTGCCTTAGCCTCCTACATGTTGGGATTCCAGCCAGGGACCACCCCCAGATTATTTTGTTGTTGTTCTTTTTAAATTTTTTATGTGTTTTTTATGCATAAATACCTGTGCACCACGTGTGTGCCTGGTGCCTGCAGAGACCAGAAGGGGGCATCAGTTTCCCAAAGATTGTGAGCTGCCATTGGTGCAGGGATTTGAACTCAGGTCCTCTGCAGGAGAAGCAGGTAAGTGCTCTTAACTGCTGAGCCATCTCTCCGGCTCCCTGTTTGGTTACTGCAGCCCAGACAGACTTTGAACTCACTGTAATCCTCCTGACTCAGCCTCTGATGTGCTAGGATTACAAACATGACCTACTGTACCCAACCTGACTTGTAGCCCGCTTGAAGCCTTACTTAGTTCCTCATCAATGAGGTGAAGGCCTAGTTTAGGATATATGTACAACCCATCCTGGAGCAAGATTGTTCATTATCTCAGGATATCGTAAATCACAGAACAGAAAAGACTTCAGAGCCTTGACTTAACTCATTTTTTTTTTTTTTTGCCCAGGCAGGGGCTCCAGGATAAGGCCTTATTAGAGAAAGGCTGGACAGTGCCGGAGAACGACCCTCCTAGAGCTTCTCCCAACCACTCTGATCCTTCAGTTTACCCCTGTGGTCACAGAGTTCCTGGGTAAGGCCAGGACTGGACCCCATGGGCGCCCAGGGAGAATACCTGCGAACTACAAGTCCCAGCAGGCAGTGGGCTGCAGGACGTGACCTATGCTGTCGAAATCGAAGCCCAGGTTCAGAGGGCCCTTCAGGGAGAAGTCAGACACACTGATGTACGCACACACCCACACACCACATGCGCCAACTGAGTTCCCACCAACTACAAATCCCAGCAGGCAGCAGGACAATAGGCGGGGCCTAGAGTCCTATCTTTTCCTCCGGAAGTAGAGTCAGGCAGGTGTGCTGCGTTCCTGGTAGGGAGGGGCTCCTGGCAGCAGAGTAAAGCTGCTGGTGCAGGGGCGATGGGTGCCGACGAGGGCCCACAGTAGGCATACAGTAGGTACACATTGCACCTCCTTGATTGTGACTCCATTACCTGGTCTAACTCCTGGAACAGGGGAGAGGAGCAGTCCAGACCCTGAAACGGGGCTGAGCTTGTTAGAGCCCCTGGCTCGCAATCACTGGAGAAGCTGAGGAAAGGCCTGGGTCCTCTTTATCCCTCTGATTGAAATTTGAGGTCCTGATCCTAGGCACCAGGATGAGAGGCTACTAGGGGAGCAATAGCCAAGACACCCTTTCAAAGGCCTCTGCCCACAATACCAGTGTCACAACTCTTGTCCTAACTTCCCAGGTTGCCCAAAGAGCCTCTGAGGTGCTGAAGAAGGGACTTACCCAAACCCTTCAGTGCAAACCGAGCTAGGTGGGACGAACTGCGCCGAGGCCCCCACTTCCTCCACCACCGCCTGGGGCAGCTCTCTCCTGAAGACTCTTCTCAGCTGATTTCAGACTCCCAAGTGGGGACTCAGGTTACACCTGTATTGGGAGCAGTGACACCGCAGTGGCCAGGAATATATGGACTTTCTGTCTCCGACCCCATTTTTAGTTTTTACACTTTCTGTGCCGCCACGTGCCTGCTGGTCAATGTAGTCCAGAAGCACATGGGCTCTGAGGGTAGAGCCGTGACCCTGTTAAAGAGATTTTACTCCTCTTGGTAGCAAGGTGACGTTTGTATTAACTGGTCTTAGTGGTCTCCATGCTTATCCATCTAGGTCTGGGAATTTCTCAGAGACTTCTCAGATTTCTAAGTCTTTTTTGTTAAGACAACCTTTGTTGGGGAGCAGAGGCAGAAGAGGTCACGAGTTCAAGTCCACCTTGGGGCAAAACGGTATAACCATGACCCTGTTAAGAAAGACTTTACTCTTCTGCAGCTTGGTTGAGATCAGCTACTTCCTGCAACATGAGTCTTGAGACAATTAGAAACAACTCCAGAGTGAACATAACCGTGAGCCACGCTGGCTGGTTCCTGCTTCCTTGTCTCTGCCTCCATCTTGCTCATAGAAACAGTAGAACCACACCTTGTTGGCATACATAGCTTTTTTTTTTTTTTTTTTTTTTTTTTGAGACAGTTTCTCTTTATAACCCTGCTGCCCTGGACCTGTGTAGATCAGGCTGGCCTCAAACTCAGAGATCTGCCTGCCTCTGCCTCCCAAGTGTTGGGATTAAAGGCACATGTGCCATCATGTCAAGCCACAACAAGCTTTATATAAATTCTGGGGACTTAAACTCTGCTCTTCATACCTGTCCATAGGTGCTGTATCCACTGACCCACCCTCCCAGCATGTGTGTGTGTGTGTGTGTGTGTGTTACATTTATGTACTAGTGTGAGTGTGCTTGCATAGGAGCAGGTCCACACACACACACTGTGGCACCTGTCTATGTAGAGGTTAGAGGACACCTATCAGAATTAAGCCTCCTTCAGCTAGATGGATCTAGGGAATCAAACTCAGGAACCACAAACCCACAAACCAGGTGTGATGATACGTTGAGGGTCAGGGACAGAAGGATCAGGAGATTCAAGGTCACCTTTGATAGTATAGTGAATT
The DNA here is from genome assembly GCF_963924665.1 of Micromys minutus. Taxonomy (NCBI): domain Eukaryota; kingdom Metazoa; phylum Chordata; class Mammalia; order Rodentia; family Muridae; genus Micromys; species Micromys minutus. The sequence continues at coordinate 13,383,942 of NC_137953.1, forward strand.
TGAGGCCAGCCTGACCTTAAATCCTGCTTAAAAGGAATCGAGGTATTCATTATTTGACTAGTATAGTTTACCTTCCATTTTGTGTGTTTTCTTTATTTTATAATTGTAAATTCATGAGAAAAGAACAAATTTCATTATGTTATGAATTCAGCCAGGTGTGGTGGTACTTGCCTGCAATCTCAGCACTCAGGAGCATCTTGAATTCAAGGCCTCCTTGGGTTAAGAGACCCTGTCAGAGGGAGGAGGAGGAGGGAGAAGGCACAGGCTGGTGTGTGTGTGTGTGTGTGTGTGTGTGTGTGTGTGTGTGTGTATCTGCAGCTTAGTGACATATATTATCCAATTAAAAAACTTGAAATCAGACCTCTGAACTCATCTCTGTCTCCCAAGTACTGGGATTACCATGCCTAGCTGGAGAGACGTTTTCTTTAGGTTTGGAGGCAGACATGTATTACAAGAAGGCATTCCTCAGCGAGCTGCATTTCAGAATCAAGATCTGGGTTTCTGCGAGCTACGACTTTGGGCTGGGGCGCCGCCTAGCGGGATCCTGTGGAAGCAGGGCAGGGTGCTTTTTTGGTTTTGTTTTGTTTTATTGTTTTGTTGTTGTTTTTTAAGATCCTTTCTGTGTCAGTGTTCTCTGTTTGCATGTCTGTGTGCACTGTATGTGTATTTGGTGTCCGGGGAAGTCAGAAGAAGATGTTGGATCTAGAAACGAATTTATGGACAGTTGTGACCTACCATACAAGAACTGAACTCGGGTCCCCTGCAAAAGCAACAAGTATCCTTAACCCATGAGCCATCCTCCCCACTCTCCAGCCCCCCTAAAGTCGTATGGGGATGCAAGCTTCTGCATTTTGGGCCGAGCACGTGGTTCCTGAATCATAAACACTTGTGTGATTTGACAGTGATGGTGTTTGCTTCCTGAAGATCCAGTCTTTAGGGTTTAGCTGGGCTTTAGCTACTTTATGGGTTCTTTTTCCCAACCTTTATCCCTCCACCACACCCCCACCCCAGTTTCACTCGCTATCACTAGACAGGAGAGAAAGAAGGATGGGGGGGGAAGAAAGAAATATCTTTTCTTTTGTTTCTTTGAGCTCGACTATTAACAAACTGCAGCCAATCTCCCAACAAGCATCCACCCCACCAATGGGGCTCTCGGTGTTTATATACTCTCTGGAAAGTCCCAACGGTCGCACAATTGCAGAAACTATTTGCAGCTGGCAAAACCACGCCTCTGCTAGAGCAGGAAGCAAATCATAGTCAGCCGTGAAGCAGCCGCATAGCCCATACCTGGGAATTAAAACAAGAACATATGCTTACATATTTCTGTGTGTGTGTGTGTGTGTGTGTGTGTGTGTGCGCGCGCGTGTGTGTATTTTTTTTTTTTTTTTTTAAGGAATCAAAATTTCAGAATTCTCAGTACAATTATGTTCAGTTAAAACCACGGGGCAGTGTTATTAGGTGATGGCCGGGAACAAGACAGGAGTGAGATTCCCCCGTTAAGGGACTTTCCTTTATTTGCATTTTTGATAATGATCGATCTGCAGGTTCAGATGACCTACTTCCTCTGTCTGCCGCGCCTTCCTATGAATTGAGCTACGGGATGTCATTCTTCTCATGACCACCAGGGGCCGCCCTCTCCCGTGGAACGCCTGTCAACTGGGCATAGAAACAAGAAAGGGGACTGTGGGCTTTGCCCTAAGGCCCGGCATCTGTGTTTTCTATGTTCCTTTGGCAAAATGTAGGCAGGGTGATTTCAGGACCCTCCGTGCCTGTTGGAGAAACATCGTTGACCCACTGTGTCTGGGGTCACATAAGGGGAAGGGGAGAGCGTCATGTCAGTATGGTTCGGGAATTTCTCCCCCACTACCCTATGACCTAGAAAAGAGAACAGGAGGCTGGGATGAGATGCCCAGCTGACAGGTTCTGAACTGCAGACAGACTCCTAAGCTGGGTCATTTGATCCCTGTGGGGCAGTGGTAGGGTGCGGATGGATGGGGAGGGCTGTGGAATGCCGGCAAAGTGGGGTGGAGGAGAATAGCAGTCCCCCTTCCCGCCAAAGATAAACGGGGAGAGGACCCTGGGAAGTGAGAAAGTTGGTCAAAGTAATATGGAAGAGACAAGCTCTTCCGTTCTCTGTATACCAAGGGGACTGTTGTCCACAGGTGAAGAGCACAGCAGACAGGACGTGATGCCAGCCCTTTAGGCCTAGTAGTTAGTGATGGCAAGACATGGGCCTTTGAGAGAAGCCAAGGTTTGCAGAGCCCAGGGCTTCCCACAGAATGAGTAACAACTAGATATGCCCTACAGGGGGTATCAACCAGGAGCCTGTCATATGCCAAGCTGTGAGCCAGGTGCTAGGGGTTTTGCTGTGAACCCTGCAGAAACCAGGGTAGCCGTTTATAGAGCTTACTTCAGCACCCTGGGGGCGGTTCTGTCTAGCTCCGGAACAAGCCTGTGAGCTTAATGACCATAGAAGCCTTGAGCGAAGGGGCTGGGGGCTGCTGAACAATGTTCTTCTAAGCGGTGGCCCACAGGAAGGGAGGACAAGACAGAGTGTCCCAGGGAAAGAATAGCCATTGGGCAGCCCCAGGTAAGGTGACTTTGCTCCTGAATACTGGGTCTTCTCCTGTCTGAGCAGAATCTGGACCAGCGGGCCAAGCTGGGAAAAAACTAAGACACAGAGGACCCAGCAAGGTGGTAAATGCACAGAATCCCAGCACTTGAGAGGCAAAGGCAAGAGGATTGAAAGATTAAGGACAGCCTGGGCTACATAAGACTGTCTTGGTTTCTGCATGTATGTATGTATGTATATACGTACGTATGTGTACCACTATGTGTGCCTGGTGCCCGAGGAAGCCAGAAGAGGATGTCAGATGCCCTGGAAATGGTATTACAGATGGTTGTGAGCCACCATGTGGTTGTTGAGGAATTGAACTCAGGACCTCTGGAAGAGCAGTCAGTGCTCTTAACCACTGAGCCATCTCTCCAGCCTCAGGACTGTTTCAAACACACATGCATACACACAGCTCAAACCAAAACCGCACACACATACACAAAGCCCAAACAAAAAGAGCAATATTCTGAGGATAAATGGCCATAGAATAGAGCAGGGAGAGTCATTCACTCGAAAAACACACAGGGTCTTTTATAATTTTTTTCTGATTTTATTGGATATATTTTTACATTTTGAGTGTTATTTCCTTTCCCGGATTCCCCTTCATATCCCCTATCCCATCACCCCTCCCCCTGTTCACACACCCTCAGCCTCCCCACCCTGACATTCCCCTACACTGGGGTATCAAGCCTTGACAGGACCAAGGGCTTCTCCTCTCATTATTTCCAACAAGGCCATCCTCTGCTACATGTGCAGCTGGAGCCATGGGTCCATCCATCTCTGGGGGCTCTGGTTGGTTGGTATTGTTGTTCTTATGGGGTTGCAAACCACTTCAACTCCTTCAATTCTTTTTCTAACTCCTTCATTAAGGACCCCATTCTCATTTCTATGGTTGGCTGCGACCCAGGGCCTTTTTAAAAAAAGACTAAAAACATACTTATTAAGCCAGCAGTGATGTCTCACATCTTTAATCCTAGCACTTGGGAGGCAGAAGCAGGCAGATCTCTGTGTGTTTGAGGCCAGCCTGGTCTACAGAGTGAGTTCCAGTTCAGCCAGGGCTATGCAGAGAAAACAAAAATGTGTCTCAAAAAACAAACAACAGCAAACCATGCTTATTATACATGTTTGTGTGTGGAGGTCAGACCTGAAGTCCCTTCTCCTCCCACCACATGGGTCCTGGAAACCCAACTTAGATAGTCAGCATCTTTACTCACAGGCCCAAGATTTTTTTAAAAAGGTTTATTTGTATTATTTTAAAGCGTAGGTAGGTGGTGGGATGTATGCAGGCGGCTAGAGAGGCCAGAGGTGTTGGATCCCTCTGCGGCTGGAGTTATGGGCAGTTGGGAGCTTCCTGACCTGGGTAGTCAGAATCCATCTCAGGTCCTGTCCTTTGGAAGAACATTTATGTGCTCTTAGCCATCAAGTCACATACCCAGTTCCGCCAACATTTTTTTTTTTAAGTGTGATGCATGTGTACAAGAGGTGCCCTCTCTCTCTCTTTTTTTTTTTTCTCTTTTAGAGAAAAGTGTAAGAGAGTTGGGACATTCACATATAGACTTGGCTGGCTTCAATTTTTCCATGTAGCCCAGGTTGGCCTGGAATTCCTGCTCCTCTAGCCTCTACTTACCGAGTGTCAATTACAGCTGTACTCCTCCATGCCCTGCCCTGTTCTCTTATGGTTTTGTTTTGCTTGAGATATCTCATGTAGCCAAGGCTGGCCTAAAACTCACCATATAGCCAAGAATAAACTTGATCTTATAGACCTTATTTTCTATGAAGCTGGGAGTCAAACCCAGGGCTTTATGCTCCACCTCCCTCTGTTTTCCCATGTTTTAAGAATGTCTTCTCTCAAGTATCTCTGGGCTAGATGGCTCACTAGCCTAGTTGGCATCAGTAAGCTCCAAGTTGAGGGAAAGACCCTGTCTCAAAAACAAAACAAAACAAAACACCACCACTGCCACCGCCGCCACCACCACCAAACATCTCTAAGCTGGTTGGCAGTTCAGATGAATTCACTGCAGTTCCTGCAGGGACCTGAGTTCAGTTTCCAACACTTCCATTGAGTGACTCACAAAAGCCTGTAACTCCATCTCCAGGAAACCCAGGGTGCCTGCAAAGGCAGATACAACATACAGAGACACACACAAACGTGCATACAAATCTAAAGGTTTGTGTTATGTGTATGAATGTTTTGCCTACATGTATGTAAGTGCATCATATGCAGTACCAGAGGAGGTCAGAAGAGGGTGCTGGGCCCCCTGGAACTATAGTCACAGATGGTTGTGAGCTGCCAATGTGGGTGTTGGGAACAGATCCTGGGTCCTCTTAAAAAGCAGCAAATCTTCTTCAGTACTGCTCCATCTCTCCAACCCCCAAATAAAACCTTTTAAAACTTAAAGTAGGGGCTGGAGAGGTGGCTCAGTGGTTAAGAGCACCGACTGCTCTTCCAGAGGTCCTGAGTTCAATTCCCAGCAACCACACGGTGGCTCACAACCATCTGTAATGGGATCCGATGCCCTCTTCTGGTGTGTGTCTGAAGGGAGCTACAGTGTACTCATGCACATAAAATAAATAAATAGATCTTTACAAAAACTTAAAGTAAACAAAGTCAAGAGTAATGGAAGAAGACCCCAGATGCAACCTTAGATCTCCACATGTGTGTGCACACATGCTGCACCACACACATATGTAGGGGTATACACACACACACACACACACACACACACACAAACACACACACCTTGGCTTTTTCTTGTCTTCTTCAAGGTTTAGTAAAGTAAGCCTCTTCCAACTTAAGCATTCTAGAAGTATGGGTCCGCCTAGTGTTACTACGCTACAATGCAGGAGCCAGCGCTGCAGAACTCAGTAGGTCCTAGTCTTAGAAGGCAGTTAAAAACATGCGGTGTCTATTAAAGGAGCTGTGTGGAGTCCTCTGGGGCTTCAAGGACAGCTGGGATACAGCCAGATCTTTGTTGAGGTGAGGCTCAGAGAGGGCAGGGCAGAGCAGGACAGGGCAGGGCAGCTGAGTGGCCTATCGACCCAACACCCTGCAGGGCAGAGGCGAGCAGGGTGGTGCCATTGGTTTTCTTTAATCCAGAGGCACAGAGAAGCCATCTCTGTTCTCAGTGCATCCACCTCAACTGTGGAAAATCTGACCAAACCTCAGGAAGTGCTCTGGAGAAAATCTAGAAGATAATCTCCATTGTACCCAAAGCCTTCTGTCCCCTTTCTGGGGAGGTGGAGGCTAGGTTTGCCAGCAGCCTCTGAGGCTTCAGTGATAAGTGACCTTGTGCCGGGGAGAAGCAGGGACACAGACTCCCTAGGGAGTTTTCCCTTTGTCTATTGACCATCAGAGACGTCATCAAAGATGGGCGGGCGGGAGGACAAAGGTGTGGGAGGGAAAGAGGCCTCTCTCAGCTTGTGCTAAACCAGCCTCTTGACCGTCAGTGCTGGCCCCTCTCTCTTTGATGCAGACCACATTGCTTCGCAACTGTCCCTGGCATCTGCTTGAGCCAGCGGAAAATAGAGTTCAATGGGCTACTGTGTCTCCTAGAACAACTTAAGAGTCTGACGTGATCACCTGTTGTGGTACTGGATCCTCAGTCGGTGATCAGACCTCAGCCCAGCTCCCTAATTCTAGGGCCCTGTCTTTTCCTAGAGCATTGGTTTTCTTAGGTTGGAAATCCACATCACCAAACAATATATTTATTGTTTGACTTCTGTTTTGTTTTGAGGCAGTGTCTTACATAGCCCATCCTGACCTTGACCTTGCTCTGTACCTGAGGGTAGTTTCGAATCTGCTGTCTTCATTTACCAACTCCTCTGCTGTCTTCATTTACCAACTCCTGGGGTTATGTGACTTTACTGATCAACTCTAACTTAAAAAAAAAAAAAGAAGGCACCGGTGCTCAGTAGTACACACATTTAATCCTAACACTCAGGAGACAGAGACTGGTAAATCTCATGAGTTTAAGACCAGCCTGCTCTAAATCATGAGTTCCAGGCCACCCGGGGCCAAAATAGTGAGATTCTGTCTAAAACGGTAACAGCAGTCGACCTGAACTGACTGAGGTGTCCAGCGGGAGGTGACAGGAATGAGGAATGACGACAAAAGCAATGGCTGGGTCGGGAGGTCTCTCCTAACCTGATGACCAATGCTGAGCAAGCTAGACTGAGCCAAGGTCAGCAGAGAGCTAAGTCAGACGAGGTTGGCATAGAGAACCTGGGGTTCCTCAGGCACAGCTGCCTGAGGACTGATAACCACAGCCTGGGGAGAGGAGTCAGGTCCTCGGAAACTGCAAACTTGACTCCTTCGAGGCACTGGACCAGCTTTGCCAAGTTCGGACAAGGACGCAGAGCTAAAGTTCCCTTTATCCTTTCATCATGGCCTCGGAGGAAGCCTCCGGTCAGTCTGGCTCCTCACACAACAAAAGCAGAACAAACACAGCTTTATTAAGAAAAAGGAGGGCTGGAGAGGTGGCTCAACGGTTAAGAGCACTGGCTGCTCTTCCAGAGGTCCTGAGTTCAATTCCCAGCAACCACATGGTGGCTCACAACCATCTGTGATGAGATCTGGTGCCCTCTTCTGGTGTGTCTGAAGACAGTGACTATACTCATATACATAAAATAAATAAATTTCTTAAAAATGTGAGAAAGAACACCTCATTGAGGGAGTGGCTCCAAGAGAGGAATGCTCATTGATTGACATTTTGTTGTTTAAAACTTGGTCTCACTATATAGCACTGGATGTCCTGGAACTTGCTATGTAGACCAGGCTGGCTTGGAACTTACAGAGATTTGCTTGCCTCTGCCTTAGTCTCTCAAGTAAAGCCATGATCACCCCGCCCATCTTGACTAACTTAAAAAAAAAAAACTTATTTTAGATTAGTGTGTGTCTGTGTGTGTGTTCGCGCACGCGTGTGTGCTTTGGATTGAATCCTTTGCAGCTAGAATTAAAGGTGGTTGATGGGGACCAGAATTAAGAGTCAGCAGTTATGAGCACTAGCTGCTCTTCCAGAGGTCCTGATTTCAAATCCCAGCAACCACATGGTGGCTCAGAGCATCTAGAACTGTGTTCCCATGGGATTCAGTGTCTTTCTGTGTACAGACGTACATACAGACAAAACATCCATATACATAAAATGCAGGAATGAAACAGACCTTTTTTTAAAGGTGGTTGTGAGCTGTCTGAGGAAAGCAAACTCATGGCTGAAAGCACAGCTTCCACTCTTATCCTCTTATCTGATAAGCTGTCTCTCCAGCCTGACATTTATTTCATATGTGCACACTCGATAGGTCACCTCTGAGGCAAGAAGAAAACAGTAAATCTCCTAGTACTGAAGTTCCAGACCTCTGATGGCCGCCATTTGGATGCTGGAAACCAAACCTGGGTCCTCTGAAAAAGCAGACGAGTGCTTGTATCCACTGAGACGTCTCTTCAGCTTCCGCTTTATATTTTTAATTGGTTAATCAATTATGTGTGTGTGAGCATGTGCCACATGCTGTGTATGTGGTGGTCTGAGGATAGTCTTCAGGAATTGGTTCTTCCTTCCCTTCCATTTTGTGGCTTCTGGTGATTGACCTTGGGTCCTCAGTCCTGGTATGGTAGTAAGCAGCGCTACCCACTGATCCGTCTTGCCAGCTTGTTTTGTTGTTGTTGTGATTGTTTGTTCTGAATACCTTTAGCGAATTTATCTATTTATTTTGAGTGTGTGTGTGTGTGTGTGTGTGTGTGTGTGAAGTTATTCCTCTCCTTTCTTCATGTGGGTCTCAGGTATCAAACAGGTTATCAAAATTACTTTATCTGATAAACCATTTCAACAACCCTGTTTTGAGGTAGGTTCTCATATAACTTAGACTTGGCTAGCCTTAGACTCATTAAATACCCAAGGTGACCCATATTCCTAATCTTCCTGACGCCTCTTCCCAAATTCTAGGATTACAGGCATGTCATTGCCACCACTGGCTGAGTTTGTTTTGTTTGTTTTTGAGACAAGGTCTCATATAGCCCAGGTTGGTCTCATGTTTTAAAATAGCAGGTTCGGGACATTGTGTTCAGAATCTTATTGCGCTCAATAAATCTGGAGAGAAAAATAGTCTATAGGTCATAACATCTCCAGAAAGACCAGACCAAAGAACTCCCTCATAGATAATGTGCCAAAGCTCTGGCCAAACTGACCTGGCAAAGGCATGCTGGGTGCAGACACACTTTTTGCCAAAACTGTCTATCCGAAGGGCACTCTCAGCCTCAGCAACCTCTGGAAAGAGCTCATCTACTACCACACTGCCTCTGGTTCATGTCTCTTAGGGCATCCTTCTGGCTTAAGGCCTGATGTGGGGGTGTCTTGCTGGCACAGTGCCAGCACCTGTCTACACAGCAGGCTGGGAAGGTATGTCTGACTTCTGTGAATGGAAGAGGAAATTATTAGTGTGGATACCACCACCCCCACTAAAGGTAAAATGACATTCCTAGTGACCCAATAGAATGGCTTCTGTCCCCTTCAGTCTTCCAAGAGCCTGGACGACCAAATCTCAGAAGCTCCTGTTCCACACACTGCATTCCTTGAGACCTTTGGTCACAGCCTGCTCACTTGTCTTCCTTCAGGTCCTCAGAAGCCACCCCAGACCTTCCATAAAATGCTTCCCCTTTACTGACACCAGGGACCTCAGCTGGTCACCTCCTCTGTTTTTAGGCAACTACAACTTCAACTATGGTGCCCTGGGTTCAGGTAAGCTAACACATGCCACTAGCTAATTGGACCATCAGAACCCCCATCCATTACAGATAATGTCTTTTGAGTATTGTTTGTAGGGCAGATCTAGAATTTCCCATGATCCTCCTGTCTCTGCCCTCAATTCCATTCTTGAGCCACCCTGCACCTCGTGAACTGTTTTGTTGTAACGACAACTCTGAATGAGCTGTAATGTCCTCCTTCATAAGGAAACAGACATTCAGAGTCGCTAACCATCTCTTTGTTCTATCTGTCACTCAAGCAGCCCCCCCACGCCCCCAGAGGCTGAGTCTGTGCTATTCTACCTGAGCTGGGGGACCCTGTGCCGGTGAGCTAGGGGCTAGAGACGATTCCACCAACCTATGAGAAGTCACACTCAGAGCTGTTTCTGAGCACCTCACATGGGTCTGTTACAGACAGTTTAGACTCCCAGCCTGGGGGTGTCTAATTTTTGTCGTCCTGAGGGATCTGGGGACCTAAGTGGTTTGTTTGTTTGTTTGTTTCTTTGTGTCCAGCCAGTTCTAGAACTCACTCTGTAGATCAGGCTGGCCTCAAACTAACAGAGATCCACCTGCCTCTGCCTCCTAAGTGCTGGGATTGAAGGCGTGAGCCATCTCTCTAGTGACAGGGCAAGTGGAGGAACTGACTTTGTATTCCCTAAGGCTTAACTGTCTACCCTGGCCTAAATTATGGATTGTTCACACAGGGGATTGGTAGCTGAGATCTCAGAATTCTGTGGAATCACTCTGTGCTCTGAAAATACCATAAAAATCAACACTCAAGTGCGGCAGACAGTGGGGGAGTCACCCTTCAAGATGTGAGTGCTTGCAACCTCCCATCTAGGAATTCACCCAGAGGGTCTGTCATGACACACACAATGCGATCCCAGTCAGAGAAAGGGACTGTCCAAAGCAGTCTGTCTGATGACACAGTAGAGGCAAACCTCTCTCTCACCTTCCCCTCCTTTCATCTCTGTGTGGCTGTGGTCCATGCCCAGGAGACACAGATTCTGCCTCTCTGCAGCCTTCTTCTCCTGCCTTGCAATTTGCCTATGCAAAGCCCTAAGCAGGAAAGAGCAGCTGAGGTAAGGGAGGGAACTCGGTACCACTGGGAAATCCTATCAGTTTTGGTTGGGGTAGGGTGGCATCCAGAATGTTCCACTCGGTCTGACCTTAGACTTTGATCCCATAGTTAACCACTGAAATTAGGTCTTGTTCTCCTCTTGTATAAATAAGAGAATCTCTTAAGTGAGAAAAGTTGACCCCTGACTCTTGGTCAAAATATGGAAGAATGTTGGACAGTTTCAGGTGGGCTTAATCCTATGTCTTCTCCACACCCCCCTTTTCTGTGGTACTACCTGGGCTCCTTTTTGAGTTACCCTAGTGGCTTTTCTTGGGTTTTTAAATTTTGGTTTTTGTTGTTGTTGTTTATTGAGACCGGGTCTTAAGTAGTCCAAACTGGCCTTGAATATGGTGTGCAGCTGATGGATGGCCTTAAATTCTGACTCTCCTACTGGGATTATAGGTGTACACTACCATGCCCAGTTTTTATGGGGTGCTAGAGTTCTGTGTATGCCAGGACAAGGCTCTATCAACTGGACTGGGTCTTTGTGTCTTTATAAGAAGAAGTAATACCCAGCTCAGCCTCCCTCTGTGCTCACAGGCACAAGGCTACCTGAGGACACAGAGGCGGTGATATCTAAGCCAGGAACTGAGTCCTCACCAGAAACTAACCCCGATCTTGGCCTTCTATCCTCCTGATTTTAGAGTCAGTGTTGTGGCATTGTTACATCAGCGTGATCCAACTAATAGACTCAGTGTCTTTACTTGGAAGGGATGGTAAAACTGGCTCTCAGTCATGAAGTTATTTTGAGAGTTCAATGAGGAAATGACACTTTCTGTGTAAGTAGACCCTTACACTTTCAAATATAAGGGTCAACGCTTTCTGTGGCATCCTCACTGCCTGAAGCAATGCCTGGTGTGTAGCACATGTTTGTTTGTTTGTTTGTTTTGTCGTTGTTTGTTTTATTTTGTTTTGATTTTGCTTCTGTTTCATTCTGTTTGGTTTGAGACAGGGTCTCATCATATAGGTCTGCCTGTCCTGGAATTCAGTATGTGATCTCACAGTCTCACTCAAAGCTGGCCTCAAACTCAGAGATCTACCTGCCTCTGCCTCCCAAGTGCTGGGATCAAAGGTGTGTGTCATCATACGCACTTTGTTAGACAGACGTTTTATAAACACCCCCATTAAAGAATAAACTGGTCACATAGAGTAGGATAGCCTCTGGATTTCCCCCTCACCGTTAACTTGTGATACTTGATTATCACCCACCAGCAAGTGGTAGTAGGAGTGAAGGGTCAGGATGGGTGACATCTGTCCATCAATGTCACCTGGTATAACTCAGAAAAGATAATGCCGGAAAGCTATACTGGTCCATTTTAGGTCTCCTAGCTTGGCTGAAGAACTGGAGACCACAGCCATGAGAGGAGAGCAGGGCCCTGGGAGTGTCCTGGATAAAGTCCATTTTGGGTGGGGGACCTTTCCAATACTTAGAATATGTAAATAATGTAAATGACAGGAACAACGGGGCGCTTGTTCCCCAGGACATTTGTGGCAGCTCCTGGGCTCTGGAGAGGCAAAGCGACTCCATTTATCTACCTTGCCATGGTGAGACTTGGTAGCAGAGGGTCCTCAGGCCCATATCCCTCTCAGACTCTTGGAGATCCAGGACTCTGGGCAGGGAGAGTCCCAGCTGTACTAACTCTGCTCCTGCTCTTTCTAGGACAGGTTCAATGGCAGCAAGGCCCGGTGAGTCCCCTTCTTTCTCTTGCTCTCCCCCTTGCTTTCCTCTACCTACCCCCCCCTCACTGGAGCAACTGTCTATCTCTACCCACCCACGACTAACCATCCGTGTACTTCAACTCTGTCAGCCCCGTGCTCAGCTTCCCAGGGGTACCAACTCATCCAGCTGTGCACGGAAGGCTACTAGTTCTGCCTGTCCCCTCAGCCCCACCCCCAGCCTCCTTCTGTTGCTCTGGTCTCAGGCCCACACGGTCACACAGCCTCTTCAGGGAGCATTCCCAGTCATAGGTGTGCGTGACCTAAAGTGCAATGTCACCGTGGCAGAACTCAGGGTCTCCTTGGGCAGAGTTGAGTAGAGTCTGCTTACAGGTTGGGGCCACCACTCCTACCTGCCAGATGTGCAGGTAAGTACTGGGTCTTAGGGGCCCAGCAGACCAGGGTCCCCCACAGATGGATCTCCCTGAGTGACTCTAGATAGCCTGTCCAGCAAGGCTTAGCACTTAAAGCTTGGTTCTCTTACCTGTCTTGGTCAGAATCTCGGGGCAGGGGGCAGAAGCCATTGATGGGTGAACCAAAAAATCTGCAGAGGACCCTGTGTTTCGACACACCTATCTTGTCTATGCTGCTGGAAAGGCCCATTTTTATGGGTTCCTTTAGCTGTAGGGTTGAAGCCCATTATTTAGGGCAGATGGTTCACTGTTTATCAGAGAGGGCACAAAGCCTCGTGCTGGAAGTAGGTGGGCTGCAGTGAGGCAAAACCAGTCTATCTATCCAGACACTCAAGTTTGGAGAGAAAATGTAGCCAGCCCATCTTTCCTGCCTGGCCAAGAGACGTGGAGACAAAGGGTAAGTCCAAATGCTGAGGATGGGGTGGGGGAGGGAGGCACCAGACATCAGGGCCTGCCATTTTCCATCCTCCATCTTCCCTTTGCCACCAGCATCCCTTTTTGAAGGCTCAGGAGGAGGTAGAAGAGGAGGATAAATATGAGCTGCCCCCCTGTGAGGTTCTGCCCCTCAGTCTGGCCCCTGCGCAGTCTCCTGGCTCTAATGAGGACTCCTTGTATCTGGGTGAGGGCTGAGGAGGGAGGGGCTGGGAGGTTGGGTCAAGGCAAGAGGGTCCAACAAAAGGAGAATCCAGACCCAGCCTCTCTTCCCTCTGTCTGAGCCTGGGCAGGGGAAGGGCATCAGCTGACTGCCACTGAGGCCTCTTAGCTGGGCAGAAAAGGCCAGAGAGATGTGGGAAAGGAGTTAAAACTGTAAAGGAGAATAGGGAGGAGACAGGAGGGAGGGGCGAGGTAACTAAGGCAACATTGACAAAGCAGGAAACCCGACCCAGTCCCTAGGGCCTTGCGCCCCCCCCCCCCAAATCTCTGCACATCCTCCGAACTAGGGTGGGGATGCCCTGAGAGCCCAGCACCACTGGCATCCCCCCCCCCCCGCACTCCCCCCCACGGGCTCAGTCACGTGGGGGCAGGGAAGCTGACTGTCTCCAGTTGCCATGGAGACGAGGCTGTCAAGAAGCCATTAAGTAGAGGGGGAAGGGAAGGAAGACATGGGGGCTAGGTGGGGAGCGTGTGAGGAGCTAGTAGTATACACAATGGGAATATACTACCGAGGAACTTCCTCCCTTTCCTTAGTTTACAAAGCATGAAGTCTCTTTCAGATCGTTCAGGGCTCCTGGATTCCTCCAAGCCACCACCGCCCCGGCCTCAGCCTACCATGGCCAGAGGACTCCCCATAAACCCTTTCTTCCCTACCCGCCCTACCTCTACCTCTGGCTACCATTTTCCGGTGAGTAAATCTGACAAATATCTCATTTGCAACCCCCGCCTCCCGCCCCGTGCCCGTTCCACCCCCAACACACATTTATATTCTAGAATCCATGAAACCTCTGATGCCTGGTGCATTAGAGTCCAGCGTGAAAAACAAAACCAAGCAGTGGTAGCTCCTCCCACTGGCCTAAAGGGTCCTTTCGTCCTTTCCTGACCCACCAGCTGCTCTGCTCCCTGCTCTCACCCGCACTGTTAGACAGGGCTCTCCCACCTCCGCTGGGGTTGGGGGCAAGGCTGCCCTCACCTAGCCTCTGGGCCACGGGAGCCCTCTCTGGCCAGAGGGGCTAGCTGTCTTCATTCCCAATTCCCTTTCCTACCTGATCTGGTGGTTATCCACTTTGAAAACTACCCCCGTTGCTTTTGTATTTTACAGAATAAAAACAAACAAACAAACAAACAAATGGGAACGTTTACAGTAAGGAAAGGGACCCCAACTAGAGGCTGAGAAAAGTGTTGTCCTCCGCTTCTGTTGTAGTGTTTTATGTTTGTTTGTTCAGTTGGGTTTTGGGGGAGGGGCAGTTGCGAGGGGGTCTCATAGAGCCCAGGCTGGCCCTTGAGTCATGCCCATCCTGCCTCTGCCTCGGGCACGCACATGCTAACAAATGAGTGTTAGTTTTGAAAGCAGCACATCGATCTACCCCCTCACACCCCAAGCTCCCTGCTCTTCAAACACCTTCCTTCCCCTTCCTCCTCCCTCACTTCCCTCCTCCCTCACTTCCCTCTTCCCTCACTTTCCTCCTCCCTCCTCCCTCACTTCCCTTCTCCCTCCTCCCTCCTCCCTCCTCCTGCCTCCATCCTGTCCTCTATCCTTCCTCCTCCCTCTTCCCTCCTCCCTCCTTCTGCCTCCTTCCTCCCTCCTCCCTCCTTCTGCCTCTTTCCTCCCTCCTCCCTCTTCCCTCCTCCCTCACCTCCCTCCTCCCGCTTCCCTCCTCCTGCCTCTGTCCTCTATCCTTCCTCCTCCCTCTTCCCTCCTCCCTCCTTCTCCTTCCCTCCTCCCTCCTCCCGCTTCCCTCCTCCTGCCTCTGTCCTCTATCCTCCCTCCTCCCTCTTCCCTCCTCCCTCCTTCTGCCTCTTTCCTCCCTCCTCCCTCCTCCCTCACTTCCCTCGTCCCTCCTCCCACTTCCCTCCTCCTGCCTCTGTCCTCCATCCTCCCTCTTCCCTCCTCCCTCCTTCTACCTCCTTCCTCCCTCCTCCTTCTTTCCTCCTCCCTCATTCCTCTCTTCCCATTATTCCCACAGCTGAAGACAACAATGGGCCTGCAACCTGCAACCCCAAAGCAGGGATCTGTTTTTGGAAGGCGAGGTAGAGTGCCCTCTTTCCACGACTTCTATGGAGGGGGAGTCCTTTCCTACACAGGCTAGAATTTTGGGGTTGCCTTGAACTGGGCTTGCTGTATCTCTCCCAGCCACAAGCCTCCAAGTCAGTCAGTACAAGTATCATTACCACCCAAACCATGAACTGCTGTGCCCTAGAGAGTTCCAAAGCAGAGGCTCTGACCTCCAGGCCCTGTCTTCAGCCTGTGTGATCCCTGGGCCAGGTGAGGGGCATCCTAGAATGAAGAGGTCAAATCTAAGAGTCTCCCCATTAGACCTCTGAGTATTATTTCTCGGTGGTCAACCTTGGGCTGTCACTCCAATTCCTTCTTCCCTGTCCAGAGACTTACCTCTATGGTCAGTGTCTTGAGGTCTATGACCACAGGACCTTAGGATGTCAGGATGGGGGGATGGATCACTTAAACCATCCCTGTGTAAAACAGGTTACGGGAGGATTGGCATCCTCCTAACCCAAGGCCAAACAGCTCACATGGGGCAGAGTCCATCTTAATTTTCCCAAGGGTTCCCAGGCCCCCTCCCCATTGATGCTCATGAGTGGTCTGAGCACTGTGATTAAGGGTACCCAGGCCCCCTCCCCATTGATGCTCATGAGTGGTCTGAGCACTGTGATTAAGGGTGCCCAGGCCCCCTCCCCATTGATGCTCATGAGTGGTCTGAGCACTGTGATTAAGGGTGCCCAGGCCCCCTCCCCATTGATGCTCATGAGTGGTCTGAGCACTGTGATTAAGGGTACCCAGGCCCCCTCCCCATTGATGCTCATGAGTGGTCTGAGCACTGTGATTAAGGGTACCCAGGCCCCCTCCCCATTGATGCTCATGAGTGGTCTGAGCACTGTGATTAAGGGTGCCCAGGCCCTTTCTCACTGATGCTCATGAATGCTCGTTCTTCCTTTTTCTACAGGGCGAGGTGCACATGCTACAGTGGTGAGCTGCCTTCTTCTCTGTCTTGTAGTCTAGGGACTGGCCTAGAAAACTGATTGGAGTGGAGTGGGCACCTGGGTAGCCTGGGGAAAAGGCCTGCTCTAGAGTCTTTCTCTCTACCATGAGTATAAGCCAATGGTGCCCCCCAGAGCCTCCCCTCTCTCTGAGCACTCCTAAAGGAGAAGTCGGTTAGGCCATGCCCTTCCTGTGTAGATAAGGAGAAAGTGAGGTGTCTCAGTCAATGGCTTCTTCCATGTCCTACTTCCTCACTAATGAGGCAGGTTCCTAAAAAGGACCACAGGTCTAGTCAAACCCATAGTCCTACACCTTAGGCAACAGATTGTGCAGAGAAACCCGATGAGGAAGACATCTACCTGGAGTGTGAACCGGATCCACGTGAGTGCCTGCCCCCACCATCCCTGACGCCCTCCCATAAACACGTCCACTACCCACGAACACACTCTCACCTGGCCCCATATTTGTTCCCTCCAAAACACTCCCCTCCAGACCCCAGCCTGGGTGTCTTCATTTCTGCCTTTGGTCCCACACTGTCCCTACCAAAGAGTTGACACCCTTAGAGAAATAGCTGGGTGGGGTTTCTCAGCTGCTACAGTCAGACCATCAAACTGGAATCTCCTTATGGAAAGTCTCCAGGAGAGCCAAGTCAAAGGCAGCAGTAATAGACCCCTAGGTTGTTCTCAGCTTCTTCCTGATCAGCCTGGACTTCCCTGCCTGGTCCCCAGCCAGACCCTGCCTGCCCTCTCTCTTTTAGCACCAGTCTTGACTAGGTCTCTGAGCTCCAAAGCCCTGATGCCTCCAGTTCCTCTGCCAAGAACATCAGGATTGCCCAAGTAAGATGTAGCAGTGGAAGGGAACAGCATGGGACAATGGGATTTACTAATTAAGGAAACCCCAGAGGCCAGACACAGTAGCAAGTGCCTTTCTCAAATTCCAGCATTTGTGCGGCAGAGGCAGGCAGACCTCTGTGAATTTAAGGCCAGTCTAGTTTACATAGAGAGTTTTGGTTCATTTGAGGATTCACAGTGAGATCCTATCTCAAAAAGAATAAAAATAAATAAATTAAAAAAAATAAAAACAAGGGCTGGAGAGATGGCTTAGTGGTTATGAGCATGGCTGCTCTTCCAGAGGTTCTGAGTTCAAATCCCAGCAACCACAGTGGCTCACAAACATTTGTTATGGGATCCAATTTCTGCCCTCTTTCTGGTGTGTCTGAAGACAGTGACGGTGTACCCACATGTATAAACTAAATCTTAAAAAGATAAAGGAAAGGAAACTAAAAGGAAATTTTCTGAGCTCTGGTTTCCAATTTATTCCTTGCAGGTCAGTGGTTGGTCACCAGGAGGTTTGGAATGTAAGGGCTAATGGTCAAGGAAGAAGTGAGCCCAGAGGGGTGGGAGGAAGGCCGAGGGTGGGATTTCGGGTTTTGGGCAGCATCCTAGAAGGCCAGCTCTCATCTGACCAGATTTCCTGTGTCCCAGGGAGCTGTGGATGCCCCACTGAAAGGTGAGTCCCTACATCTTCGGTCCGAACAGGACTACTGTGCTAGGATCTCACTTCTGGCAACAGACTCTCCTCCCACATCCTCAGGCTTCACCAAGGGTCTGAGAGGATCTCTTGGGCACTCTCTCGTGTCTGCACGAACTCGAGAAGCTGCCAGTGTGTGTCCCAAGATCAATTCTCATTTGGAAATTGTGCAAGGCCTGTCTGGTGGGTCCTCCCAGGGAATACAAAGAACACAGGATAGCCTCTGTCAGGTTTTAGACATGGTGGTACCTTCCGCTGCGGCACCCACCCATGAGGCCTTCTTACCCATCCCCTTCCTAGTTCCAGCCCTCTTCTCTGCTTCTTTCAGCAGGAAGGAGGCTGTCTGCTTCCTCCACAGCCCCTGCTCTGAGTACCTCTGCTGCTGAGGTGAGCAGGAGATGGGACAGATGCCAATGACACCTGTGGGAAGCAGAGCCCCTTGCCCAGGAGCCTTCCTAACCTGGGGCCCACACCCCCACCCAGAACACTCACGCACTGAACGGAGTGTGCAGCTCCCCCAGGCAGTATTGCAGGCACAGACATTGCTTGGTTTGTCCTGTAGGACTCAGTATGGGGCTGGTAGATGTAAACACAGATCGTTCTACCCCACGGTTCTCTGCTCTCCGTGCCCAACCCATGCCCGGCTCTTTGAGCAGTTCTGTGTATTGTGCAGGACGGCAGTCTGCTGGGTCAGCCTTGGTACTCTGGGAACCGTGACCGTCAGTCTGTTGAGAGAGCCCTGCTTCACGTGCATAAGGTGGGGGCGCCTGTCAACTCTTGGCCTTCTCTGAAAGTCCTTCCGTACTCTGCCTCTGGATGATGAAGCTGGCAGTCAGGGTCAGGGAGGGACTCCACGAAATTTAGTCATCTGGGCTTAGGCGATTAGAAGATGACGTTCACGGTTGGGGTCTCCTCCATAGGATGGGGCCTACACGGTGCGCCCCAGCTCTGGGCCTCACAGCTCCCAGCCCTTCACTCTGGCGGTGCTCCTCAGAGGCCATGTCTTCAACATTCCCATCCGGCAGCTGGACGGCGGGCACCATTATGCCCTGGGCCGGGAAGGCAGGAATCATGAGGAGGTGGGTAATGGGGGAGTCATGGGTCAAATCAGAGAGGTAGGCTACAGAGCAGCACCCTGGGCCCGGCCAAGAGCATATGCAGACTCAGGGAAAGCACACAGATTGCTTCCCGCCCTCACCCTGGGTCGAATAGAGGTGACAGAGGGCAAGGGCCTCCGAGTGGTTCTATCTGTAGGTGTCTGCCTTGCAATATGAGGGTTTGAGTTTTATCCCTCCACCACTACCCCAGAACCCCAGGGGTAAAATAAATCAGTAGTGGCGGCTTGGGTTTATAATCTTGGACTGGGGAGGTTGGGAAATGGGTATCCAGATCTGGGACTCATTGGCCATGATAAGCTCCGAGCCAGTGAGAAGCCTTGTCTCAAAAAACAAGGTTGGGACTGGAGAGAAGGCTCAGTAGTTAAGCGCGCTTACTGGTTTGGACTAGACTTGAGCTCCCAGTGGCCACTGCACTTGTCTATAGCCCTAGTGCCTGAGTGATTTACTGCCCTTCCTGGCCTCTGCAAACACCGCACGCATGGGATACACATAAATCCCTGTAGGTGAAACACTTGTACCCAAAGAAAAAGTCTAATAAGCAAGGTGGTGAGGCACGGTGGTCCTCTCTTCTAATCGTAAGACTCGGGAGCCAGAAGCAGATAGACCTCTTTAGTTCTGGGACTACACAGTGAGACCCTGTTTAAAAACAAATTAACTCGTGTGTGTGTGTGTGTGTGTGTGTGTGTGTGTGTGTGTGTGTGAAGCTCAAGGCCTGAACATCTTCCCAGACATCTGGCACTGTGAAAAGAGACCCATCAGGCTTTGGGGGAAGCACTTCCTTGCTCAGTTTTCATAGGGTCAAGGTGAGGGCAATGAGGCCATCTGAGAAGAGGGCAGGAATCACCAAGGACTCTTCTCCCCAGCAACTGCTGGATTCAGACGGTAGACAGTTACCCTTGCTAGAGTCCGCAGCAGAGGCCTAGACCTAAAGCAGTTCTCACCCGGCTCTGGAAGCCCGGGGCTGGCTCACAGCATCACAGGCCTGTGCAGCTGCAGGCTTACAACCAGACAGCAAAGCAGTACCGAAGTTCCAGAGCCCCGTGGGAAGAAAAAGATCTAGAAAAATGCCAGCCAGCTCCCCCGCCACGCCCCACAGTTGCCTTAGAACGTTGTTGGCAGAGTTGAAGCTCAGGGGACCCACAGATGCCCTGCCTTGCCCTATACAGCTCTTCTCCTCCGTGGCTGCCATGGTTCAGTATTACATGAAGCACCCCCTGCCCCTTGTGGACCGACACAGTGGCAGCCGGGGATTCACCTGTCTGCTCTTCCCCACCAAGCCCTGAAGAAAAAAACAAGACACAGATCCACCTTTGGGATATGGCGTACGCCTTCACTTTCCCCTCCTACTTTCTTTTCCCTGTCACCCTGCACCCCAAAAGCCCTGCAGGTTCAAAATGACAGGCATTAAGATGACCCACCTGGGGAGGTTGGCTTCCTCGAGACACTGCCTCTCCTTAGACTGACTTCTTGTGGGGGGTTAGCATCTTCTAGGAGGAACTACTTTTCCAGTACATAGTATGCTTTCAATAAACATTTACTGACTGAATTCTCTTTTAATACCCCACCCCATTATGAGTATTAAAGTAGGTAGGTCTGTGTGTGATCACGCGCATGAGTGTATATGTCCTCAGAGGACAGAGCATCAGATACCCTGGAGCTGGAGTTAGGGGGTCAGGGAATGAAAGCGACAAGATGTAGGTGCTGGGAAGAGCATTCAGAGCTGTTTAGCCTCTGAGCTCTCCCCCTCAGCACAGGGGATGGATTCTGGAATATGCTGAGAAAAAGAGGCCGAAGGCCTCACACCTCCTAAGAGGAATGGAGTAATGTTGCTTTGTGGGTCTACTTGGTAGGCTAGACTGCAACGGTAAGGGACCCATTTCTACCTGGTTTCGGGGGCGGGGGGGCGTGTTGTCCTTCTAAGTTCTCTGCTGAAGAGGAAGAAGGCCAGGCCAATAAACTGACGTTTGTTTATGCTTGCTGGTCTTGGACAAGGAAGGGAAGGAGGCTCAAGGTTTCTGGAGGAGAGAGAAGGCTGATTGCAAGCGTATGATGTCTAGAGCGTAGCATAGGAAGGACCGCAGGAGACAGTTCGGAGGAAAGCCTAGAGGAGGATGAACAAAGGCGCTGGGAGTCTGGGCCGGTGGATGGTTCGACCCAGAGCTGAGCTGCCTGGCAGGACGCGGGCCCAGCGGGGAAAAGGGGCTCCGGGTTGGGCTGGCAGCTAGCAACCCACAGGCTGGCCCAGAGCGGGGGCGTCTCCGGGCCCTGGCGTGGAGCCTGGAACACCCCGTGCCGGAAGCACCACGTGACCATGACTCCGCAGATGTCTCGAGAGGCCAGGGAGACAAAGGGCAGCTCAGCGGCTGCCTGGCGTGGGGGCTGGCACGGAGGGCACGGCTCCCACTGGTGCCATGCTGCACCCCAATACCTCTGGACCGCCTTCTGGGGAACCTGGAGTCTGGTGTGACCAGGAGGCTTGTGGGATGTCCGGGCGGAAACCGGGGCCTAGGGATCTTGCAAATGCGAGGCAGGGGTGGGGCGAGCCTTGTGGGCTGCGGGAGCGTTCCCTGTCGTCTTTGTTCGTCATCGCCCTCTGGCAGATTACCCTCCCTGAGCTGTACTAGATGGGAAGATAATTGTCCCTGCACAATCATCGACCTCGGGTTAGGAGGCTGTAGTGAGGGCCTTCTGTACGTAAGAGGCGCCTCATGAGCAGCACTCTGGCTCCCTCAGAATTCGGGTCACTTAACTGCTACTGATAAAGTCCCAGCAGGGAAGCAGCTTCAAGCCGAGGAGTCTGGTCAAGGACAGCACCTGCCCCGGCGCTGCAGGACTGGGGTGGCTGAGCGAGTCGGAGGGTAGGGTTTCTCAGCCGCCCGGCAGTCCTGTTAGCCTAAGCATTTCTTTTTAGCCCAGGCCACTTCTAGACTCTAGCCATGGGAATGGCCTCCCTCTCCTTCCACGTTTCCAGGGACCTAGGGACTTCTCAGGATGTGGGTCATTGGCACTTTGGGGTGCCCTCATCTGCTTTGCAGTTTCATTGTCCTGGAGGAGCCCCCTACTTCAAAGACACAAAAGCCTCTTCACGCCTTTTTAATGAGTTCCGGATTTACCACCCTAATCGGTAAACTGGGAGGGCACAGCTAAATGTGTTTGTATTATTGGCTGCAAAGGTACTTAATGCTGAGGCAGGAGAATTGGTAGTTCTTGGCTATAGCCTGGTTTATAAAGTTCCAGTCCAGTTAGAATTATGCACAAACTACCTCAGAACAACCCCCCCCCCCAACACACAGGAAACAAAGTAACTTTCATTCATTGTTCATGCAAGAATCAGGGAAACAGTCCAGGTAGTGGGAGCAGTGCATTATTAGAGCCCCAGATGGCAGAAAAAGAGTATGACCCTTAGGATAACAGGCCATCAAGGTGGTTCAGTGTGTGGGGTCAGTTTCCTGCTAAGGGTGGAAAGAGAGAACCGTCTTGGCTTGCTGCTGTGACAACACCCCCTCCTCCCACTGAATAAAGACATTGAAAGAGCAAAGCCCAGAGCTGTCCTAGCACCTCCTCAGCAGATGGATGTGTGTCCAGATGTCCTCTTTCCCTGGGACCCAACCCATCCTGGCCTTCCCCACCTTCATCTACCTCTTCCTAGCCTTGGTCCCTGCTACTTAGCAGATGCCCTTACTCCCTGAGGACCAGCCTGCCATCCCTGCCCTATATCGGATAACCAGGCCTCTGAATACAGTTGGTGACACGTGTTTGTTGAAAAATTCATGAACTTGGTCTATCCCAAGTTCCTCTCAGCTGACAATCTGGACTTCTTTGAACGTGAAAGTCCAAGCCAAGATTGTCTAACATAAAAAAATCTATTTTTTTATTCAAAGACAACAGTTTTATTGGATTTTTGAAGCTTTGGTTTTGTTTTGAGACAAGGTTTTAGGTTGCCCAGGTTGTCATCAAACTTGCTGTGCAGCCAAGGATGGCCTTGAACCCCTGACCCTTCTGACTCCACCTTTTGAGCACCGGAGATGACAAGATGTGGGTCACCACGGCCAGCGGGCTTCCTAAATGTTAGGCAAGCACTCCGCCAACTGAGCCCCGTCACTAGCCAGTAGTTAGTTTGAGTAATGTAAGCGGTACAACTATGGGTGACCATCCTGTTTCTCCAGGCTTTTTGCCTTTCTAACTGTGAGAGCGTAAAAGATGTCAGGGGCAGGAGGAACCTGGGAGGCCTGGTAAAGGGTGTGAGCACCAAGGGTATGAGCATGGGAGGACACTTGGGGAGCACTCCTCCAGCTTCCTAGGGCAGAAGGTCAGCGAGGCAGCATAGGTGCAGGGAGAGTTGGAGGCGTTGGGTATTTCTGTAAATCCAGGGAGACAGAAACCTTGACTTTTCCACTGCACGACCCTGCTAGGCACTCAGCCTCGTTTCCTGAGGTGAACAGGCCGGACTAGAAAATTCCAGGCAGGGTCATCTGCAGAGAGAACGAGTCCTTGAGAGATGCTGTGCGTGACAGATACCAAATTGACTGTTACTGAGGACCCGAAGGACAAGGGAAGCCATGGCCCAGGACAAAACATATCTGCTGGGCTCCCACTGTGATCTGAGTTAACCATCCCAGGCTTGTACTGTGGTAGGTACAGCTGACCTGAGAGGAACTTGCGCAGAAGAGTCCAAGTTTGGCTGAGCCATTCATCCTCGGTGTATTCCTAACCTCGGACACCCCCTGCCTCCCCTCCCTCTTTGCTTAGTCTAGGAATCAAACCAAGGGACGCGTGCACTCTAAACAGGCATCCTAACACTGTGAGCTATTATTGCTTAGATGGGTTCTTGTTAGACTGCTCATACTATGCTTGAATTGGCCATTCTCCTGCCCGGACCTCCCAAGCAGTTGAGATTACTGGCGTGCAAGGCTTTCCCAATCAGAGTCTGGATTATAATGGTTTTATGCAGGGATGAGATGCCAACACAGGGCCTGGGTTTAGATAAGCACTATTCCACTGAACTACACCTCCAGCCCACCTCATTTTCAAAACACATTTCATGAAGCCGTGTGTGGTGACCCGTGCCTATGATTCTAGAGCACACGAGGTAGAGGTAGGAAGATCTTGAATTTGGGGCTAGCCTCAGCTTTATAGACTCTGGCTGTGTGTAGAAGGATATCGAAAAGAAGAGAAAGGCAACATTAGAGCACACCTGTAATCCCAGCACTGGGGAAGCAGAGGCAGGCAGATCTCTGTGAGTTTGAGGCCAGCCTGCCTGGTCTATGAGCAAACCAGGCTAGATAGAAAAATCCGGTTTCAAAAATAAACAAAAGAAGAGGAAAAAAAAAAAAAACAGTGAACGCCTGTTTAGGGTTGGTGTGAGAAAGAGAAATTTATATATACATTTATAAACTTATATATTTATAAATATATATAAATTTTTCCTTCTCACACCAACCATGTATGTGTGTGTATATATATATATATATATAAATTAAATAAGCTATCAGCCAAATGATTGATACTTAGTAGTAATCATAGCCATGAATAGGCAAAGCCTGGTCGTGATCTATGTTTGTGGTACATGATCAGAGGCTCTGCTCATGCCTGACCAGCCTTAGTATACCCACAAACACATGAAACCTTTAGGCAGATATATAATAATTAATCAGAGGCAGGTAGACTGTTCAAGACCACCCTGGTCTACAACATGGTGCTTTTTCCTTAGTGCCCCTCCCAGACATGAGCTACAGATTTCCATGAATATACATTTACTTATCTATTATCTAAAAGAGAACTTATTAGGTGGACACACAGGGAATGCATCTTTTTGAAGGGCAGGGAGGGCAAGTAGAGAAGAGGACAGGATGCTGTGGCGGGAACTGGGCCCGAGCCTCGCAGCTTCAGTGGCCCTCTGTTGCCACTGGACATGTGGGGCACTGCTACGGGATGAACTTGGAAGTGTTCAGTGCCCAAGCAGAACCTTCTTCCAGATCCTTGGTGGTTTTGTTCTGCTTCAGGGAGGAGTGGATCCAAAAGGTAACAGTGAGCGGATGTGTTTTCAAGTGCAAGAGGCTTCTAATGCTAGAGACAGGCTGAGTTCACCCATCCCAGGCCTTGCATCAGCTGCAGGGATGACTGCCAGGCCTTGGAAATTAAGACAGAAGGCTCCCAGGAGCCTCCCTGCTTTGCTGCTTGCTCTCAATGAGAAGGAAGCAAAAGGGAGCAGAGAAGTCAGAGCCTCTTTAGCCAGTCCATTTCCAAAGACTCAGCTGCCTAGCTCCCAGGAGGCCCAGCAACAGCCTGTATGAGGTCCATGCTGGAAGACTAAAGCCAGTGATGCCTTAGGCTGAGCTGGGAGGGTTGGGACAGCACAGGTCTTTATTTTGTTGTTTGATAGAGATACTAAGGACCGGGCATGTAGCTTAGTGATAACAGTGCTTGCTCAGCATGCACAAGGCCCTGGGTTTGATACCCAACCGTACAAATAACCAAGCCCAACAACAGTAACAAACGCTTCAGCAACAGTGGCCAGTGACCAGCAGGGACAGGAAGTTAGTTAGAGAGGCTTACTGCTGCAATTTAGAGTTGCAAGCATATGGAAATTCCCAGGGACTAAGATCTGGAAGAAGGTTCTGCTTGGCCACTGAACATTTCCAAGTTCTAGGTATACCCAAGCAGTCATCGGCCGTGCTGACTTCTTTCTAACACCGGAGCCATGTAAGGCCTTCCCACTCTATCCAGCTCTACCTAGAGTATAACCTTTTCCCTTGGCCACTTCTGACCTTCTCTGGTGACCATCTACCCACTTTCTTGAGCCCTCCCATCATCTCCTGCTGTCTAGACCTGTGGGTAGTTGGGAGAGTACACACTGTACCAACCACTCCCACCCTTCTTGGGCTGGCCGAGCTACCGGCTCACTGAAAGGACATCTAAAGAACGCACTACAGTCTCTGCTCCAACCTTGAACACTCCCTAGAACCACCGGAATTTTCTTGTTTGTTTATTAGATATTGTAATTGTCTGGCATTACACTGCAAAGGCCTGTGATCCCAGCACTCTGACAGGACAGGCAGCATGGTCAAAAGTTAGTGTTGTCCTCTGCTGCATAGTGTGGTTTTTGGTGGTTTGAATGAAAATGGCTCCTTCCTCAGACTCACAGGGAGTGGGGCTATTGAGAGATGTGGCTTTGTTGTGTCACTGGGGATTGGGCTTTGAGGTTTCAAATGCTCAAGCCAGACCCAGCATCACTCTCTCACTTCCTTCTGCCTGCCATTCCAGATGTAGAACTCTTGGCTCCTTCTCCAGCGCCATGTCTCTCCTACGTGTTGCCATGCTTCCCGCCATGAGGAAAATGGAGCAAACCTCTGAACTGTAAGCCAACCCCAATTAAATGGTTTCCTTTATAAGAGTTGTCATAGTGTTTCTCCACAGTAATAGAAACTGTAACTAAGATGGTGTTCAAGGCCAACCTGGGCTACATGAGCTTCTATCAAAAAAGGGGAGGGGGAGGGGGTGGGCTGGGGTGGATGCAGGGACGGCTTAGCCATTAACAGTGCTGGCTGCCCTTGCTGAGGTTCCCAGCACCCACATCAGGCAGCTCAAACTGCTTGTAACTCCAGCTTCGGGGGCTTGAATACTCTCTTCTGGCATCTGAGGGCATCTGCATGTATGTGCACATATCCTACACAGATAAATAATTTAAGAAATAATTTTTAAAAGTCTTTAAAAATATAGAACAAGAAACCAAGTCTCCCTTCAACATCTGTTCCTCAGCCACCCCTTTCTGCAAGGTCCACAATGTTTCCACTGTGCGCCCTTTCAGAAGCCCCGAGCTATTCCAGTCCTTATGGGACGGTTTGTGCTCAAGGCAAGGAAAAGAACAACTATAAAACAACCAGAGTTAAATTCCATGTCCCACTTGTGTCTCTCCTTCTTAGCCTCTGTCACCCTACTAGGCCCCCAAGGCATAGTCAAATATGGCAGTTGGCATCGGCCTTAGAGAAGTTAAGACGTTACACACTCAGTGCTCCTGGTGATTTGATATTATCACCCACCTACCCAGTGCCTCCTTGCTCTGGAAAGGACCTGAAATTCTTAGATGAAATGCCATGTCCTCTCTATGGACATCTCAAGGACAGAGGCGAGGGCTCTTCTGTGCCCTTCGAGCTGGACTCTGAGCTGAGGCCTAGTCAAACAATACCAACTAGGTTAAAGGGACAGAAAGAAAGTTTTAATTCTTCCAGGCACCCCCAGGCCCTGAAGCTTTCCCTGGACCCTGCGTCCAGAACACTGAAATCTCCAACCCACATTCCATTAGATTTCTTTTCCCACACAGTTGTCTCAGCTAATGTCCCTGCTTGGAAGGCCAAGGCCGAGGGCTCGCTCCCCAGGGGAGTATCTGGGGGTTGTTCCTTACCCAGAAACCACAGAAGTACACATTGTAACTCAGTGGTCCCCTGAGCAGGCACACAGCACAGTTCTGTAGCTGAAGGCAGGAGTTCCTCAGGTCCACACTGTCACAACCCCTGACATCTTAGGGGGCTTCTAGGCTGAACCCTCCCTCAGCTGTCCTCATGTTCTGTCTTGGGTGTGAAAGATAACATCAGTGAAGATCACAGTGCCCCAAGCAGGAGGCGAAGTGGACATTTAAGGGCTCTTTGGTTGAGTGGTGTTTTGCTGTGACAAACAAACAAAAAAGGAATGTTTTGTTAAAGTGGACACAGGTGGAAGGCTAAGGCAGATTCATGAAGGAACCATTTTGCTGAGGCGGACACAGGAGAGAGGATGTTCTGCTAGAGTAAGCACATGAAAGGACACGCATGATGAAGGATTCCTTGCTAACAACACATGAGTCTTGGTCTGCCCAACATTGTGTGGTTGACATGTATTTATTGAAACTTCATACAGAAAAGTGCACAAAAAAAAAAAAAAAAAAAAAAAAAAAGTCTGGTGGTGTCCTACAGTTTGCTGCCGCTTCCTCAGACTCGGGCTGATTGGATTGCACGTGCTGAGGCAACGCACGTGAAAGACATGTGACGTTTGGGGAGTATAAACGGGACTCCGTGGAGTGGCAGAGCTCAGCTTGCTGGTACTAGATGTGCAACACTTGTGCATCTCGAGACTTCCATGATCTTCGCTTCCCTGAGAGAGGCACAGCTGAGAACTTATTCTGGTGTTGCTGTTGGTCCCTCCTGCTGACTGGAGCTGAGGCTGGGGCCTGGCTGTCTCTGCTAGGTTGTGTCACGACTGTTGCTATCCTGACTCTCCCGAGCTGGACTGCTGGTGTATCTGTGAGGGGTTTGTGAGTGGATGGAGCTGCCACGGCTGACCTGTGAACTGAACTGCCGATTTCCAGACAACACAGACAGGAGGTGCTCCAAAGAACCTTCCTAAACATGTCCACTTCCCTCATCTCCTTTCTTTTCCACAACCTCTGGTGGGTAGTGGATTACAAGGAAGGTTAAAACATTTAAGAACCATCATTAAAAATAGGATTTGAAAACAATTAGAGTGACAGGAGGTTATCAGGAGGCAGAAAGAGGAGGCAGTGTCTTCAGGGGTTAGGAGCTGTGTCTGGTCAGTGAGGCAGTGGAGACATGGGGTTACTTACTTCAGAGAGTAGCAAGCAGCTGCTACGGCTAGTTTGTAAATTCTACAACTATTACTCATAGTCACATCTCATGGGTGACCTGACCCAATGCCACCTCCGTGGGTGTATCTCCTTCCACTCTCCCCTGACTTGGCTCCTCTACCCTGACCTTCTTGCTGCCGTTTTGTCGTTGTTGTTTCAGACAGGGTTTCTCTGGGTAGCCTTGGCTATCTTAAAACTTGGTCTGTATACCAGTCTGGCTTCGAACTCACATAGATCTTCTTGCCTCTGCCTCCTGAGTGCTGGGATTAAAAGAGTACACCACCACCACCACCCAGCTAATGGGCATGCTTTTAATCTCAGAATTCAAGGGACAGAAACAAGTAATATCTGTGAGTTCAAGGCTACCCTGGTCTACATAGTAAATATCAGGAAAGACAGGGCTATATATATAGAGAGAGAACCAGTCTCAAAAGAACAAGAAATAAAATAGGTTTTTAGTTAAATATGGTAGGTGTGCCTCTAGCATACTTAGCTCAGAGACAGAAAGAAGAGGGGTTCAAGGACATCCTTGAGTACTTGGAGTGTTTGAGGCCAGCCTAGGCTACTGAAGACCCCATCTCAAACAATAAGAACAGTAGGGCCTGGGGAGATGGCTCAGTTAGTAAAGCACTTGGCATGCAAGCACGAGAACTTATAGATCTCAAGCACCCTCATAAAAAGCCACACTTGATGTATGGGCCTGTAATGTTAGTGCACGAGAGACAGAGGCAGGTCCCCTATAGAGCCTGTTAGCCAGCCAGCCTAACAGATTGATGAGTCTCCCTTTCAGGGAGAGACCCTACCTCAAAAAACTAGGGCGGACCGAGGAAAACACCCAGTGTTGACCTTTACCCCCTTACTCTCATGTGCACTCAACATGCGGACACATACACACAGTTTTTAAAACCGAGTATCACACATTCCTGTAGTTATCATCTGCCATTTACTCTAAAATATAAAACCTTGTGAAGATGGAGAATTCATCTGTATAGTTTACTGCTAGAGCCCAGCATGTGGACTAGGTCCTCGCTCAGGGTTCAGCAAACACTAAAGCTGCCGTGTGAACATGTAAAGGAGGCTAACTTAGTTCCCTAGGTCAGGGTCGTAGTAAACAGATTTAAGGTCACAGGGTAAGCGATGAGTCCGATGAGTCCGGAACTCCAAGCCCAGGTCTGACTTAACGGTGACATGTGACTGTGGAGCGGTCTTTGAAATCACTTCCTCCTCGCTGGAGTGCTCTGACCACTGCCTTTCTAAATAGCACCCTGTTCATCAGCCTCTCATAGTTCAAATCCATCCTATAAAAAAAAGAACAATAAAGTTTATGCTCTTTATGTAATGACAGCATGATTCATGTTCAGCCAAGAAAACAGGAAATTATATTTTAAAATAGAAAGAAGAAAATTGCCTATCATCTGGAGTCTATAGGTGACAATGGCTGTTGTGTTGTCATTTTATTCTGGTCGTTTTGTTCTAAAAAAAAAGTGTGTGTACAGTGTGTGTATGTGTGTGTGTGTATGTATGTATGTATGTATGTATGCATGCATGTATGTGTGTGAGCATGTGTGTATATGTGTATATGTGTGTGAGTGTGTGTATGTGTATGAGTGAGTGTGTATGTATGTGTGTGTGAATGTGTATGTATGTGTGAGTGTGTTTATGTGTATGAGTATGTGTGTGTATGTGAGTGTGTGTCTGTGCGCGTGTACGTGTGCATATGCACTATAACACCTAGGGAATTGAATGGAGAACTATGGGAAGAGAACTAAGTGAAGAAGACCTGTTCACAACCATGAACAGCAGCAGAGACAGGAATATGGACCCCACAGGACAAGCCTGTGGGGTGGGAACAGGAAGACTGCTCAAGGTGAAAGGTCAATTTAGAGGCAATGGAGGGCAGAGGCAGAAGCAATAGAATATGGGTGTCATAAGGAAGGGAGGGGCCAGAGGTTCCTCCCCAGGCCAGCAGCTGAGTAACTGGGTAAAAAGTGGTGGCTCTGTCAAGACTCGGAGAGAAGGCTAATTTGGGAGACAGAGACAGGAGGACCAGGAGTTCAAGGCTGTCCTCAGAGAAGTGATGCAGTAAAGCCAAGCCTACTGTGAGCGATGCCATCCCTAGGCAGGTGGGCCTGGGCTACGTAAGAAAGCTGCTGAGCAAGCCAGAGGAAGCGAGCCAGTAAACAGCGTTCCTCTGTGGGCTCCACTCTACATTCTGCCTTGGCTTCCCTTGATGGCGGATTGTAACCTGTAAGCCAAACAAACCTTTCTTTCCCAAGTTGGTTCTGGCCACTGCTGTAATAACAGCATTGGAACAGCAAACTAGAATACGTTCTTCTAGAGAACCAGGGTTGGTCCCCAGCATCCACACGAGGCAGCTCACAGCAACCTGTGACTCCAGGTCTCTGTGGGCACTCACAATCTCACACACCTAACAACACACAGAGAAGCAAAAACGAAGCTGGAGAGTAGTGGTGTATACCTTTAATTCCAGCACGTGGGAGGTAGAAGCAGGCAGATCTCTGAGACACACTAGAAGAGGGCATCAGATCCCATTACAGATGGTTGTGAGCCACCGTGTGGTTGCTGGGAATTGAACTCAGGACCTCTGGAAGAGCAGTCAGTGCTCTTAACCGCTGAGCCATCTCTCCAGCCCTCCTACACAATTTTTAAAAAAGACTTTTATGTGTATGGACATTTTGCCTGCATATATGTAAGTCCACTTGCATGCCTGGTGCCTGAGGGGGTTAGAAGAGGACCTTAGGTCTGAAGTTACAGGTAGTTGTGAACAGTCATGTGGGTGCTAGGAATCAAACCCGGGCCCTCTGGTGGAGCAATCAATATTTTCTTGGTTGCCACCATTCTGTCTGAGGTGAGAGGGAAGATTTAAGTATTTTAATTTACATTTCTGTGATGGCTATTGAAGTAGAACATTTTTTTTTCCCCAAATATTCAGTAGCCATTTGGGCTTCGTGCTTTAAGAATTGCCTGCTCATTTGCTTAGTCTATTTATTGGGTTGGTTTTTCTGTTTGCATTTAGTTTTTTTTTTTTTTTTTTTTTTTTTTTTTTTTTTTTTTTTTTTTTTGTGTTCTTTGTATATTCTAGATATTACTTTGCAACCAAATATATAATTAGCAAGAGTTTCACAGACAGTGTTTTACTGTATAGCCCTGGCTGACCTGAAACTGCCTGTTAGATCAGGCTAGCCTTATACTCACAGAGATGTACTTTCTTCTGCTTCATGAATGCTGGGGTTAAAGTAAAGACAAGAGTCACTATAATGCCTTGCTTTACAGAGAGCTTTACATGTTTTTCATTGTAAACTGATGTATTTATTTTATTACATCAGGTACCCTGGGGCTGAAGCTACAGATGGCTGTAAGCCTTCATGTGGGCACTGGAAATTGAACCCAGGTCCTCCGTAAGAGTAGCACGTGCTCTTAACCACTGAGCCATCGCCCCAGCCCCTTTCCCAGGATGGAACTCTGGTCCCCAGACTTTCAGGTAATCCCTTTAACCCACTAAGCCATCTAAATGCTACCACAGGTCATTTTCGATGGCCATATCAAACTTCTGTCCTGATGCCTGCCTGTCTGGGTGGGACTTTGTTCTGCCTGACCTATGTGTCCGGTTTACAGCTGTTGCTGTCTCACACCCACAAACAGTGAGCACAAAAGCCATTAGCAGCAGCCTGTAATAGTAAGTGCTGGTGACCGACTGGGCCCCTGTGCCAATGGAGAAGTAGGAATTGAAGATGCTCCCTGATTTCAAAGCTCCGAGGCAGAAGATGGATGAGGTTGATTTGGATCGTGAGGCTTTGGGAGCAACCTTTGTGTGACAGCAGAGCAGAACTGTCCCTCCCTCACAGGAAGTCAGGCAAGACTGGAGAGCTTAGGGACATATTATAGATGTGATGGCTGAGTCTGTGTAAAGGGAACAGAGCAGAACCGAGAGACCGTCCCAGGAGAGACATCAGTAAACTCACTCCAGCCCCGTCCTGTGGGGTCACCAGGCAAAATACGATCAACTCTCTGGGCCTTTTCACACACATCTTGGATTCTTTATTTATATTATAATTTTTTTTTAATTAGCAAGTTTTTAAGGTGTGTGTTCTTCTGAATGGAGAGCTGCCTCGGAGGTTAAGGCCTTTGGTTGTTGCTCTTGCTGAGAGCTCTGCGTAGTCTCAATACTCCCACCACACGCATGCTCAGAGCCGCCTGCAGCTCCTTGTCCAGGGAATCTGAAACCCTCTCTGGCCCCAGGGAGGCCTCCATGCAAATGGCATGCACACATAAAATAATGATTCTAATAAAAGATTTGTATTTTTTGATGTTTTAAAAATATTTTTATATGTAGGGGTGTTTTGCCTGCATGTATGTTTGTGTACCACTTCAAACCTGCGGCTGGTAAAAGCCAGGAAGAGGGTGTTGGGTCCTCTGGAACGGGGGTTAGAGATAGTTGTTAACCACAATATGGGTGCTGGGAATGGAACCTAAGGCCACCAGAAGAGCAGCAATCAAGTGCTCTTAACCCCTGGACCATCTCGCTAGCTCTGTCCCCCCTCTCTGCTTTCGTCCTTTCCTCTTAGGATGTAGCTCAGGCTAGCCTCAACTGCTCTCTGTAGAGGATGACCTTGAACCTCTGATGATCCTACATTTACCTCCCAAGTGCTGAGATTATAGACATATACTGTCATGCCTGGTTTATGTGTTTCGGGGATCAAGCCCAGGACTTCATGCCAGGTAATCACTCCAGCAGCTGAGCTATGGCCCAGACCTCAAAAGGTTTTTTTTTCTATACAAAATTGAAACCATCACCAACAAAAACCACAGCAGAAATAAACGCTTCCCTTCTGAAGTTCACTACAATGAGAAGCAGAGGAATCAGTTTTTAAAAAATGTCAGTGGACGAGAACAAAGCAAGCCTCAAAGGAGGTGCGGCCAATAAAACAGTTGTGGATTTGAACACAGCTCATGGGAAGATCATGTGTTTGGCATGTGTCAGGCCTGGGTTCAATTCCCGACACTGAAAAAGTGAACTATCCCTGGCAACTGAACTGTAGGGAATGAGAAACCCAAATCCTGTCAGCTGTGGGCAAAGTGAGAAGCAACTCATTCATACCACAGAAGCCCCGAGAGGCCTGTATATGGGGGCACCAGACGACTCCAGAAGCAGGTTAGGATGTTAAATGTCTGTTGGAGAAGCAGAACACTGCCACTTGGTTCCTCACTGTCCTTCCGGGGTAACTGTACCCAGAAAAAGTACTAGGCTTCTGGGAAGATGTAAAGAATAAATAGGATTTCCAGGCCGGGAACCGTGCGTTACAGACTGTTGGCCCGGTACCTTTGTGGAAGCCGGACGTTTAAGTAGAATGTTGTATGCCGAATAATGAAATCTACATCCCATTTCTCTTCTTCCCCTCAGCAGGCAGAACTGTGCATTCAGATATGTTTTCTGTCTCGGCAAGAAATTAGAAATAACTTTTCCAGGAAATTTGGTCAAGCAGTGGGGAGAAAAATCTCTACAGCTGTTAACATCAGAGGCTTCCCGAGGAACTGGAGCAGTCAAATTACTCAACGGTGAAACGGCCTGAACGTGTGCCCCGCGTGTACAAGGGAGAGTCCAAGAGCCCTTCCCTGTCACATTCTGAATGTCAGTAGACAGGCAGTCCCCAGAATGGTGGCCAAATAAGAGACCAGGAAAGCAACGGCACAGACGGGAGAGGGTCAAAGGCCCGGGGAGAGTTCTTCACGTGGATGCTGTTGATGGGATGCCTACCGCATGTGAACATATCGAGAGATTTATACTTCTCTGGGGAGCTGGAGGGGGTGGGGCTGAATTAGCAATGAGCACAGAGAAAAACCAGGCAAATGACACACAAGCCAATTTTAGTTCTAGAGATTCAAGAGTTCTGCAGGAAAGGGAGTGCAGCCCGTTGGGATAGCTAGATGGCTGGGGGACTCAAGGTGGAAGTCTGTGAAAAGCCATCTCTGCCTTTTATATTAAGAGCCAGGGTCTGGGGACTCAGTGGTAGAGGGCTTGCTTCATATGTACAAAGCTCTGTGTTTGGTTCCTAGTAAAGAGGAAACAGCAACAACAAAACAACCAACCCAACCCCAGCGTTGGTGTCTTCCACCCAACCCTTCTGCAGTGGCTTATGATGGCTTAGTGGGTAATGGTACTTGCTGCCAAGGGTGATGACCTGAGTTCAGTCCCTGGTGCAGAGGGATAATGGACCTCTAAGCATGTGCTCTGGTACATGCACACCCCTTCCCAAAAATATACAAATAAAACTTAAGCAAAATCAAAAGTAAAGAAAACTCTCCCATAGATACCAGGAACAATAGGGTCTCACGTGCCTCAGGCTAGACCTTCAGTACCAACTTCATCAGTTTGTGGGTGTGGTGGTTTAAGTATGCTTGGCCCACAGGAATTGGCCCTATTAGAAGGTATGGCCTTGTTGGAGGAAAAGTTAATCACTGTGGAGGATGGGCCTTGAGGTCCTGTGCTCAAGCTCCACCCACTGTGGAAGGGAACCTCCTCCTGGCTGCCTTCAGATGAAGATGTAGAACTCACTCCTCCTGCACCATGCCTGCTTGCATGCTGCCATGTTTCCTGCCTTGATAATGGACCAAACCTCTGAAAGTGTAAGCCAGCCACAGTTAAATGTTTTCCTTTATAAGAGTTGCCCTGGTCATGGTATCTCTTCACAGCAGTGAACCCCTAAGGGGTACTGAGAATTAAACTCACAAATTTGGCTTCATACATTCTAAGTAAGCTTTCTACCAGTTGAGCCCCACTTTTCTAGCAGATTCCCCCTCTTGAGTTAAGCTCCTCGAGTTTTCTCCTATAATTTGAAATTGAAAGAATGTTAGGTACACGGCTTAGCCTTGCCCCACCCGACCCCCACTGCCAGA
This sequence comes from Micromys minutus, assembly GCF_963924665.1. Lineage (NCBI taxonomy): Eukaryota > Metazoa > Chordata > Mammalia > Rodentia > Muridae > Micromys > Micromys minutus. The sequence goes on from NC_137953.1 coordinate 13,419,369, forward strand.
CAGGGTTTCTCTGTGTAGTCTTGGCTGTCCTGGAACTTGCTTTATAGACCAGGCTGCCTTCGCCTCCCGAGTGCTGGGATTAATGGCATCTGTCACCAGGGCCCAATGGGTCATCACTTACCATCTCTGGGTGGCAGGCTTCTAACCCAGATCACGAGTCTCTATTCCTTCTGACTCCTTGTAACCTCAGTGGTTAATTCTTTTTCTCTCTTCTCTCTACACCTTATCCAATCTTCCTACAAGTATCTGCCACACCCATTTTTCACAGTCAGATTTCCTTTGAATGTGTGGGTTGGGTTGTGTCATGGTCTGAATCCTGTCACCAGGAAGATACCTGTCTGGGCAGTCTGAGGGAAGGGCCCTGCTTTTCTACTACTTAGGTATAGTCTGTGTCTTGTCAATTTTTTACTTATAATTTTATGTTTTCCCTTTTTTCCTACTTCCCTTCCTCTCTTCTTCCTTCTTCCCCTTTGTTTTTTGACAGGTTTTCTTGGGGCTTATACACCACTGCTGGCTTTATTCAGTGCTAGGTATCAAACCTAGGAGCTCACGGATAATAAGTAAGCACTCCACTAACTGAGATACAACTCCAGTCCAAAGGATGTTACCAATGTCATTTTTCTGTTTGATACCCCCTTCCCCCCAATATGGAGAATTGAGCCTAGGACCTTGTACATACCAGATAAGCTCTCTACCAATTAGCTATATTCCCCCGCCTGTTTAGACGGACAGTTTCACTGGTCTACACTTTCATATATAAACTGACTTAATTGGTACAAGGGCTGTCACAAGATCTCTCTGCATAGCCAGGCTGATCTTGAACTTGGCATCCAGCCTCGATTGCCCAAGTGCTGCAGTTACAGATGTGTGCCACCATAACTGGCTTGCAAATTGATTATTTTTTTTTTTAACTCTTATTTTATGTCCTAACTTCCTCACAGACAAATTTGAACTTTACCCAACCAATAAAACATAAATAATAGTAATTGGAAAATAAGACCAGGTCAAAGTGAATGTGAAAGGGACAGAGAAATGAATGTTTCAGGGGATCTGTGGTAAACTGTCACCTTGGCCTAAGGTCGCTGAAGAGTAAGGCTGCAGCAATGACAGCCATGCAGACGCTGCTCCTCACTGTTGCCAGCACAGCAGGGGAGTCCTTTTCTCATGTGGGGACAGGACCTCTCCACTCAGGCAAGAACAGGGTTCTTGGCATTGCTGTAGAAAAGATTCAGAGCAGGCTAGTGTAAGGCCAAATCAGGGCTTATTGAGAGATTGCAATGTATATTTCAATAGAGATGAAAGGAAAGAGGCTCAGGAATTGAAGACGGACGCAAGTGTGGGTACGGGTTCCTCAGCGGAGATTTTCTCCTTATGTTCTTAGGCAGCTTGGTGTATCATCCTGTGGTTTTTGAGTTACATTGCCCAGAGGTGTAATTAAAGGTTAAAGAGCCCTGGTTTGTAAACTTAGTGGTAACGTGAGTTTAGGGGGGTATTATCCAGACTTAGTGGGGAGAATGTTAAAAACTCAAGGTCATCTCAAGATCGCTTTTAAACATAGTTTATTTATTGCCTTTGCCCTTTTAGTTTCTGGTGTCTTTTTTTTTTTTTTTTTTTTACATTGATTGATGAATTGATTGATTGTGTTCATGTGTATGTGTATGTTCATGCACATGCTATGGCACACATGGGAAAATCAGAAGGCAACTTGTGGGACCCAGTTCTCGTTCTGCCATGTGGGGGCCAGGAACAAACTGAGAGTTGTCAGCAAAGCACCTTTCCCTGCCGAGCCTTCTCACCGGCCCCTTTCAGATCCCCTAGGAAAACCCTGCCTCTGTAGGCAACTCTGGCTTTACCAGTGGTGTGTGCAATTGCCTGATTCTTTCAGAGGGACAAGCTAGCCCGGTGTCTGGGTGAAGGACCCTTCCCTTCCTGTCAGTTCCTTCTCCTGTCTTAATTTTCTGCCTTTCAAGCTCAGCTTAAAAATCTCAGGATTTAGGAGCTACTCCACATTAATACAATTGTGATGGCTTAAATGAGACAGTCCCTCATAGCTTTGGTCCTGAGGCGCTCTTTTTGGAGCTGTGGCCTTGCTGGAGGATGCCTGTCGTTGGAGGTAGGCCTGGGAGCTAAAAGACTGGGGCAAGGCTGATTTCTTTCTACTTGTGCTTGAAGATGTGAGCTCGAGCTGCTGCTCCCGAGCTGCTGTCTAGGGCTCTCACTCTAGAACCGTAAACCCAAACAAACCGTTCTCCTCCTGGGTGACTAGGCCATGGTTAATCACAGCAGCAGAAAAGTAACTAATGCTCTTACTGAGAGCTGAAATCATCAAGGTTATGGTGGGCCACGTCCAAAGGAGAAAAAAACTGAAATGTTCTATTTAGGAGCTGGTGATTTTTTGTAATTTACTGGTGGGGGTGCGCCATGGTGTGCACAAAAAAATATTCCTGAGGCTCAAGGTGTCTTTCCAAGCTACTGATGTCATATTTAAGTTCCAGGCAGATGGAAAAGATCAGACTCGAGGAGAGAATTTCCCTTCTAGATTAAGGGTAGGTCCAGGAAGTCCTTCTTTTGTTCTCATGTTCAAAAGGTAACCTTAGGACACATCTAGATACAAAGGAATCTGGAGAATGTGGCATTTCAGCCTGTATGCAGAAGCTGAGGTCGTCAAATGGCCGCTTCTGAGATAAGCACTTGCCAGCCCACAGAGTCTGAAGGTGAAGACAGCACAGTTCCTATACTTGTTACAGAAAACCATCCTGTTAGATAGTTTCTGTGCTGAGGCCAGAGGTGGAGATCCGGTTTCTTCTTAATTGCTCTCTACCTTGGTTTTGAGACAGAGTCTCTCACAGAACCTGGACGTCACTGCTTTGCGTCAATTGCCTGGCCAGCAAACCCACTGATCTTCCTGTCTCCATCTGCCCAGCACTGGGGATGCTGACACTTGCTTTTCTGGCTTTTTACGTGGATTTGGTAATCTAAACTCCAGTCCTCATGCTTGTATGGCATCCACTCCCCAGGCCTTTTATTCTGGCTTCCTGAGACAGGGTTGAATATAGTCATAGGTGGTCTTGAACCCCTGATTGCCTGCTTCTACCTCCCAAGTACTGGGCTGATAGGCATATATAATGCCATGCTAAAAATTTAAGGTCATAGATAATTTTTAAACACCTGGCTAATTTTAATTTAATTTGGTTTGGTTTGTTTTTTTGAGACAAGATTTCTCTGAGTAGCTCTGGCTGTTCTGGAATTTGCTCTATGGACCAGGCTGGCCTTGAACTCTGCCTTTACCACCCAAGTGCTGGGGTTAAAGTTGTGTGCCACTACCACCAGATTAGTTTTAATTCTTGTTTGTTTGTTTGTTTGTTTTTTTGAAAGGGTTTCTCTTTGTAGCCCTGGCTGTACTGGAACTCACTCCATATGTAGACCAGGCTGGTCTCAAACTCAGAGAGATACTTCTGCGTCTGTCTCCTGAGTGCTGGGACCCACCATGCCTGACACTTATTTTTAATTTTGAAAGGACACACCATACTGACTTCCACAGGGGCTGCCCTAGTTTATAATCCAACTAGTGAAGAAGAGGGCCCCCTCTCTATATTGTCAGCATTTTTCTCACTTGTTTTTGTGAATGTAGCCTTTCTAACTGGGTACTTTACAGTGATTAGCTCATTAACCAACTATGGCATCATTAAAAATATATCTCAGTTGGGTTGGTGAGATGAGTCAGTATGTAAAGGCACTTGCTACCAAACTTGATGACCTAGCTCATAGAAATTATTCCCTTAAGCTGTCTTTGGACCACATGTGCCCTGATACACATGCCCACATATGCTTGAGTCTGTCTAGAGACACAGGGGAAAACTGTGAAACTGAGGACCGTGACAGTTTGGGGGCTCTGTAGCCCAACTTTGTAATACCAGCACTTGGGAGGTTGAGTCAGGAAATTCGCTGTGAGTTCCAGTACAACCTGGTTTACATAGTGTAACCTTGACTACAGTGTGGAAACCCTGGCTCAAAACAAAACTAAGTCAAAAGCAAGCAAACAAACAAACCAGCAAGCATTCCAGCCTCACTAGCTGCAGGATGGTCCGGTGGTGAGTTAGAGGGCCATGCTTCCAGTGCCCCTGAAGCTCAGATGCAAGTTATGACCAGGCACACATACATGCATGCAGGCAAACACCCATATCCATCAAATAAAATAAATACTAAAAGAGAAAAGCCCTCAAAGCTTCACCAGCAGCCCCACCACACATCCTATGTCACTGTGAGAGCAGGGATGTGAGGTGAAAGGTCAGAGTTCGTGTGGCTCAGGAGAGTGACTAGAAGGATGTGGAGAGATAAGAACTTTGGAGAGCTGTTGGGGCAAACTAGCTGGGCCTTTTTAAAGGGAACTTGTTAGTGTGTTAAGAACATCTGAAAAAATGTTCATTCCCCTTGACACATCAGTTGTAGAATCTCTCTCAAGTAATAAAAGCCTGGATGCAGCCCAGGTTTACAATAGAACTTGAAGACAGTCTGAACAACAGGATGAAGCCAGCAGTAAAGCAAAAGCAAAAAAACAAAATGGCATTAAACGAGAAAAGGAAGAGCTGGAGGCTGGAGAGATGGTTCTGTAATTAAGAGCTATGTCTGTTCCTACAGAGGGCTTAGGTTAGATTTCCAGAACCTACATGGTGGCTCACAACCATCTGTAATCCCAGTTCCAGGGGATCTGACCTGACGCCCTTTTCGCCAGGCACACCACACGATATACATACTAACAAGAGGAAGAGGGGGACAGAAGAGGAAGAAGAGGGAGGAGGAAGAAGGAAGAGGAGACTCAGCAGCAACTTTTGAACTTCAGAAACTATCTCCTGAACAAGAAATACAACTTCTTCTAGGTATGGTGGCACGTGCCTATAACCCCAATCCCTGAAAGGACAAGGCAAGAGGATCCGGTCAGGGATTCTCCATACAGAGAATTGGGTACCCAACTGAGCTACATGAGACCCTGTTTCCAAAGTCCAAACAATAACAAAACGAAAACAAAAAAACCAACCCAACCCAAGCACACTAAACCCAATGCATTTTATTTAATGTTAGATACAACTGTTGAGTTCTAGCCAAGACCCATGAGCCGTCCTGTCCCCAGTCCTTCTCTTCCTCTTCTGACTATCGAGAGTCACCTTCACTGTTTGGACTACCGTCCCCTCGGCTGTCTGACGGGTTGTTCTAAACCTGGTGTTCACTGTTGTCTTTCCCCATGACGTCTCATTCCTGTTTTGGAGTCATCTTCCTACTGATCCTTCATTGTTAAAGGATTTGTTATTTGTGTTATTGTGTTACTAACTCTCACGTGCTTCCAAATATCCTGTGACACACGTGTCCTTACCCTTACTTATGTTATTGTTGAGACAGATCTCACCATGTAGTACGGCTGGCTTAGAGCTAGCTGTGTGTAGATCAGGCTGGCCTCAAATTCATTGAGATCTGCCTGCCTCAGCCTATCAGTGCTGGTATTAAAGGCATGAGCCACCAGGCCAGGGTGTCTTTAAGCTGAAGGGAAAACTGGATTAGAAAGTATTAGGTTGTTCTTTCTCTTAGATTTTTTTGACAATTTTGTAGACATTGCTTTTTTGCTGACATTGAATGTTGTTTTTGGTTAAGTCTATGGCTAGCTGAGATTTATTCCAGTACATATATAGTCTAGTCCTTTTACATGTATCTAATACGATTCTTTATTTCTGATGTGCAGCAACTTTACCAATATGTACTTAATCTGTATATTATTTAGGATGTAAATTCAAGCAGAAACTCAAACTAACAATAGATTTATTTAGCTATATATTTATTATTTGTGTGTATGAGAGAGACAGAGATACAGAGAAAGTAGGTTTTTTTTTTCCTCTCACTGCAATATAGATAATTTATTCAATGAATTTAGATTTAGCACCATTTGAAAATAAGGCAAGATTCTTGATTATGAGGAGTTTTGAGTTTGGGTTTTATGGGATGTGTGCAGGTTTTTTCATGGCTTGGCAGCACCTCTTGCAGGCTACAAATTTCAACAGGCTGAGCGGCTAGGCTCTTGGTTTTCTGGGTCAATGACCTTCACTAATAGCAGACCTTCCTAGGGGCGTCGGCATGAAGAACATGTCTGGCTTTTCCATTTCCTGGTCCAACTGACGGACAGAACTCAGGAGCTGGCTGGGGTTCTTCAACGGCTTCTCACTGACCAGGACCTAGGGCACACGCTTGCTGTCTGTGAGCTGGGCATTGGCGTGCATGAGCTGTGTTCCCCATTTCTCGGTGGCATGCTCCATGATGCTTTTTGGTGACAACTTCAGAGCATACACCGGCAGGCACTAACACTTTCCCATGTAGCAAATATCGAGCAGAAGTTTTTAATAAACGTGGATATGTTGAAGCACCATCTCACCGAATATTTATCCCTCTATAAACTTCGGCATAGACTTTCCTTAGTGGATGAGGAAAGATCTATGTGACCATTTAAAGTATTGAATATGTATACCAATAAAGATATGAGGCATAAGCTAAAATAAAAACCTGCTAGCTCAGGGAGGTAATTTTGTTCTTAATTATATATAAAATTTCTATTTACAGGCCTGATTCTATGACTGGGCTGCTACCTCTTTAGAAATCTCCTCTGTCTGTGTCATTCTACTGAGCTAGTCTGTCTTTCTCCTGAGCATCCCAAAGCCAGTGAGGGCTCCGTAGCTCTCTTTCCTAGAACACGATTTCACCTGTGTCCTGTCAGCTTTTCCTGCAAGTCTAAAGAGAAAATCCATCTCTTACCTCAGCTTCTTCCAGAAAGGCTCTTCCACGATGGAGGAGAAGGAGGGAGGGGACACACACACACACACACACACTGAGGGGGGAGGGAGGGAGGAAGGAAGGGAGGGAGGGAGAGAGGATCTCTAGCTCCTCCCTACAACCTTGGCAGGTCATGGAGGGTTGGATTAGGGAACTCCGAGCCAAGTCAGTAGGGGCTGAACCATTTCACCTTTATGGCAGGCTAGTTCTAGGCCACCCAGCTAACCTTGGGTCATAGAGCAAAGAACACAAGACTTCTCCCAAACAACTTGCCTTAAACTAGGCAGGAACTTTCTGTTCTTTAGCATTCTTATCTACCCAGTCTTTTAGAAGCATTCGAAACTGCAGCTACAGGACACACCTGTTTGCATTTGATCAATGCAATATCTATTTAAGCTTTTATATTTGGCTAGCCATTAGGTTTCCTATGTACAATAATCAAATATCCTGTAACAGATCTGGGAAGGCAGCACTTTGACGGCAAGCTAATGGAAAGGAAGTGGAAACACTTTCCAGATGGACACACTGGACAGTGGCTGGCGTCCGAGGTCTCTCTAGGTCTCTTTGTCCCTTCCTGCTTTATCATAGCTTGTATTGAAATGATTTCTTGGCCATGGTTTGTATATGCTTGACCCAGCGATTACTATATTACCAGTACAGTAATGAAATGAATACCTTTTCTTTTGTTTAAATAAGCTATAGTTTTAAGTATAAATCCATCTTATATAATGAGACTCCTATTAAGTAGACAGGAAACTGGAGTGAGTTTACAAACAAATGCAAAGGAAAAGAACAGACTCTACCGTCCTGGGTCTGCCAAGTGCTAGAGTTATGGGCTGAGTGAGCACACCTGGCTAGAGCACGGTTTTATTATTTCATTTGCATGTATTTATTTGTACATGTGTGCACATGTGTGGAGGTCGGGGCCAACTGTCTCCTACCACATGGATCCCAGGAATTGAACTCAGGTCATCAGACTTGGCATCATGTACCCAGTACTCACTGAACAATCTCACCAGCCCAGACAACACTTGTAAATCAACTCTTCCATTTAAACACTTTCTCACCAGACCTATTTTCTCCTATCTGGGGCTATGCCACGCCCATCCCTCCATTTCGTGACGGTGGATGGTGTGGCCACAACCCCTAGGACGTTTGTGATCATTACTGGTCCCCCGATCTCTCCCCTCCTAGTTCCTCATCTGAAGTAAGTTCCTTAGTCTAGCTGGAAGCTACATATTAGCGTGGCATCTGCATGTGGCCCCTGTGCTATTCTTTCTCCTCTGTCTGCTGCTTTAGGGAGGAGCTGGCTCTCAGGCATTCTAGCTGCTTGTCTTGTGCCTCACAATGGACCTATAAAACTGGATGTATCCAAATAGTGCCTTTTATTTATTAAAATTCTTCCTCCCCTTCCTTATCTTTGAGTCGGTGTCTCACTGTGTAGACTGGTCTAGCCTTGAACACTGTAAGTTTCAGGAACATTGAGAAAAAAACAAGGTTGAGAAGTGATTGAGAAGACATCCGGTATTTACATATACACAACAACAACAAAAACACACACATTCATGCATAAAGCCAAACAACAAAGAGAAAAGGCATAAAACCAAACAACAAAGAAAAAAAACATAAAATCAACTGAATGTTAAACCACAGAAAAAAACCATAGGCCTAATAATTTCATTTCTATAATATGCAAGAATTCATCCTGTTGTGGTAATACTTGTCTATAATCCCAGCACTTGGGATGCAGAGGCAGGAAGATTAGGAAATCAAGGCTAGCCCAAGCTATGTAATAAATTCAAAGTCAGTCTGGCCTACATGAAACCCTGTTTCAAGAACAAAACAAACACAACCAACCAACGCCCCCCCCCCCCAAAAAAAAACAAAACCAAAAGATAGTAAAGCAAAACATCTCCTTTCCCCAAATAGAAATGTGGTATGAGAAAACACACAGGAAAAGCAAAAGTCTAAAAAAGAAGGGTAGAATTAAGAAAAATTCAGGTAACAATAGACTCTGGACGTTCATAGAGGTGGACCTTCTAAGACTCCAGTTAAATTTAGTTTCTTCAAAGCTGGTCCATGTTTCACTTTTGATTTTAAACTGCACCTTTCCACATAGCTGTGTGTGCAGGTGCACATGTGTGGTGGTGTAGAGCAAAGCCAGAAGTCAATCTCAGGTGTCTTAGCTCAGGAATACCACCCACACACACATCCTTTAAAAAAGATTTTGTTTATTGAGACAGAGTCTCACTATGTAGCTCTGGCTGGCCTGGAACACTCTGTATAGATCAGGCTGGCTTCAGACTCATAGACATCCGCCTGGCTGATGTGCCGAGTGCTGGGACCAAAGACCTGTCCACCTTCCCAGCCTTCTCTCATCTCTTAAAAGATAAGAGCTGGAGGCTGGCTCAGGAGTTAGGAGCACATGGACCTGTATACTCTCCCAATCCCTCCTCCTCCTGCCTTCCTGCAGCCTGCATGCACAAAGCTAAGCTTGCTCTCTCTATACACTCAGATTTGATTACAAATTGGCATACCTAATTTTCAGATTCTCCCTGTCACAGACAAATGACTCTCAAATATCTGAAATGTAAACTTGCTCTGCTCCACATTTAAGGTTCTACTTCCCCACTCTTAAAAACCTCTTTTTGTTCTTTTTTTATTTGCTTCCCGCTAACAAATCTTTACTTCATTCATGAGAGCCATAAATCATTCACATTCACCTTCCTTACCCAGTAATTCAAAAGAAAAAAAAAAAACCCAAAAAGATTAGTAAAGAAAAATGTAGGAAATGACATCCCCTAAATTTTTAAAAAACATGTTTAAGGTTGAAAAGTGTTTTAAGTTTGTAATTCCTAGTAGGAAAACATTATCTGAATGAACACTCTAATGGCAAACCACTGTAAAATGTCTCAGCCACATTTGATGCAGAGGGTAGGAATTATCTTCGAAGCGCCCCAGCTCTCCCGGTGAGGTCAGGGGTACACTGGTTTGTATTATTGCAACATCCAGTAAGTGAGCTAAGCTGTTCTTCATTCAGCAAGGACTTTGACATTATGATTGACCTCCAAACTTGGCTGACAGTTTACCGATGAGATTCATAGCCTTTGGGTTGCTCTGATATTTTGACATATTTGGTGGGTTCTGAGCCACATCCTGGAAAGCCACCATGACTTCTGGAGGTAGTGGCAGACACGGCTGCAGTTGACTGGCCAGGTTCCAGGGAGAAAGTGTGTGAGGACCGCATGCCTGGTTTTGGAGGAAGTGCTCTCAGGATTGCCCCCTTAAGACTTCCTAGGCATTTTATCTGTAAGGAACGCTTTGATCAAACTAGAGATTGTTTGGTTTCACAGGTTTTTCTTCTCAAAGAAAATCTGGTTCTAGTAGGCTCTGCTTTCCATAGGCTGCCTGGCCAGTCATCTTCTTTCTTTTTCCCATTTAAGATATTTATTTATTTATATTATGTATGTAGCTGTTTTGTCTGCATGTGTATATGTGTGTCACATGTGTGCCTAGTGCTCTCAGAGGTCAGATCCCTAGAACTGGAGTTACAGATGGCTGAGCACCACCAGGTCAGTGCTGAGAACTGAACCCAGGTCCTCCATAAAAGCAACAAGTGCTCTTAACCACCAAGTCACCCTACCCATCCTTATCAAACTGGACTGAAATAGTTGGCCAAGAGAGCCAGATGGAGAGCCGATGACCAAAGTAGCACGGAAGGCTACTGTGCCCGCAGCATCACCGAAGCCCACCCCAGCGTGGGTGACAGCTCTCAGAGCTGGGAACCTGGAACTCTCTGCACAGCCTCCAGCAGCTCAGCAGGTTGGTGAGTGTCCTCAGCTGGTCTGAGCATCTTCCAGGCCCCTTGCCTGGAAGCATTCTTTAGCAGACCTTACAGTTTTTATATGCTTAAAGAGAAAGGGGCCCAGTGAACCTGGTTGACTTGAAGGACTTCCTGAAGCCATCAAGTTGTTCGCTTCCTGAGGGTCAGGAGCTTCTCTGTAGGGTGGCGTGTTTCACCTCCCCCCCTGGAATATCCAACCGTTTCATCTTCCCTTCTACATTCTGTGTTAAAGCTTTAATCCAAGATGGAAGATTTTAATTCCCGGGGGAATTATTGCACAGTAGATGTGGTAGTGATTGCCTGTGGCCCCAGTAGAAGGTAGAGGCAGAAAAATCAAGAGCTCCAGGTCACCTCCCAGTACATGGGGAGCCTAGAGGAGACCCTGTCTAAGTAAAGCAATACACAAGACTGGAGAGACAGTCCCATGCTTAAGAGCACTTGTTTTTCCAGAGGACTTAGGTTGGGTTCCCGCCACCTATTTCAGGCCACTCCCAACTGTCCGTAACTCCAGCTCCAGGGAATCTGGTGCCCTTTTCAAGCGCACGTATGCACAAACACAGACACACACACACACACACACACACACACACACACACACACACCTGCATGTAAGAGATAGGCATGGGCTCAGGACTCCCCAAGACCAAGTTCCTAACACAAAGGAAATTAATTTGCCCCAGAGGAACAAATGATAGGGAGTAAGTGGTAAAGACAGAAGCTAGAGGACCAGGGCTAAAAGGAACAAGGGGGGGGGGGGAGCGGTATTTGTCCCAGGGTCAAAGGACTGTCTAGGGTAGAGAGGAGACAGATGTGGCCCATAGGAAATTAGCAGTTTATAAATATAATGGGGAGAACCCATGTTTGGATGGTGTTTAATTTTAATTAGACATGCTAATTAGGTGAGGCAAAAGCGGCTGTTGATTGCAGGACTTAAATACTTTGATAACTGGATCTCAGTATTTAGCCTCAGGAGGAGGAAGTGGCAGATCTTGGTGGCTCACTTTAGGACTGTAATCTAACAGTTTAACAAGGCAAAGGGAATTGGGGAGAAGGGCAAGGCTGGCCAGAGCCATGTTGGACATGCTGGGACTGGCTAGAATTCTTTCATTGCATCTGAGTAAAAATAAAATAAGTAATTTTAAATCCTACAACCAAAAAACCAATATCAAAGAATAAGGAAACAAACAGCTGTGCACAGATGTGCCCTGGGCATGTATTCTAATACTAATGCTGCCTCCACGGGAAGGATGCTGAGACACAGTTGGCCCTCTGTGTTCATGGCCGCTGCTGTCTACTTAGATTCAGCCAACTGAGGACCATAAATATGCAGAAAAAATAGGCACCGAGGGAGATGGCCCAAGCAGTTAAGAGCACTTGCTGCTTTTGCAGAGGACTGAAGTTCAGTTCAGGTGGTTCACAAGTATAACTCTGGCACCAAAGGCATCCAAAAACCTCTTCTGGACACTTCAGGCACTTGGTGCGTGCTAGGCAAGCACTCTACCAACTGAGCTATGTCCCCAGCTCCGTATATACATTTTCTTTCCCTTTCTTTCTTTCTTTTTCTGTGTGTAGTGTATTTGTGTGTTCGTATTTGTTTTTTGTAGGCATTTTACTGAGAGCCATCTCTCAGCCCTATGCAGTGTAATTTTTAAACAAAGATTCATGGTTCACGTAACACATTAATTATTGTCTACCTTTGGCCTTTGGTCTCTTCCTTTTTTCTCTCCCTCCCTGCCTGCCCCAACCCCCATCTTCATCCCCTCCCACCTCTGCCTTCCAAGTTCTGGGACTACAGATGCACACCACCATGTCTAGTTTACATGGTGCTGGGGCCTAGACTTTATGCACACTGGGCAAACACTGAAGACTGAGGTATTCCTAGTCCTATGCTGATGGCTGAGAAGCCAATGCCTATGTATTTAAGGATAAAATCCTTACTGTGCTTCCAAGTGATCTAGAAAAAATATACAGAAACCTGTAAGATTGAACCATATAAAATTTGTATATATGGACAAAGCCTGGGTCTTGTGTTTCCCAGGCTGGTCTTGAACTCCTGATCCTTCTGTGTCTAGCTTCCAAGAGCTCAGGTTTCAAGGGGTGTACCACAATGCCTGGTTTATTGGAATTATCTAAGTAACACAAATTAACTTTTTAAAAAAGATTTACTTGTTTATTTCATGTATATGAAGTACACTGTCTTCAGACATACCTGGAGAGAGCATCAGATCCCATTACAGATGGTTGTGAGTCACCATGTGGTTGCTGGGATTTGAACTCAGGACCTCTGGAAGAGCAGTCAGTGCTCTTAACCTCTGAGCCATCCCTCCAACCCAATACAAATTAACTTAACCTGCTAAAAGATACTAGAACTAGAACAAACTTATCAGAATAGTGCAGAGACCCAGTATGTTCAAGGAAAATGAAGCCAGTGTTTGTTTTTCCTTAAGAGGCAAATGCCACACTTGCACACACTACTTGAGAAGCACAAAGGCTCTGGCTGCCACTTGTGCTGACCTGACTTTGATTACTCACGATCCACATGTGTGGAGGAGAGAGCCCGCTTTCACAAGTTGTCTTCCTCCTCCATACACACCCACAGGGTGGCATGCACCCATCCACAAACCCACACACGCACACAGAATTCATTGATAGAGTAGACATATAAAAAGAAACCAGTGCTGCTTGGTTAGCATGCTTCTCTGGACTTGTCTTCTTAGCCACATAGCCCTCACACTCCCTGCCTGGTGGACAATGCCAGCTTCTCAGATACTCACAACGTCTGTTACACTGGCTTTCGTGCCCTCCCCCAAGTAGTCATGAATGGAGCAAGCTGGCCAATAGGTAACCGTCTCTAAAAAAAAAAAAAAAAAAGATACAGGATAGCTCTCTCCATCATCTTCCCTTCATAAAGCACTTTGCTGGAACTGGTGGCCTTTTCCAGCTTTGGTCTCAAGGGAAATTGCCCATGAGGGAGCAGATGGGACCCTTGCCACCTTTGGGAAACGACTCCTCATGACTTGAGGTGGACGGAGGGCCAGAGATACAGTTGCTCTCATTCAAGGGACAAGATGAACACCCAAGAAATTGAACACCAGTTTTCTTCATGTTTGAAGAACCCTGGAGATCCTAAACAAAGCTGGTTAGCCTTTTTCACGCTGAGTATCTCCAACTGTTGTATGTGTTAAAAACTCACATGTGTATGTGTTAAAAAAGGTTTTCTCATTCCTGGGTTTTGTATTTTCAGTCTTACTGAGCAAAAGCTTTCCTAAACTCAGGATTAAGAATTGATCTGAGAGAAAAGACAGCCGGGGCAGGCAGGATTCCACACAGCAACAACTGAAGGCAGTGACCACAACCCCTGAGCTAGTGGTGTGACCTCCGAAGATGACTCAGTCTGCCTCAGTTTCCTTCCAGAAATGAGACATAATAATGGTTATGTTATGGGGCTATTTTGAGAATTAATTATGTTGGTATATGTTAAATACAGGAATATTTGTTTGTTTTATTGAGACACGGTCTTCTTACATAGCCCTGCTTGTCCTGGCGTGCTGTAGGTAGACCAGGCAGGCTTGAACTCAGAGATCTGCTGCCTCTGTCGCCAGTGTGTGGGAATTAGAAGGCATGCCTGGCATTGATCGATTGGTTGATTGATGAGACAAGGTCTGATTATGTAGTCCCAGTTCACCTTAGACTTACTACGTAGCCTAGATCAATCCTCCTGCCTCAGTCTCCTTAGTGTTGGGATTATAAGTGTGCACCAACATGGTTAAGTATTTTTGTTGTTTTGTTTCTTTTGCGGTTCTGGAGATTGAGCCCATGGCCTCAGACATGGTAAGAAATCACTGAGCCACATTCCCTATTGTTTTTGTTTGAACTAGGGTCTCACCCTATAGCCTAGCCTGGCTCAGAATTCAGTATGTAGCCTAAGCTGGCTTTGAACTCTTAGAGACCCCCCTTCTTGGACATCCCAATTGCTATGACCGGTAGAACAAGCCACCACTTCTGGTTAAGTTAGTTGATTTGTCGATATTGTTATTAGGCGCTAGGGATCAAACCTAGGCCCTTGTACATGCTAAGCAAGCACTCCACGGCTTAGTGAGCATTTGTAAATGAATGACATTATCTTTCTGTAAAAAAAGGAGGCCTTGTCCTCTCCTAGGTTACTGCTGACTCTAAGTGAGATAGTGACTTGTAAATGTTGGTGTGGTGTTGACACAGTACTAACAAGGGACATCAGCTTTCTCTTTACCCTGTGGTTCATTGTCAGAATAGGTGGAGTATCGTCTGTAGCTGAGAATTACTGTAGCCATGACTGAGAACAAAGAAAAAAAGCAGCTTTTCCAGACAGAGCTCAGACTTAGGATTTTAGACAGGGTACAACTCTTCACTGCAGATCCCACAGCCAGGGTTTAAGATGAGGCCACCTTAGTCTGTCTTGGGACCCTTCCAACTAATGCTCCATGCTGTCTCCCACAAGCTTATGTGAGCTAATGTAATAAATAGCTGTGGAATCTATTGGCCTTGACTCCCAAACTGGGCGGCCCCGGGGAAGGAAAAGGGAGTGCAGAGGACTACAGTCAGAGTCAGGGTCCAGTTCAGCTTCCCTGAACGCTGATAAATCTGGTCCTGGCTTCCTGCTGAGAGTTCTCAGAGCACCCGGAAGAGGGTCCTGGTCACCCAGAGAGGCTGCAATGCCCAGTGATGGAGGCTTAACCCCTCACTTCTGCCCTAAGGGATATAACACTTTCTTCTGAAAGACAAGAATCCTGGCAGGCAGAAGCTTGCTCCAAAACTATAGTGCTAATCAACCCACTGCCTCAGCTACCCACTCATGGTCTGGTTGGCATCCACACTTGTCCCTGGTATTTCAGTGAGAGAGGCCTTCACTTGAGTGGGCATGGAATGCTGGCAAGAGGCACCAGGCATTAGGAATTAGAAGCTGGGGCTAATTACACTGCCACCACTGCCTGCCAAACTCTTCTATTAAAAAAATGTTTCTATCTACTTTTCACTTAGTCATGGCCTGGGCAATTCTGGCCTCTGGTGCAGCTCTTTTCTCTAGCTTTAACTAGAAACTTGCACCTCTTTGGTATTTTTTAGTATGTGTGTGTGTTTGTGTGTGTGTGTGTGTGTGTCCCCAGCCAGAGGGAATCCTTGGGTATCAATCTCAGTAATGGCCTTTACATTCTTTAAAGCCAGACCAGAAGGCTGGACTTGCTGGCCATGTGCCCCAGGGATCCTCCTGTATCTGCCCCCTGGCACTGGTATTAAAAGCATGTGCCATTATGCCCAGCATTTTTATGCATTTTCTGGAGATCAATCCGAAGTTCTCATTCTTGCAAGGCAGAAAATGTACCTACTCCTTCTCCAACCCTGGTGACATTAGTGTTGCGTGCCCATTGGTACAGTGGCATATGGAGAACGCCTTGTGGTTGTTTTATGTTCAGATTTGCAGGCTCCACATATTTGGTGAGCTTGGCACATGGGTTCTTTCTCTTTCTCCTGGAACTGGGAGGTCGCTGTATGTCCTGTCTTCCCGAAGGGATACTGGAGCAGGTGCTTGGGGTCCAGGCATCACAGGCTGCCCACCCTATTGCTAAGCATTTTCTGGAACCCTGTTGGCTGCCACTGCTACCAACCCCTTTGCTCAGAGGTCACTGCGCCCTTAAGAGTCAAGAGAAAAAGTAACTGCGCGAATTAGACACCCGGACAAACACTGAAGACCTGGCCATGGGCTCCGCACCAATTGCTCACCAGTTCATTTCCTTGTGCTTAGTTTGTTACGGTTCTAGAACGTATCAGGCACAATATCGCCTCATGACCTCTGTGAGCCTCTTCATCCAGATTGCCCCATGCCTTTCCTCCTAGTTCCTGCTTTGCCTGGCCTCTGAGGCATTTCTCCCCTGAGGTCTTATCTCTGCTCACTCTTACAGCAGACCCCCTAGCATTCCTCACCCCTTGCTTCGTCCTTGGCATTTCCGTCATCTACTATATTTCTCTTATCCACAGCTGGTCTCCCCAAAACTGCTCTCAGTACCTTTCCCTGTTTATTCTCATGTGTCATTGTCCCAGTTATGCACAGCGTGGTCTCTGTGATCTCTGTCACAGGAGTGGACTGGGGGGGGGAGTAGATCGGTGAGCTGATAAGGTTTTCACTATGGCCGACGCTAGGCAGCTAAGAGGTTTAGGTTAATCCTCTTCCCTTCTGTCCCCGACTCTTGTGTCTGTCCAATAAAGCAGGCCCAAGAGATGCTGCGTAAGCTGCTTCCCAGCACTAATAATTGATGAATCCAGGCCATATCCACTTACCACCGCAGACAGGCCCGAGAAGGCGAGAAGGGAAGGGCAGGCAGGCAGGAGGCAGCTACCAGGATGACTAAGTGGGGTCTCCAGTCATCACCCGCCCATGCCAATCCTACAGGCTTCAGCAAAGCTTGGCATTGTTAGCTATTGAGACCCACATGGCCTCCTGGCCTGCCTTGTCCCTAAATGACCATGGCTTGTACTTCAAAGAGTAAATCCACGTGTGACGGTGGTGATGCCGGGAGGGGCGCTGGAACTAGAGGAGTACCAACAGTGCTGTTGGTTTACAGAACCAGACTTGCTGCCTGGACCTTCTCGTCAGCAGGCGCTGTGCCTACTGGGAGCAGTGAAACGCTCAGCTAGGGCCTCGTGTGCTGACTTGTTAGGCCGATGCCCCTGTTTCCCTTTAAGTCCTGCTCTCCCTGCCTTCAACTTCCTGACCCCAGCACTGTCTATGTAGATATATAGAGTCTTATTTAAAGCATGCTTACAGGGGGGCTGGAGAGATGTCTCAGAGGTTAAGAACAATGGCTGTCCTTCCAGAGGACTTCAGTTCGATTCCCAGCACCCACAACTGTCTCTAACTCCAGTTCCAGAGGATCTGACACTCTCACACAGACATACAGACAGACAAAACACTGATGCACATAAAATAAAAAGAAAGAAATCTTTAAAATCATGTTCTCTAAGTGGGGCAGCCTCCTTGAGGCCTTCTTGATGACCGACAGACCCGTGTTAACAAAAGGGAACATCCTGAAATGCGTGGTTTCGCCACCACTGAGCCATATTCCCATTCGTAAATAAAATAAAATAAAATAAAGTCATTGCTCACATGTATGTGCCTGCATGTCTAGATGCACACTATTTGCATACAAATTGCCAATGGAGGCCAAAAAGGAACAACAGATCTCCTGGAACTGCAGTTACTGGGAACTGGGAACCACTGACAGGTGCTAGGAATTGAACCAGAATCCTGATTAAAGGCAGCAAGTGTCCTAACTGCTGGGCCATCTCTCTAGTCCGCTCGGATGGTAATTCTAATGTTCAATGTTTAAAGAGTGCCTTACTGTGGCTGTACTGTTTTACATCCCTACTGACCTACTAACCTACTTTTGCTTATATATTTTACTTCGTGATTTCCCAGCCCTCACTTGGATGTCAGCTCCATGAGGGTGGGTGGGGATTTGCTTCTGAACACTTAGAGGCTTGCACAAGGTAACAGCGCAGTAAGGGTTTGTTAATGATGAGGTTTGGTGCTTCCGACCTCAGTTTTGCATCGTCCTGAACTCTTCGAGCCCAGCTTCATACCCTCATGACCTTCCTTGGCCCCTTTCATGAGAAGCTCCTACAACTCTCCCTCCTTTATGTGAAAGCATCTGAAGGACTAATTTCCTTAACACTAGATGCTTTTAAATGGTGGTGGTGGTGGTGTGTGGGTGGGTCAAAGAAAACCTTTGGGAAGTCTGTTCTCTCCTACCTTGTTGAGGCAGGGTCTCTCTTGCTTAGTAGATTTATTTTATTTTTTAAATTATTGCTATACAACAAAGATACATGCACCACAATGTTCATAGCAGCTCTATTTATAATAGCTAGAAGCTGGAAAGAACCCAGATGTCCTTCAGTAGATGAATGGATACAAAAATTGTGGTACATTTACACAATGGAATACTACTCAGCTATCAGAAACAATGACTTAACGAAATTCTTAAGAAAATGGATGCATCTAGAGAATATCATCCTGAGTGAGATAACCCAGTCACAAAAGAACAGATAATGGGATACTAACCCCAGAAAGCTCTGAACACCCCAGAAACAACTCACAGACTGTGTGAAGTTCAACAAAAAAAGAATATATTTTAATTAAAATAGAACTGTATCACATCCCCCTTTCCTCCCTACAGCCCCTCCTAGTTTCTCTCCTATCCCCTCAAATTAATAGCCTCTTTTCCTATATTATTGTTACATATATACATATGTGTATATATATGTACCCACAAATACTTAATTACAACCTTAAAAAATGTATTCATATACTTTTATGCAAAAATGCTGAAAATTTGTACATTTATCTTTGTTTTTTAAAATAAAGTAAAAAAATAAATTATTGCACCTGCATGCAAATAGTGTACATGTAGACATGCAGGCAAATACACATATATCCAGTAGAATGACCGTTTTTAGGAATGGGAATATGGGCAGTGAAGCATGTGTTTCAGGGTGTTCCCTTTGGCTAACATGAGGTAGTCACAAGAGCCTTTTCGGTTCTGCAAATCTCGAGAACAAAGACCATCATTTCTTTAAGCCATTCTTGTGATGACATGCAGTTTCTGAAGCTCCTCACACGTTGTACAACGGGCTATCTATCTGGGACAGCCTCCTTGAGGCTCTCTCGGTGACTGCCAAACTCAAGTTTGAACCCGGATCCTCCACAAGGGCACCAAGAGCTCTTAACTGCTGAGCTATCTCTCCCGCCCCAATCACTCTTTATAGACCATTCCTAATTCAACTTTGGCAAGATGCACTTTGGACAAAAGTTCTCCATCTTCTCCTTGAGCTGTCTTTCCCTGTGTAACCATCTACCTTCCCATCAACCTACCTTGTTTCCCAACTTGAGCACGCCTGTCATGCAACAGTAGCTGGACCTGAATCTGGAAACTATAGAGTGCACCCAGCCTAACCTGTACGTGGCTCTGGCTTCAACCTTCAGCGTCCAAAAATAAATGCCTTCTTAGTCAGCTTTTTTGTATTAACATACATTAAGTGTACATTATAATGGGTTCCATGATGACGTTTTCATACATGTATAGAATGTATTTTGATCATATTCACCCCCATTCCTCTGCCTTGTTTCCCTCCCACTGATCCTCCCCATTTCCAACTAGTTCCCTTTTCCATTTTTGTGTATTTGTGTGTGTGTGCATGTGTGTGTGCATGTGTGTCTGTGTGTGTGCATGTGTGTGTTTGTGTGTGCATGTGTGTGTGCATGTGTGTGTGTATGTGTGTATGAGTGTGTGTGTCCTAGTGAGTTGAATTAGGGAATTATTTATAGAAACATGGACAACTCACCAGTGGCTATAACACTGAAGAAAATGTCTCTCCCTCCTGGAAGCAACCATTAGCTTCCTTCTGATCCCCATCTTTGTTTCTTGAGCCAGTGTGTCAGGGTAGCCTGGGCAGGTCTCAAACTCACTGTGTGGTTAAGGATGGCCTCAAAGTCCATCCTCCTGCCTCACTGGAAGTACTACTACAATAGCAGGCATGTGTCAGAATAACTGGCTTGAGCCAGCAATTTTGCTTGTAGGTCAGAACACAAAAGATTCGAAAGCAGGGACTTGGAGAACTGAACACTGATACTCAGAGTGGAATCATTCACAATGGCCAAAAGTGAGAATCAACTCAGGTTCACTGCCAGGTAGACAAGCAAATGGGGCAGAAACATACTAATAAACATTACACTTTTAAAAGGAATGAAATTCTCACATGTCTTACAGTGTGCATAAACTCTTGAAGACTTACGCTAAGTCTAAGACTCTAGAATACAAAATTTGTATGATTCCATTCTTCTGAGGTACCTAGTGTAATCCAGATTATAGACAGGCTAAGCCTGATAGTACCGATCTATACAATCCAGCTATTAGGGCACTGACAAGGCCTGTCTGAGTTATAGAGTGAGTTTAAGATCAGCCCTTGAGCTAGGGAAAAACCCTGGCTTAGAGTAAAAATAAGGGTGTTTTTGTTTTGTTTTGTTTTGTTTTTTAAGGGACTGGGGAAGAGGCACAGTTCAGTGGTAGAGAACTTGCTTATAGCTGAGTGTCCTCCTCCGAGGAACCCGGACGAATAGGTTCTGAGGGTCTCTAGTGCGGCAGAAACAGCCAAAGTGTTAACAGTTCTTAGAAGGAAGGAGGTTTGGGTGGTCCTCGCAGGGCAGGGCAGTGCCAGCAGCAGAGGTAACGGCAGTGGGCAGCTCGGAGGGCAGTGATGGGCAGGTGTGAGCCTGACCAATCAGGCAGGACTGAGGTCCAGTGATAAAAGCTTCGAGAGAGAAAACTCTTCCCCAAGTGTTTACAGCTCAGTAAAGCAGACACTCTCAGTCAATTATAGTAAAATAACTTGTGCACTTTATTCCATGGCTGGAAACTTAAACATTGAGAAGTAGGGTGGGAATCCAGGGGTAGAACCTTCCTATTGGTTCAATCCGAGACGCTGACAATGCTCTATTTACATGGGGAAGGACGTCGGGAGTTTTCATAAAGTGAATCGCTGTCAGGGTCCCCTCGGTGGGGTGTTGTGGTTATGTGCCTAGAACACACTGGGGTGGCAGCCAGGGAACGGCCCCAGTCCTACCGTTCTCAATTCTGAGATTCACGGGGTCTGAGCTCACGAGCTCACTCAGTCTCACCAATTCTTCTGTCTGGTGGCAGGGTCCGCTTACCCCACAGCTGGGAACCCACGACTTAATCCCCAGAACCAGAAAAAGAAATCAGAGAAGCAGAAAGCCGTACGGCATTTCAGGGGCCCGGAGGGGTGGGTTTAAAGGCGTGTTTAAAAGACACAGAGTTTCAGTGGAGAAGACAAGAGGCCCTGGAGATGGCATTGGTAACAGCTATGTTAGTGTGTGCGCATGTACTTCATGCAACGGGGCCGAAAACCTCAAATGGCTAAAATGGAACTGGGAAGGGTGCTTAGTGGTGGGATGCCTACCCAGCATGCAGGAGGCCTTGGGTTTCATCACCAGTTCTGGAAAATGGTAGCAACCACCCCAAGTGGGGAAAAGAAAGGTTACAATGGTAACTTTTGGGTTGTGTACATTCTGCTACACTGTGGTAGCAGTGACTCACTTCCTGAAACCCCGGCACTCTGGGGGCTAAGTGGAGCTCATCTGTAGCCACAGAGAGGGTTACTTGTCCCCAAAGACCAGGTAACCAGGAAGTAGACAGATAAGGACTGAGGCACAGCTTAGTCATAGACCACTTGCCTAGTATGCCCAAGGCCCTGGGTTCGATCCCCAGAACTACAAGGAAACAATAGCAGGCCAAGCATGCTTGCCTTGGAGGTGGATGGATGTAAGATCAAGGATCAGACATTCAAGGCCAGGAGGGAATACATGAAACCTTGTATCACAGAGCAAAATCGTGGCGCAGAGATGGCTCAGCAGTTAAGAACTCTGTTCTTATACACTGTCCTGATTGAATTGCTCACACCCACATGGTGGTTCACACATATGGATAACTCCAATGTCACAGGATCTGACAATCTCTTTTGTCCTCTTTGGGCACCCGACACATATATGTTGCACAAATATCCATGTAGGCAAAACACCCACATACATAAAATAAAAAATAAATATATTCCTAATGCCTACTTGGTGGCTCACAGTGGCCTGCAGCTCAAGTTTCAGGGATCTGACATAAACGGTTGCATAAGGCAGCTCACAACAGTAGAGAAATTTTAATTCAGCAACAGGGCTGCTCTGGCTGGAATACAGACACATCCTTAGTGCACAAAGTAAAGTCAGTTTGTAGTAGGAAGCAGCCATGTTTGAAAGAGACTTCTAACTGAGGGGCAGGCAAAGTGACAAATCAGAGAAAAATTTGACTGAATGAGTCAGAGGTAGGGTACGCCCAATTCTCAGGAAAAGAGACAGGAAGCAGAGATTAGGAGCAGTGCCAAAAGAGAGAGTTGCAGTAGTTCGGTGAGCTGAGTTCCAGTCAGTTCAGCTCGGTGCTCTTCAGAGTTGAGTCCATTGGTGAGTCGGTCGGTGAGTGCAGCCGTGGGGTTTGCGAGTTCATGTGGTTCAGTGCAGGTCAGCAGAGGCACTGCTTGAAGCCAGAGAATAAGAAGTAGCCCGAAGATTAAAAGAAACTGCCGACTTAGTTTGAAGCCAAGCAAAGCAACTGATCGAGAAGCGGAGAGGAGCCCTATTGCATCGGTCAGCTTGGAGGAGTTTGAGTCAGAACAGCTGAGCGGAACACGCCAGCCAGAGTTCAGAAAGAAGTAGAAAGGGTGAGCTTACTCAGCAGTAAACACCCAAGACAACGATTGCTTCAGGTGACTAAAAGATACCTTTACACACACGTGTCTATAATCTCAGTTCCAGGGATCCTACGCCTCTTCTGACTTCTGTAGGTTTCTTCATACAAATAGTGCACATACTGATACTCAGGTACACACACATATACACATTAACTAAATAAATAAACAAATAAAGCCTGGTAAGATCACTTATCATGTAAAGGTGTCTGCTGCCAAGCCTGGTGTCCTGAGTTCGATTCCCAGAACCCACATGGTGGAGAGTCCTGACTTTTGTAAGTTGTACCACACACACACACACACACACACACACACACACACACACACACACATACACACACACAAAGGTGGGGGGAGGGATGAAGGGAGGAAGAGAGGCACATACTCGGGCACGCAAAATATAATAAAAATGTTTAAAATAAAAAAACAGATTAGCGAATGAAAAAGTCCCAAGGCAGGAACAACAAGGAAGCCATTCTGTCATAACCATTTTTATGAGAATTCATTGGTTTAGCTTTATAATTCTGTAATCAATTCTAATATTGTCAGGGAAATAGTGTATACATGGAGTTGGGGGGGGGTTCCTCAGCCTGGGATGGGGAGGGGGAGGGATGAACCATGCATAGGTTATTGCTTGGGTAAGATGTAGAAAAAAGAGTTTAGTTTTATTGCACTCCTAAGTGACTACAGATGGGTCACCAGTTTAAAGCACTGGCTGCTGCTCTTGCCGAGGACCTAGATTTGGTTTCTATCACCTACAACCATCTGTAGCTCCAGTTCCAGGGGATCCAATGTCCTCTCTGCATATACATAAGTCAATTTGTCAATTTTTGTTTCTGTTCTTTTAGTTAAGCTACTGTTTGTAGACTTTAGTGACATTTCTTTCCGGAACAGGAGGACACAACCTCTAAGAGCCACATGTGACCATCACTTCATTTCTCTGGAAACAATTTTGCCGGGACAGGACTGAGAATTCTTTCTCCATGATGTTGGATGTGTGCTCTCTGAGAACACTAGGTTTCTGCCGTTCTCACACTGTGCTGCCCTTCAAGCTCCTGGGGTTGGAAGAGGTCACTATCATTAAATTCCTTTATGACTTTTGCCCCCAGAGAACCAGGGATAAAGGTGAATAAAAACCTCATCCAAGGTAGAAGGTTCTGCCCCCAAGCTTTCCTTCCCATAAACCCCGCAGTCTCATGCCAGAGGCATTACAGATGAAGACAGAGCAGCCAAGCCAAATTGTACTGATTTATGAGCCAAGGCTGAGCTGGCTCCTCTCCTTGGGGAATCTTTAACTGTTAGGTCAATAGGTAGTAAAATGGATTTGTTTACCTTCTCCAAGTTCTGACAGGCAGTGTCTCATGGCCACTGTAGTTGCCATAAAGGCTAAAGGGCATCTTTGACCAATGTGATAGCCATGGGACAGAAATGTCTGCAGAGAAAGTGTTTTGACTGTCTGTCCCTACCATCTTGGATCAATCTGTAATCCAGCTGCCTGGACTCATTCTGATTTGCAGTTCACAAGGGATGGTCCGCCTATTATTCATTTGTAGAAACTAAGACCCATACTAACTTTTTTATTCTTTTAAGGAAACTATCTTAAAATATAATGCTCAGGGATATCGTGGCTCTCTGGGGTAGTCTCTCAAGAAACTTTCTCTAGAATTCTGTGCTTGAACCATATGTGAGCCACAGACTGATGGAAAGCCCATAACAAGCAGAGACAGGAAACCTGAGGTTGCCAAGGGTGGTTTTGTTTTTAATAATGCATGTCATTATTGTGGAATGATTGAGCAAATAAAATTGTTATATTTAATGTATAAAGCCATTGCCTCATATAGTAATCTTTATTTCTACTTATTATTACATTGCTTTTAAGAACTTGGGGGTTTAACCATAAATGCACCTCTGCACCGATGTTTGCTAACACCACCTCGAAGACACTTCTTACCTCTGTTCCTTGCTTTCTGACCCATATGTTGAACTCAACAACCCCTTAACATCTGATATCCATGGGGGCCAAAGACAATCTCTTTAGAGCTAGTAAGAAAGAGGTGGGGGTCAATGCATACTATCAAACCTTTAAAAACACATCAAGTACTAACAAAAATATATTCATATAATTTCATGCCAAAATGCTTTTAAAAACCTGTACATGTATCTCCGTTTCTTTTTTAAAATAAAGTTGTAAGAAAAAAGAAGAAAGAAAGAGGTGGGGGAGGGTTGGACATCAGTCCCTCTGCACTCTCAGACCTGGACGCTGTCTGAAGCTTGGCCACACTGACCACTTGAGTTCTCCAGGAGACAGCCTTCCTGTCTCCCATGCAGGCCTCAT
Source organism: Micromys minutus (assembly GCF_963924665.1). Taxonomy (NCBI): domain Eukaryota; kingdom Metazoa; phylum Chordata; class Mammalia; order Rodentia; family Muridae; genus Micromys; species Micromys minutus. The sequence goes on from NC_137953.1 coordinate 13,444,691, forward strand.
GACACCTCACATAGCCCTCTGTTGCCACATCCTGACCTCACATGGTATTCTTACATTATTGAATTCTGCAGAAATTACCAAACTGAGAGTGTATCTTGTGTTTGCTGCTAATGAGCCAGGTGACTCCTGTCATGACATAGCGGCACAATGCTTTCCTACCCAGTGGCATGTTTATCTCCACTTTGAAGATAAGCTCAGCATATAACAGCAGCTGTCACCAAACATGAAGACCCAAGTTCAATCCCTGGACCCATACGGCAGAGGGAGAGAACCAACTCCCATAAGTTGTCTTACCTCTGCTCCAACCATGACATGCATGTGCCCACACACGAATGAACACATATGCACACACACAGAATAAATAACTAAATGTGTGCTAAATTTTTAAAGCCAGTTCTTGATGATAGCCCAGCTCAGTAATAAATTACTTGCTTGGTATGTACAACACCCTAGGTTCAAGTCTTAGCATTGAATAAAAAAGACTATTCTGTTGCATTGGTTGAGACAGGGGCTCTTGGAGCCCATGCTGGCCAGGAATATGTTGTGAAACCAAGGCTGGCCTTGCACTGCTGATTTTTCTGCTTCAGCATCCTTGGTGCCAGGATGACTATGATGTACCACCATGCTTGGCAAAATGCCAGTTTTTACACACTTTCCCTCATAGGTGTTTCTTTAGGAAGCAGGCTCAGTTGTGAGTTTTTTTTTTTTTTTTTTTTTTTTTTTTTTTTTAATATTATTGTTTGTTCTGTTTGTGCTTTCCGTTTCAAAATTCCAGGAACACTTAAAAGTAACATTGGGCAGGTGTGGTGGTTCATACCTTTAATCTCAGCACTTGGGAGGCAAAGGCAGGCAGATCTCTGTGAATTGAACAGCAGTCTGGTCTACCTAGCAAGTTCCAGGCCAGCCAGGACTAAATCTTGAGACCCTGTCTCAAACAAACACACAAACACACAAAGATTGACACTGCTGCTAATAAAGCAAGCACTTCTATCTTTCTAAAGAGCTCATGAGGGTTGCAACCAAAGGACCAACTGGATTTCATTGTGATAAACACAGACAGAGGCCTGACAATACTTTATTCTTAAATGTTATCACAAGCTCAGTGACTTAGTTAGGGTTTTATTGCTGTGAACAGACACCATGACCAAGGCAAGTCTTAAAAATGACATTTAATTGGGGCTGGCTTACAGGTTCAGAGGTCCCGTCTGAACTTTATATTATTATAATAATATCAAGGTGAGAGCATGGCAGCATCCAGGCAGGCATGGTGCAGGAGGAGCTGAGAGTTCTACGTCTTCATCCAAAGGAAACTAGGAATAGACTGAGCATCTTCAGGCAGCTAGGAGGAAGGTCCCCAAGCCCATGCCCAGAGTGACACACTTCCTCCAACAAGGCCACACCTTTTAATAGTGCCACTCCCTGGGCCAAGCATATGCAAACCATCACATTCCACTCCCTGCCCCCACAAGCTTGTTCAAACATGAGTCTATGGGAGCCATACCTAAACATAGCACAATACAAAATACATTTAGCACAATTTCCAAAGTCCCCATAGTCTATAGCAGTCTCAACAATGTTAAAAGTCCAAAGTTCAAAGTCTCTTCTGAGATCCATCCAATCATTTAACTGTAATCTCTGAATTAAGACAGGCAACCAGCTGGGCAAACGCCAAACTCTGCATCTCAGTGTTCGATGTCAAAGGGGTCTTCAGATCTTCAATTCTTTTTTCATCTTTGTTAAGTGCAACAAACTTCTTTCTCCTGAGCTGGTTCTGCTCCCTGTTAGCAACTTTCCGTGGCAGGTATTCCACGGCTCTGGCATCTTTAATGTCTTTGGGTCTCCGAGGCAGCTTCAATATTACAGCTTCTGGTTTCAATGTCTGGGATCCACAATGATTTTCTGGGCTCCTCCAAAGGGCTGGCTTTGCTTCTCCAGCTCTGCCCTCTGTAGCACTATAAGTTCAGGTTGACTCATTACACCTTTGCTATTGTTTTTGGTGATTATCCCATGGCATCTCCAATACACTGGGGTCTTCTATTGCAACTAGGCTTCACCAATAGCCTCTCATAGGCTCCCTTCATGGTGTCAAGCCTCAAATCCTTTGCATGACCCCTTTAATCTTGGATTGTCAACTACAACTGAGGCTGTGCTTTCACCAATGGTCTTCCATGGCCTCTCGCAGTCACAAGCCTCAGCTATTCTTATTGACACCTTCATGCCTTCAAAACCAGTTCCACCTGGGTGACTCTTACACATTACCAAGTCCAGCTGTAGCATTAGGTACAAGCTATATCTGGAACACAGCTTTTTTGTGCTCTCAGAAGACACATCCAGGAAGATTTCACCTCAGTGATGCTGGTCTCTTCTTAATCACCACTAATTTCTTAGCTCCAGCTAACCAGCATCAATTGTCCCATTAGTTTCCTTCTCCTCTTGAATATAAGGCCAGAGCCACATGGCCGAAGCTGCTGAGTTCTGCTGCTTGCAGGAGCTGGACCATGCTCCCCTTGTTCTATTACGTTATCACCAGATTCCTCTTTTCTAACTTCTTCACTGCCTAAGCTTGAATGACCTGGATCTTGTTCTGTAGATTGACCTTGAATTTAGAGATCTGCATGCCTGTCTCCTGGGATTAAAAATGTGTACCACCACACCTGGATTTAAGCTTTTCTTCACCTAGAACTTGCTCTGTTCTAGGCCTGCATTGAACTCAGAATCTGCTTGTCTTTGCCTCCTGGGATTAAAGGTTTGTACTAAGTTGCCTGAAACTAATTTAGCTGAGTGGGGTCTTGCCCCGAGGTCATTAACTCCCTTAATTCAATTTAATTTTCTTGAACACAGGATTCAGCTCCATTTCACTTCAGGTGTCCTTTTAATACTCAAACCATATATTTTATATTTTTTTTCCTCAACTTGCTCCTTTTCATTAAAATGCTCTTCATAAGAGTTAACTTTAGGAACCACACAACAGAATTTACATCAGGATGTTTTGAGACTTCCTTTTTCAAAGCTATTAATCTAAATATCTTCATCTTAAACTCAGGCAGACTCTTTGGACAAGGGCAAAAAGCAGCCATGTTCTTCATCAAAATACTAGAAAAATAGTCTCTGGGCCACATACTGAATTTTTCCACTGAAACCTCCTGGGCCAAGTCGGCACAATTCAAATCACTCTCAGTAACAAAGTCTTCCATATTCCTACTAGGATATAGCCCATTAAGCCCCATTTAAAGCCTTCCATGACTTTCCAAATCCAAAGTCCCCAAATCAACATTCTTCCGAACAAAAACAATGTCAGGCCTATCACAGCAATACCCCAGTCCCTGGTACCACTTTCTGTCTTAGTTAGGGTTTTATTGCTGTGAACAGACACCATGACCAAGGCAAGTCTTAGAAGGACAATATTTAATTGGGGCTGGCTTATAGGTTCAGAGGTTCAGTCCATTGTCATCATGGCAAGAAGCCTGGCAGCATCCAGGTAGGCATGGTACAGGAAGAGCTGAGAGTTCTACATCTTCATCCAAAGAAAACCAGAAACAGTCTGAGCATCTTCAAACAGCTAGGAGGAAGGTCTCTAAGCCCACCCCCAGAGTAACACACTTCCTCCAACAAGGCCACACCTTCTAATAGTGCCATGCCTTGGGCCAAGCATATGCAAACCATCACACTCAGGAAGATAAAACAAAAACAGTTTCAGTATTTTGGCTCTGACTGACCCTCATTCACTAATGGAATGCTAAGGGAAATATGTCCTTTTCTTTTCCTTCCATTCTGTTTTGGTTTAGTGTTTTTGAGACAGGGTTTAATGAGGCTCACATTAGCCTTGAATTCTTGATACTTTTGCCTCAAGCTCCCAAGTTCTGTGTTTGCAGGCATGTACCACCACGGTGGTTAATATTTTTCTTTTCAGTTGACACAGAATAACTCTTCATAGCTATGGCATAAAACCTGTCTTCTTGCTACTTTGTGGGTTCTTCTTTCTTCCACCTTTCTCCATTCATTTTCTTCCACCCTTCCACCCTCTAACACTAGAGAGAAGACAAAAAGAGACAGAGGAAAGACATCACTGAGTAAAGTCAGGGCCCGCAAAGGGGGCAACATTATTGTTAGACTACTTCCTGCTTATTGGGGGTGTCAAGTTCCTTGGGGCAAGTTTGATCTTTGCAGTCAGGATATCTAATTTCTTGTTGTTGTTGTTTCTTCTTTGTGAATGACTTCTTAACAAACTGTGACCAACAACACCCAACTACCAATCTACAACCTGCTCTGCCTCTCAGGGTCCTAACATTTATACACCTTCTAAAAAGTCCCCAGAATTCCAAACGTCACAAAGTCACAGAAGCCATTTGCAGCTGGCAAAATCATGCCCCTGCTAGAGCACAAGGCAAATCATAATCAGCTGCTGTGGACAGTCTTAAGCAGCACCATTCCCATACCGGTGATCAAAACACAAGCCTTCTTATCTGTGTTTTAAAAAAACACAAAATTCTCACTACAAAAGTGTAACAATACAGTGCAGGTATGTATATATGCATTGGATAAATACACACATATTTCTATATTTTGGGGTTGGCAAAATAAATGGCTCAAGAAAGAAAGGTGCTTATTGTCAAGCCGTATGGCCTGAATTTGATTCCTGGAACCACATGGTAGAAGGAGGGAGCCAACTTCTATAAATTGTCCGCCTACCTCCATAAGTGCATTGTGGCACGTGTTCACACATGTGTGCGCACACACCACTCTTAAATAAAGGCCAAAAAAATACCTCTTTTTAGTTCTTTATAAAATACACAGTAAGTTGTTGTAAACTATAATCAGGCAATGGGGGTGTTGGTAATTATTCCTCAAAGCTTTTTTAAAATAATTCAATCTCTCATCATTCTTACTGGTTGAGAGATGGGGTGGGTAGGGCACAGAGGGTTTCTCCCGTTTGAAACACAGAACAAGATGCCCTAGGTCTAGGGGGGAGGCCCCTCCCAGTGAGGGGGCCTGGTAGTTCACCTACCACTTAAGAGGATCAGTCACAATAACCAGGCTACCTTCTAGATTGGCAGGGGAGTTGAAGGGCCATTATGACTAGGCACTTACCCTCACTGTCCCTTCTATTGGGGTGTCTGGTTTAACAGAAAGTAAGTGATTGATGGGGGGATGTGGGGTAGGGTAGGATTATGGGAGGGATGGGGAGATGGAGGGGTGAGGGCTCCATTCGTCATGTGGTGGGTGCAGTTCACACAGAACTTTTCATGTACAAAGAACTGCTGAACCCCAAACCGAGCTGGGGACAGGGAAGGCCATGGCATCTGGTGCCCCCAGCTGAGAGGGGACTGGCTATGCAGAGAGAACAGAGACTCCTATGAAGGTTTTGTCTATGATCAACTCCTTTGACCCAGAGCTGGTCAGGTTGCCAAGAGCTTTGAAGGCAGGCTTAACAAAGCTTAGATTCACTGCATAAGGAAATAAAAGCCACTGAGACACCTCTGGGCAGCAGCCCCAAGGTAAAAAGTAAGTTTTATAAAGATGGGGTTGTGTACGGAGAGGATGAAATGAAGAACACAAGGGAAGAAATCCAGGCCTTTCCAACCCTTTTATAACTAACCGTCAATGCACGCGAGTCTCCAGCTGAGTGTTTACTCACAGAGAAGTGCTTCCTAGAACAATATTTGTCCTTTTCACCCTTTGAGAAAGGGCCTCATGTAGCCTAGGCTTCCTCAAACTTGCTACGTAATGGAGGAGGACGTTGGACTTCTGATGTTCATGCCTCCACTTCACAGGGATAGGAATATAGTGTGTGTGTGTGTGTGTCTGTGTGTGTGTGTGTGTACACATATACCTCCATTGCCGGTTTATTCAGTCCTGGGGACCAAACCCAGGAACTAAATGGAACACCTCTCTACCCCTATCTTCTCTTTCATGATATTTATTTATTCTTTAAAATACTTCTGCTTTCTGGGGCCGGGGCTGGAACTTGGCCCCCTTATTATATAATAGCACGTGTCTGGCAGTCCCTGTATTTAGGCAAAGCCAAGAAGGTCCACAAGTTCAAGACCAGACTCATTTACAGAGTCAACCAGGGATGTATATTGAAAAACCCTGTCTCAAAAAAAAAAAAAAAAAAAAATTCCCAGACTTAGTCTGGTATGGTGGCGAGAGCCTGCTTCCTCAGCGCTTGGGAGTGGGAGGCAGGCAGGCCAATCTCTTCACCTAATCTAATACATGGTGAGTTCCAGGCCAGCCTGGTCTACATAGTGAGTTCCAGGCCAGCCTGGTCTACATAGTGAGTTCCAGACCAGCCAGAACAGCATGGTGAGTCTTTAACTCAAAAACAAAACAAGAAACAAACAAAAAACCACAGAGAAACAGGTTTTTCTGCCTTTCTTTTGGATGGCAGCCTAAGCCTACGTAAGCTTTTCCCAGTATTTTGGGCTTTTGCCCTTTTTCTAAAGCTCCCCCTCCTACCACATGACTGACCTCCAAGCCTAATTCAAACAGTATGGCTCCCTCTTCCTATGAATATATAATAAACTTCTCTCTAAGTCTTAAAACAAGAAGCCAGTATTCCTGTCTTAGAGCCTCGATTAATCTCAGTTCTTTTTCATATTTCATAGATATCCACTGTGGAAGGGGGTAAAAACTCCCTACAGTACAAAAGCAAGTTTAGAGTCGGTTGGGCTATCTGCTGAGGCCAGCCAAAGAATGAAACCTCTATTCAAAATAACTAGACAGTGCCAGGGCCAGGGCAAGCACTGTAGCTAAGTGGTCGAGCTTGTTCCTTATGTGTGGGACTCTGGGTTTAGTCCCCAACACTACAAACAACAATAAAAATCACTTCCATGGATCTTGCCTCTAATCCCAACACTCAGAAGGCCAAGGCAGACAGATGACTACACCACCATGTCCAGCTTTTCTTCCTTCCTTCCTTCCTTCCTTTCTTTCTTTCTTTCTTTTCTTTTCCTTTTTTTTTTAATTTTTGGTGTTTTGACACATCGTCTCATACAGTCAGAGTTGGTCTTGAACTTCCGATTCTCCTGCGTCCACTCCTGTAAAACAGATTATAGGCATGTACCATCATGCTTGATCAACTCTGGATGATGTCACACTGGATGATGTCACACTGTAGCCCAGGCTTGCCTTGAAGTGATTATGTAGCCCAGGCTGGTCTTAAACTTGAGGCAATCCTCTTGCCTTGGCCTCCCTGACCACTGGGACTAGGGGCATGTGTTACTACATTTTGCTTTGAATAAATGTGCCTACACTTGCTCACACACAGTATTGATCTGCTAATGTTTCCGAGACGGGCCTAGAAATTTGACTGGACACTCTGGTCCATCAACTTCCCTTTCACAGTTTGCCCCAGTCCAGGCTTGGCCTCAGAAACACCTGGCCTGCTTCCCTCAAGAGCCAGTGACCTTTTGTCTCAACTCCAGTTGCTTGTTTATATTTCCTGGGCTATTTGAGTCATTAAAAGAATGTATTAGTTTGTTTTGCAGCTTCCGGGTTCTCTAGACTTGTTTCCTTGCTCGACAAAAAGAGGAATTGTACTGATTTTTTAAAAGTAAACCTTTTATTGTTGTTATTGTTGTTGTTGTTAGGGAGAGAGGCAGGAAGAAAGACCTAATCTTCTTTGTTTCCCGGCTGCATGATCCCATTTGTCACTATGTCCTGAAACACAGTATTTATTGGACTATACACAAGTATACGCAAGGCCCTGTCTGTCACAATTCTGTGCCATTATTCCCTGACCTACAGATGCGCTGTGGATTGTCCTGGAGCTGTTTGTATTTTGATGCTAATTCCACTTTCCCAGGAAGGGCTGCCTAGTCAGTACTCAGGTGACTTCATCAGAACCTTCTTCCCATTTTAATCTGTAAAATAAAGATGAGAGCCCGTTATTGGGCAGGGAAAAGGAAGGTGGAGGTAGAGAGGAGAGGGAAGGAGGTGGAAGGAGGTGGAAGGAAGATGGAGCTGAAGCACGTGTCCTGGAGAAGCTGAAAGTTATAAGGGATCTCGTAGCAGGGGAACAGAGCAGTGTAGTGGTAGATCTGCCCAATCTAGGCGCACAGCTTGTATTCATATTAACTGAGTTGTGTTTTCTTTGCACAGGCTTATTTGGGATGGAGAGGTTACTGCAACATAGATAGGATCGGGAGGCCTCAGGACAGTTCTGTGCAGAATTAGCTGTGCGCTCTGGGTCAGAAGAGAAGCTGAGAAGAGACAGTTAAAAGTCAAGGAGGTCAGGAAGGCTTAGAGGAGGTGGGACTTGAAAGTTGGCTGGGACTTGGAAATAGGAAGCAGAGTAGGGACTTCCAGGCAGAGAGAGACACAAATCAAAGTGGCAGGGTCTGACGTAGGCCAGACATGTCTGAGAACTTTAGCGGTAGGAGTTTATTGGAGAAGACAGAACAGTGGTGCAGACAATGGCTGGTAATAGAACCGGGCTCCGTGGGTTTTCAAGTGCATTTATTTATTTTCTGTGTCTGTATCTACACGGCTTTGTGCACACACTCATGTGGATCGTATACAATGGTAAGAGACAAGGTGTAGGACTCAGTTCTCTGCTTTCATCATTGGATCCTGGGAGTGTAATGCAGATTACTAGGCCTGGTGGTGGCAAGCACTTCTCCCTCAGCCATCTTGCCAGACTGAAGAAGAACCTCATCTCTGAGTCTGAGCTGTGGATGACTGGGGCGGCAGGGTTGGAGGGGTGGGGGAATGTGAGGGGGGAAGGGAGGTCAGGGCCTTGCATTGGGAAAATGCTTCCTATGACAAGTGTTTGTATGGGCTTCTGAGGGTGGCTGTAAGGGACAAATGGCCTAGGGAAAGCCTCGATTGCTTTGGCAGGTGGGTTTATTCTATGGGAACAGATGAGTTTGGTAGTGGAGTAAGAGAGAGGGAACATTTAAAAAAAAAAAAAAAAAAGGTTTCCTGTATGGAATTGTGTTGTTGCTAATACAAATACTGTCTGTGGGTGACACCACACTGTACTGCGAAGGTCACAGAACAAGTCGCAGGAACTGGTCCTCTCCTCCCACTGTGTGTCCCAACGGATCCAATTCAGGCTGTGAGGCTTGGCAGCAAGTGCCTTTACCCTCTGAGCCACCTCAGTCCTCTTTAGATCCATTTAATTAAAATTGGGAAATCTTGATAGGGACAGAGTTCCCTGAAAAAAGACAAGATGATAATAAAGCTTTATCCTCGTGATCCCGGAACTCCAAACTCTTCAGTCTTGCTCCTTGTTTAACAGTCAGACCAACACAATAAAAAGGCCAAGTTTATAGAGCAAACACAGATGAAGGAAAAGAAATGACCTGTGAGCCAGAGAGTCTTTTCCGGATCCCATCTGCTTTCGAGCATTTCTTCTCTTGGGTGTTTCATTCATTACTGCAGTTGCAAACCTTTACTTGAGTGTTTGAGAGGTGGGAACGGTTTAGGTTGTAAAGACTGAGCAATTAATTTCTGGTCGGATGGAGGAGGCAGCTTAAGCTGCAAAGATGAACGAAGAACAACCTTAAGATAAACAAGGGCGGGAGGGAGAGGAGCACGGGCAGCACAGGCAGCCGGGGGAGAGGCTGGAGATGTCCAGGGTAAACGCACGAGCACATACAGCCCACAGTAACTCGTCTGACCTCACAAGCCCCTTAATGAGGTCGGTACCATCACCATCCCAAACTGCAGAAGACAAAACCAAAAGGCACCAGGAAGGCTAAGTCACTAGGCCAAGGTCACTTTTGAGCGTTAAAACAGGATTCAAATGCTGTCACACTGTGCCCTCTTTGTTCTTGTTTTTAAAATTATTTACTATTTAAATCTTTCATTGTGCATATTCTTGGTACACTGTATTATATAAGGACATTTTTATACAAGTATATATTATATACCAAACACCAACTACATTTCTCCCCATACCTCCCTACTTTTTTTTTTATTTGTTATTTTATTTATTTACATTTCAAATGTTATCTCTCTTCCCAGTTTCCCCTCCATAGCCCCCTCCCCCTCCCTGTTCTTTACTGGGGATTGCAAACATTAGAGATGTGTTCTGCCCCTAATCTTTAACCTAACACTGCCATTAATTTATTTGTTTACTTGCTTGTTTGTTTATGGAGATGAGATTTCAAAGGGTTGCTCAGACTTCTCTCTGTAGCTCAAACAGGACTTCAGCTTGAGACCTTTCCTCAGCCTCCCATTGGCTGGTACAGAGCTGTGCCACCAGGATTAGCTATTTATTGTATTACACATTTTTGTTATTGATGACGGTTTTGAGTGTTTGTTTTGTCTCGTTCTTTTGTTTTTAAAGAGGGTCTCTTGGAACTTGTCATGATAAAAAGCCCTTTAACCCTTAAGCCTTTTCTTCTGCGGGAAACACAGGAATTTACTATACATTGTGTTCTATATATTCTTTCACCCCCCAATCTCTTTCCCCTTCCCCCACTGAGAAATTGACATTCTAGCTGTGACCAGATAGAAGGGGGTGACTTCCAGGCAGATGGCCCTCTATGGGTTACATAAAGTTTATACAAAGAGCAAAAATATTTAGCCACAAGAACTGTGTAAAGTTCCCACCAGAGCTGGTTGGTAAGATCCTATGCTGAAGACCCAGCATGCCCTGGCTCTAGGGCATACTGAAATCAAGCTGACACTGAGCTGGAAGTTTCTTCCTTGCTGGCTAGCTCGAGCCACTCTGGAAGGTGCTCTGAAGGCTGAGGGAGAAAGGCTTCAGTCTTCCTCAGCCGTGGACCACACTGCTGACCAGCAGGAAAGATGAGAACTCTGGGGCAGTAGTGCTAAGTCGGCCGTGGGTAACCAGCTGCTTTCTCATTGGATTTGAAGCCGGCTCCATTGGAGATCCTCGTCTGCTATTGAAACCCTGGTCACAAGCCATAGAGGGGAAGCTGCTACTGTCTGTTAAGTAGGTATGGTAGGCCTGTCGACGTGCCTTTTAAGTGATTCAGCTCATGCGCAGAGGTTAGTGTTGCTCTCAGCTAAGCTTCTCTTTGTAGTGTCAGCATTTAATGCTGAGACTAGTAACTGGTCAATGTGCCAACAACCGGTGACCACTGAATGCTCAGCCAGAGACGGCATTTCTATCACCCTCTCTTGGGCTCAGGAAACATTGCAGAGGACACAGGGAACAAATGGAAGAGTCAGAGGAAGGAGTGGATTGTCTTAAACACTGTCTGCAGGGTGCGACACAGCTACTGCACTTTTGATTGTCTGCTGAGGACAAGCACAACCTTGGGCCTTGCACCATTCCCCCATGGAGCATGGAGAAGCTCCCAAAGTTGCACACATCTTGAGAATTTATAGACAGTTAACAGCTATTGAGTGAGGGAGAGACAATTAGTTTCAGTGATGGAACAACTGGTAACTTGCCCATGTTCCTAAAAATAACCACCTACCCAGTGTTCCTTCCTGTAAGTAACCCTAATGAAATTCACTGGGACACACACACACACACACACACACACACACACACGCACACTCATGCATGTGCATGCTCACACCACATAAACCACAAAAGTAAGGTGCTAGCTGGGAAAGAGATCAATGGGAGTGGGAAGGGATCAAGAGAAAGAAATAAAGGGGACCTATGATCACCATGCTTTTATTCATGTATGAAAAATGTCATGATGATACCCATTTATAAATAAATTGATATGTGCTAATTAAAAAACTTTGGGGGAAAACAAACAAACAAAAAGGGTGAAGGTCCTTTCTTGCTGAGAACAATCCCTGATTCTATTTCTTTTCTCTCCGACTTGGTGTGAGAAGAGGCAGCCATGGCTGAGGTGTACTCTGGGGGAGGTGGTTTGAATGATGTGGTTATTTTCTCTGGGTGAGACTCGGAGCTTGGTGCCAGGCATTTGAGGGTTTCATAGCAACAGCTGCCAGGACTCCTGGGAAAGTCCCCAGGCATCTAGAGTCCTGCAGTCTTGGCAGCCCCTGTTCTCCAAATGGACCCAACATCAACCCAAGACAAGAACCCAAAGCATGACCGAGCAAACAGATGGCAAGCTATTTTTAAAATCCAGTTTAAAGTCATATACGTATAAGCCCCAGTGGATTTCCCTGGGGGATCATACCCCTCAAGTGGAAAATAAGTCAAATAAGGTAATCTCTGTTTTGATTCCCAGCAAGCCCAAGCGCAGGGCCCTGCTGCCTACAGCAATAAGTGCTAATCCACTTTAAGCACGGGTGAAGCAGAGCCGGGGAGTCAGGATGGCTGGGGACTGGGAGGGAAAGGTCAGGCCTAGATATTTATCGTGTTAACACTGTTAGTGTGTGTCTGGATCAGTCTGGCAGAAGAAAAGAAATCAAAGACATGAACTGCAGCTACCGGGGAGGAGAGGGGTGAGGCTTTCTGGGACCTGCCCATACACCAGCATCTGGAAACCTTAGATTCCCCCCATGTCCCCACTCAGAAAGTAAAAATGCAACTAGAGGACTCAGAAGAAAGAAGGGTGATGGGTCCTGGTTCTGAGTGGAGCGGGCAGGCTAGGCGAGAGGCAACAGCTCAGCTCTGAACGGCCAACTGCCAGCTTTGTCCACTGCTTCTCTTTGTAATTATGACACTCAGCTTAGGTCTCAGGTGCCATTGGACAGATAAAGTATCTGAATTACGGCAGGACCAGAAGCACAGTGTGCCCCCCAAGGACAAGCCTTCGCCACTCCTAACTAAAACTTTTTTTTTTCAGGCTGTAACCCAGATTCATTTCTCTGTGTTCATCTTTTTTGAAGTAACAAATTGAACAGATGTATCTAGAGAAGGGTGTCTTCTCTATTCCCCCCCCCCCCACACTGGGTACTTCCCACTGACCCTGCCTCACCTAAAAAGCAAGACCAGGCAGGCTGGTGGTGCAGGCTTGTGATCTCAGCCACAGGGGAAGTAGAGGCAGGGAGTCAGTTCAAGATCATCCTCCACTACAGTTTAAGGCCAGGCTACATAAGGCCCTGTTTCAAGAGGTTAACACATCATAGCATGTGCTAGAGAGATAACACAAGAAAGTATAGGCACAAGGCTTCTGAGTTGGGTGTCCAGAACTCACGCTGAAAAAGAAAAAGCCAGATGAGACACATACTTGCTCTCCAGTGCTGGGGAGGCAGAGACAGGCAGATCTCTGGCGTTCAGTAGCCAGCTAGCCAAGACTTGGACAGTTCCAGAGAAGTGAAAGACCCTGTCTCCGAAAGGTGGACAGTGTCCCCAAGCTGCCCTTTAACGTCCATGTGAAGTCACACACACATGCATAGGCACCTGAACTCACAAGTACACCTGCACATGCAGACTCACAAATAAATAACATTTATTGTCATGGAGCCTTGAGAGTCTCTCTTGCCCCACCTCCACGGTGAGTCCAATCTTGGGAAAGTCCCCTGAAGTTAATCGGGGCTGCAGAGAGTTCACAAGGACAATGGTTTGTCATGCTCGGAGAACCAGCGGTCCACAAGACGTCCAAATCCTATGCTGTGTTCAAACCTCCGTCCATCACCCTCCAAAAATAACCTCGCTCTTTTCTTCCCATCGTCCCCCAGTGTTAACTTCACTAACCCTCGCTTCCTTCTAGACGCTCGCATGGACAGCACTGTCATCCACTCAGTCAGCGACACAAGCCCCCGGAGGCATCCTTCATTCCTCTCTGGTTCTCATCTTTTATACCCAATTGGACACGACATCTGTTTTCTTTTCTCCATTTAACTTTTCCCTGTTTATTGTGTGTATGCACGTGCACCATGGGGCACACAATACAGCTCACAGGACAACCGGTGGCAGTAGGCTACTTCCTCTGGCTAGGTGAAGCTACATTGAATTTGTGCTATCAGGACCCCTGACTCTAGTCTTTTATGCTCCCTCTACTCTCCCTCTGCTGACCTGGTCTTCAAAAAATCCCGAATGATCAGGTCCTGATGCTTGTGTTCACACAGCTGGGGTCAGGACAAGCCATTTCTCAAATGTAAGGTTCCTCTTCTCCCTCTCATTTATCTCTTTATGTTCCTTGACTTCTTCCAAAAGGTTATTTTAATTATATTCATTTATTTGTGAGTGTGTATACTTGTGTGAAATACATGTATAGCATGACACTTGTGTGGACGTCAGAGGACCAGTCATGGGAGTCAGTTTTCTCCTTCCATCACATGGATCCTAGGGTGAACTCTAGGTTAGTCTTAGGGACAAGCCTCTTTACCTGTTACCTTTACCAGCTCATTGGCCTGAAAGATTTGTTTTAAAATTGTTTTGCATACCCATAATATAAAGATTCAAATATTATGAACCAAAATTAGCATTCTTTTATTTTATTCTCTGCATTTACATTTCAGATGTTATCCCCTTCACCCAATCACATCCAGTCCCCCTCTGCATTCTTTTCTTTAAAAAAAAAACTTTTGGGGGGCTGAAGACATAGCGCAGTGGACAAGCGCACTCACTGTGTAAACATGAGGAACTGAGTTTAGAAGGCAACACTCATGTAAGAAGGTGGTTATGCCTGTGCCGTAGCCCAGAGTTGTGGATGGTGGGAACAGGAAGATCACTGGGGCTTACCAACCTAGCTCCAGGTTCGATGACAGGCCCTGTCTTGAAGCAATAAGGACAAGATGAGGAAGAGTCTTATAGATCAGGGCACCTAACATCCTCCTCTGACCTTCACGAGTACCTGTAGCATGTCCACACGTAAAAACCATGCTCACACGATTTCTCCGAAATACACCGAAGACAGGGCTTGTGTTTGCACTCCAGTACTGAGAAGGCAGCAGTAGGAAGAGTGCCCCAAGTTTAAGGCCAGCCTGGGCTACCTAGCCAGTCCCAACTCTACCTGAACTAAAGTGTGAGACTCCTGTTTCAATAAGTAGTCCAACCATTCTAGGATGTCAAACAATAATGACAAAAGCAAAACTGCTCTTCCCAGGGCTGGAGAGGAGGCTCAAGAATGAGTGTGTTCACTGCTCTTACAGAGGACCTGGGTCCAGTCATCACCCAGGTCAGGCAGTTCACAGCCTCCTGGAATCCCAGTTCCAGGGGACCTGACAGGCTCTTTTGGCCTCCTGTAGGAACCTACATGCCCATAAGCTCATACAGGCCCCCACGCATATACATAATAAATAAAAAATAAAACTTAAACACAAACCTATCTCCTCTAACTCACGGTGTCACTTTCATCCCAGAACTTTCCAGAAAAAAAGTCTCCGTGTACTTATACCTGCATTTTAAATTTTCACCCAAATAAAATCCTAACGTCACTTGATTTCCCCCCCCAATACAACACAGTTAGAAGCTCCTTCCGTACCACATACCCAGTGCCACCTTTGCATAGTTTTCAACGCAAAGATATCTAACATGAGTCCTCCCCCCTCCTCCACTGAGGGATGTCTGAGCCCTTTCCAACTGTTAAAGTGTTGCAGTGAGCATCCATGCACATGATCTTGACATGGTTTGCCACCTTTTCCTTAGCAAGTTCCTAGTGGTAGAATTGAATCAAGGGTGTGTTCCGGTGTTGGCCGGCATTGCTAAGTGACTGTACAGAAGAGGTGTTTACACTGCAGGGACTGCTCACAAGAATGCCTGTTTCTCATACTCCTGCCAAAACTACGTATCCAGCACCGATGTACTTTTCCATTCCAACAGCTGGAAATGGCAGAACCTTCCTTTGCATCTCTCTGCAAATGTGCTTGGTTTGGATAGCGTGTTGTGTGTGGGCGTGGATATGTAATTAGGGATGGAATTCACAGCCTTGAGCTTCCTAGGCAGTGACCCTAAGCTCTGCTCCCAGCTCTGCTCCACCTCCTCCTCTTCTTCCTCCTCTTCCTCTTTTTCCTCCTCCTCTTCCTTCTTCTCCTCTTCTCCTGTTTCTTATAATGTACTTGAGGGTTTTGCCTTCATATATATGTACAGGCATATGTATATGCCTGGTGCCTGCAGTGATCTGAAAAGAACCTTGGATCCCCTAGAGCTGGAGTTGAAGAGGGTTGTAAGCGTCCATGTGGATGCTGGAAACCAAACCTGGTCTCTCTACAAGACCAGCAAGTGTTTTTAACCAATGAGCGTCTCTCTAGCCCTCAGGCTGACTATCGACTCTGACCCTTCGATCTCTGTCTCTCAAATGCTGAGATTATAGTGCACTTCATCACCCAGATGAAGAAGTTTTTTCTCTTTCATCTCTTACTGTTCTATTGTTCTTTTGAGACAGTCTCACTACATAGCTCTGGCTGATCTTAAACTCACAGAGATCTGTCTGTCTCTTCCTTCCTAGTGTTACAATTAAAGGCATGAGCTGGTCAGGTTTTTTTTTTTTAATTTTAAATTTCTTTTTATTTTGTGTGGGAAATGGGGGCACATATATGCCACAGCACATGTATGAAGGTCAGAGGACAACTGCAGGAATCTATTCTTTTCTTCCACCATACAGGTCCTGGGCATTGAACTCATCATTAGACTTGTTGGCAAGCATCTGTATCTGCTGAGCCACCTTGCTGGTGTGTGTGTGTGTGTGTGTGTGTGTGTGGTCTAGATTGTTCTTCAGCTATGACCGTGCCTGAGGGATTTAAGTTTTGGAGTTTGCAGTCCATACACAGAGCCCAAGTTCCCTTTTCATAAGAAGAAGCTATATGATGAAGCCAAAGCTTACAGCCCATTCCTTACCCAAGAAAGGAATCAAGATGACAAGAGAACAAAGTTCTCTAATCTTCTGTTGTCCACTGTCTGCCTGGAGGGCAAAGTGAAGCCAGGATAGATAGAAATGCTAGGATTGTCACAGGTCTTAAAGGAGAATTGAGCTTTGGGCGGCCTGCTGAGGGACAGGTAGCTGAGGTCCAAGGTCTCTTGGCAGCTACCATGGCACCAGCGGCAGAGGCGATGATGGCGAGCCTGGCTGACCAGGCAGGTCCAAGGAATGGCAACAAATGCTTCAGGAGCAAGAATGCTTCCCCAAGTATGACAGCTCAGTAGAGACAGCCACTCTCAGACGATCCTCAATGAAATAACGTGTGCTTTATTTCATGAGGACAGGGACAATATAAACATTGAGGAGTGGGTGGGATTTAGGGGGTTAGGTGTTTCCTATTGGCTCAGTTTGAGATGTTAGCGGTGCTCTATTTCCATGGGAAAGGACTCCAGATACCAGTGGGGTGTCATGGTTACATGTTCCAGAGCAGGTACAGAAACGGGTAAGACAGTTGCTTAATCTCTAAGATTCCCAGGGTCTGAGTTCGCTCGGTGTTACTAGTTCTTCTGTCTGCTGGCATGGCCTACTTGCCCTGCAGACTTATCATCTGTAGTCTATACTAGATCTGGAAGAGGTCACATTTAAATGACCTCTACTTTTGTAAACAAAGATGGCCCCGCTTGCCCAGGTGGTCCTGGCTAATGGCAGTTACATACTTACCCTGCGTCAAGCTTTGACTTGAGAGTTACTATATCACAGGTCACTAAAAATGAGTATGGAAACCACTAGATGCTTTCATTTTTCAAGGAATTATAATACCGTTGGAGTTCTGGGCACTGGGGCTTATACATGGGGACCACTCCCAGGAGCACAGAGTGCTTCTGCTGGTCTTACTCAGAGCCAATGATATGGAACCATGTGCTAAGTAGTTCATATCTCACAGCAACGTCCACCACATTTTAGCAGATCCCTTCCCGGACAGCAGAGGTTAGGACACCAGTATCACAGTATTTCAAACTCCTGGGGGAACCTGAACAAGTTTGATTCCCCACAGCTCTACAGACCCCTAGCTTCTATCCTGGGGCTCAAGTAGCTAAGCAGCAGATCCATGAGGAGTGCTGAGGGTCTGCCTTTTCGGTCTCTTTGGAGAGGCAGCCAGCAAACATCAGTGAAGAGGTCTATATAGCCTGCATCCTTCCAGTCCCAGTTCATGAGAGACACTATCTGCATGGGCTGCACACCTCTTCCTGGCAGTCAAGATTGCATGAACCCAATGCCCCTGCCCATGGTAGGAGCATTGCCAAGCTATTGTTTAATGCTCCTGGTTCCCGGGCAATGGAGGCAGGGATTAAAGTGTAAGCATGTAGGCCAGCTCCTTTGCTTCTTTGCCACTGTTATCAGATATCACCTAGACAAGCTTCAACCTGTAAAAAGCTATTGGGTATCATAGTCATTCCTTTTCTTAACATCTAAACTAGGCATGTCCAATTGCAGCCTGTTGGGAGCTGCATGCAGCTGCCTATAGCCAGGATAGATACCTGTGAGAGCTAAGGGGTAAGTCTGGATAATAAAAATTATTTGATCCCATCCCAACACTCATATAAATGGTTCGTGTTAAAAGAGCCACAGCTCTAGACAATGGACAAGCAACTGGACTAAACAGCAATCAAAATGGTGCCACAGTACCTGTAAGAGTTACTGGGTGCTGATTGGTCACAGCAGATGCCACTCAAACCAGAGCTTCTTGGTATGAAGAACCACCACCTCCTCTGTATCTGTCTGCCATATCAGAATAGTAAAAAGAATATCCATTTTTTTTTTCTGGGAATGATAGACTTTCCTGGAATTCAGAAACCACCTCTTTGCTGCTTTGATGTTTGGGTTTGCCATCCTCAAGATAACTGTCAACGGTTGTAGTACTGCGGGTCGGGGGATGGAGTGTCACTTCATCTGTAGATAGAATTATCAAGAAGCTAACTGGTGGTCTTTAAATGAGAAAGGTGTCAGAGAGATTCATGTATCTAAACACTTGCTCTGTAGGGAGTGGTGCTTGGAGAGGTTAGAAAACCTTTAGGAGGTGCAGCCTTGCTGGAGAAAGCACATCATTGGGGTGGGCTTTGGGGGCTACAGCATCACCCCACTTTGTGTTTGCTCATTCTGCTTCTAGTGCATGATCAAAATGTAACCTCTCAGCTTTCTGCTCTTGCTGACATACCTTCCTTGACATTATAGACATGGAGCCCTCTGGAACCATATGATAGAATAAACATGTCATTAAGTTGCTTCTGGTCCTGTATCTCATCACAACAACTGAAAAATAACTAAACAATTGGGGGTCACTCTGACTGCTGTCTTAAATGCAGCTAGTTTTGGTAAGCCCACCTGCTAAGGAACTTCTAATCTACAAACATCCAAGCAGATCTCTGAGTTCAAGGCCAGCCTGAGACAGAGCAAGTTCTAGGTAAAAAAAAAAGCTTAAATCCAGACTTGGTGGGCCACACCTGGAGACAGGTGTGTAGATCAAAGTCAGTCTACAGAGCAAGTTCCAGGACAGCTAAGCTTACACAGGGAAGGAGTTGGAAAACAGAAAATTGGTGATAATGTAGTAGAACAAGGGCCATATTTCAGCTTCTGCAAGCAACAGAACTCAGCAACTTCAACCTTGTGGTTCTCGCTCTAGAGTCCAAAATAGAAGGGACTCCTGGGACAATTGATGCTGGTTAGATGGAGCTAAGATATTGGGGGTGATTAAAAAGACAGCATCACTGAGGGGAGATCTTCTGGAAGTGTTTCTTGAGAGCACAAAGACGCTGGGTTCCAGAGATAGTAAAGCTTGTACCTCCTGTAGCAGCTGTTCTTGGTTATGTGTAAGAGCCACCCAGGTAGTAATGGTTTTGAAGGCATGAAGGCATCATGAAGAAGAGCTGACCCTTGGGACTGTGAGAGGCCATGGAAGTTCATTGGTGAAGGTACAGCCTCGGTTGCAGTTGACAGCTCAGGACTGAAGGGATCATGCAAAGGATTTGAGTCTTGCCACCATGAAGAGGGTCTGAGAAGCTATTGGAGAAGCAAAGTTGCAGCATAAGACCCCAGTGTATTGGAGATGCCATATCATGGGACGATCACCAAGAACAGCAGTGGCAGTGGAGTGGATCAACCTGAGCTTAGAGTGCTACAGAGGGCAGAGCTGGAGAAGTGACACCAGCCCTTTGGAGGAGCCCAGAAGATCACATATGGATCCCAGACATTGAAACAAGAAGCTGTAACATTGAAGTTGCCTTGGAGACCCCCAAGATATTCGAGATGCCAGAGCCATGAGCTATCTGCTGAGGAAAGCTGCTAACAGGGAGTGGAACCAGCCCAGGAGAAAGAAACTTTGTTGTAGTCAACAAAGATGAAAAAGGAACTGAAGATCTGAAGACTGCTTTGTTATCGGACATGGAGATACAGAGTTTGGAGTTTGGAGATTTATGTTAAGGTAATAAATTATTGAACATAAGAGAGATAGGCAGGAAAAGGTTGAGGGACAGAAGGCAGGAAGAGAGACAGAGAGAGTGTGTGTGTGTTGAGGAGAATCAATATGGAGCTGGAGAAAGAGGATCTAGATCCAGGTGGACTTAATTGGCCATAGGTAGATATGAATACTTTTAAGGGATTCTATAGGACTTTTAATCTCATATAGAAGGCAGTTTGAATCTTTGTCCATTGGATGTTATCTTATTGTATAGAGGTTTGTGGTTTGAGAATTTAATATATAAACCTGCTTGAAAGGCTACGGAGCTTTGGAGTCATGTTTGTGCTGGGCAATGGAGAAATGGAACATGCTGGTCATATTCCCCCGGGACAGAAGCTGTAACAGGGGCGGTGGAGTGAACCACACCTGAGTTCATAGACGCCGCCTGGAGCGACAACTGCTGTGGGGATCGCATGTGTGTGCTCCACTCCGCACTAGAGCAACATCTGCAGCGTTACACTGTAGAGGCCAATAAACGGTTAAGCCATCTTTTTAATATTTACTGCAACAGGAGTTTGCCCAGCTGGTTCCTGTCTTTAGAAATTACAGTTAAGGGATTGGATGAATCTCTTCAGAAGAGACTTTGAACTTTGGACTTTTAACATTCTTAAGACTGCTATAGACTATGGGGACTTAAGAAGTTTCACTAAATGTACTTTGCATTATACTATGTTTAGGTACGGCCCCCATAAACTCATCTGTTTAAACAAGCCTATGGGGGACCAGGAAGTGGAATATGATGGTTTGCATATGCACATCCCAGGGAGTGGCACCATTAGAAGGCGTGGCCTTGTTGGGGGAAGTGTGTCACTGTGGGGGTGGGCTTAGAGACACTCCTCCTAGCTGCCCGAGGATGCTCAGTCTGTTTCTGGCTTCCTTCAGATAAAGATGTAGAACTCTCAGCTCCTCCTGCACCATGCCTGCCTGGATGCTGCCATGCTCTTGTCTTGATGATAATGAACTGCACCTCTGAACCTGTAAGCCAGCCCCAATTAAATATTGTCCTTTATAAGACTTGCCTTGATCATGGTGTCTGTTCACAGCAGTTAGACCCTAACTAAGACACCTAACACGCTTTAAGCCCAGGAATCATTCCTGGTAGTAATAAATAAATATAAAAGAGAGAGATTGGTTGATTCTAAGTAAGGAATAGTGACACAATCTTGTAATTCTAACACTTGGGAAGCAGAGACCCAAGGGTTATGCATTCAAGGCCAGGCTGGGCTACATGGTAAGGCCCTATCTCAATAATAACAATAATAAAAGTATATTCTGAGGCATTAGGGGATTAGGTTAGGGCTCGAACATACGGATTTCAAGGGCACACAATTTAGGTCATAGCAGCTATCCGTGGGCAAGGGACAAGTTTTTTAAAATCTGATTTTAAAAAGGAGAACCAACAAGTTCTCTATAGCTGAGGATGGTTTAGACGCCTGCCCCTCCACTAAACACCGAGACTGCAGGTGTGAGTCACCTCAACCTCCCAATTCCCACCTCTGTTTCTTGGCTTCAGTTTTCTCGTATATTACCTGGTATCTGCCTCACTGAACTGGTGTGCCGCAGGTGTTAGAGAGGGAGGATCTGAGAGAGAGAAACCTGACAGAAATCATACCTGGTGTTTCCAGGTTCCTGTCAAATAAAGGATTCAGAAATGGAACAAAGAAGGTGAGAGGAAGCTTATTTCAGAGCATATTCAGGAGGGAAGTACAGTCTCCACTGCCCCCCATCCCAGAAGTAGCTGGTTTGTTTTTCTAGAAGAAAACAAGAACCAGCAGGGTGGCACACACCTGTGATCCTAATACTGGGAAGGTAGAAACAGGAAGAGGAATTTGAGGCCAACCTGGGTTATGTGAGAACTCTAAGCCCACAGACATGTGCAGAGAGACTGGGATGGGTTATATGGGGGAATACACACACACACACACACACACACACACACACACACACATCTGGGTTGTGTCTAGAGAAAAAGATCACAGAAACTGCTAAGAGAAATTTGCCAGCCCAGCCTCAAGGAGTCAGATCAGGAGGACAGAAAACCCAAGGCCTTCCAGGACTACAGAGCAATTTCTGGATTAGAACACAGAAAACTACTTCAAAACAAATGGGGAGACAGCTCAGCTGTAGAGCAAGTAGCCTGGCTCGTTCCAGGCCCTGAGTTTAATCCTCTTGTATTGAAGAGGGAGAGAGAAAGCCATACAAGTTTCACAAACAGTATGTGTCCATGGAAAAGTTATGAGAGGATGAAATATTACTGCTTCAGGAAATACGACATATCTATTGTTTGACTGTTAAAAAAAAAAAAAACTCATAAATTTAGATAGCAGATCTTTGACCCAGGCTCAACAACCCCTGAGTTATGTGTGACTTGGATGGATTACATGCTAATTTCTTCATCTGCAAGGCAAGAGGAGAAATCAATACGGCCGCCCTTCAGAGCTGTTGTAAGGTGC
Source organism: Micromys minutus (assembly GCF_963924665.1). Taxonomy (NCBI): domain Eukaryota; kingdom Metazoa; phylum Chordata; class Mammalia; order Rodentia; family Muridae; genus Micromys; species Micromys minutus. Next base: position 13,467,307 of record NC_137953.1, read on the forward strand.
AGACATCACAGCCGGGCTTGTCCAAGCACATTGCAAACACTGTCCTATATCTCCTTCAGTGTCTCCTCCCTGCACTTCGTGCATTCTCCTATTCTTCACATCACCAAGAGACAAACAGAAAAATACAAAAAGACTTCAAAAATATGGAGATAGGGCCCATGAGATGGCTCGGTTTGTTGCCAAGTCTTATGATCAGAACTGGGAGAGAGAGTTCCCAAAGGTAGTCCCTGACTGCAAACACACCCCCACAAATGTACACACACACACACACACACACACACACACACACACACACACTAAAAGTTTTAAAGGTGGGAAGGGAATTTATATAGTCTGTTTCTGATCCTACTAGTGCCAGCTTGCTTCTGAGGTTGACTAAGAGACTGGCAGACTTTTGGAGATATCTGGCATAGATACCATCCTTCCTGGGACATCTTTACACAGAAGGCTCATAGCCTCAGACTGCCACTTAGCTTCAGCTGCCTGGTCTACAAATCCACTATTGTCCTTGCCATTTTCTGTGAGTAGGCACCATCTTCTCTTGCGCTGAGTCAACAGCTACTGCTGGGTTGGTTTGTTGTTCCTGCTGTTTGTTAGAGACAGGGGCTTTTGCAGTCCACACCAGTCTTAAGGCTGGCCTTGAACTCTTGATTTTTGATCACTCTGCCTCTGCCTCCTTCTTAAGTGCTGGGATTACAGGTCTGTGCCCCATAATCAGATTTGTTTTTCTTGTGAGACAATGTGATGCTATTCTTGGTTGTCAGTTTGATGCTAGGTACACCTATGAGGGATTTTTCTTGATCACTTGAGGTGGGAAGACCAGGCTTAAATCTGGGCCAGTTTCTGGTGGCAGCCTATATAAGGGATATGGAAGAAGGAAGCTCTTGACTTTGCCAGTTTGCCAAAGTTTGTTAGTTTATACATAAAGTTTCATTCTTTCTTTTTTTTTTTTTTCCAGTTCTTTTTCCAATAGAGTCCTAATACAGACAACAGACAGTATATTGTTCTGCGGCAGTGGTTAGTCTTGAACCTGAACCAATCTTCCTGCTTCAGCCCTAGAGTGCTGGGATACAGGCCTGTGTCACAGTGCCCAGCTCAATGGTACATACACATTTGCCAGGCAGGTCTCTCCTTTCACCTGCCAGAACTCTCTCCTAGAACTTTTGAGTTGTTCTACTGGCTGACTGTCACAAAGACCAGCTTTTTCAGTCCCGTCTTTGAGAGCATTCATAGGTCTCACAGCTACATTAAGATTCTCTGCGTTAAGAAATCTGAAGCCTTCAGTCAAGTGATTCAATTTTTCCTTATGTGCTTTTTAGAACAGCTCAAACCCCACGCATCTCATTAATGTTAAATATTACCTAAACCAGTAACTTCTGGTTTATTTTACCCTCAGGGTACTAATTATGAGATGAGAAATCTCATCTTCCCTCCAGAACAGGATGGCCATGTGCCTCTGTTAGTAAAGGCTCTCGATTTTATTACACGGACTTTATGCACTGAACTGGGAATGGGAGACATCCATCAACTAATCTTCACATCTGTAATTTAAACAGCACTTAGGGACATCAGAGAAAATAATTGAATCCCGAGAAAACCTCTGGAGGTGAAGGCTTCATCTAGGATGTGGCAGCTGAGCTGTGGAGAAAACAATAGAATATGCCAGGTACCCTCACTCTGGAGAGTCACCATGTCTATTCCTGCCAGCCTTACAGTTGGTACCACAAACATTTGCAGACGGAATGGACAATGTGAATAATACAAAATCAATGAAAATGACTCCTTGTTTTGATGCGTACCAATTAACGACTTGAACAAGAGATCCAGAGTAGAAGACAGAGAATGTTTTGAAGACAAGATAAGGTTTGAAGTAGTAGTAACATCATACTCTAACCCTTAATGAGAGCATGTGAGACTTTAGTCAGGCATGGTGGGCTACTCCTGAAATCTTAAACTATCTAGAGCCTGAGACAGGGAAGACTTTTCATGAAATCAAGGCCAGTCTGGGCTATGCAGTGCGTTCCGGAACAACACGGGATACACAGAGTGAGACCTGATCTCAAAAAGCAAACATAGCAGAATATGACCCAAAGCCACGAACGGCAGCCCCTGTATTACCCTATGAGCAAGAGAGAGGTTAATGGTGTATAACTGAGTTTAATCCTCTTGGCAGGAGGAATCAGCTGTGAGCTGATACCAAAAAGGTGTCAGAATTTAATGAGCTAATCATCTAATTTAACACCCCCCACACTATTAATAAAATAACCTTTTAATTATATTCTGGCTTCCATATAGATTTTTCTGCTGGAAGGTAATGTACTGACCGGTCTACACAGGCAATGTGAATAATATAATTATTTGGCAATTTTATTACTCATTGTGAGTTATTCTTAATGGCTGAGCCATCTTTCTAGCCCCTATGTATGAAATGTATGAAAGTCTTGAGTATTTTCTCATGAAGGGCTAGTTTTAAAAATAAAACCAACGGGGAAGAACAAAATATTGTCAGATTGCCCTGCAAGGATGTGGTTTCCGACAAGGAGATGAGCCTGTGCCCTTATCTTCTTTGTAGAGGCTCCTAGCACAGCCTAAGAGCTTCCTTTGTTTCCCACAGTGCCTTTCTCAGACTCCCATCTTTGCACTGGCACACCCTAGAGGGAAATGCTCCTTGCTTTTCACAGTGTACCTAATTTTCTCAGCAGCTGACAGCCGGAGGTTGTCATTCAGATCCACCGAGTCAGGTGCATCTTATGCTAGGAGCAGGTTGTTCCCTAACATAAAACCCCGGTGTTCTGGACAAATGCTGGTTCTCAAAAGCCACCAAGCCCCAGGTCTGCCCTAAGGCTGATCCCCACAGTTGTGTGACACTGGCCTCATGGTGGGTCTCTGCATGTGATTAGCTCCAGACTCCACTCTTGTCTGTACGAGTTTTATTTCACTTTTTCCTGCCTGTTAATTCACTTCATGAACAAAACCGAGACAACTGCAAAGGTTTAAAAGAGAAAGTCTCATAAAATTGAGGCGATTTGACCTTGAGAAGCTCATCTGATGCACAGTCGAAGGCTTGATTAGCGCCCACCCCAACACACACGCAAAAAAAAAAAAAAAAAAGATTCTTACTCATATTCTCTCGAACGGATTGAAACAGCCATTTCTTCCTAAGAAGCTTGGAAAACTAAGCCATGCAAAGTCAGATTAGGAGAGAAAAGGATCTAGCACGGTCTGAGACTCCAAGGATCCACGAGGCCCGGAGAGGGGGGGGGAGGGGAGGCCGGCAAGTGGCAACTGTTTGGAAAAACAATGCAGCATTCCTGGTAGTTGGCTTTACAGCCATTTTCTCCCAGAGCAGTTACTGGAGAACCGACTAACGGGCTGGAGCCCCTCGGAATCTCTCGTCCCCCGGAGAGAACAGCGTAGGATGAATAAGGACGTGCATATCAGCCTCCGCTGGCCAGCCAACATGGCCACCTTCACGTGGCAGAGGGCCACCCGGCGCCGGTGCACGAGGTGGCGAATGGCGGGGGTGGGGGCGGTGTTTGAGGAGAGACCCTCGGAGGGAGCCGCAGCACAAAACGGCCGCCACCCTCGCGGCCGCCGCTGGGGGGCGCGCGCGCCGGCCGACCTCCGTGGGCAACGGTCGGAAGGGACGTACCACGTCCTCGCACAGGGGCGACCGTCCCTAGAATCCAAATCGTCTCTTCTCCAGCAACCAACGTGGGGTGGGGCGTAAAACCCAAGTCTACTCAACTTAGTCACGTCTCCATTGAACCTACGCCAGCAAGATGACTAACTACTGGCAGGAGGCGCGGTTAGCTCCGCTCGCTCCCCCCCTCGTCGGGAGAATGGTCCAGCCCGAGCTCCGGCTTGGCGCTCCACGCCGCCAACCCCCACCCGCCCGCCCGTGGCGCATTGGCGCGCGACGCCGAGGGGCGGGGCCCGAGCCGGGCGCGCGCGGCCGCCGCTCTATAAATAGCGGGCCGCTCCGCTCGCCGCTTCGTTCGCTCCGAGTCTCCAGCCCGTCTAGAGCAGAAGCGACCCTCCCTTCGCGCCCTGCGCCGTCCTCTGCTCCGCCGCCGCTTCGTCGCCTCCGAGTCGCCTTCTCTCACCGCCGCCGCCATGAACGGGCAGCTCAACGGCTTCCATGAGGCATTCATCGAGGAGGGGACGTTCCTCTTCACTTCAGAGTCCGTAGGGGAAGGTCACCCAGGTGAGCCGACACGGGGACCCGGAGCGGGGAAGGGCGGAGGGCAGTGGCGCTTGGGGCGTGGAGGGGGGAATCGAGGCCGTCTCCGGCGGTGGGCACTGCGGCGGCCGCGCGCCTCCCTCGTGTCGCCGCGCGTTTGCCGTGTGTGACCACGCTCCCCTCCCCCTTTCTCCGCTCCTCATCCGGCGGCGCGCCCCGGCATGCGGAAGGTTCCAGAAATCGAGAAGGGCGGGGGCTCGAGGCAGTTTTGAGATCGGCGCGGGGAGGGCACTGCTTCCTCCTCTGTAGTCCCGTCGTCTGGAAAAACCTCAAGTGGGCGACCCCGCCCCGCGTGCTCGCGTCCGGCCCGCCGGGAGCGCGCGCCCCGCATTGCAGCGGCTACCACGTGTTCGCCGCGTGTGGAATTGGGACGAAGCGGGGCTGGCGGCCTCTACCTACCCAACCCCTGGGTTTGGAAGTGGGGGCTTGCGTCTCCAAAGATTCCATCTTTATTATCCATGGCTTCCGGCCTCTGAAAACGCTTAAGAGCATGGGTGGCCATGTCCTTAGGCCTTCAAGGTGACAGCCGCTGACTAAATATAGCAAGAGTTGGAGAAGGCATCCCTTATTTGGAGTGTGAGTGAAAAGGATGAAGAGCATGAATTAAGTGCATTAGGTTTCCTTTTAAAGTCTTCCCATTAGGACTAAAAGGATTTATTTCATGTGTCCTTAAGGCTTTGTCCACTGAACCGCCATGATGAGGTCGGTTACGGTGATTATTATATGGAACCTTGGGTTTCAGACTGAACGTAACCATCTAATAAACACTAATATTCAGTTTGAGCGGTTTCTGTCCCTAAGGTGTCCACAGCAATATGACTACATGGTCTGTCGGGAGGGTCTTGAGTGATGGCTGAAAGACAAGTGTTGCTGTGGTTCCACTCTCCCCTCAAGGAAAGGGTTACCTCTGTATCTGTTGCACCACTCCTTATTACAGTTAATAGATTCGGTCTTAAAGGTCTATGGCTGCAATACACATTTTAAGGTGGGGGAGTAGTAACAAAAAATCCTGGAGTCTAGAGCCAAGCCTGTATGTAAGCAGTTTTGATTTGTCAGCCTGGGCTACGTCTAAGACCCAATCTCAATGGAACCAACATTCCAGTCCAGGATACTGTCATTTTCTAGAAATTTCATTTCCCTAATTAGTTGAGAGTGGTGGTTCTGTATATGACTTTGGTTCATTCAGAATCCCAAGTACATTCATTGGTTTGGTACTAGTTATATAACAAACTGAGTATTGTCCAATGATGGGGAAATAGACTGTTTTAAGAAGTTATTGACCTGATAGTTGGCTCTTTGGTGGGTTTGTAATGAATTTTAAATGTGGAGGATAAGATAGAACAGCTATCTTTAAAATATACTGTGAAGTTCTTTCCTATGGTAGGCTTTGAGATTTCAAGATAAATCTCCATTTTGACTTTGGTTAGTCTAATGGGTTACATGGCTGTTTATTTAACATAGGAAATTGCTTGGCTAGGAACCTTAGACTTTTAAAATAATCTGAAATATTTTGAGGTGGAACTGGATTCATTGTAGGTGTAAACTATAACGGACTATCAAGTTTTTCAAGTAACATATATCCCTATATACAATTTTTATTCCAGCAAATAGCTCCTGGTGAAAACAGTGCTTTAATAATAGTAAAGCTCTCCATTCTTAACGCACTGATAGATTTGTTCACTTCAGAGTTACATAGATATTGTCAGTAAAATAATTGCTCGGGGGTAAGAGTACTTGCTTCCAAGCTTGTTGTCACCTGAGTTTAATCCCTGGGACCTAGGACACATTGTGGAGAGAAGCAGATACCTCTTAATGTTTTCTGATCTGTACATGAACACCGAACACCATGGCACATGTGTGAGCCATGTAGGCACAATAGCAGCGTTTTAAAATTTGTGTTTTTTACCATAAGATTCTGTCACCTACTAATTCACAGCTATATTTGGCCCTCACGTTAGACATAAACTGCTAGTTATATGATAAGATAGGATTAGTAATAGTTAAATTGAGCCAGGAATTTTTATTTTCCAGATAAGATTTGTGACCAGATCAGTGATGCTGTTCTTGATGCACACCTTCAGCAGGACCCTGATGCTAAAGTGGCTTGTGGTAGGTACAAAACACTTGTTTTATGAATGGCAAAAGGCTTTTGAAGCAAAGCTTTGTGGTATAGGTAATAACCAGCTACTTGGTAACTGGAGGCTGCAAGTTAAATGCCTGTGTGGGTAATTTACCAAGATTTTATCTCAGAAAATGAATCCCAGGAGTATAGCGTGTATAACATGATTTGAGTTCCTCAGCACCACCACCCCCTATTATTAATATTTTAAGCATAAACTTTTATTTTATTAGAAACTGTTGCTAAAACTGGGATGATCCTTCTTGCTGGGGAAATTACATCCAGAGCTGCCATTGATTACCAGAAAGTGGTTCGTGAAGCCATAAAGCACATTGGCTATGATGATTCTTCCAAAGGTATGTTGTAAAAGTTTTTTTTTCCTGTAAACTCATTTTTGCAGATATAGAATCTGATGCTATAAAGAAATTCTTGACCACTTTGCTTTGGCATGTCCTACTGTTAACATTTTGGAGTTAAAATGAGAGTTATTGGAGCACCTTGTTGTTTATAGGGTTTGACTACAAGACTTGTAATGTGTTGGTTGCCTTGGAACAACAGTCACCAGATATTGCCCAAGGTGTTCATCTTGACCGGAATGAGGAAGACATTGGTGCAGGAGACCAGGTATTGTGATGGTTTAATTAGGGACTCTTTTAATACTAAATTCTGAAGCTTGTATTGACCACTTCTCCGTATTTTTAGGGTTTGATGTTTGGTTATGCCACTGATGAAACTGAAGAGTGTATGCCTTTAACCATTGTCTTAGCACACAAGCTAAATGCCAAACTGGCTGAACTGCGCCGCAATGGCACATTGCCTTGGTTACGCCCAGATTCTAAAACTCAAGTAAGTGGTGATCTTAAATATTTGTCTCAAATTACATTCAAATTCCCAAATCACTTAATTATAGCTGAATGGGGAGAAAAGTACTTGTTTTGTTGTATTTAAACTTATGAAGAGAGCCCACTATAAAGCTGTTAAATTAGACTAATATTTTCATCTGTTTTGCATTCAAGGTGACTGTACAGTATATGCAAGATCGGGGTGCTGTGCTTCCCATCAGAGTCCACACAATTGTTATATCTGTTCAGCATGATGAAGAAGTTTGTCTTGATGAGATGAGGGATGCTCTGAAGGAGAAAGTGATCAAAGCTGTTGTACCTGCAAAGTACCTTGATGAGGATACAATTTACCATCTACAGCCAAGTGGCAGATTTGTTATTGGTGGGCCTCAGGTAATAAGGAAATGCTTTGGTTTATCATTTGTTACTTAAAATTTTTGGCTGCCACCTTTTGTTTCCTAGCTACTCTGCTCCTTTCCCTTCACACACATCCTGTGTCTTTTGTAGCCTAGGCTACCGTAGAATTGACTTGTGTCTAATGTTACTGCAATGTACAGCTAACCTTCAACACCTTGTCCTGCCTCAGTCTCCCCAAGTGCTAGGATTGTGGGTGTGAACTACTTCTGGCTATATGTGAATCTTGAGTAGTTCCTAATAGCCTGATCAAGAATCACTTTTTAAAAAAATTACATAGCCAGAAGTGGTAGCATACCCTAAATCCCAGGATTTAGGAGGCAGGAAGAAGCAGGTAGATCTTCTGAGTTCCAGGCCAGCCTGGATTACAGAGGTTACTGGACAGCCAGGTCTATTACACAGACAGACTCTGTCTCAGAAAAGAAAAACGATTTACATGACTTAAATCCTATAATTCCAGGGAGATGCTGGTTTGACTGGCCGAAAAATCATTGTGGATACTTATGGCGGTTGGGGAGCTCATGGAGGAGGGGCCTTTTCAGGAAAAGATTATACCAAAGTGGACCGCTCAGCTGCTTATGCTGCTCGTTGGGTGGCAAAATCCCTTGTTAAAGGAGGTCTGTGCAGAAGGGTTCTTGTTCAGGTATGTGGTGAACATTTACATGGGAGAAGGGCACTTTAAAAAAATATTTTCCTGTTTTATAACAATATATTACTGACTTTTAGGTCTCTTATGCTATTGGAGTTTCTCATCCATTGTCGATCTCCATTTTCCATTATGGTACTTCTCAGAAGAGTGAGAGAGAGCTATTAGAAATTGTAAAGAAGAATTTTGATCTTCGCCCTGGGGTCATTGTCAGGTAAAGATGGTAAAGCCTATTGCTAGTGAGAAAATGGGGGTTGGAACATACATAATAAAATCTGAGATTAGATTCCTCATGAAGGGAAACAAGTTTTAATTCCCAGAACATGCCAATAGTTTAAGTTGCCTGGAGAGGGACTTAGCTGATAAAAGTTGTTCTGTGACTTAATATGACATTCCAGAAAGGTCTCCATTTGATTCTCAGCTTTGTCCTTATCTTAACTAAGGGTGCTACATTAAGAATTAATAAGCTAAAGTGGGATGCTCAAAGTTACAAAGAAAATAACCAGTAGTGGTCAGTGATTGGACCTTGGTAAGTATTCAATTGGAATTCCTGAGAATGATAAGTTATATTTGTCAAGCCAGGGCTGGAAAACAAGAACTGTAGTTATTAATGAGGACTGCAAATAACACAAGGGAAGTAACGAACACTTTTGCCATGAACTTTTTTCCTAGCAAACCCCAGGGAGAACTGAACTCATTTGCCAGAGCTCTTGAAATGAGTCTTGCTGATTGTTTTGCTTTGTTTTAATTAAATGCTACATATTAAGTTATGGACTTGTATATTCCAGGGATCTGGATCTGAAGAAGCCAATTTATCAGAGGACTGCAGCCTATGGCCACTTTGGTAGGGACAGCTTCCCATGGGAAGTGCCCAAAAAGCTTAAATATTGAAAGTGTTAGCCTTTTTTCCCCAGACTTGTTGGCGTAGGTTACAGAGAAGCCTTCAAGCTCTGAGGGAAAGGGCCTTCTTCCTAAATTTTTCTGTCCTCTTTCAGCTCCTGATCAGTTGCAGTCACTAATCAATGACATGAATTTTAGCTTTTGTGGGGGACTGTAAGTTGGGCTTGCTATTCTGTCCCTAGGTGTTTTGTTCACCATTATAATGGATATAGTGAGCATAGGTGACCCATGTAACTGCCTAGAAACAAACACTGTAGTGAATAATGCTTTGAAATCGAACCTTTGTGCCCTATCACCTAATCCTCCAAAGTCCTAGTTGCAATTACTTTCCCACCAGATGCTGAAAATGTCCTTGTAATGTGCACGTAAAGTACTTGTAGTTTGACTATAGACTCTGGCAATGCCACAGCCCTGTCAGCATGAATTTGTAATGTCTTGAGCTCTATTTATTGGATGTGAAGTCCCTTCCCTTATCCTCCCTATAACCAAGTCATTTCTAATTATGTAGTTCTTTGTCAGGGAGTGTTCCTATCCAATCAATCTTGCATGAAACGAAAGTTTCAGTTGGAGCTCTAGCCTGACTAAAAGAAAAAGGCAGTTACAAGTAAACCATCTCCCTGGTGCTTACGCTATTAATTGCCACCTCAAACAGCACCAAATCACAATCTCTACTTTTCAGCTGTCTTTGGAGGACGTACGTAATAAGGTTTTATTTAGTAAACCAATCCTATGCATGGTTTCAGCACTAGCCAAACCTCACCAATTCTTAGTCTAGAAAAACAGGCACTTGGCACTCTTGTGATGTCATACAGAGAAGTCACAGGGGCAGCACCTGAGGGTCTGTAGGTTGCACACTTTGGTACCAGGTAACTTTTTTTTCTTTATAAGAAAGAGTACTCCACACTGCACAATAGCTCCTCCCAAGGTTTTAACTTTGTTTTATTTTCAAAACCAGGTCCAATGAGCTTTCTGAACAGCTGGTGTAGCTACAGAGAAACCAGCTTCCTTCAGAGAGCAGAGCTTTTGGCGGGGAGGAGGAAATCCCTTCATACTTGAACATTTTCTAATGGCTTATTTATTGTATTCTGGGGTATGGCGTAAGTACAGAGAAGCCATCACCTCAGATGGCAGCTTTTAAAAGTTTTTTTTTTCCTCAACACCATGATTCCTTTAACATGTTTCCAGCATTCCCAGGTAGGCCAAGGTGTCCTACAGAAAAACCTTGGGTTAGACCTACAGGGGGTCTGGCTGGTGTTAACAGAAGGGAGGGCAGAGCTGGTGCAGCTGGCCATGGAGAAAGCAGACTTGGCTGGTGTGGTACAGAGAAGCCAGCTTGTTTACATGCTTATTCCATGACTGCTTGCCCTAAGCAAGAAAGTGCCTTTCAGGATCTATTTTTGGAGGTTTATTACGTATGTCTGGTTCTCAATTCCAACAGTTTAATGAAGATCTAAATAAAATGCTAGGTTCTACCCAAACTGTGTCCATTATTTGTCCACTGCTGCTTTCTGAGTAAAAATTCGTATCTGCCACCCACTGCTAGCAATAGTTTTCAACCAGTTATAAAGCTTAGTGATTTAGAAAGCCTGGCTTACACTGTGCACATATCAACACTTCAGCTTAGATTTCATCACAGATGGTTCTCCAGCTCCTCAACAGTATTAATGCTTCAATTAAGTGCCTTCCCAATAAATATGGTGAACAGGTGAAGGGGCTCCTGTGTAGTATTTACTCTATGCTAGGTAACCATTTTGCTTCAGCACTAAACAGATCTTAAGGTTCATTAAAATGAGAAGAGTAGCATTAGTTTACAGCAAACAAAAACCCTGTTACAGTGGATTTCCTTTGCCTGGCAGTGATGGCAGAATGTCCCTTTAATCCTAATCCTAGACTTTGAACAAAGGTGAATCAAAGAAAAGTGGCTGGCTCATGTCTCCATCTCAGAGATTGAGTAAAATTTGGGCTACTTCCACTTAGCAAGTCCTTATCTCAAGTTTTTAGATTGTTGCTTGCTCAATACAGGAATGAGAAAGGTTGGTCAGTAAGAACAGGACAATTGGGATTTCAAGACCAACCATCTCAGATGTGCTCAGCTACATAAGCATGCTTGTGAGATCCCAAAAAACTAGTTTGAGAGCCAAGCGGGTTCTGAAGTGCGGGAATGCTTGGCCAGGGAGGACAGAAGGAAAGGAGCAAGGATGGAGGTGGGGATCAAGGCTAAGAACAAGCCTGAAGTACTGGAGATGGGGAAACTGCTATTTCCAGAATACCCTGGCTTCTGGCAACAGTGTACAGTTTCCATCAACTAAATAGGCTCTCATTTCTCCCATGCTGCCCTTGAACTGATTTTTCAGTGCTGAAAATCAAACCCTAGGATTTCATGCATGGCTAATCAACTGAGCTCCATCTCTAGCTCCAAGCAGCTTAACAATGGCCTCATCTCAACATTTGGGGTGGGGGGTGTTCTCTACAAACTACATACTTCATCTCAGCACCACAAACGTTTGAAAGGAACCCCACCTTTCTAAACTTCATAGCTGCTCAAGGCTGACTGGTTAAGGAAATCGTGAAAGAGCATAATGTCAGATTGTATTTCATAGTGTTAAAAGTGCACATTGTTTTTTCCTGTTAAAAAAATAGAGCTACAGCCCGTATGCATTAAAAGTTAGATTTCTGGTTCTCCATTCTCAGGCCTAACCTGTGCACCTGAAAGTGGTGACCTTACCTTGGTCTATCCCTAACTAGATTCCAGAATAAAGGGTGAAGGAACAGGGTATAATAGAGACAGAAACAGAAGATAGATGTGATGGGGCTTAAGAAATATAAAGAAACAGAAAACCTCAAGGCTTATGACTCAGCCATAGCTTAGAGAGTGACCATTCACTAAGCTGATTTATACAAAAGTAAGCCATCTGGCTTCCCTATTTAGTAGTGCTATTCTGATGCCAATGGTGCTGAAAAACTTGCTGGCTACAAATAGGAATGAATTATAAATTAAAAAAAAAAAAAAAACTACCTTGTACATTTATTAGTACCTGGTCACCATAGTCACTTGGAATTAATACAAGTTTTAAGCTATATTGCTTCAGCTTTAGTATTAGTGTGAAAATTATAAGCAGCAGGGTATAGGACCTTAAATCCAACAGATTTCAAATTGTCAACTCCTAGATGCCTCTGGGTAAATTTTAACAAAGTTGATGCTTAAGTGACTATGTTTTTAATCAGGTACTCTGCTTCAAACAGTACCAAGCACACAGTAAGCACATGGGTTTAGCTATATCCATTGTGGTAAAATTCCTCTTCCTAAAGAGCAAGTTGACTTAAAAATGACTATTATAAGCCAGGTAGTGATGTGCATGCCTTTAATCCCAGCACTCAGGAAGCAGAGGCCAGTAAGTCTCTAGGGGCAAAGCTGGTCTGGTTTACACAGAGAAATCCTGTTTATAAAAATCAAATTCTTCTCTGTTGCCTTGGATCCTGTAAGGTTTAACTTTAAAGAACTTAAGGGGGAAAACAACTAGGTTTGGTATATAGATGTTATTACAAAACAGGCTGAAGCAGGGGGACTACCAGGAGTTTGAGACCAGCCTGGACTATACTGTAAAAGCTGGACTCAAAATCACTTTTGTCCAAAAAAATGTCCTTTGCATAGACAATAAGTCTGTAACAGGCTTTCCCCATATCTGCACAGAGCATCTGGACTTCTCTCAGAACTCAGAATGAACATGCTCAGAATCTGGCTCGGAAGGATTAGAATTTGAAGATTCAGTGTTTGAAGCACTTGACTCATCAACTGGTTCAAATGGTCGCAAGTTTGCATATGTCACCTCTTGAGCTAGTTGCTCTAGGGAAGGGCGTCCAAATAGCAGGTTTCGGAGTGAAATTCGAGTCATCAGAAAGCTGGAAAAAAAAGGTAAACACTCAGTCCAAATTTATGTTTCTACATAACTCCAACCAAAGCCCTCAGGAAACATTTGGTCTTAGACCCCCTTCACCCGAGGACCCAAAAAGATGTTGTACATCCGAAATGCAAGCAGATCATACTCTCTATGAAGCTTGACAAGATTCTAGGGTAAAACAAGAATAGTCATGGAATGACTAAAGATAAACAGAGGCAGAAGTGGGGTCACACTAGGGGAGATCAACCAAACTTGCAAGCACCTGACAGGAATGACAAATGCTTCTGTGACCGAAACTTACCTGCGTCGAAAGACATAGAGCTTTCGCAGCACGAAGCGGAGGAATCGCTCATGGAAAGGGCTATTTCGCCTACGTTCAATTTCTTGGCGTTTCCTCTGCCGTCTCAGAAAGGTTTGGACCAGAGGTGTTGGCTCAGGGCCCCCTTTTACTTCCCCTTCCAAAAGAGGCTGAAGTTCTGGAGGCAGGGGTCCTGTTTCTGTCCAGAAGACAGAAAAAAGGATCCAGTGAGGACCACTCTCATTCAAAAAGCCCACTTCTATCAACAAGAGGCTTCACGTACTTTAATGTTTCGATCGTATAACCCTGACTTCTAAAACCAGGTACCCTCTCTGTCCAAACCTTCATGCACTCACCACTTCCGTTCTCCACCTTCTCCTTTAATTCTTGCAGATAGGCCAGGTCTTGCTCCAGTGCGACCTCTGTAGTGTTGACGTAGACGTACATGTAGCAGGAAGGACCAGATGATGTAGTATAGACTTTATGGTACTCTCCAGCAGGCAGCTGGAGAGGGAACAGAGGACACATCCATTCTAACTTCCCTAGCTAGGCTACACCTCCCTACTCTAATCCTGCTGGGGCTCTCTTCCTGTGCCTTGGAAGTCTGAAATAATGGCCTCTGGAATCTGGATAAAGTTGTTCACAGTCTCAGAGGTCCCTTTCCCCGCTCCTAGTGTTTTGTGTTTTCAGTTCCAATCTCACTGTGTAGTCCAAGCTGGCCTGGAGTTCTCTGTCTTTCTGCCTCAGCCTCCCAAGCCCTGAAATTGACAGGTATATACTTCCAGCCCTGACGAAGTCCTTACTTTCTCAACACTACTGCACTGGTGAAGATTTTTTTATCTGTAATAAATGAACCCTGCTCACCTAAGTTTGTAAAGTCCTTATTATTTTTTGTTTACACATGGAAACATTTAATTTGGGGCAACCTAAATCTATTCCCAGGCCACTCAAAATGGCTCCAGAGTAAACTGTCTCATTCCCTTTATGGTGAGACCTGTGGTTCTTTTGCATATAGTTCTCAAGTTGCTTTTTTGATGGGTGAACCAGCAGGGAGCTGGACCCTGAAGTTGTCAGTTGTCTGAAGAGAACAGACATCTGACTGTAAAGTCCTTATTTTGTGGTACTAACAGACTGCTGACCCCAGTGATACCTGCATTTTCTCTCCTTCCTGAAGAGTCTGGTTTTTCTGTTCTGCCACCAATTCCACAGTGACTTCTCCCTGAAGCAGCTGGATGCTAGTGTTGCCTAGGTCTTCACTCACAAAATTTTCCAAGTGAAGCCCTGCCAAGAGGAAGAGAGTTCACCATCCCACCCACCTCACCAGCTCAGACACAGCACACCTTCACCACGATCACCTCCAGAGTCCCCTCCCTACACCACCATATGCGATATCTCTGTAGTCAAAGAAGCCAAAGAAAGACACTGGAAAGAGAGAGAGGAGGGAGGAAGGAAAGGAAGAAAGAGAGAGAAAAATCACCCCTCGCCTTCCTCCATACCAGGGAAATCTGCAATGAAGACCACCTCGGTGTGGTTGTCCAGGGTGCTCTTAATGTCCTGTAACTTGGTCCTCCAGGGAGATAAGTCCATCAAGAGTGGCTGCACCCAAGGCGTGCGTTGGAAGGGGGACCAGACAGCCTGCACGATGTCCACACGAGGGTCAAAAAGCCTTAAGAAAGGAAACCATGTTCTGAGGAGGCCACAGTCACCCACCCACCAGACTTGTGGATCTGCTCCTTTCATCATTGAACCCACTGACAGGAGAGGGAGTAAGATTCCCCCAAAGGAGAAATGCCTGCTGTCAGCATGTTATCACCAGCCTATGGCAGAGAGGAGGGGAAAGTGTGAGTTAGTGGCCACCTGAGAAGGCATCTGTGTTAACAGTGTCTGAAAGAACAGTCAGTTCACTTTTATCCTGGGTAATTGTGCCCCCTAGTGGCCCACAACCAGATCAACCCCGACATGCACTAAACAGAGAGTGAGCCTTGTAAAAAAGCAGACAACTGGGAGACTTCAGCTTTCCATCTTGGCAAAAAGAACCGTGATTCATCTTTCCCTGTCTCTGCTCCCCTTGCCCACCTCTGCTGGAAGCGATCATTGATGGAGACCCAAATATCAAAGTAGATCTGGGGCTCAGTGACATTGTACTTGGGAAGCAGGAGGCTCAGGCAAGTGGCATATTGCTTCAGCATGTCTGCATGATCCTTCCATCGCCGGCTCTGTGTGAATACCTGCCCCAAACCCCCATATTAGTCCCACTTTGTCACTGTCAACCTTCAAGACATGCACTGCCATTAGCATAAACATCTCTGCCTGCTGCCTAACTTGACGGGGGGGGGGGGGGGGGGGGGAGGAAGTTGTCTTTGGTGATGAATTTTTCATTGCTAAATATTTACTTACCTTTCCAAAACATAATCTTAACTCAAAACAATGACAAACTGTCTCATCTCTAACCGAATATATATTTATAAAAAAGTTCAGCACCAGGCATAATGGCTGAAAACAGGACCATATACCTGGGATATACAGAAATACTCTGGCTTATTAATTAAAAATATGGTCTGGTGAGATGGTTCAATGGGTTAAAACACTTGCCATGAAACCCTGACGACTTGAGTTAAATTACTAGGACTTGCAAAGCTGTAGAAAGAACTAACTCCACAAGGCTGTCTGCACATGTGTTTGACTCTCATGGATACATACACACACACAAACACACATACACGCAAAATATAATTTTTAAAAATTACAAAAAGTTCAGGGATGAGAATGTAGCTCACTGTTTAAGTATGTGCTTAAATGTGTTAGACCCTGGGTCCAGCACAAAAGAAAAAAAGAGAGGGAGAAAAGAAAACGAGAAAAAGAAGGTTCCGTTTAGCTTTAGAGAAGGTGCAGAGACCCAAATTTGTTTTACTTTATGGTGTAGGACCAAATAAGATCCCACAGCCCAGGGGGCTCTGAAGAACTGGCAGCATCAGATGTCTCACCCCAGGGTTAAGGTAGCCCAGCTCGCCGGTGAGGCCGTCACGGTAGGTGATCTTCACATGCTGGTGGGAGCGGGAGTGCACCATCATGTCCCAGGAATAGCCATACAGCCCATTGGTCCAGTTGTTGTAGCCCTGGGAAGGCAGAGCACACAGTGTCAGCTCAATGCTTCTCAAGCCAACCCCATCCTCCATCAAGAAGACTATAAAACCAAGCCCTTCCTCCCCCAATCCTGCCACATCTGCCATGGTGGCCTGGAAGGAGCCTACGAACCTGGGTGAGGAAATGGGAATAGGGCAGGAAGAGCTGCTCCAGAAGGTAGAGCAGGGTGAAGACAGCTCCCAGCTGGTGGCGCAGCCCTGGCTTTTGGCTAGCTTTGGCCCTGGCCCTCTTATATACACAGGAGGCACTAGGCTGAGGAGCAGCCTTGGCAGGCAACAGCTCTTGCAGCCTTTTCGGGCATCGGGCTACCAGCTTCCGAGGCCATTCAGCTGAGCAGAAGAGAGGGCTGCTGGCCAGCATGACATAGGGAAACATGCCTGGGAAAGCAGGAAGGAACATGTCAGTGTGGTCACGCTCCCTCTACCACCATCCCTGATGAAGTACCTCGAAGTATTTTACTTTAATGGAATTTTGGCTTTGTTTTCTTGAGACAGTCTCATGCAGCCTAAGCTGGCCTAGAATATGTAGCTGAGGATTGATTACCTGAACCTAATCCTTCTCACTGTACTTCTTAAGTGCTGGGACTAGAAATGAATACCATCACAAGCTGGTTTTATGCGATGCTGGGGATGGGACTTGGGGCTTTGCGCATTCTCGGGAAGCGCTGTAGCAGCTGAGCTGCATCCTGGACCTATAGGAAACGCTTCACTCTTCTTCCCACAGACCCTCCCTATGCAGCGCTGCACCCAGAGCTCCTAATCCACTCAACTTTGCCTCCTCCCACTTCGCGGTGACTATACTGGGGTCAGACAGCTCCTGCACCCAGCACCAGCTCTGCCTGCAGACCACCATCTCCCCTGCTTCCCGCAGCCCCATAGTCACCATTCCCCCCCAAGCTGCAGGCACTGACCTATGCTGAAGAGCTGGGAGTTCATGCAGTGAAAGTAGGACACGAAGAAGAGGCCAATGGGTCTGGAGGCATCAAAGAAGAGCAGGAAGCCAGCCGAGAGGTCAAGGAGAAGCCCACACCAGTGTACCACCAGCAGGCTTGTCAGCTCCTCGGACAACACCAGCCTGCAGACACAGGACAAAGGGTCAGGGCCAGTCAGCTGGAGCACCCCGTAGCCAGCACAACAAGCATCAGGTGCTTTGTCAACCCCTAGGTGTGCTCCCCAGCATTTCACAAAGCTGGGTGTGGTGGTGCACACCTGTAATCCTAACATTTGGGAGGCAGACACAGGAAGAGCAGAATTTCAAGGTCATCCTCAGCGAGCTCAGGGCTCACCTGCGAGGAGTGAGACCTTCCCTCAAAAGAAAAAGAACAGGTTCATTTTTAAAGTGTGCCTGCTGTGGGCTGGCAGCACGGTTAGGTACTAAGCCTAGAGATCTCAGTTTGATCCCTGGCACCCACAAGGTGGAAGCTGAGAAGCAACTCCTGCAAGCTGTCCTCTGACCTCCACACACAGACCATGGCACGTGAGTGCAAATGTACCTAAAAACACATACAGACAGACACATGTAAACATGAAAATGTAAGAGTGACTGGTTGAGTAACAGGTCAGAGTTCAGAATGTGGCAAACAGGAAGTGGGAAGAACAGATGAGGGAGACTTGGGAGGAAGGAAAGGTCAAGACGAAGCTGCTTTCTCAAGCAGCAGCAGCACTACCGCCTTGGCCAACTGTCTGCTGAGTGCCTACAGAACACTTCAGTCACACTGCCTTTAATCCTGCAGAGGCAGAGGAGCTCCGAGTTCAAGCCCAGTGTGGTCTATATAGTACGGTCCAGACCAGCCAGAGCTACACAGTGAGACCCTGTCTACGAAAAAATAAGATAAAATAAAAAGAGTTGGGTCAGGGCTGGGGTGCTTGCTTTATATACATGAAACCCCAGGTTCAATCCCCAGTACTGACAAAATATAATAAAAAAATAATAATTAATTTTAAAAAGGGGGGTTGACAAGGCAAGGACACAAACAGCTCCCACTGCTACCCAAGGTAGCTAGCTCCTGTGTGCCGCTGTGTGCTGCTGTGTGCTGCTGTGTGCTGCTGGGTGCCGCTGTGCGCTACTGTGTGCTGTGTGCTGCTGTGCGCTGCTGTGTGCTGTGTGCTGCTGTGTGCTGCTGTGCGCTGCTGTGTGCTGTGTGCTGCTGTGTGCTGCTGTGTGCTGCTGTGTGCTGCTGTGCGCTGCTGTGTGCTGTGCGCTGCTGTGTGCTGTGTGCTGCTGTGTGCTGCTGTGTGCTGCTGTGTGCTGTTGGGTGCTGCTGTGTGCTGCTGTGTGCTGCTGTGTGCTGCTGTGTGCTGTTGGGTACTGCTGTGTGCTGCTGTGTGCTGCTGTGTGCTGCTGTGTGCTGCTGTGTGCTGCTGTGTGCTGCTGTGTGCTGCTGTGTGCTGCTGTGTGCTGCTGTGTGCTGCTGTGTGCTGCTGTGTGCTGTTGGGTGCTGCTGTGTGCTGCTGTGTGCTGCTGTGTGCTGTTGGGTGCTGCTGTGTGCTGTTGGGTGCTGCTGTGTGCTGCTGTGTGCTGCTGTGTGCTGCTGTGTGCTGCTGTGTGCTGCTGTGTGCTGTTGGGTGCTGCTGTGTGCTGCTGTGTGCTGCTGTGTGCTGCTGTGTGCTGCTGTGTGCTGCTGTGTGCTGCTGTGTGCTGCTGTGTGCTGTTGGGTGCTGCTGTGTGCTGCTGTGTGCTGCTGTGTGCTGCTGTGTGCTGCTGTGTGCTGCTGTGTGCTGCTGTGTGCTGCTGTGTGCTGTTGGGTGCTGCTGTGTGCTGCTGTGTGCTGCTGTGTGCTGTTGGGTGCTGCTGTGTGCTGCTGTGTGCTGTTGTGTGCTGCTGTGTGCTGGCTCACTGACAAGTGTGCTGCTACTGTCACCTTGCACAAGCTAAAATCATCAGGAAGAAGGAAACCTTAGTTGAGGGAGTGTCTCCCACATTCTGCCTATCAGAAAGCCTTTGGGGGCATTTTCTTGATTAATGATGGATTTGGAGGGCCCAGTCAACTAGGCACAGTGCACCTCTGGGCAGACAGTCCTAGGTGATATAAAAAAGCAAGCTGACATGGCTGGAGAAATGAGCTGACAGTTAAGATTACTGGCTGCTCTTCTAGAGGACTCAAGTTTGAGTCTCAGCATCCACCTGGTGACTCAAAACTGTAACTCCAGTCCCAGGGGAGTCTAATGCCCTCTTCTAAACTCCATGAACATCAAGCACACATGTGGTACACAGATATACATGTAAGCAAAACAGTTATACACATAGATAAAACAAAAAGTGAGCAAGCCATGCCAGTAAGCAGTACTCCTTCAAGGCCTCTGCATCAGTTCCTGCCTCCAGGTTCCTGCTCTGCTGAGTTCCTGCCCTGGTTTCCCTGAGGATGGCCAAGAACTGGGATGGGCTGGATGTGTGCCCAAATGAACCCTTCCCTTCAAAAGTTGCTTTCGGCCATAGTTTTATCACAGCAACTGAAAGCAAAGTTGGACATTAAGTCACCTAATTCCGATTCCCTTCTCTTTCCGACCATCTACAGCACGGAGTCTCCAAGATGCAGTTAGGCCTCCATCTTTCAGTACGAGCGTTTGGCTGAACACGGAGATGTTACACAGACCTGAAGATGAGTCACCCACTCAGTCACTGCCCCAGAAAGGCCTCCGTGCTGACTCTACTCACTTGAAGGGACTAAAAAGCCAGTGCCGGGACAAGTGCTCCATGGAGTAGCCCTCGACCCAGTCAGCATCCAGCTTTTTCACACCCGCAATGAAATACACAATGAAGATCTGCAAACAAAATTGTAGCATGAGCATTCACACAGACAAAGAACCCGTCTTCCTGCAGGAAGCTCTGTGACTAAAGGCATTTGTTGCTCTTGCACGGGGCCTAGGCTTGGTTCCCAGCACCCACATTAGGCAGCTCAGAACTGCTGTAACCCAGTTCCAGGGCACTTTTGTCTGTTCTCTGTAGGTGTTGTATGCACATGGTACACACATAGACAAGCAGGCACATACACATCAGTAAAAAAAAGTGAAGCTTAAAAACTAAAAGGTCTCATCTCAGCCAGTGCCCAAGAAAGAACCTTTCCTCTCACAGTCATTCATCCAGCAAGCTCCAAAATGCCAGTCCAACACATACAAGGTCTTCTTCATTCCATGAATCCCATACACACAAGATCTGTCTTATTCATTCCACAAGGGGGTGAGAACTCAAGAGATTGACAATTAAAAAAAAAAAGAAGGGCCCATCTGGTTTTCTAACAAAAGAAATGAAGAAATAACAAGATGGCTCTGTGGGTAAACATCCTTGTTGCACAGCTTGAGTCAGTCCCAGTAAAGATGCAGCGCTGTGATCTGCCCTCACTCCCCAGTGAGGTGGGAGGCAGAGTCGGGAGAATCAGCTGGAAGCTTTATGGGTCGGGCAGCCTGCAGCATGCAGTAGGGCAGAAACATCAAGAGAGACTGCCTTGAAAGAGGAGAACCAACTCCCCAAAGTTATCCTTGGATTTCCACACGTGTGCCACAGCACATGCACACACATGCACACACACACCAATAATAATAATAATAATAATTAATAATAATTTTAAGATTAGGTCTCACTGTATAGTCCTGGCTGGCCTATTTCCTGAGTGCAGATATTAAAAGTGTGAATAGCTATGTCTGGCTATATGAATAAATAAATTCTTAAAAACAAGAAAGAACAGCTGGGCACTGTTCACATAAGCATTTGATCCCAGCACGTGAGTCTTTGAGCTTGAGGCCAGCCTGGTCTACAAAGTGAGTTTCAGGACAACCAGAGCTACACAGAGAAACCTTGTATAAAAACAAAACAAACAAAAACAAAAATCACAAATCGAGAAAGAATGTAGGTAGGCAGAGGAGAGGGTCTCTGGCCACTGCTGACTGTAACAGCTCACAGGGAGCCCCTTCCTATCCCGAAACCCTGTACCTTGGCTGGGAGGTGCACAGTGGGTAAAGCACTCTCCAGAAATGCATGAGGGCCCAAAGTCAATCCCTAGGACCCATGTAGAGTAAGGCAAAGCATTATGCATCTGTTCTTACAGCTCCGAAAGTGAGATGGGAGACAGAGACAGGGGAGTCCCAGGAGTTCATGAGCGGCCTCAAAACAAAAAACAAAGAGAGAAACCCTATGCTGAAACACGGTGGAAGATACACACACACACACACACACACACACACACTCCATACCTGGCCACGCAATACTGTGTAGTTCCAAAGGGGCACATGAGCATTCTTCTTTTGGGCACTCAGCAGGCCATCCACAGACCTATAGAAAGGAGGTAAAAACATCAAGAAAGGCCTCAGTCCAGCCGCATTCCCGCCCCACAATTGGTCCAGTCCTATCTATCTCAGAAATAGCTCTCATGCCCGTCCCGGTTCTCTGGGCTACTGAGGCACTCTTGAAACATGAGTAAAATTTCCTGGGACATTATGTTGAGAAGGGAGTCTCTCAAACCATAGACTGGCCTCCAACTCACCAAGTAGCTCAAACTAGCCTTGAACTCCTGATCTCCCTGCCTCAACCTTCCAAGAGCTAGAATGACAGGAGTGTGCTGCCCTGCCTGGATATGAGTCCACTGTAACTGTAATTACTATTAGGATCACAAGAGAAGACTGCTAGAGATGTTCTGTAGCTTACAGAGTATTATCCCAGTAAACCCATTACAAGCTGAAAATAACCTTAATTTTAAAATGTTTTATTTACATAACCTACTGAATATCACAGTATGACCTATACACTATGTTGGATGTGCTCAGAGAAAACTGCAGTGGCCTACAGTTGGGCAAAATTGAGGTCAAGGCCTATTTTATAATAAAGGATTGACTATTTTAGTGACTACTTTGTACCGGTACACTCTCACCACCGTGTCAAAAAACACTGAAGTTGAACCATTAAGTCAGAGCCTGTCTGTTGTAAGTCGTAAGAATAAAAACGTCCGTGTAGCGGGGCACAGTGGCCCATGTGTACAATCCCAGCACTCGGGAGACAGTGGCCAGACAACTGCCGAAAGTCTGGGGCCAGTGTGATCTAGACACAATGAGAGCCCTACTCAAAACAAATGCACACATACAGTGCTTTCTATTAGCTCACTCTTCAGGTTGCCCTAGTGAATCAGGTCAGGTTCAAAGTTATACTAGAAATGACACGAAGGAACAACCTTGAAAGAGCGTTTGAAAAACCTACAGGGATGGGCGGGAGAAATGCCTCAAGTAGGCAATCAGCTCAATCCCTGAAGCCCACAAAAAGGTGAGTTGTGACCTCTACACAGGGACCACGGCATGTAAACCTTGTTCCTCTACACCATGTGCTCCCAACCACAAAATAATAATAAATCCAATGAAAGACCAAAATCAGCCTGGGCATGGAGCACACGGTTTTGGTCGCAGCACTCAGGAGGCAGAGGCAAGCAGATCCCCATGAGTTTGAGCCGGCCTGGTCTACAGAGCAAGTTCTAGGACTACATAGTAAGACTATGTTCCCCCCACCAAAAAAAAGTAAATAGATAATCAATAAAAATTACAAAATGGGACTGGAGAGATGACTTAAAGCACTGGATGCTCTTCTACAGAACCTGGGTTCAACTCCCAGCACTCACACCTGCTTGTTCCAGTTCCGGGAAATCCAGTACTATGTTGACCCCCACAGGTACCAGGCACACTCATGGTAAACATACATACAGGTGGGCTAAATGTACATACACATGAAATGAAATTAAAACACACACATGAAGATTCATACACCTATACATATACACATGTGTGTGTGTCACACACACACACACACACACACACACACACACACACACACAATGCAATATTGAATTGGCATTTGGGGACAAGGTCTTCCTGTGTAGCCCAGACTGCTCTGGAAGTTACCATGTAGCTCAAGTTCAAATCCTCACGTCTCTCCTCAATGCTGGGAATAAAGGTGTGTGTACCATCACATTCAACTACATAGTATGTGACAGTAAAAAAGGAGGGCGGGGCTGGGAAAGTCACCCAGAGACTCTGAGCGCTTGCCTAGCATGAACAGGGCCCCCAGTTTGGTCCCCACCTCCACAGGGATAAAAAAAAAAGGAAAAATAAACGTAAAGTACTCCCAGGCAAAATGATGCAGAGCATAAACTAACATTTATAAAATTGGACGCCAGGATCCAGTGTTACAGGACTTCCGATCTGAAATGTTATCCTGAGAGAGAATGGAGAAGACGGGCTACTAACACCAGATGTCCTGAGGCAGAAACCAGGCAGGTTGTGAAAAAGTTAGGGAGAGTGTGGCTCCTCCGTGGTCAGAAGCACCAGCCTTGCAGGCAAGGACAACCAAGCCCCGTCCGCCTCCTCGCTGCTGTCTAAACGTAGGCAGATTCTTTACTCCCTAAGACTTACTTCTTCAGCTCCAGGGGGCTCGCGTGTGTGTTGTGTGTGCGTTTGTTTGTTTGTTTGTTTTGAGACGAGGTCTCATTTTTATATGAGACTCAGTCTGGCCTCTAATTCAAAGCAACCATCTGGTGTTGGGATAGTGCTTAAACCTGAACCCGCCTCTTCATAGGGTTTAAATGAGGAAAAAACAAATTCTCCCGCTACATACAAAGCCCGGAGTATATGATAGGTAATTTTCCAAAATGTCCTAAAAGTCACAAGAATGGAACTTGGAGGTAGGAGATGCCTGTCAAAGCAGCCTAACCTCTTAATTCTCTACGATCAAACTTAGACATCCTGAGTTGGTTTCACGTGTGACAAAGGCAGGGAATGGGGACTGGGCACATGGCCTGGGGGTGGTGCACATGCTCAGCACACAAGTGGGGAGCAATCCCCAGCAGAGGTGCACACGTACGGAACTTTACAGGGGAAACGTATGTACTCGTGCAGTGGTGCTGAACATCCCATCCGGCAACTGTGGTCCCACAGATGCCTCTCAGTTAACAGGAAACGTCCTCCTTAGGTCTCAGGCCCCACCACCCTGGCTCCAAGGCTTGTTCCCACCTCCCCTGATAGATGGTCACCTAGGCCAGAGATGGGGTGGGTTACTTTCTCCTAGGACAGCACTGCTGAGCAACACTGGAGGCCCCTGTCCTTTCGGCTTCTGCTATCATCTCCACCTCACAGAACTTCTGTCTGTGGCTATAAGTCTGCCCCTCTGGCCCACACACAGAAAGTAACGTCTGCACCCCTGGAGTATCTGAAAACAGCTATGTCTGGCTTTAGTCTTCTCTTCTTCTAAGAGGGTTACAGGAGTGGTACCTGGAGAGATATGAAAACAGTGAAGGGGTGGGATGGACATTTCCCAAAGTGCTGGTCCTTTCCCTTCCCAAATCCATCCAAGGCAGGCAAGCAATGCAGTTCACCATCAAGCCTCCTGACCTGGGCTGGACCCTCAAACCCACACGGAAGAAGGAGGGAACAGGCTCCCCCAAAATCCATCCAACTCAAAATTTGACCTCATCACCATACTTTGCAAAACTTAGCTAGAAATATGTCTGTTGAGGCGGCATGATGACTCACGCCCGTAATTCCAGCACGCAGGAGGCTAGTATAGGAGAACAGCAAGTTCAAGGCCAGCCTAGACTGCAGAATGAGTTCTAGACCAGCCTGGGATACAGGAATACAAACCCTACATCCACCTTAACCCCCAAAACCAAAACCAAAAAAAAAAAAAAAAAAAATCAATAAAAATTGTGTTCATGGGACAATTTCTAGGACTTCACTGATCCCCTATCTCTCTGTGAGCATCCTGACCCAGACACGCCTTCTGTTGTTTCCCAAGGCACATACCAGTAGTGGTTTGCATCCATGAAGGTCAACTGAAAGGCCAACAAACCATACAGATAGGAGTGATTGTTCCACGATGTCTTGTCCAGGAGAAACACGTACCAATATGGTAGCAGGAACAACACACAGCTTAGACGGTAGCACAGGCCCAGCATCATGCCCAGTGCCCCTGGGGATTTGTGAGGAGAGGGTTCAGGTCAAGGTATCACCACAGGCCCAGCTTCCCTGGGACTGAAATTAAGAAAAGTCAGCGGGCATTTTACAATTGGGCAGAGAACTAAATGGGAGAAGAGCTATGGGGTTCATATGACACGGATGAACGGCCAGACACTGGGTCGCAGCAGATGTTGCAGTGACTTGGCTCACCAGCATGCTTCTGGTGACTGTCTCCCAGGCCAGTCATTACTCCCTGGTTCAACCCCCAACGCCCCCAGCACCCAGTTCCCCTCACCCAGAAACATGATGGTGTAGACAAGATACATCCAATCAAGTGGCAATGGGCGCAAGGCATCCAGCAAGGGGAAACGGCACACGTCCAGCCCATCCAAGTATTTCCGGTCCAGGGAGCTAAGGCCCCGTTCCTGGGGAATGTCCAGCAGCATCAAGAATGCTGTAAAGGCAGGCAGGAGAAGACCACTGTTAGGCACCCACTAAGGAAGCAAGACAGCTCTAAGCATGCCCAGCTCTGTGCTTGAAGTTTAAGACCAGCCAGGGCTACACAGTAACAGACGTTACTACACAAACTGAGCCTATTTGTGCTAAGCATTATGCTCATTGTGTGGTGTGACAGACCCTAAAACTCAGAGCCAATGTGCTGTAACAATTACGCTCTGGGGTGGGGAGGTTGGAGAAATGGCCCAACTGAGCAGCCACAGGACTGTAGTACAGATCCCAGTATTCATGTAACACACCAGATATCGTACGCACATCTTTAATGACAGCAATGAAAGGGGTAGAAGCAGGAGGCTTGCTGGCTCGCTGAAAAGCTGCAAGTCCCAGGGGCTCAGGGAGAGATGCTGCCTCAAAGAAACTAGTGGAGCGTGACATCATTTTCTGGCATCTGTTCTTGTGTTCAGGCTTCCACCTGCTCACACATGTGTGCATATAATCACACACAGACACACATACCCATGTATAACACTAATAAATAAATCTCTATTTAAAAAAAAAAAAAAACAACTTCACAAGCCAGGGTTTCTAATACACCTTCAACCTGGCACTGGGGAGGCAGAGGCGAGCAGATCTCTGTGAGTTCTAGGTCAACCTGGTCTACATAGTGAGTTTCAGGGCCATTCAGGACTGCATATCCAGAACAGTGAGGCCCTGTCTCAACACACAAGACAAACAATAACAAAATCTGACAGGGCTGCAGATAGGATTAAATAAGACATCTATACAAAACACTATACCAATGTAGGGTTCAAGTAGTTACATCTATAAAGATACACCTTATTGAGCTATAAAAAAGTATTCCAGGGGGACCTTCCTAAACTTTTTTTTTTTTAAACCTCCTGACACACCCAGGAAAGCAGTGGTATTTGTCAATTCAATACACCAAGACAAATAAGAGACACTCAGGTCCGGAAACCAATTAGGTTCAGCCAGGGTTTCTCAATCCCAGGAGCAGCTGCATTAGCCAGTCTGGTTAATTATCTATAGGGATATTTACCCATTCATTACAAGTCATCCAGTGTATCCCGGTACCAGCAACCACCTATTCCCCTTCTCCAAAAGTCCTGACAACTACAAAGGTCTCCAGGTTGCGAAATGGCCCAGCTGGAAACTACCGGGCTTTAAGGCACATCTTGGCACATCTGTAACCCTGGCTATTTCTCTGTGTTGCTCAGCATAGCTTCTGAGCAGCTTCAATGACATGAGCAAACTGTGTCCCTTGTCGGGAGTGATGGCGTTTGTAATCCCGGCATTCAAGAAGCAAGAGGAACAATGAAGAGGCCAGGCAAGCCAGGTCTGTGTAACGAGACCACTTCAAAAGCAAAAGGGAGCTAGGGAAGATTACTCAGTTGGTAAAACTCAAAGTTCTTGTTTCGAGCTGAGTTCAGATCGCTAGCACTCATGCCCAAAGCCTGGCATGGTAGCTGTGGATCTCAGTGCAGTGGAGGCTGAGACAGGATGACCCCTGAGGTTTGCTGTCCAGTCAGGCTACCTCAATTGGTGAGCTCCAGGTTCAGGAGAGAGAGAGACCCCCGTCTCAAAAAAAAAAAAAAAAAAAAAAAAAAAAATAAGATGGAGAGTGGGGGCTGGAGAGATGACTCAGTGGTTAAGAGCACTGAATGCTCTCCCCAAGGTCCTGAGTTCAAATCCCAGCAACCATCTGGTGGCTCACAACCATCTGAAGACAGCAACAATGTACTCACATACATTTAAAAAGAAAAGTAAGGAAGACACCTGACACCTGGCCTAAACACACCACAAGTGAGCACGCGCACACACACACACACACACAGGCATGCATCTGTTCCTCTACTCCATGTGTACAAAGCATTTCTGAACACTAAACTCTAACAGGAGCTGACAAGGCCGGGTATTCTGAACTTCCAAAGAATTCTTCCATTATTCCAATATCTTCAGCTCTAAGGAAAAGAGAGCACCTAAGAAGTAACTAAGAAATGGGAAGCTGGGCCTGGCCCAGAAGTTAAGAGCATGCAGCTGACCTTCCAAAGGACCAGAGTTCAGTTCCCATCATCCTTAACAGGCAGCTCACAACTACCTTTTAACTCCAGCTCCAGGAGATCCAACTCTCTGGCTTCTAAAGCAAGCACATGCCTGGCATACCATCACCACACAGTGCCCTGGTTAATCTTTGTCACCTGAAAACAAGCTAGAGAAGGCCTCAATTGAGGAATTGCCTCGGAAGGAATTGGCCCATAAGCATTGATGTGAGAGGGCACAGCCTACTGTGGGTAGTGCTACCTCTGGGCAGGCGATCCCTACTGGTAGAAGAAAGCAGGCTGAGCAAGCCATGAGGAGCAAGCCCACAGCAGCATTCCTCCAAGGCCTCTTCTCCAGTTCTGGTCTCCAGATTCCTGTCCTGACTTCTCTTCATGATGGACTACAACTGTAAGCTGAGATGAACTCATTCTTTTCCAGGTTGCTTTTCACCATGGTTTTTTTTCCTCACAGTAACAGAAAAGCAAACTAACACACACATAAACAAAATAATAAGGATAACTCTTTAAAAAAAAAGAAATAAGGTGACATTTTCCCACCACTACCACCCCCACCCAAAATGTCCCCATCCAGAAAATGGACTTACCAAAGAGAAAACGAAAGACAGCCAGATTTGCAGGGTCCGTTGGTCGGTTAAGCAGGGTCACAAGACTCTGCCAGCTAGACAAATCTGTCCATTCAAACCCCAAAATTTTCGCCATTCGGCTGCCCTGTTTCAGCCCTGATGTCTGTGCAGACTTGTTTTTCTGTACTTTATCTACAAACCAAGAATTGGTGTAAATAAATGCGTAGGAAAACCACAGTCCTTACAGCCCAGGTTCTCCCGCTGATCCAGCTACTGCAAGTTTCTAGGTTCCAGGCCCTCCTCCAGGATCCTCCTACGATCTCCCAACACTGACCACCATCTCTCTCAATAAGCCCCTTCCCTCTCGTCAACCTCTGCCTACCTGACGCGGGAGCGGCTCGTGCATTGCCACGGTGGACAACCATGACTGCAGGAACAGGCGAACCTCGCTGCAGCCAGGTCCGAACCAGTGCAACCTCCAGACTTAGACTTACTGTCTTAGGCCCCGCCTCCTCGACACGTAAGCACGCGAGCGGCCTGCCGGAAAGCGCCCGCACTGTCGCGAAGACCGAAACCTGCCGCCCCGGACTCAAGCAAGGGGCGGGGCCAGCCTGTGGGCGGGGCTAGACGTGTGGGCGGGGCGATCCTGATCTGAGCACTGAGCCCAGTGGTGGGGTAGGTGCGGGGAGCTTCATGGATGGGCGCCGCGGGAGGCAAGGGGCTTGCTAGATCTAACCTTGACATTGAGAGGAAGGAGTGACCGTTTTCCAGAGTAAGTGTCTCTATACTACTAGCTATCCATGACATACTTCAACCCCGACCTCCTGTTTTGTTGTTTTGAGACAGGATCTCTTTTTTTTAGCTCTGGCTTTCCTGGAACTCGCTTGTGTAGACCAGACTAGCCTCAGATTTACACAGATCCCACCTGCCACTGCTTTCGGAGTGCTGGGATTAAAAGCACTCACCACCATGCTGGGCTTGCCTCCTTTTGAGACAGAACTAGCCTCGCACTCCCAGCGATCCTCCTGTTTCTGTCTCCCACGTGTTAGGATTTCAAAACTAGGAATATACTTTCCTAATTTCCTTGTGTCCTTCCCGAACCCTATCAGGAGTCTCCAGGTTTGAACTTCTCGTCCCCGCACTCCTTCCCAAAGAGTCGGGAGCGGACTTTTCCACAGATGTGAACTGGAAAGTTAAAGATGCACTTGGAAAAACCGTCTCTGCTTAGGGCTGGTGCGTCAATCCCATCTGTACCTTAAAGAATCCCTAGATTTGAAAACTGCAGGCAGGTAAAACTGCTGAAGGAGAGATAGCTAGCAAACATGGTGGGGCCAGCCATCAGTCAGAAGGTCTTGAACACAGTTGGAATATCTAATTCCCTACTGGAGCTCTCCCACAGGAGGAAAAGCATCCCAGAACAGAAAGGTTCTCCACATTTTAGTCTCAGGACTCTTTTACGCTGTTCAAAAGAAAGGAAATTGTTTGTTTGTTTGTTTGTTTAAGATTTATTTATTTTATGTGTGTGTGTGTGCTCTGTTCTCATGCACACCAGAAGAGGAAATTGGATTCCATTGCAGATGGTTGTGAGCCACCATGTGGTTGCTAGTGGTCCTTTGGAAAGAGCAGCCAGTGCTCTTGTGAGCCACCATGTGGTTGCTGGGAATTGAACCTTTGGAAGAGCAGTCAGTGTTCTTAACCACTGAGCAATCTCTCCAGCCCCAAGCATTTAACTTTTTAATTGATTTTATTATTTTAATTGATTTTATTATTATTCTAACTAGTGCTGTAGTAAATGTTTGTTTCTGCATTTTCTAGGTTCTAAATATTTTCATGGTTCCCACGAGGTTGCCTCAACCAGAGACTTCCCATGTTCTCTAGTGGTACCCCTGACACTGGGTAGCTATGGACCCAGACCACAGCAGTAGCTTGGGCTGGGACCTCACCATGGTCCAGGGTGGCTGGGTTGGCCACTCAGAACCTACTCCCCAATCTGCAGTCCCCTCTCTCCTCACAAGGCTCAAACTGCTCCACTTCTCTGCCCACCACCTACTTGCACGTTATGGTGTCTGCTGCTGGGGTGGGGGTGGCTTGGTGACATCCTTGGTGACATACTGCTGCAGTGTGGTAGCAAACAGGTGTCTACAGCCTGCCTCACAGCACTAAGTGGTGGTAGGCAGAGCTCCATGGTCTATGGCCTGCCTGTCTGTGCCTTTGGACAGAGAGCAGGTCTGTAGGCATTTTTCCTGCTCACATGATAGAGCCAGTCTCTTACTCCCTCCTCCCTAGATTAGATTAGATTTGGTTCTTGTGCATGGGTTGTCCTCCAAGCCAGGCATCACACATGCTAGGAAGAACAAAGGACTGCCTGCCCCTGACAGATGTAAGAACAACTCCACCAACAAAATTTTTCTGCCCGTTGCCAGGGTTACCCAAATCCTAGAGTGTATAGGCGAGCACTGTACCACTGAGCTACAACAGCAACTCTGAGGTTCTGAGATTTCTTTTTATTAACGTATATATTTGTGTCTGCACGCCATGTGTGTGCAGCTGCCCACAGAGTCCAGAAGAGGGCAGCAGATCCCCCACAGCTCGAGTTAAAATGGGTTGTGAGTCCTGGGATATGGTTCTAGGAACAGACCTGTGTCTTCCAAAGAGCTGCAAGCTGTTTTGGCAGCTGGGTGTCTCTCCTGCCCGTTTTAAAAAGCTTTGCATTGATACTATTTTTAAAGGAGTACCTAGGGATGGAGAGAAGAACTCGATTTAGAGAATGTATGGTCTTGCTCTTGTAGAGAAACTGAGTTTAGTTCCCAGGATCCCCATTAGGTTGGTCAGGACTGACCCCAGGAACTCCAGTCCCTGGGGAGTTCCAGACCTCTGGCCTCTGCAGGCACCTGAAATCATGTGCACATTACCTCACACAGACATATACACCTAACTAAAAATAATATAAAATAAATTTCAGAAAATATACCTCAATGCTAACTGTGGTGGTGCAAGCCTGTGATCCCCACCCTCAGATGGTGGAGGACAAGGTGGAGTGCCAGGAATTCAAGGTTCATCCAGTATGTGGAAAGTTCCAGACCAGCCTATCTAAAAACCAAACCGAAACAAAGAAACCAAAAACAACATTATATAGCATACACATACAGAAATGTGTGTTGATCTATTCAAATACAATTAAAAAGTTGTTCCATGTTAGGTAAATTACATCTGTAACTCAATAGATCACTGGTCTCACATGTGTGAAACCTTGTATTTAACCTATAAATTATTATGGGAAATTAATACATTTTTGACTCTACCATTAGGTCCTTAAGAGACAGGCCTCCTCGGAGTCAGACGCTTCTCTTTTTTTAAGATTTATGTATTTATTGTGTGTGAGTACACTGTCTCTCCCTTCAGACACACCAGAAGAGGGCATCAGATCCCATTACAGATGGTTGTGAGCCACCATGTGGTTGCTGGGAATTGAACTCAGGACCTCTGGGAAGAGCAACCACTGAGCCATCTTTCCAGCCCCGGAATCAGACACTTCGTGGCAAAGCTGGTGTGAAGTAAGATAGTCTTTCCCCGGTGCCCAGATAAAATCCTGGAACGATGGCTCATTGGTTAAAAGCCCTGGCTGATCTTCCAGAGGTTTGATTCCCAGCGCCCACATTACGTGGCTCACGCCTATCTATAACTCCAGTTTCAAAGGATCGGATGACTTCTGTTGCCCGTGTAGGCATCAGGCACACACATATGATATGAAGGCATGCATACACAGGTAAAACATTCATACACAGAAAAAAGTTTTAACTCTTGTAATTTAAAAGGTTTCAGCTTGACTTTTGAGCACACACTGAGACATGGCAAAGCCAAGTAAAAAGCACAGACTAAACCTCTGAAACCCACAGATGAGGAACTGGACTTTGAGCTGTTCTGTGGCATATGCCCAGTATTCCTCTGACACGGTGTCCTTCGAGTCCTGTTGATCTGGTTTTTTGACAAGCTATAATTACAGGACATGGTGATAGTTCATATCAAAGTATTATATCCTTTTTGATAATTCATTTCCCTGCAGGTTACCCCTTCTAATCACCTGAAGTTGCATTTATAACAAAATGCTAGGTAACAATGGTGCACACCTTTAGTCCCAGGACTTGAGAGACAGAGGCAGGAGGATCTCTGTGAGTTCGAGGCCAGCCTGGTTTGCAGAGTGAGTTCCAGGATAGTCAGGGCTACATAGAGAAATCCTATCTCAAAAAAAAAAAAAAAAAAAAAAAAAAAAAAAAAAAGTACCATTCAGGTATTCACAGTTATGGAAGCATTTGTCATGATATTTGTTTTAACTATTTTTTAAATGTGTGTGTGTGACATGTGTGTGC
Organism: Micromys minutus; assembly: GCF_963924665.1. NCBI lineage: Eukaryota > Metazoa > Chordata > Mammalia > Rodentia > Muridae > Micromys > Micromys minutus. The sequence continues at coordinate 13,500,200 of NC_137953.1, forward strand.
CCACAGATCCCATGAGGCTGGCTCACAGGCAGTTATCAGCTGCCAGTGTGGGTGCTGGGACCTGAACTTGGCTTCTGGAAGAACAGAAAGTGTGCTTAACTGCAGAGCTATGTCTCTCCACCCTCACTTTAACTATTTCTAAAGTTTTTGAATCTACTTGTCATGGTATCTGTTTTAACTGTTTTTTAGGTGTGTGTGTGTGTGTGAGTGTGTGTGTGTGTGACATCTACTTGATCACTGCTTTGTGACCCAAACCCAGATGACCCCCTAGAGACTGCAAGGATCTATAAGGCAGGCAGACAATTAAGTACACAGACTTTTTGAAGAATAGGTTCAGAGGCATGCCATGTGGTAAGACCTTAAGTGAGTATAACCTGAATTGTAGGTAAAGTGAACTTTAAATCACCATTCCTGTTTTAATCTTTTTATCTGGCTGTTCTCCTAGCAGACCTCATCCTCTACGGGATGTCCTATAGGTACCTGAACTCATATTTGCATGTGCATGCACACATACACACACACACACACACACACACACACAATTAAAAAGTAAAACAAGTCTTTGAAAAGTGGAATATGTGTACCTGAGCTAAGATGTTTGCAGAACAAACATAGTACTTGAGTTTGATCCCTCACACTGCTATAAAAACCAAGCCTGGTTCTGGAGCTTTGAGCCCCTGGTCCTGAAGGATGGAGAGAGACAGATGATAGTCAGGGCTCACAGAATCGAGCTAAGCAGTCAGTGGGTCCCGGCTCAAGAGATCAGGGGGAGGGCTGGAGAGATGAGCTCTTACTGCTGTTGCAGAAAACCAAGGTTTGGAGCAACCACGTGGAGGCTCACAGCCATCTATAACTCTAGTTCCAAGGCATCCTGTCACCCTCTTGTGGGCTCCCAGAGCACTGCATGCACATGGTGCAGACAGATGCAGGGAAAACGATCACATAAAACAGAGATAATAAATAGCCAAAGAGGATAACCCACACCTCTAATCTCTGCACTTGAGAGGAAAAGGCAGACGAATCTATGTGAGTTTTACGACAGCCTGGTCTACAAAATGAGATCCAGGACAGCCAGGGCTACATAGAGAAACCCTGTCTCAAAAGACCAAAATGATAACAATAAAACAATAATAAATCTTTTTAAGGTTCAGTCATGAGACATCAGCCAATAACCTCTGGGCTACACCTACATGCATGCATGTGCGCGCACACACACACACACACACACACACTGGGACAAGCTGAAGAACGGATCTGAGGTAGGAAAGCGTCCATCAAAGGAAGCAGAATTTCTCTAGCAGTGCCCAATCTTCTCGAAGTCTCCCAGTATTAGGGGCTCCTCGTGGTGACAGGATAAGTCTTATGCTCATAACTGATGTGTCAGGTGAATTCGTGTTAAGTTTATATCAGAGAATGGAAAATGCATTGTACAATACATATCAATAAAATAATTCCTGCTCTTGTTCTACAGAGAATAGAAATTAAACATGGACTGGAGAGATGGCTCAGCGGTTAAGAGCACTGACTGCTCTTCCAGAGGTCCTGAGTTCAATTCCCAGCAACTACACGGTGGCCCACAACCATCTATAATGGGATCTGATGTCCCCTTTTGGAGTGTCTGAAGAGAGCGACAGTATACTCATATTAATAAAATAAATAAATTTTTTAAAAAAAGAAATACATAAAAATGTTAAAAAAGAAGAAGAAATTAAACACGTTTAGTGTTCCAAAATCGAGCCTCAAAATATTTTGTAATTTTCATTCAAATTGTTAAGAGGCTTGATACTATTGGCTAATACGGCTCGAAATACATTTTGTCTTGGTTAGGTTTCTATTGCTGTGACTATGACCTAAAGCAGCTTGGGGGGAGGAGAGGCTTTTTTTTTAACTCGTTCATCAGTGAGCGACGTCAAGGTGGGAACACACGGCAAATTTAAATTGTGTATAATTTTAAAAATCACGGCCGCCTTTGCCCTTATGTTTTCCTTATGTGTTGCATTTTGTCCCTCCAGGCTTTCCTTATCTCCAAAAGTCACTGCCCCCCCTAACCCGGCTTCTCCTTCAACTTGCCCTTGCTGGAGGGCGGGAGCGGTCCACCAGCGTTGCTCCGGGAGGGGCGGAGCTACCACTGGAATCGGTGGATAAAACAGTCACACAGCAGGTTGTTGCTTTTTAACTTGCCTACTAGGCACAATTTCTGGGTACAGATAACTCCACCCCGGCCCGGAAAGGCGTGCCAAATATTACCAGGAATACTTTCACTGATTATTATTTTTTTTTTTTGGCCGGTCATATTTGGATCTAGCCTAGGTTCTGGGCTCTCCAAATAACGAAGGGCACAGACGCCCACTCCTAGCATGGGCCTCAAGTTAAACCTAACGCTGGCAGGCTCTCCTGTGAGTTCTACACCACCGCTGCCGTAGCACATCTTGAGGGCAGGACTGGTTGTAGGTGGAGGTTTGTGGCTGAGGTGGTGTCCAGGTTTCTCTTCCCGTAGCCCAGAGTACCTTCCTGTGCCAGCATGACTGGAATGGAGGGGTGAAGGCTCCAAACCCGCACCAGCTTGACCCTTGACCTCTCTACATTCAATGAGCTGTGTAGAAGGTGTTTTTTTTTTTTTTTTTTTTTTTTTTTGTCCTCAGCAATGGAGTCCCCACTGTCAATTTTCAGAGAGACCCTCTGCCTAGCATTTTCCTGCGTTGTTTAGAGATCTCCGCAAGAACTTCTTGGCCAACAGCCAATCAAATGTGACACGATCCTGCCACTGGGAGCCTTGTCCGGCTACAAAAGATCAACCCTCCTCTGTCTCCTGAGTGCTGGGATTAAAAGCATATGCCACCATATGTGGCAAAAAAAGTGGCAGTTTTTAAAACTGGGCATAGTTGCCTACGATAATAATCCTTGCACACGTAAGACAGAGGCAGGGGTGGTTGTTTCTGGTTCCACAAAAGCCAGGCCTACTTACAGAGTTTCAGGGCTGCCTCAGGAGACTCCGTCTCAAAAGTTCAAAACCAAGAAAATTAAAATGGTACTTCTAAAAACCGCAAGCTGCTTGTGGAGGCACATGACTTTTAAGAAGCGGAGGCAGGCAGACCTCTGTGGATTAGAGGACAGTCTGGTCTATGTCGCATGCTCCAGGCAACCAAGGAGACTTAGTGAGACCCTGTTTCAAACAAACAAGCGGAAAAAAAAGTCACAACCTGAGGTCTGTGGAGTTGGCTCAGTGGGATGCCCCAGGGCTGGAGTTTGGATTCACTAAACCCACGTAAAACCTAGAAGCCTCCGTATGCCTCTGTATACGTGAGCCTAAGGAGAATGGGAAATGCAAACCGGAGAATTCCTGGAAGCTTGCAGGGCCGGCTAAGCTGCCTAAGCAACAGTGAACTGCAAGAGACCCTGACAAATAAGATGGATAACAAGGAGCAGACTGTACACTGGCATGGGCGCACTCTCACACATACGAACAGGCACAGTCACAAACCTCATTGTAATCTGGCGAGCTGAGGGTGTAGCCCAGTTGGTAGGATGTTTGCTTCACGTGCATTCAACCCTGGGTTCAGTCCCCAGCCCTAGAGACAATAAGGTCTGGTGGGAACACACTTGTGATCCCAGGAGGTGGAGGCGGGAGAGCGATCTCGATCATCCTACTTAATGAAACAGCCTGGGATACATAATCCCCTATTTCTACAATAAATAAGGGCTCGGAGAGATGGCTCAGTGATTAAGAGCACATACTGCTCTTTCAGAGGACCAAAGTTCAATTCCCTCCACCCAAATTGGGCAGTTCCCAACTGCCTACTGTTGTAGCATATTTGATCACATTATGAACCCCAAGATTGTGTCATTTACTGGGAAAAAAAAATGCTTCTAGTTGTGGTGTGGTTCAGCCCTTAGCATCCAACTTTAATCTCTCTGGCTGGAGTGCAGACACGGCCTTGGTACACAGATTTAATCTCGAATGTTGAAGGTAAAGTTAGTTTGTAGAAGGAAGCAGCCGTGTTTGGAAGTGCTGTGTAAATGAATGACAGAAAAAGTGATGAACCAGAGAAAGATTTGACGGAGTAGGATGTGCCCAACTCTCACAAGAAGAGAGAAAAGGGAAGCTTCTTGAGGAAGCAGTGCAGAATGAGAGGAGGCAGTTTTACTCAGAGTTTTACAGAGACAGGTTGCAGAGAGAATAAGTTAGACACGGGTGAAGATGGAATGAACCAGAGAATGAGAAACCAGAAGATTAGAACAGATTGCCAAAGTCAGTATGAAGTCAGGCAGAGCAATTCTGTAAGAGACCGAAAGAAACGTCAGATTGAATCAGGAATTTGAGCCAGAACAGCTGAGTTGAACCAGCCACTCGGAGCTAGAAAGTGAGCTCATTCAGCAGTAAATCTCAGAAGCTGAAAACATTCTAGACCTAGATAAGATTATACAGAGGCTAGACTTAGATTAACAGACAATGGCAGTAAGCCTCAAAGACAGAGTTATATCAGAAAAATAAAAAATACTTTTATAGCCTATCACTCCAACTCTGATGCTTCTGGTCTCCATGTGCACCTGCATTCATGTGCACCTACACTCATGTGCACCTGCACTCATGTGCACCTACAGTCATGTGCACCTGCACTCATGTGCACCTACAGTCATGTGCACCTGCACTCATGTGCACCTGCACTCATGTGAACCTACAGTCATGTGCACCTGCACTCATGTGCACCTACAGTCATGTGCACCTACAGTCATATGCACCTGCACTCATGTGCACCTGCATTCATATGCACCTGCACTCATGTGCACCTGCATTCATATGCACCTGCACTCATGTGCACCTGCATTCATATGCACCTGCACTCATGTGCACCTGCATTCATATGCACCTGCACTCACGTGCACCTACAGTCATGTGCACCTGCACTCATGTGCACCTGCATTCATGTGCACCTGCATTCATGTGCACCTGAACTCATGTGCACATACTCCCCCAGATTAAAAATAAAATAAAGGGGACTGGAGAGACAGTTCAGCAGTTAAGAGCCATGATAACTCTTCCAAAGGGTTCAATTCCTAGCACCTACTTGGAAGCTCACAACCATCTGTAACTCTAGTTCTAGGATATCCAAGACCCACTTCTGGCTTCTATGGGCACCAGGCTCACGCATGGTATACAGACATACATTCAGGCAAAACATTCATATACATTTAAAAATCAAATAGGAGGGGCTGGAGAGATGGCTCGGAGGTTAAGAGCACTGACTGCTCTTCCAGAGGTCCTGAGTTCAAATCCCAGCAACCACATGGTGACTCATGACCATCTATAACACCTTCTTCTGGTGTGTCTGAAGACAGAGACAAAGTGTTCATACATAAAATAATAAATTAATATTTTTCAAAATCAATAGGGAGTGTGGAGCTATTTCTTATCAGTTAAGAGCACTTGCTTTTCTTTCAGAGGCCCCAAGTTTGAGTCCCAGCACCTATGTTGAGTGGTTCACAAACACTGTTATTTTTGATGCAGGGTGGTCCCATGCCTGGGCTCTGAGGGCATCCAATGCACACATACACAGAATTTAAAAGGAAGGAGGAAGGGAGAAAGAAACACAACTAGGCAGTTACTAGCATTTACTGCTCTACCAGAGGTTCAAGGGTTGGCTCCAACACCTGTCTTTGAAGCTCACAAACACCCAGCTCTAAGGGATCTGGTGCCCCCTTCTGGCCTCACAGCATCACAGTCACACAATTTAAAATCTCTAGGAAGGTTTGACCTTCTTAGAATGCACTATATAGATACAGAGCTGGCTGTGAGTTCGCAGTAATCCACCTGCATCTACCTCCAAAGCACTGGGCTTCAAGTGCCACCAGTCCTGCCACTAAAACAGCTTTAAATTTGTAATAAATAAATGTAAAATAAAAGTTTTTTCTCAAGCCAGGCATGTTGGTGCATACCTGTGATCCCAGTACTTGGGAGACAGAAGCAGGAGGCTAAAGAGGTCAAGCCATTCTTAGCCGAATAGAAAGTTTGAGGCCAGCCTCGACTACACTGTCTGTTAGCGTTCTGTCTAAGCTCCACCCACAGTTACCAGGCAACAGCTTGCCCGTCCTCAGTCTCTTGCTCTCTTATCTCTCTTGCCTTCTGCCCCTGCTCTCTCCCCATTCCCTTCCCACCTCTCTCTCCATGCGCTTATGGCCGGCTTCTACTCCTCTTCTTCTCTACTTTTCTTCTCTCTCTGTGTCTCTCTCTCTCTGCCCCTACTCACTTCCCTATGCCCATGTCCTTCAGGGGGAAGGGATACCTCAATATGGGCCCTGGAGGCGCCCCCTTCCCCCACACCTCACCACACCTCCATAGAACATATCCCCCTCTCTTTATCTTCTTATAAACACATCAGTCTCCAAAAAACATAAAATGGATGAATGAACAAACAAGTAAACAGCTGATTATTGCAAATACATGGCAGTGAGGAATACAATTGGATAGTGTTCCAGTTTGCTACCTCTGTTGTGCCAGGAAGTGTTTGTGAACCCCAAAAGACCACCAAAGAGCTGTTTCTGATGTAATCACATTAGGGTCTCTTTATTACAAACTTGAGTTTGGGTTTACTCACTGCCAGCCCACAGAATGGTCTCGTGAAGCGGCCCTGAACTCTCACTGGGACTCGGTTTTATAGGAAATGAAAGGGGGAGGGAGGTGTCCAGCCTGGTAAGTATCTAACTGAATGTCTATTGTAACCCGACAGGTGGGTGCTCTGAAGCAATATTGTACACAATCACAAATGGTCTGAAAGCACATGTGAAACCATCAGACTAATTGATTAACTGTTGCTAGGAAATAGCTAGGGAGGAACTCTGGCCAAGGACAAGCTGTGCGGTCCTTCCTGGTACATAGGTGCAGCCTGGGTTCTGCTGCAGATCAACTTCTTAGGCTTCCCCCCCGCAAGATGGAGGCTGGTGCCAAGATGGAGTAGGTTTGGCTTCTCACCTCCATCTTCCTTCCCACTAAGTCACCAGCCTCAGTGCAAATGTCAACATGGCTAGAAGGACAAATATCTCAGTGTTATTGTAGCTGTAGCCCTTGAAGTCTGCAGGAGTTCTGAGCCACACTGAGCTCCACTGCCGGCAGATGGAGACATAAAAGCGGGGGTCACTGGGGCCAGATGTGTTTGGCAGCTGGACTCACTAGGCCCATAGTGCTCCTGCTGTTGAGGACATGTCCACGGCAAGGTTATCCTAACAGGCAAGGCGGGCCATGCCACATTGGAAGCTACAGACCTATAAGAGATGGTTCTCTCGATCACTATCAAACTGTGGCCCAGCAGGCAAAACATCCCTACACAGAAAACAACAAATAAAAACCTGTGGCTCAAAGAGAGGCTGAGCAGCTTGGGAAGTTTGTGTTGACTCTTGCTGAACCATCCACAGTGATGGTTCTGGGCCATGGAGCTCAGTGGTTAAGTACTGGCCTCGCATGCAGGAGGCCATGAGTTTGATCTTCGGAAGTACCCAACCCCCAAGGTTAATTCCATCAAGTTTAACATTCTGGTCCATTACATACAAGTGGCTTCCTCCTGTAATCCCAGCACTTGGCAGGTAGAGGCAGGAGGGTAAGGAGTTCAAGGCCATTCTTGGCTATATGCTGAATTGGAAACCGACCTGGAGCAGATGAGTCTCTGTCTAAAAGAGGAAGTAGGGAGGGGGAGGGAAGAACAGAAGCAATACCGACAGAAGGGAGGGCTGGAAAGTGGAGTTAAGTACTGGAAGTGTGCACTTAGCAAACATGAAGTCCTGGGTTCAATCCACAAGCGTAGTTATAATAATAATAACTGTGCTGGTGTGACTAAGAATGGCCCCCAGAGGCTCATGTACTTGAATATTGGTTCCCAGTTGGTGATCTGTTGGGAAGGATTAGGAGGTGTGTCCCTGCTGCAGGCGGGTTCAAGAGCCCAGGCCAGGCCCAGTGTCTTTGCCTGATGCTTGCAGATCAGGATGTACAGCACTTCTCCCGGACCAGGGCTGCCACCATGTGGACTCCCCCATGGTGATAAGCCTCTGAAGCTGCAAGCGGTCTCCCAGTTAAATGCTTTCCTGTATAAGTTTTGCAGGGGTCATGATGTCTTTTCTCAACAATAGAACACAGGTTAAGACAATAACAGAGGCTGGCAGAATGGTTCAGTAATTCAAGCCCAGACCTGAGTTTTATCCTTGGGACCCACTTGGTGGAAGGAAATAATCAACTCCTGCAAGTTGTTCTCTGACCTCCACTCAAGCACACGTGCGTGCGCGTGCGCACTCGCACACACACGCACACACACGCACATAAAAATATAAAAACATAATTATATGGAAATACTAGGCAACTTCTGTAACCATCTAATAGGAGTGAAAATATTCTTCTTGGACCCCTCCTGAGGCTATCAAATTATTGAGTTCAAAGAATTAAGATTTCCCCAGGATTCCCGTGCTCGAGTAAGGGAAAGGCTGGCGTCTGGTGTCTGGCAGAGGAAGAAAGTGTCCCCACTGCCTCCCGGGGGGATTTCACAGATTCTGACTTATCAGACCTCACTGCAGGCCAGACTTGAGCAGAGGCAGAGGAGGGCCTGTGTTGACCGAGATTGTTTAGTTATGCAAGCCTCTTGCTTTCTACCTGAATCTAAATCTCAAGTCAGTTCCCTAACAATGAACTTGGGGGTCACTGGCCTCTTTATTTGCTCTGTCCAAAACAGGGAATCAACCTCCTTTTTCTGTTTCTATGACTTGTCACGTTAATTGGTATATTGGGGATAGGTGGACAAGCCTAGCTTGTTGGGGCTTTTTAGAATCCAGATTTTAACCCTAAGAACTCTAATAGTACCCCTATTGTGATGTAGAAAGTCATAAATATGAAATAAATTCTATGGGAGCTATGGGGGGAAGTGAATTAGGACCAGAAAAACCCAGGGATTTTGTGTTTGTTTTGAACTTGAGCTGATGGCATAGCTCAGCTGCTAAAGTGCTTTCCTGGCGTGCACAAGGCTCTGACTTAGACAACAACCAAAAAAAAAAAAAAAAAAAAAAAAAAATGTGGAATATACTTGTAGTTTCCGGATGGGGAGATGGAGACAGGCCACTCTGTGGAGTTTACTGGCCAGCTAATGCAGTCTATTTGGTGAAGTCCAATCCGTGACAGTGGCAGTGCCCTTAATCCCAGCACTAGGGAGGCAAAGCAGGTAGAAATCTGAGTTCAAGGCCAGCCTTGTCTACACAGAGAGTTCCAGGACAGCCAGGGCTACATGGAAAAACCCTGTCTCGAAAAACCAGAAGGAAAAAAAAAGGGTATGTTGTTCGAGAGTGATCATACCCAGACTGTTCTCTGACCTTGACTTCCAAATGCCACACACATACACACACACACACACACACACACCAGTAGCATTTAAGCTACTTTTAAAACGTAAGTACACTTTTAGGTTGGAGAGATGGCGCTGAGGTTAAGAGCACTGGCTGCTCTTCCAGAGAATCTGGTTCAAGTCCCAGCACCTACATGGCAGCTCACAACTGTCAACACCTCCAGTCCTAGGGGATCCCAGTACCTCTCTGGCCTCGGTGACTTCAGCCACATAGGGCACAGACATACATACAGGCAAGACACCAAATAAAAAACAAATGGGAAAATGACCTTAAAGTTAAGTATAGCTTCCTTTGAGAAATCAAAAGTTCTGGGTGATCAGTGGCAATGCTCACCTGGAGCTTTCTGGACACAAGAAATACATCTGTCTTTAAAAAAAAAAAAAAATGCCCTGAAACAAACAATTAGCTGTGCTAAGTCAGCAGCTCTCTGCCGGTGGCATGATTTGATTTTGTTCCTGGAGTTGTTAGTCTCCAGCGTAACCCGTCATGACTCACACACAAAGCCTTCAGCATTATGTCTCATGAAATAGTCCAAAGGTTGGGCAATAAATTTCTCCATAGGTCTTTCTAATAATAAAAGTGTCACTCTTGTCTGCATTGTGGAGGAAAAAGAAAGAAAGAAAAAACAAAACAACAAACAAACTTATTCATCTCTAACATCCAAAACATTGACTGTGTAGCTTTAAGGCTCTGAGAACTGGGATTGAGAATGTGTGCCACTAACTCTTGCGTGTTTGCTCTTTTTCCTTTGAGATGGGTTTTTCTATGTTCCACAGGCTGACGGCAGCTCCCCAAGCCGCTGGGATGGCAGGTGCCGCTCACCAGCCACTTAGAGCAACTAAGATTTTCTAAAGTCGACTTGGGAGGCTGCAAGAGGCCTGCACTCAGACCTGCTAAAGGTTAAACCGCAGAATGTTCCAGTAGGCTTGGGTAAACACTTGAGGTCAGTATCTGCTAGCCTTCGACATTTCTCAGCAGGAGCACCTTCAATAATTACCAGGAAGGTTTTCGATGCAGGATGTCAGCCCAGGCAACGCTGCCTCCAAAAGCTACCCTGGAGCAAAGCAAGCCCCTCCTTTTGCCTTCTGCACCTTTCCTTTTTTTAGGGTGCTCTGATTCAGTGTGTCTAAACTGCTCCCAGATAAAAAGCTGCTTCCATTGGATTCTGTGTTTTGTGGGGGGTTTGTGTTCAGTTCGGTTTTGGTTTGGTTTGGATTCTAAAGATTATCTTAGTATGTAGCTTTGGAGGCCAGGAGCAAATCTAGGTGTGGTGCCCCATGTCTGTAAACCAAGGACTGGCAAGGTTGAGGCAGGAGGATTATCAAAAATTTAAGGCTAACTAAGATTACAAAACAAAACACTCTCTTAAGTAACGGTAATTTGTGTGTGTGTGTGTGTGTGTGTGTGTGTGTGTGTGTGTGTGTGTGTGTGTGTGTAAGTCTTGGAGAAGCAGAAAGTGTGCGCAGCTGTGTGCACGCATATGCTGAATGATGAATGGGTGCTGTTTAAACGGAAACTGGTGGAGATCAGGAAGGAAGAAGTGAATTTAATTCTGTGGGGATTTCCAGTCATAGAGAAATATGAGAAGAATTTCCACAGGCCCGAGGAATGAAGCCATTAAGCAAAAATGGGTGCTTGGGGGACGGGCATGGGGAGGGCTGAGAAGGCTGCGTCCTGAAAGCCTGGGAGAAGGACGGACACCTGGAATGCCCGCATGGGAAGCCTGGCTGTAACCCGGAGGCAAGGTGAATTTACTCACGCGTGTTTGGGAATACAATAAGCACGTCCTGAAGGAAGGATGGGGCCAGAAAGGCGAGTCTGGAAACGCATGGGTCGAGAGAAGAGACTGTGCGTGCACCCACTGGGAAGCTGGAGCTGCTGGAAGGAAACATTATAAACATTATAAAATGAATGACGATGTGGAGCACCCCCAGCGGTGGTGCTGGGACCAAACCAGGACCTGCTCACAGAACTACAGCCAAGCCCTGGCTTTTATGCCTGCTTCATTTTATTGTTGGATATTGGCTCACACGGTAGCCCAGGCTAGCTCTCTTGCCTTACCACACCACCCTTCAATCCTGGCTTTACAGGCATGATGCCTGGCATCAACTTCCTTGTTTATAATGTTGTTTAAAATTTTGTCCTCAAGACAGTTTTATTTTTAAATGACGAGCAAAAGAACAGGGCTATCCTAGAAAGTAGCACAACAGAAGAAACATGTAAAGTACACAGACAGTCCCAGATCCACTGAGCCACCATGTTTTTACTGAACAAAGGGCCTTCCTGCACCACAATCAGTGGGGGATGGGATGGTTGGGCTCGTAGCTTGTCATCCAAAGGAGGTGATGCTTTTCGTTTCTCCCCAAACCTAACATCTAGACTGAAGCACAGTTGTTTGATTGAAATTGTGAGACAAGGGGCTGGAGAGATGGCTCAACGGTTAAGAACACTGACTGCTCTTCCAGAGGTCCTGAGTTCAAATCCCAGCAAACCATCTGTAATGGGATCTGATGCCCTCTTCCGGTGTGTCTGAAGAGAGCGACAGTGTAACCACATACATGAAATAAATCTTTTTAAAAAAGAAAAAAGAAAGAAAGAAATTGTGAGACAATCTTTAGCTCAATCTAGCCTGGAACTCACTATATAGCCCAGGCTGGCCTCCAACTCAAAGTGATCCATTCTTTGTGTCGATCGATTACAAGAGTTAAAAGCACGAACCATTACGCCCAAGTTCTCTTTGTCCATTTTAGAGATGAAGTCCTGGCATGTAACCCAGCCAGCCTGAAACTAGCTGCCTCTTCAGACTGCAATATTCCCCCTTCCTAGTTCCTCATTCCATTTTCTCTCCCTTTTTTTTTTCTTGTGTTTTTTTTTCCTCTCTTTTATTTTTGTTTTGTTTTTGAGATAGATTCTGGCTATAGCTGTGTAGCCCGGGGTGGCCTTGAACTCCTGATTGTTTTGCCTCTGCTTCCCAAGTACTGAGAGTATGGGAATGTGGTGCTAGGCCTGACTTTGTTTTATTGCCTTTTTGTTTTTGAGACTTTGTTAGCCAAGGCTGGCCTCAATCTCACTATGTAGTCCAGGCTAGCTTCAAGCTCACAGGAAGTAATCCATCCCCCTGCTTGGCTTTCAGGCGCTGCGATTACAGGAGTGAGCCATGTGCTTGGCACGAAATGTGATTTTGCTCGTAGCCTGTATTCTCATTGCTGTTTGTGGGACCAGAACATGAAAGCTCCAAAAGGAAAGTCGCCCAAGGCTGCCCAGCCTAGCACATCAGGAGATCCCAAGTCTTCCCATTCATTAGACACGGAGAGCATCCTGCCATGCTTACTGCCAGCATACAGCCAGCCTTCTCCCTCATTCCTTCGGGTTACTGTAACTCAAGGGTGTAAGGTACCGTGAGCCTGTGAGCCCAGCCCCAGTGAGCTGAAGACAACAGGATTCTCAGAAAGTGAACCCCATGCCAGTCTGGGCTATGTGAGACCTTGTCTCAAGGGGGCGGGGTGGGGGATATCACGCGTTAACAACCCAGGCTTAGGAAAGTTACTGAGCTTTTCGTTTCTTCTGAAGTTCGAGAAACAAAAACCTCACAGAAAAACGATCTGAATGGGTAACACCCAGCCCAGAGTCTGAAGAGTTAGTCCTTAGCAAAGAAAGGAAAGGAGGAAATGGGGGAAGGAAAAAGGAAAGAGGGGAGGGAGGGACAAAAGGTGGAAGAGAGGGAGGGAAGAAAAGAAACAGCTGGGCATTTTGGCTCCCACCTGTAATCCCCAAGTTTAGAATCTGAGGAGGAAGATCTTTGTGAGTTTGAGCCAGCCTGGACTATATATGTCATGTTCCAGGCCACCTGAGCGACATTATGAGATCTGTCTCAAAAAATAAAATAAAATAAAATAAAATAAAATAAAAATCCAAAGAGAAGGCTGGACAAGTTGCTTAGCAGTTGAGAGTACAAACTGCCTTTGCAGAAAAACCTAAGTTCAGTAGTCCACAGGAGAGTCCGGGGACTCACAACAGTCCCAGGATTCCAACACCTTTAAGTCCTTGAAAGTAGCTGAAAAATGAGACAAGGGATATGGCTCCACGGCAGATTCTTGCCTAACGTGCACAAACGCCTGGGTTCAATTCCCAGCACCCATCTCCAAAGAAAAAAGAGTAAAGTTTTGACTAGTTGTGTGGTTTAAATTTTTCTAGCAGTCAGACTAAGACCATAAGAGAGGCTGGAGGCGTGCTGTGCTGTCCTAGAGAAGGTAGAGCGCTCATCCGGCACTGTAGGAAGCTTGGACTCTAACCCCAGCGCCCTAGGAAAGGAGATGTGGTTGTTGGTTGACTGACGGACTGATGCACTGGAGACACAGTCTGGCCCGAGGTCGTGTGCGATTGCCTCAGATTCCTGAGTTCTGGGATTACAGGTGTGGAGCACCACACAAGGTATAAAATACTCATGGTATTTATGGATGTAGCATCCTTCTTTTCATTCTAAGTTGCTGCTTAAACTTGGCATGCATTTTACAGCCTCCGTTCTCACTAGCCACCGTGACAGCTCAGTGACCACATTTAGTCAGCACTGTATTGGGCAGCACAAGCCTTTGAGGGTGGACGGTCTTGGGCCAGAACCCTGGGCTCTGGACATTCAAGGCAAATACTGTTGCTACTGAGAGAGCCACTGACACATTGTGATTGTCCGTCTGTCTGTCTGTCTGTCCATCTGTTCCACATAGTCTTACCTGTCCTGTATCTCACAGAGATCTCCCTGCCTCTGCCTCCCAAGGGATTAAAGGCATTCATCACCACACCTGGCCCAGGCAGGTTCCATCTTATAGACTTCCTTGTGGTTTAAGATGAATCTTTTAAAATACATAGTATTTGTACAAATACTTTTACAGGCTGGAGAGATGGCTCAGTGGTTAAGAGTACTGACTGCTCTTCTGATGGTCCTGAGTTCAATTCCCAGCAACCACATGGTGGCTCACAACCATCTGTGATGAAATCCGACACTCTCTTCTGGTGTGTCTGAAGACAACTACAGTGTACTCATATATAATAAATAAATAAATAAATAAATAAATAAATAAATAAATAAATAAATAAATCTTTAAAAATACTTTACTATTAAAAATGTTTAATTTAATTTTTTATTTTTTTCTTTTTCTTTTTCTTTTTTTCTTTTCTTTCTTTTTTTCTTTCTTTCTTTTTTTTTGACAAAGTCTTACCACATAACCCTGGCTGGCTTGGAACTGGATAAGTAAACCGGGCTGACCTCAGACTCCACTTGCCTGTACCTGTTATTTTGTTAAGTTTGTATGTCTGTTTGGCTATATGAATACAGGGTGTGCTGGGGCCAGAAGAGGGCACCAAATACCCTAGAGCTAGAGTTACAGTTGCCTGACCAGGGTGCTGGGAATCAATTTGGGTTCTGAAGGGATCGATGGGCCATCTCTCTAGGACCCATTTCTTTGTGACCCCTTGAGCCCTGCCACTTGATCAGCAGGATGGTAAGGAGCTCATTTAGAACTGATACTCTCAAGGTCTCTTGGCCTTTTGCCTAAGATCAAGTGTAGTAGAGCAGACATGCTCTGTCGTGAGTCGTGATCTCATTCCTGTTTATTCTAGATCTTTCTTTCTTTCTTTCTTTTTTTTTTTTTTTTTTTTTTTTTTGCTTTATAGAAAAGGAAAGGGGTTGTGCGGTTTTAAGGTGTCACTAGGGGACGGGAGAGAGAGAGTTGAGCAGCTAAGAGCATCTGCTACTCTTACAGAAGGTCCAGCTCCCAGCACCCACATTAGGCAGCTCACAACTGCCTGTAACTCACCAGAGAACCTGACCTCTCTGCCCTCAGGCACGCACACGCACACACAAAATGCATACACACACACATAATTAAAAATAATGATAAATCTTAGAAGATTTTTTAAGTGTTTCCTAGGTGCTTTAACTTGTTTCTGTAAAACTAAACTGGCAGTGTTTATAGATTTAGCCCCTCCCTGAGTCCCTGTGCATGCACAAGGAAAAACCACAAAAGCGTCTCAAAATGATTCCGGGGTTCTAAATTTATTATAGCCAAAAAAAAAAAAAAAAAAAAAAAAAAAAAAAAAAAAAAAATTCCTATTTGTTGGAGGAGCTAAGATTTCCTCCTTGACGATGTTATTTATTCTGGGGTGGGAAAGAATGTCTGGTCTCTTGGTGCCCTGTTATTGTTCTGTCTTGACAAACTCCATCCGGAGAAGAGCAGATTTTCTCTGGAGGAAAGCCATGTGTGGTGGAAAAACCCTTTACCCTTAGGCCCCCTCCTAATCCATCTGACCACTGACCAGGGTCACCAACCCCCACGGTGACCTTTGGAAGGAAATGTAGGACCGCTGAACTCCAGAAGGAAAGGAGGGGCTGGTGACTGAGGCATTTCTCCAACTGTCTTCTGTCCTGTGACAAGGCCAAGGTGCCCTGTCCCTGTTGTTTCTATTCCTCGCATTGTCTGAGGTCAGCCTCAGCCCTGAAGAACCCCGAAGAGGAGGGCAAAGATTCACCAGGGCCAACTTGGAACTTGCGTGGAAATTTGAAAGACTTTAATTATATGTATGTGTGTGCAATGTGTGTTCACATATCCACAGAGGCCAGAAGGGGGCATCCGGATCCCCTAACGCTGCAGATACAGGTGTTTCTGAGCAGCCAGGTGTGGGTGCAAGGACCCGAATTTAGGTCTCTGCAAAAGCAGCAGGTGATCTCAACTGCTGACCCATCTCTCCAACCCCGATTTCTGGGGATTTTAGTGCTCTCTTCTCATCCAGGATGACCTTCGGGGACAAAGGTTGCCCCGCAAGGTATTTTTACCTGTACATTCGTTTCTATCTAAATAAGGCTAATTTAAGTCACTGAAACACTAGAATCACTCCTCTGAAGCATACAAAGAAGCTTCGGAAAACTTAGGAGGGCGGTTGATCCTCCTTTTCTCCCTCTCGACAATTTAGAGGCTATCCCCTTCCCCGCCCCCACCCCCTGCCCTGTTGCTTAAGCTTTTGTTTGGGAGGAGACTTGGAGGAGGGCGGCAGAGGGCGGCCGCCTACCTGGAGAAACCTGCACTTACGTGAGGCAGGAGCCGGAGAGGCTGGAGTCGCGGGATGGGCAGGAGGCGGGCAGAAAGTTGGAGTAAGCAGGAAGTGAAGCTGTGGCTGCCTTGGGTGGAAACTGACTAGGCGAAGTTCTGCTTTGAGAGGCCCAAGTGCTCCGAGACATGGTGAGTGACGCGGGGACTAAGAAAGAGAGGTTTAGAGGCGCTGCTGGAGGGGGATCGGGCCTGGGGGTTGTCTGTGTCGAGATAGGTAAGTTGGCGGCAGAGGGCTGGCCGGGTTGGGCCGGCGCTGCCTGTCTCCTTACTTTTGACAACTTGTCTACAAATAGCTCCGCACTCCGGGCCAGGGGTTCCTGACACTTCTCCACCTCCTTCCTCTCATGACCTCGGTGCTCGATCGGATCAGGGTTTCGGTGGGGGTTGGGGGACCCAAATTCCAAGCCGAGCTGCTGCGCCGCGCCCTCCCCCTCCTCCGCCTCCTCCAGCTGGGCCTGAGCCCGGTGTTGTGACATTACCGGGCCACAAGCGCTCCTGCTCTTTGGGGCTCAGATTCCAACCCAGCGGACTGGAGTTCTCCCCCTTAGCCTCGCACTGTATCTTTGCAGACACCCAGAGGATCTGTCTGGCCACCAAAAGCAACCCCCTTCTCTAGAAACATTAGCAACAGTGCCAAGGGTTTATAAAGCAGCCAGATGGCGGTTCTCCCTGATAATCTAGCTTCAGCCCACACCCACGGCCTATACCTGAGCCCCCCTGGGTCCCTAAGGGAGGAGTCAGGCCTTTTCCCTCCTTGTTCAAAAGCCTTATCTGGAGGCCTCCTGGGTAGAGAGACCGAAGCAGGAAGGACTTGTATGAATATCTACATTAAGCAGGCGGTGGTGTGCGGCCTACTTGAAGCAGAAGTGTGCTGCCCAATGTCACATGATGCCTTCTGGGGGCTACATCCTCTGAACCCAGGTTACATTGCCCCGCAGGCTGGAAGCAGAATTCACCAACAGATGTCTGGAGAGGCATTTGGGTTGGGCCAGGCGAGAGTGCTCTGCTGACCAGCTCTCAGAGCTTTAGAGAGAGCACACTAGGATTGGGAAGAGGGAGGCTGTAGGGACCAGGTACTTGGCTGTGCTCTGCTCAGGAAACCGGAAACGCCAGCTGTTTCCTCCTTGACCTTCTTTGTGGGAGTCAAAATAGGGGCACTTGTGGGCTGCTTTTTCCTTGTAAACCTGAAAACCCCCAAAAAGAAGGTGAATGACAGCCCAGAGTCAAATCTCATCTTCGGGACTTAGAATATGCACTTCCATGGCAACCAAGATGGGCTGGACAGGTAAAGGTGTTTGCAGAGCAAGCCTGCCTGAATTCAATATCCCCCTCGCTCCTGTCTGTCCAACTGTAACCTCCACGTGTGTGCTGTGGCATACGTGTATGTTCCCCAACCCACACCTACTGATAGTGTGTGCACAGTCGTGTGTATACACACACAAACACACACACTGCACTTACGCCCCACTAAGGATTCAGTTGATAGTTTGCCTGGCAGGCATGGAACTCTGGGTTTGATTCCCCAGCGTCTCATAAAACAGGGGTGATGGCGCACACCTGTAATCTCAGCACAGGGTAAGTCGAGGCAGGATGCTCAAGATCAGATGTTCAAGGTCATCCTAATTAGGAAGTTTGAGGCCTGCCTAGGTTATGTGAGACCTGTCTCAAATAAGTAAGTAAATTAATAAATCTGGGGTGGGGGGGTGACTCAGTGGGCAAAGTGCTTGCCACATACCAGGGAGATTTGAGTCGGGTCCCTAGACCCGTTTAGAAGAAAAAAAAAATCCGGGTGTGGTGGCTTCCAGCACTAGGATGGCAGCGAAGGCTGATCCCTGAGGCTTTCTGTCCACCCTAATCTCAGAGCCCCAGGCCAAGAGGAGACCCAGCCTCTGGAAGAAAAAAAAAATACCTGACCGCCTGAGGCAGATCTGGGACAGACGGGTGCGTGCATCCACGTGAACATTCTTCCTGTAAACTACTGAAGCTTTAGAAATGGCTAAAACCTACTGTAGTCCTTCCAACTACTTCTGGCCTCTGCTGGCCAGCCTAATTAACCCCTGTATTGACATCCAGGAGGAGTCCTGTGGGAGCGCCGGGAATGACCGAGTTAGGAACCTGCAGAGCGAGGTGGAGGGAGTCAAGAATATTATGACCCAGAATGTGGAGCGGATCTTGGCCCGAGGAGAGAACCTGGACCATCTCCGAAACAAGACAGAGGACTTGGAAGCCACGGTGAGATTGGGAAAAAACTAGGAGGGGGAGAGATCTCGTGTTGGGGGGAGAAGTTTGGGGGGGGGAAGGCTAAGTGGACTCATGTCTACTGCCCTTTTGCCTATGCAGGAGATTGTTGAGTTTCTACCTTTGGCTTCTTGCTACTCTGCTGGTTGGTAGAGAGCCCAGTGGGCTTGGGTGAGGGGTCCACCCACAGAGCCATTACGGAGATGGTTCAGTCAACCGCAGCATTCCCAAGCTTCTTTGGGGTGTGAAACTGATTTTTCTTTTAAGGCTTGTCCTGGGCAACCCTTTGCAGTTGTTGCCCCCAAGGCAAAACTATGAGTTCTAGGCAGCCCTCGGCCTTTCGGCGTGCTCCGGGTGTTATTAGGGCTGGAGTGGGGGAGCGTCTTGCTGAGTCAGCTTTAAAACACAGCTGGGAAGAGCAATGAAGCTCTTGAATCCCAGGATCCCCCTGCCAGCAAAGGTCAGAATAATATCTCCTCCCCGCCACATCTTGCTTAGACCTTCTCCTCTTTGCAGCCATGGGCTGAGGCCAAGCTGCTCAGGGTGGAAGAAAGTCCAACACAAACCAAGGCTGGGGCCTCAGTTTTGATGTGCTATAGATGGCTTTCTGGGTCCAGTGTGTAATCTTGGCAGCTGGTGCAGTTTGTGGACACTTAGTGTCTGGAAGAAAACTTGGGGGAGCAGGAGGCTTTTTGTTTTTACTTTTCCAAACTTCTGTAGAAGCTCTATTTCTACAGAAGCTAGAAGAGAAAGTATTAAAGAGCCAGAAGATACATCCATCTGGAGCACATTTCTGCACCCCTCAGCCTGTGGGGGGCCAGATTTCTCTGCCCGTCAAACATACTCAGATTGTGGGCATATATATGTAAAGGCCAGGGCAAGGGCAAGATAAAGAAGGGAGACCGAACTTAAGGCTCAGATAATACTTCATTAGAATTCATGAAGCCCTCCCTGGGTTCAGTCCCTGACGCTAAATAAATAGGGTCTTGTGGCACATGCCCGTAATCCCAGCTCTTCAGAGGTAGAGGCAAAAAGATCAGAAGTTCAAAGCCAGGCCATTGAGATGGTTCAAAAGGTACAGGGCACTTGGTGGCAAGCCTAAGGATTTGAGTTCCATTTGTGGGATTCATACAGTCGGTAGGAGAGACTTGATTCCTACAAAATGGCCTCTGAACTCCACTATGGCCTGTGCACACCACACACATAAACAAATAAATAAAAATAATTTTTAAAAGTTCAAGGTCATCCTTTTCCGTGAGGAGCGGAAGCCAGTCTTTGCTGTATGAGATCCTGACTAGAAAGAAAAAGAAAAGGAAGGGACCCTGCCGTGGTCAGAGGGAAGTCTTATGAGCTCAGGAATTCTAAAGCAGAACTTGGCTTACACATTGTTGTGGAAAGGCATTTGTCAAGCGGCCAGGACAGACAGATCTCTGAAGTTCCTGGCCAGCCCCGGATACATAGTGAGATCCTGTCTCAGAGGTAAAACAAACAAGAAACACCAGAGAGATAGTTCAGGGGGTGAAGACTTTGGTCAGCAAACCTGGTTACCTGAGTTCGATCCCCCGGATACACAGAATAGAAAGAACCAGCTCCTGCACCACATGGACAGTGTGACGCATGAGGCCACACACAGAGGCACAAATAAATGTTATAAAATATTTTTAAAACCCTTTCCATTCCTACTGTAAGAGGAAAGGATTATTTACTTGTTTTATTTTTGAAGCAGTGGTTCTCCAGCCCCAGTGCCTTTTTATTTTTTCTTCCCAGTTTCAGTTTATAGTGTAAACATCTACACTGTGGCGTGTGGGTGTCCATCTAGACTCTTATTGTGAGGGCTGGAGCCACTGCGTCACTACTTTATCTTATCCCCCAACAGTCTGAACACTTCAAGACAACGTCCCAGAAGGTGGCCCGGAAGTTCTGGTGGAAGAATGTGAAGATGATTGTCATCATCTGTGTGATTGTTCTTATCATCGTCATCCTCATCATACTCTTCGCTACTGGCACCATCCCCACCTAAGAGCCCCTTCCACCCCGCCCTACTCTTCAGGGGTGACCCTCCCTCATGTGTGCCAAGAGGGGCCCTCTCCTGCCCTCCTCCCCAGGAGTGCTGCTCGGTCCCTGGGAGGGCCTTCTGTTGCATCATATCCCCCGGAAGCTCCTTGGTCCCCTGGGAGGAGACAACTGGACTGCGGCTGCATCTCACGGTCCTGAGAGTGGGTGAGAGAGACCCAGAGGACCCTGTGTGTGGCTGGAAACTGCTGGTGGCTGGTGGGTAATAAAGACCTCTTGGGATCCTTAAGTGTATGGGACACTTTCCTCCTGTGTCTTTCCATCTTGGCCTTTCTGTCGCTTTCTTCCTGAGGATCCCTTCCAGACTGGTTCCTCCCAATCTAGAACCAAGACAGCACAAAGACAGAAAAGCACAGGCTTATAGAGGTAAGACGGCAGCTCAGAGGCCTTGCACACCTGGATTACAAATGCCAATCACTATACCCAGCTAGAATCGGTAATTCTGTCTACCTTTAAAAAGACTTACTTTTTTTTTTTTTCTTAAGAATGACTATGGGGCTGGAGAGATGGCTCAAGAGGTTAAGAGCACTGGCTGCTCTTCCAGAGGTTCTCAGATCAATTCCCAGCAACCACATGGTGATTCACAACCATCTGTAATGGGACCTGATGCCTCTTCTGGTGTGTCTGAAGACAGCTACAGTGTACTTATCTACATCTAAAAAATAAATAAATAATAAAGAGATTTTGTTTTTAAGTATGAGTATATAAATTAAGAGCTTGCAGAGACCAGAAGAAGATGCTGGTTCCTCTGGAATTGGAGTTACAAGCCCAACATGGGTGCTTGGAACCAAACTTGGGTCCTCTGCATGAACGGTTTGGGCTCTCTCCCCTTCCCCTTAGGTAAAAGTTTAAATTTATTTTTTTTTTTTAAAGTCACAGGCTCTTTTTTTTCTTCAAGGATTTGTTTATTTATTATACATGAGTACACTGTCTCTGTCTTCAGACACAGCAGAAGAGGGCATCAGATCTCAAGACAGATGGTTGTGAGCCACCATGTGGTTGCTGGGAATTGAACTCAGGACCTCTGGAAGAGCAGTGAGTGCTCTTAACCACTGAGCCATCTCTCCAGCCCCCAAATTCATTTATTATTAATTAAAATACACTTATACTGTGTTTCTCCTTCCCTTCTCAACACCCCTCAAGCCTTCTTCCTCCCTTCACTCTCAAATGCCTCTTTCTTTCATTGTTACTGCTTTACACACACACACACACACACACACACACACACACACACAATCTGCAGACTTTGTGTTTGGTGTTGCTTGTTTATAAATGCTTACAGGGCTGACCACTTGGTGTTGATAACCGGTTAAGAATCTCACCTCTGGAGAATGATTTCTCCTCCCCGCTCTGTGCTAGCAGGCCTGTTGACGTCAGATCTTGTTTCTGCAGCCTTATTGTTGCACGGTTAACCAACGAGCCACCTCTTCATCTCACTCCCTCCCTCTTGTGTGCATGTGCGTCTGTACATCTGTGTAGGCCAGTGCTGGTGCCTGTGTACCTGCGTGCGCATGCGCGCAGAGGTCAGTGTTGGATGTCTTTATTGCTGTCCGTCTTACTGCCTCGTGGGCCCTGTTTTTCCTTCCTGACCGATGAGCCTGCGGCAGGTCTGTGAGATGAACGCTCTGCTCTGAGCCCCAGCCCAGCCCTCACCCTACTTTTTGAGACAGGGTCACTCACTAAGCCTGGAACTAATCAGTCTGGCCGAAGATGAGCTCTAGGGATCCCTGTCTCCACAGTGCTGATTACAGAAGCATGTATCAAATTTTCACATGGGTACTGGGGATTTGAACTCAGGCCCTGTGTTTGCATAACAAGCATTTTCCCTATTGAGCCCTCTCTGGAGCCCTCCTGTTTTGTTGTTGTTTGTTTGTTTGTTTGTTGTTTTGTTTTGGTTGGTTGGTTTTCATACCACACTATTCATTGTCACAACTCACAAGAAAAGAAGATTTCCTAGAGATCTTGCCATAGGGAGAATTGAAACACCATGGCAGTTTAGGATGCAGGATTCAGTGTCCTCCTCGGACCCTGTCATGTCCCTTATTCTCCTGGATGGGTTTGCAAAGATGACGATAGTAAGACCTGGTTCTAAGCCTCTCGTCACTTCTGTCGCATCTGTGACCTCCGTGTAACTCAGATCCAGAGGCTGAAGGAACTCGTGAGCTTGTCCTTTGTCCGTTGTTCTGTGAGTTCCGCTTGTCTTTTGCCCACTCTTGGGCCTCTGAGTCTATAGAGCCCTGGATCTCAGCTGTTCTGAAGGAGTGGGGCGAGCATCTGACCCCAGAGTCTCATGGTTAGTCATAGTCAATGTCACAGGACCAGCACAATGAGCTTTCTGTCTTCTGGGCTCCTCCTTCCCACCAGGTTCTTCAGCTACTGTTCTTTCCAGGGCCCAGTCTGCCTTGGTTGGTGGGGAGGGCTCTTGGCTACCTCTGTCCTTGGTTCCTACATGGCCTTTCCAGCATTAGAACCGACCTGTCATTGGGAGGATGTGAGGAGAGGGACGGGTTGAGAGAAAACACTGTGGGACTATCTAGAGGCCAGATTTTGAAGTCATGTTCCTGATTCCACAGAGGGCGGGGAAAGTACCAAACAGACCCTCAGTTTGCTTTGACCTGAGCGGGCCTACCCTCTTCCCCCACAGCCCGTTCTGAGGTAATGTGTCCAAGCATGGAAACCAGTGGTCTATCCTCACTCTGGCTCGAGCCAGGGAAGAAAACCCCTGGCATTTTGGTTAAGAGAGGCCACATTTAGGATGTCAAGGGCAGCCTGGAAGGTGGCTTTGGCTTTTGGCTATTTCTCCACAGCAGCTCAGGAAGGCTACACAATGCTAGAAGCAGCCCAGCCTCCCCGGCATGGGAACAGGCCCACAAGCTTCTCATGAAGAGTTTAAAACAGAGAAAAGCCAGAGCCAGCACTTCCGGTCAGAGACTCCTTTCATTTTACATTGGAGTGAAATTCATATGGGGCCTTTTTTTTTTTTTTTTTTTTTTAAGACAAAGTCTTGCTTTGTAGCTTTGTATGGAGCCCAGCTTAGGCTGTCCTGGAATTTACTATGTAGCCCAGGCTGGTCTCAAACTCAATCGATCCTCCTGCCTCATCTTCTTAAGTGTTAGGATCACAACCATAAGCCACAGTGCCAGCTCAGTTTTCTGTTTTGTTTTATTTTGTTTTTAGGCGGGCTCTCATGTAGTAAACTTACATTCACTCTACAGCAGGCCACGACTGAACTTTTGATCCTGCAGATGGCTCTCCGGTGCTGGGATTTCGGGCATCTACCACCAAAGCTGGTTTATGTGATGCTGGAGACTAAACCCAGAGCTTGGTGCAAAATAGGAAGTACATCCCTGACATCGGCTTACAGCTAAAATTCCCCTTAAAACGTCAGTCTCTTTAAAAAATGGCCTGTTCTTTAAATTATCTTTATTTTATGTGTAAAGATGCTTCTTCCCCTGCAAGTGTGACTGTACACCACATGTGTGACAGCTGTCCTTGGTGGCCAGAACAGGGCATCGGATGCCCTGGAGCTGGAGTTACAGCCGTAGTGCGCTGACATGTGGGTGCTGAGAATTAAATCTCAGTCCTCTAGAGCAGCATCCAGAGCTGTCTGCAGTCTCACAGTTTAGTCTTTGACTAAGCACATAAAAAAAGTACCGCTCAATGTACTCCCCCATGAGCTTTTTGTGAAATTCAGAGCATGCTGTATCCTTTATAGATCTTTAGACTTTCTGATTGCAGCTTTGCACGGTTCTTTACAAACAACCTCATTTAAGGTGAAGTTGGCCGGAGGCTGGGGTGGGCCAGTGAGGTTAAGGAAAGGACTTCTCAGTTCCTGGTTCTGCTAGAAAAGCTGCAGTATCCTCAGCACCCCTCTTCTTCAACACCTCCATCTCCCTCACCTGTACCAGAAATCTACGAGAAAGGATGTGTGCTCAGGCTGGACAACCCCTGTTTGTTTATCTTGCAATAGCTTGCTCTCCAGTTCTTTCCTAAACTCACACTGAGAAAGTCTTCAGGACCTTCTATGTCGTCTGTATTTTATTCTTTGTACAGAAGGGATGGCCTCTGCTTGAGTACCAGTTTGGAAGCTGGTTCAAATCTCCCCCTTTGCCTCTTCTGCATCTTGTTGGTTCAAAACTTGGCCTGGCTACTCTTGTCATCTTTTATTTGGGGCTGGGATCCATCCCAGAAGCTTCAGAGGCTCATCCACGCACCACTGAGACTGGTAACTCACAGAAACGTCTGCAGCATTTTAGCATTAAAAAAAAATCTATCTCCAGGTCTGGAGAGATGGCTCAGCAGTCAAGAGCACTGACTGTTCTTCCAGAGGTCCTGAGTTCAAATCCCAGCAACCACGTGGTGACTCACAACCGTCTGTAATGAGATCCAATGCCCTCTTCTGGTGTGTCTGAAGACATTAACAGTATACTCATAAATATAAAATAAATAAATCTTTTAACAAACAAAACAAAACAATCTACCTTCCCCAATGTATGGAGATCAGAGGATAACTTGCAGGAATTGGTTCTTTCCATAATGTGATTAAGGGATGGAACTCTGATCATTAGGTTTGACATCAAGTGTGTTAAATCATCTTGCCAGCCCCGAGCTAACCATTTTTAAGTGCTTAACTCAGTGATATAGAATGCATTCAGAATACGGCCTGCTCCGTCTGAAAACAATCAGAACTTTCGAGTGGTTGGTGTGCTTTTATTTTTGGATGAGACGCACTCACCGAGGTGCCAAACACCCCTCCTGGCTTGTTCACATCATCTCCAGCACTTAGCACTCACAGATGCTTTTCGAGACTCCTGGTGCAGCCCCAGATCCAAGAGGTATCGGTCCCCAATTCACGGGGCTGGGGTGTCATCGGAAGTCGGACGCCGGTGGCCCGGTAGGAGGCGCCCCACGGACCCTGTCGCCGCTTTCGGTTTGCCCGGGGCCGGGCACCTCTGAGAAGGCGCGCCCCCCTCCCTCTTAGACCGCGGGCCCGCCCCGCCCCACGGCTTCCTCCGGGACCGCGGGCACTGAGGCCGCGAGGGGCAGAGGAGCCGGAGCCGGAGAGCAGGCAGCGGCGGCGGCTGCGGAGGCGATGGTGAGACGGGCAGGGGTAGAGGGCAGTTGTGCAAGGGCATAAAGCAGGAGCCGAGCCCCAGGGGTGTGGGTCACACTGGTCGCAAAGGCCAGTCCCCAACTTTGCCGGCAGCCTGGGAGGGAGACGCCAGAGTGCGCCCCGTCGGGGCGGAGTGAGCGGAGCTGCAACTTCCCACGCTCCTGAAGCAGTTGTCAGCTCCCGGCAATCTGGGGCAAGTCACTTAACCTCCACGAGCCTCCTTTTCCGCGCAGTGAAGTAGGGGCGGCAATACCAACCTTGGTAGGTCCTTGAGAGGTTAAAAAAGATGTTTATGGTCGCTGCTGCCAGGCACTCAGAACCCGTTGCTGAGAAGTGGTAGGTAATGTGATGACCTCTCCTGCTCTTCCCCAGGCTAAGAGGAGCCAGAGCTGGCCCAAGGGTTGGAAATCTGAGCAGATGCTTGGTACAGGCCGCGTGCTGAAGGATAAACACTTTCCCGGGGAAAGAAAAAAAATAAGTTGTTTACTGTAAAAAGTTCCATGAAGTTATCAGTGTGACACCGGCCGACTCTTTCCTAACCTCTACCTAGTAATATAATCATGAGTTGAGTCACCTACTCCTGCTTCAGACTTGTCATTTCCAAGACAAAACTGTCAGGGACCACTGATGCCTGGATGCCACCTTCCAGTGCTCCTGGGAAACGGGCAGACGTTGGAAGCAAGTCTAGTGCTCTGAGACTGGATGGCTGTGGCCTGGCTAGAGGTGGCAATGCCGGGATGGCCTTATCTCTGGGGAACTGGTGGCAGGAAAGGGAAGTGTGGCAGGAAGGTAGCCCTAAGCTTTGAGGCCTCACCAGGAAACAGAGGGAGGCTCGGAGCTGAGAGCCCACTTCCGAGAGAGTGTCGGACAGGAGATGGGAGGCGGTAGGGATGGTCTTTCAGCTGGGTCTCCGCTCTTGGGGAGAAGTTCTGAAAAGAAGGCTGAGCCAGGTTAGGTTATCTGGCTGTTCAGGAGGACCTTGGGATGTTTACAGGTACACTCCAGGCAAAGGGGGTTCGGAGCCTGCGGGATGTATTCATTTTATTCCTTCAACCCGTCTACAGCTTCGCCATCTACTTCTTCTTTCCCTGACCCCCTTTCTGTGTCTGGCTCTTTCCGTCACCCCACCCCTCTGACTCCATATATACCCACCCCCCCCACTTCCCTTCCCCTCCCCTTCTCTTCACTGGGACTCATTCAGTCAAAAGGACTTTTTAAAATTAATATCCAGGGTTTCGTGTGTGTGTGTGTGTGTGTGTGTGTGTGTGTCACTAGGGTAGGACAAAGCAGTGATGGGGGAGATGAAAATGAGCAATACTTCTTTTGCATGTGTGGTGTGTGTGCTTGTTCACATGTATGGGCTCACATGTGTTTAGGTATGCATGGAAGTCCGAGGTCAATGTCCGGTATCTTATTCAAAAGCTCTCCACTTTATTTCTGGAGACAGGCTCTCTGCTTCAGCCTGGAGCTCACCAGTTTGTCTAGTCTAGCTAGCCACCTTGTCCTTGGGATCAGTCCCCTGTTTCTGCCCCTGAGCCCCAGGATTACAAGCAGACTGCCTGGCTTTTATGTGGGCGCTGGGGATTCAGACTCTGGACCCCAAACTTGTTAAACAGGAGCTTTATTTATGGAAGCATCTTCCCAGCACCGTAAATAATCTTAGAAGATTTTTCTTACGTGTATAAATGTTTTCCCTGCCTGAATGGGTGCAACGCACCGAGTGCATGCAGTGCCTGTGACGGCCAGAAGAGGGCGTTGGATCTCCTCATACTGGAATTTCAGGAGGCTGTGAGCTGCCAAGCGGGTGCTAGGAACCCAGATCTTCTAGAAAAGCAGCAAGTGCTCTTAAATGCTGAGCCACCTCTCCAGCCCCACCATAAACAACTAAACATTATTTAGTTTGCTTGTTTTGTTTTCTTTTGAGGGGACAAGGTCTTATGAAGATCAGATTGATGTGGGACTCACTGTGTAGCCGAGCCACCATGCCTGAATGGAATGAAGTTTATTCAGAGGCAGTCTTGAAATATGCCCTGCCCTTAAACTACCTATGTAGACAAAGCTGGCCTTAAAGTTGCCGCAATGCTCCTGCCTCTGCCTCCCAAGTGCTGGGATTACAAGTATGCTACCATGCCCAGATATAGAATTTTTTTTTTTTTTTTTTTTTTTTTAGACAAGGTCTCACTATATACTATATAGACTTGACTGGCCTCAAACTCTGCCTACTGAGTACTGGGGTTAAATAGGTCCATGTCTACGCTCGGCCTAAAATAATCCCCAGAGTCATTCATCTGGCAGAATTTGTGCATTCAGCCACAGGCCTCTCTCCTTTGAGCACGAGCTGAGTTGGCAGCGCTGAGTGACTAGCACTCTTTAGCCAATCGTCACACTTTCTGTGCATCTGGTTTAGCACAGGGGTTAGACATGTGACCCTTGGAATCTCTGTCCATTCCACCCTCAGGTTGGTTACCCACTTACTCTGGACAACTTAACACCCCTGGGCTGTAACACAAGGACAATACTTTCTTCTCTTCGGTGGGTGATTGTGAAGGTTTAGCCAGATTCCCATATGTACTGCTAGCTCAGTGCTGGGTCAAGTCCTGTGCCCACTGAAAGGTAACTTACTATTGTTCAACACGTAAGGCCCATAACCCCAACACTCGGAGGCAGAGGCAGGAGGACCCCCCAAGCCCCAGGCCAGGGTGTATGTATAATTTATTGAGAGTCTGTTTCATGTTTGTTTGTTTTTTTTTTTTGTTTTTATTAAGAATTAAAATTTCTGAAAGGGCTGCAGTATGTGACATCCTAGGTTCAAATCCCAGTACCACACAAATAAACACAGGTCTCAGTAGCCTGCAGCACCTGATGAAGACAGCAGAGATCGGGCCTACAGTCCCGGTTCTCAACCTACGGGCCTCGCCCCCTTCGGCAAACTTCTGTCTCCAAAAATATTCACATTATGACACATAAGAGTCGCAACATTAGAGCTATGAAGTAGCAACAAAAATCATTTTATGGTTGGGGGGTCACCACAAGGTGAAAAGCTGTATGAAAGGGTCTTGGCAATAGGGAGGTTGAGAACCACTGGGCGAAAGGCTGGTTCTCCAAGATCTACAGACAGCTCCTCTCAAAAATAAAGCACAAATAAAAGCCTAAGCGTACAACAGGAAGACCTTGGCTGGTTGTGACTCTCATAAGAAAAAAAAAAAAGGAACCAATGATTCTCTTGAGGAACTTATGACCACACCTGAGATGTCCTTACTAAGGTCCCCAACACGTCTTCTTCTTTTTTTATCAAATGTTTATTTATTTATTATATATGAGCACACTGTAGCTGTCTTCAGATACACACCAGAAAAGGGCATCGGATCCCATTACAGATGGTTGTGAGCCACCATGTGGTTGCTTGGATTTGAACTCAGGACCTTTGGAAGAGTGTTCTTAACCCACTGAGCCATCTCTCCAGCCCCCCAACACTTCTTCATAAGCAGGGGTTGGCCGGGTTGGCTGAAGCAGTGGCTTAGTGGTTAAGATCATTTGTTGCTACCACAGAGAACCTAGGTCACATTCCCATCACCGGGATGGTGGCTCACAACTACCCTTAACTCCAGATGCCCAGTTCCAAGGAACCTTGGGTGCTCTGACTTCCTCAGGCATACATATGGGGTGCATTCTAACATGGAAGCAAATTACTCATAGATAAAATAAATCTTTAAACACACCGGTTGCTCTTACAGGGGCCCCAGGCTTGATTCCCAGAACACACGTGGAGAGCAAATGGCTGTCTGAAAATCCAGAGGGTTGAACACCCTTTTCTGGCTTCCTCAGACCCTGTGTGCACCTGGAGCACAAGACATATATACAGACAAAACAGCCATACTCATAAAATAAAAATAAATCTTGGGGGGGAAAAAAGAGGAGTAAAGGAAACCAAGTGTATATCTGTTCTCCTAACACTTTCAAGGAAGAGCAGGAAGTTTGGGAGTTCAACATTATATTCAACTACGTCGTGAGTTCAAGGCCAGCCTCGAACAGGACTATTTTAGACCTGTCTCAAAAAGAAAACAAAGGCCAAAGATGAACTGCAGAGATGGTTTATTAGTTAAAAGCAATTGCTGCTCCTACAGAGGACCTGCATCCGGTCTTCAGCAGCCATTTTGGGTTGTCACATGGCAGATGCCTGAAGAGCGACAATAGGTTGTCAGATCTCCTGGAACTGCAGCTACAGATGGTTGAAAATCATCATGTGGATGCTGGAAAAGAAACCAAGGACCTCTGGAAGAGCAGCCAGTGCTCCTAACCTCTGAGCCATTTCTCCAGCCCCCATATGTGTGTGTGTGTGTGTTTAAGAGAAATATTAGGGCTGAAGAGATGACTGTTCCTGCAACAGACCTAGATTCGACTCCCAGAACCCACAGGGTGGCCCACAACAATTCACAATTCCAGTTCTGTGGAAGTTTGACGGCCTCTTCTGATTTTCTTGGGCGCCAGGCACACACATGCACACGTGCACACATGCACACATGCTGTACAAACACACGTGCAGGGATAACTCTCATCCACGTGAAGTAAATGAATTCAAAAATATTTCACATATTTAAACGAAGTCAGCTGGGCAGTGGTGGTGCACGCCTTTAATCCCAGCACTCGGGAGGCAGAGGCAGGCAGAGCCCTGAGGCTAGCCTGGTCTACAGAGAGATGGAGGCAGAGGCAGACAGAGCTCTGAGGCTAGCCTGGTCTACAGAGAGATGTCCTGGACAAGCAGGGCTACATGAAGAAACCCCAAGGAAAATAGATTTAAATCTACTCTGTGTTAACACTAATTGCTGTCAGTTATTTAGCTTTCAGTCGGGTGAGGCATTGTTAAGTCTTTTGTTCTTACCTGTCACCTAATCTGAGCTGGCTTGAGCTGGTTTGAGGAGGTTTCTGAGGTAAGCACGGTTTGCACCACAACTTTACAAAAGAGGAAGTGACTGCTCAGTGAGGTGACATTTTCAGTGTCCCTTACACGCTGGAAAGTGGCTGAGGCAGAATCTGAGGCAAGGGGGGGGGGAGGAGCACATTGTTTTGTTGTTGTTGCTGTTATTTTGGGTTTTTTTTTTTTTTTTTCTGTTTTGTTTTGTTTTGTTGAGATAAGGTCTTGCTTGCTGAAGCCAGAACTCATCCTTCTGTTCTGGGTCCTCCTGTCTCCCTTGGCTTCGAGCACTGAGGTTACAAGTGTTCACCAGTCCACAGAGTTTTCACTCGGGCGTGAGCCTGTGGGCTCTGGGAACCTTCCTCAGTCGAGTCATGTGCTCCGCCCCTTCCCGCGTGCTAGGGTTATGTGCAAGTACGGCCACACCCTACTTCTTGATTTTTAAGAGGCATGGCCTCAGGCAGAGGCCAGAAGATATCTGTGAGTTCAAGCAGCCTAGCTACTCTATGGAATTTCCTAAAACCAGGGGTATGGAAGACAAAAAACGGGGGAGTTGAGAGTGCTGAGTTACTGGAATTTAAGGACTTAATTACTCCTCCTGCTTCAGCAACAGGAAGAGTATCTTTTTTTTTCTCTCTTTTTTTCTTTTCTTTCTTTTTTTGTGATGTTGGCAATTGGACCTTTAACCACACACTCCAGGCGAGTGCTGTCACTGAGCAAGTCTAGTTCAACACAGAGGATTGAGAGTGTGTTTTCAGATGAGCCCAGAAAATCTGGAAAGGGGCTCTAGAGGGTTGAGTGTGTCGCTGCACATCAGAACAACTGGCCCGTATGTCATGTTTTGTGGCCCTGGGTTTACTCCCTTAGCATGGGCCGTGTGTGGGGCGGACGTGTGTTGCAGGGGGGTAATCTGTACAGAAGGTACCAGTCTGACAAGAACAGTCTCTGTGTAATTACCACCTGATGTCTGGCAACCACTCCCCTTTACCTCCCTTCGGCTCAAAACCCCAAGTCCCCCTGGATTCTGGCGGGTCTCAGAAATACTTCTCCCAGCTGCCCCCTTTCTCTTCCCCCTCTGTGCTTTCCTGTAGGCATTGCCTCATACCATTGCTAATGCACGGCTTCTCCCTGTTGGCTGGCCTCTGTCTGGACTTCTCACTTCTATCCACTCATGTATATCGTGTGTGTGTGTGTGTGTGTGTGCATGTGTGTGTGTGTTACCTTGCTCTATCACTCTCTACCAGGTTCCACTTAGACTAGGTTTCTCACCAAACCTGGAGCCAGAATGGCACCCAGTAAGACCCAGTGATCCCCTGACTCTGGTCTCCCAGAGCTGGGGTTAGTGGGGTGTGCAACCACGACTGGCTTTTTACATGGGTGCTTGGGAGCCAAACTCAGAAACTTATGAAAAATACAGCAAGCACTCTTATTATCCACAGAGCCATCTTCCCAGCCCATTCATCCCCAGAGATAGTCTCCTGTAGGCCAGGCCAAAGATAGACTTGAATTTCTCTCATTTTCTTGCCTCTGCCTGTGGAATGTTGGGATTACAGGTGTGTGTCCTCACACCTAGTGCTTTCCCAAACTGGCCTGGAACTCCGAGATGTATGCTGCCTCACCTGGCTTGCTTGGCTTTTATCACTTCCTCTGTGCTAGTTTCTGCCCCTTGACTTCCACTGATTTCCCTAGCCCCGCCCAGTCTCCCCACCAATGGGCTCTGCAGAACGGCTCAGCTCCATCCCAACACCTGCCTCTTTGATTTCAATTCTTTGGCCCTTGTAATCTACTCACTTCATGGGTGGCTTGAGCACTTTATTATGTCTCTGAGTCATTCTTCTGTGGTGGCATCATGTGCTTCCTTTCCTCAGCTGGAGAGAGATCTCGCTGAAAACGGGTAAGATTCATTCAGACAATGACATGTGTCTCCCACAGGTCAGGCCCCGGCTGAACTCAGGTGGTGGCATGACCCTTGCCCTCTGTTCGCTCAGCTCTTCCCTAAAATGTTCCCTAGCAATTTACCTTTTATGCTGCCATCGGAAACCTGTGCACATAGTCAGGGTCTTTTTCCCTCTAGTTGAGGGGGACCAACGTGGGCTGGGATCTGGTAGCTGTGTTCCCTGGAGCCCATCTTTGTTCCCGATAGGCAATCGGCGTGGCTTCTCTGCAGAGGGAAAAGGCTCCAGATTGCAGCTAGAGGCAGAGCCACCGTCCATAGATTTGTGACTCTTATATTGGAATCAGATAACAACAGTTGTAGCATCTAGAACAGGACAGAGCTAGAGATGTAGTTCGGTAGGTAGAGAGCTTACCTAAGCATAAACGGAGCCCTGGGCTTTGATCGCTAGCACACACATAAACAGGGCATGGTAGAGTACACCTGTAATACTAGTACCAGGAAATGAGACTAAGATCGGAAGTTCAAGGTCTTAGAGGACTATACAAGACCTTGTCAAAAAAGAAAGAAGGAAGGAAAGGAAGGAAGAAAGGAAGGAAGAGAAAGTCAAAGATAAAGGAGGAAGTTGCTGGGTTGGTGGCTCAGTATGTTTCTGCACTTGTCACTAACACAGGAGAGCCTGAGGTCACGTGTCCAGAATCCACGTGAAAAGCTGAGCATAGCTGCACATGCCTGTAACCTTAGTGCCTGGGGAATGGGAAGAGACAGAAATGGGGTGGGGCTTTCTGGCTGCCAGACTCTTCCAGGTCCAGTGAGAGAACAACTCTCAAGGGGGCTAAGCTTGGGGCCGGAGAGATGGCTCAGCGGTTAAGAGCACTGACTGCTCTTCCAGAGGTCCTGAGTTCAAATCCCAGCAACCACATGGTGGCTCAGAAACACCTGTAATGGGATCTGTGCCCTCTTCTGGTGTGTCTGAAGACAGCTACAGTGTACTCACATAATAAATATCTAGATAGATAGATAGATAGATAGATAGATAAATCTTTAAAAAGGAGGGGGGTTAAGGTAGATTGTGACAGAGTAGGGCACCCGGCATCATTCGTTGGCCTTGTGTGTCCTAGCACACACATGCTTATACACTGTACACACAGAGAGACAGACAACAGGGGCCAGCAAGATGGCTCAACAGGTAAAGCACTGTATATACGAGCCTGCTGACCTGAGGTCAACCCCCAGCATCCATTGTAAAAGTGGAAGGCAAGAACCGACTCCACACAGTTGTCCTCTGACCTCCACATCTGTGTCCCCCCCTACAATAATAAAAACACAAATACCCTCGGCATCCCACCAGCCTCTAGTGGTTCTCATACTTAAAAGTCTTCTTAAAGATTTAAATCCATTTTAATCTGTGCTTTGGAGCCCTGGGCTGTGGGCAAGTTCAAACAATGGCGCCTTGTCCAACAATACAGTCACCACAGTGGGGATGACAAGTGACTCAGGAATGGGAAGAAGCATGAGTTCTCTGTTCTCTTCTCTGCTGCCCCGTGTCCCAGCATCTGAACAACCTCTGCCATTTGGTTTGCCTGCACCACACTTAAAACAGGCTGTTTTTCTAGCTCTTGGGTAAATATTGACCTGTTTGGGTTTCAGATGCCTGTCCCTCTTGCTGGGTTAGATAAGGGAAACCAGGAGAACCTCTCTTGAGACAAAGAGTTCCTTTTGGATGAAGCAACTGGCTCCTTCACGGGGTCCTTGTAGTGGTCAGCATTGGGTTGGCCTCCCAGGCTTCTGGAGGATGGAGCTGCCCCCTGCCCTCGCACTGGGAGCTTGTGATCTAGACAGGACTCATGCACTGGGAATGCTGATGCTGTGTGCAAGGCAGCTGCAAAGACCCTGGGTGAGGATTCTTGCCTGAGTGGGAGGGAATCCTCTGTGACCACCAGGTTCCTCCCAACAGAAATCCTCCGGTTCTGAGTGGGATTCTGACAAGTGCCAAACTGCTGTGGGCAGTTGGAGATATAAGCCGGCGGGAAAGGGGAGCAGGGTTAGTGGCTGACTGTCACTGTGCAAAGGAGTCAGAATAGGGATGGGCTGGGAAGGACAAGGCGGAGGGAAGGGAATTGTGGTTTGCTAATCCTCTGGTATTCATCTTCCTGAATAGACCTGTTCATGGTCTTAGCACACAGCAGCAGATGAGGCAGTGGGGCTTTTTGCCCCACCTTCTTTCCCTTTGCCTCTCTCCCTTTCTTTCCCTTTCACCTCTCCCAGATGGAAACTTCCACCCCATCTCCCCCTAATTCTTCAGAACAAACTGGGTTTCTTGGTTAGGTGAAGCTGTGCTGCCCAGGTTCAGAAGCCAGACTGTTGAGTGGATCCTATTGAAAATCCCAATGAAGCCCTGGTTGACTAGAAGGTGGGGGGCCAAAGGCCAGAGGATCTGAGGTTCCCAGGAGGAGAGGAACTAGAAGGTGGTTTCTGAGGTGGAGATCAGGTTAGCTCAGAGGCCTGATTGGTCAGAGGTCCAAAGAGGGAGAGCTGAGCTGCTCAGTTTCCGAGGACTTCTAGGCAGAGACTCGGATGTGATCCGGTCTCCGATGGCCTTCCTAGTTCTGTGAGCAGACTGTTTTCCTGCCTAGCTCCCTGGTCTTCGATACTTCTTGGGGTCAAGAAGAAGCCATAGGAAAGGTAGGCATTTGGTAGATGCTATCTTGGAGCAGGTGAGCAAAGTGTCTGCTATGTGGGAAGGTGGGGACCTGAGAAGCTCCCAGTTTGGGGTAACAGAAGCAGCTGAGACGCTGAAATCCAGGGTAGGAACCTGTGAGCCCGGAGGTAAACTGCTCAGAAGGCAGCCCTTTCACCTGAATGTCGAATGCCTTCACACACAAAGGATGCTATTACTCATCCACCATACCCAGACATTGTAGGGGAAGGGGTTTTTTTTATAGGTCTTTTGTGCCAGAGGAAGGCTGGGCGGGGAACTCTTGCAGCCTTGACCTTGGGTTTGGTGCTCAGGCAGGGAGAGAATTGGAGAGATGCCAGCAGCAGGCAGACCAAGTGACGGAAATCATGCTCAACAATTTCGACAAGGTCCTGGAGCGTGACGGCAAGCTGTCTGAGTTGGAGAAGCGCTCAGACCAGCTCCTGGACATGGTATGTGTCCGATGGGAATAGGGGGAGCGACAGAAGAAGTCTGGCCCTTAGAGGGAGCTCTTAGGCTTTGCTGGGGAGGTGAGGCCCTAGGTGGGGGACCTAGGCTTGCTTGCTTACCAGGGTGGGACTTGTGGCTTCCTACAAGTAGGTTTCACAGAGATACCTTTGGGTTGGGGCTGTAGCTCAGCTGGTAGAGTACCTAGCTAGCACGGACAACCCTGGGCTCACATCCCACCACGGCATGAATCATGAATGGTGGTGTGTCTAGGGTCTCGGCACACAGGAGACAGGCCAGAGGAGCAGGAGCTCATTTTCGGGTGCACAGTAAGTCCAAGCCTGAGATACACAAAAGCTTATCTCACCAACAAAAACAGGCAAACAGAAATCAAATAAACAAATAAATCATAAGAAGTCTTTGGAGATGTATGCATCCCTAGTGGGTCGCGGCCTGGTGTTGCTAAGTGGGTGTGAGCTAGAAGGATGGAGAGTCAAGCGTGATAGCCGTGACTGAAATCAAGAGCCAGGCTGGGGCTGGAGAGATGGCTCAGCAGTTAAGAGCGCTGACTGCTCTTCCAGAGGTCCTGAGTTCAAGTCCCAGCAACCACATGGTGGCTCACAACCATCTGTAATGGAACCCAATGCCCTCTTCTGGTGTGTCTGAAGACTGCAACATTTATACATAATATAAATAAAGCTTTAAGGGGGAAAAAAAAGAGCCAGGCTGGAAGGGTCGAAGGGCACATATGGGATGCTGTGCAGGGTGTAGGAAAAGGTGCAGGAAGTAGTTCATGCTAGCATGGGAATGCATAGGAATGAAGATCTGGCTTCTAGGCCTCGTGGGAACCATTAACTAACTAACTAACTCTCTCTCTCCCCCTGCCCCCTCTCCACCGATATCTCTGGGTATCCACAGAGTTCAGCCTTCAGCAAAACAACCAAAACTCTAGCCCAGAAGAAGCGCTGGGAGAATGTCCGGTGCCGGGTCTACCTGGGGCTAGCAGTGGCTGGTGGCCTTCTCATCATCCTGACTGTGCTGCTGGTCATCTTTCTTAAAAAATAAACCATAGGTCTGGGATTCAGGCACCGCCTTAGGGACTGGGAACTGACCCAGCATGGCCTGAAGGAAAGGTCTCCTTGAATGTCTCCAGATGGTCTCCAGATGGTCTCCCGAGAAGAGAATCCTGGTGTTTGCTTCCATCTAGGACCCCAGTGACTGCTGAAGGACATCCTGGATATGTGCACCTCTGTGTCTCCCATCATGCCATGGACTGGCCTTTGGGAGCAGCCTGCTGCACTGGCCCTATTAGGCCACGTCA
The DNA here is from genome assembly GCF_963924665.1 of Micromys minutus. Lineage (NCBI taxonomy): Eukaryota > Metazoa > Chordata > Mammalia > Rodentia > Muridae > Micromys > Micromys minutus. Next base: position 13,537,368 of record NC_137953.1, read on the forward strand.
CAGCTCAGTAAAAGCTGCTGTTTGTTAAAAATGTACTCTGTACTCTCTCTCTGTACTCTCTCTCTCTCTCTGTCTCTCTCTCACACACACACACCACAGACACAGATACACATATACACCATAGACACACACCATATAGCACAAACATACTACGTGACCCACACACACTAAATTAATGTAATTTTTTTTAAAGAAGAGAAAAGCTGTGACATCACCCAAAGGACTGCTCAGGAGAGCAGTTAGATTGAAGCTAGTCTGGACTACATGAAAGACCCTGTCCCAAAAGAAAAAAGAAAAAAAAAAAAAAAAAGGTTGGAGAGCTGCCCCAGAGCACTGGCTGTTCTTCTAGAGGACCCAGGCTCAGGTCCCCACACCCACATGGCAGCTCACAACTGTCTTTAACTCTAGTTCCAAAGAATACGATGCCCTCACACAGTCACACACACACACAGGTAAAAATAAACAAACAAGCAAACAAGCAAAAACACCAACAAACATAAAATAATAAGTTCTGCAAAAACCAAACAAACATGAAGTTAAAAAAAAAGGCATACTGCTCTCACGAGGTTCCAAGTTTGGTTCAGTTTCCATCTCTCATCAGGTACGTCATAAGCACCTCTAAGTCCAGCTTCAGGGAGATCACTCTCTGTGGGAACTTGCACTTTTACTCGTGGGCACAAGCATGCACGCGAGCGCGCGCGCACACACACACACACAATCTGTAAGATAAAACATTAAAGAAAAGCAAGAAGCATGCCAGAGAGATAACCCCATAAAGTGTTTGTCTGCTTTGTAAGCACAAGGACTGGAGTCACTCCCCAGAACCCATCTTTAAAAGTCAGGCGTGTGGTCCAATGTGGTAGCATTAACGTTTGAGTCAAGCACTGGCCAAGTGGGGACAGGCAGATATCTGTTAGACTGAGGCTAGCCTGGTCTATACAGTGACCAAAAATACACCCTTTCTAAAAAATACAAACAAACAAACAAACAAACAAAAAACCCTAATGTGGTTGCCTTCTTGTACTTCCAGAATTGGGAAGGTAGAGAGAGGCAGATTCCTGGGGGTCACTAGTCTCCAGCATAGGCAATCTCTAGTCCAATAAGCGATGTCTCCAAAAAAAAAAAAAAAAAAAAAAAAAAAAAAGTGAACTGGAAATAAAGACTGTGGAGTTGGGGGTAGGCTGGTATGCTGGTGTATGCCATGAATCCCAGCACTTTGGAGGCAGAGGCAGGTGGATTTCTTTGAGTTTGAGGCTAGCCTCAGCTGTATAGTAAGAAACTGTCTCAAGAAAAGCAAAAGAGGGGTGGGGTGGAGACCAGAAGAGAAATGACAGATGATTCCTACGTGAATAACAACCGAGGTGGGTCTCTGGCTTCCACACGTAGATGCACACATACACTGACATGAATACACATGAGACAAACATGTCAAGGGAAGGCTTTTCACCTGACATTTCTTTCTTCCCAAATCTTTTAAAAATATCTGTTTATTTATTTTATGTACGTGAGTACACTGTAGCTGTCTTCAGACACACCAGAAGAGGGCATCAGATCTCTGTTACAAATGGTTGTGAGCCACCATGTGGTTGCTGGGATTTGAACTCAGGACCTCTGGAAGAGCAGTCAGTGCTCTAACCGCTGAGCCATCTCTCCAGCCCATCCTAATTTCTTAATCTTTGTCTTATTCTTAGCTGAACGTTACATACCACCATATTACACCTTTAATGCTTCCATGGTGCTAGAAACGGAGTCATAAAGGTTTTCCCTCAGGAAAGAACTAAAGGACCCCAGTGTTCCAAGGTACACGGAACCACAAAGGCAATGCCTTCAAAGTCATAGGAAGGATCACTCATGTAGGGCTGGCACGATGGTTTGGCAGGTAAAGGTGCTTGTTTCTAACTATTACCGCTTAGGGCTCTGTATGTGTGTTTTGTCAATTTGATATGAGTTAGAGTCATATGGGAAGAGGGAACTTCCACTAAGAAGATTTCTCGATCAAATCATCCTGTAGGCAAACCGTGTAGCTTTGTCTTAATTAATGACTGCTGTAGAAGAGCCCAGCCCACCGTTGATGATGCCACCCTGGACAGGTGGTCCCAGGTTATAAAAAACAAACAAGCTGAGTAAGCCATGGAAAGCAAGCAAGCTTTCTTCTCTGCTCTCTGCTTTAGGCTCCTGTCCTGACATCTCTCAGTGACGAACTGTGACCCAGAAATTGTAAGATGGAATGAGACCTTTCCTCCCTTAAGTTGCCTTGGCCAGGGTGTTTTATCACATCAAGAGAAACTTAAATAGGACACCAAACCTGATGAGCTGAGTTTGATTCCTGGGACTGACATGGTGGGAGGAAGGAACTGATTTTCAAAATTGTCCCCTGACCTCCATATGAGTTCATGAATGTTGTGGCATACACACACACACACACACACACACACACACACACACATGAACACACAAATAAAAAAAGGGAAAAAACACTGCTTAAAAAAACAAAATAATTGTTTATTGGGCTAAGAGAGGCATTTAAGAAGATAAGAAGGCCCACCAAGACCTGTTTGAGTTACTTCTTTCTTTCTTTTTTAATAATTTATTTAAGATTATTATATATAAGTACACTGTCACTGTCTTCAGACACACCAGAAGAGGACATCAGATCTCATTACAGATGGTTGTGAGCCACCATGTGGTTCCTGGGATTTGAACTCAGCATCTCTGTAAGAGCAATCAATGCTCTTAACCACCGAACCATCTCCAGCCATAATTTATTTATTTTATGTATATGAGTACACTTTCTCTGTCTTCAAACACACCAGAAGAAGATATCAGATCTCGCTATAGGTGGTTGTGAGCCACCATGCGGTCGCTGGGAATTGAACTCAGGACCTCTGGAAGAGCAGTCAATGCTTTTAATTGCTGAGCCATCTTTCCAGCCCACCTGCCCACCCCATCCTCCCCCCCTTTTAGAGACAGCATCTCATTATGAAGCTCTGGCTGTCCTGGAACTCACACTGTAGACCAGGCTGGCCAGAGATATGCCTGCCTCTGCCTTCCTGAGGGCTGGAATTAAAGGGGTGTGCCCCTACACTAGGGTTGTTTGGCTAACTTCATTGCAGCTCGAACAAGTGTAAAGGGCAAGGGAAATTCAATGTCAAGTGAATAAAACAATTAGGTCTTGCTAGGTGATGAAGGGTTACCAAAAAAAGCAAGAAAAGAAAATCTGAGAATTGTATAGAGTTTAACCCCTTACAAGGATTATATGTCTCTAGGTCTTTAGGAAAATATTATAAAATGTTGAGTCTTTTTAAAAACATCCAAGTCTTTTCACTGTGGGCTCTTGTCGTACTTTTTTTACTCACAGTTTTATAAGTTCATACTTAGAGGGGAGAGCCAAGGACATAGTGACAATCAGATCAGAACTGGTATTCAGCACTGTCTAAAGTCCAACGCTTGATGTCTGGGATCCACCCACCATCACCTGGGTTCCAAAGGGCCAGTGAAGCCTGGGCTCTGCAGTTCAGAGCCTACACATCTCATCTCCCAGGCTCGGGCTGACTCCGTGCACAGCTGCAGTTGCTGCCCTGGGCACTCATCCCACAGCCCTGCCACCTCCAATACTATGGGATCTCCACTTATGATCCTTACCAATGACTTTCCAGCCTCCCTTCAGGGACTCTGACTTTGCCACACAGAACCAAGCCTCAGCCACTCTCCACTACCCCTTCAGTCTTCAGAACCAGTACCCCTTAGGTGACCCTTCCATATTTCCAAGTTTGGCTGCCACCATGAGATGCAGCCTAGGCCCTCTCTTGGGGACATAGCTTTTGTGTGCTTAACTCCAAGGAAATGCTTCCAGATGTCGCTTCAATAATGCTTGTCTCTTCTTAATCACTGCTGGTTTCTTGGCTCTAGCTGACCAGCATGGATTGTCCCAGTGGACCTAAGGTTTCACTTCTTAATGGTGCTGGTCTTTTGGCAATCATGGCAGAGCCACAGATTCGTAATTAAAACAGCCCCAACAGAGTCTTTAAGGGACTCACAAGTTTTCCTTCTGCAGCGCCCTCAGCATTATCTTCCAAGTTCCCACAACAGTTTGTTAAGATATAAGCACTCGGGTTAGAGAGATGGCTCAGTGGTTAGGAGCACCGACTGCTCTTCCAGAGGTCCTGAGTTCAATTCCCAGCAACCACAGTGGCTCACACCCATCCATAATGGGATTCGATGCCCTCTTCTGGTGTGTCTGAAGGCAGCAAGATCTAAGCACTTGAACAACTTTCCCAGCTAGTTTCCAACATCTTCCTAAGAATGTTCACGTCTGTCCCAGCAGTCCTGGAACGAACGTCTGTCTTGTTTTTCTTTCTGTTTGGTGTGATAAAACATCATGACCAAAAGCAACTTATGGAGGAAAGGGTTTATTTTATCTTTTAATCAATTATACTCCATCATGAAGGTAAGTTAGGGAGGAAAATCATGGCAGGAACATGAGGCAGGAGCTGCAGCAGAGGCCATGGGAGAGCACTGTTCACTGGCTCTCCCAACCTGCTTGCTTATACACCCCCAGGACCTGCCCCGTGGTGTGTCTGCTGGGCCCTTCCTTATCAGTCATTAATCAAGAAATTGACTAGTCTGCAGGCCAATGGGATGGAGACCTTTTCTCAGTTAAGGGTCCTTCTTCCCAGATGACCTTAGCTTATGTCAAGTTGACAAAAAGATAACCAACATACAAAGTTTATTACTTTTTGTCGTTGTTGTTAGAGGCAGTGTTTCCCTAAAAGCCCAGTGGCCTCTTAAATTCTGAGACTACGGATGCTAAGAATTTGTTACTTTCTCTGGGTTTATCATCATCTTCCTCTTCTGAGAAAGATGGGGTATAACACTTGGCCCTGCTAAATGGGTCAGCAGCACTCCACACTTTGGGCAAGCTACTTCTGAGACTCAGGTCTCAGGTATATAACGGGGTAGAGGTAATGGGGGTTCAGCTCAGCAGGTGCTTAGGATGAACTCTGGAACTCTACAGTTAAGATCCTCTAAGGTGCTTCTCTACAGTATGAGACAATTAGAACAATCAGATATGAAATCTTCTTTCTCTGTATGTCTCCTTTTATTCTTTTAAAGACAGAATCTTACTATGTAGCCCATGCTGGTCTTGAACTTGCAATCCTCTGGTGGTCACTCCCCCTTTAACAAAAAGTATTTATTTTATTTTATAACTATGTGTGTTTTGTTAGTTGAATGTAGGTACTGGGGAGGAGGGGCAAAGAGGCATTACCTGGAGCTTCAATTAGAGTAAACCGCCCAACTTGAACTCCTCGTTATGCATGGTTTTGTCTATTTTCTTTCCTTGTTTATATTTATTTAGTTTTTTTTTTTTTTTTTTTTTTTTTTTTTTTTTTTTTTATTGAGACAGGGTCTCACTTTGTAGCCTTGGCTGGCCTCCCACTCACAGAAAAACACCTGGCTCTGCTAGATTTAAAGACATGCACCATCGAGTACTTATTTATAATGTGAGTGGGTGTTTGCTGCATGTCTGTCTGTACTTCACTTGTCTGGTGCACGCAAAGAGCATCGGACCCTCTGGAAATAGTGTTCGCCGTCCAGTGGGTGCTGGGACTAAAACTTGGGTCCGCTGAGCCATCTCTCCAGCTCTTCCACCATGCCAAAACCATAATCAATGTGTGGGAATTTTCCTCTCAGGGAGTAGGTGTAGCATGAGGGTAAACTCAGCCAACAAGACACGGTAGAGGCGCTTCCGGCTCCGACTGGCACTTCTGGAGCTTTGCAAGATCCCTTCGAGCGTGGCTACGGAACGTCCTCGGTATTTCCTCTTTCTCCAACTACATAGGCTTTAGCCTTTGGTCACCTGACTTCATCCGACCAACGAGAGGCGGCTGGATCAGTGCTTCCGCCTCTGTGTGCAAGTCACTATGCCCACCTCAGGAACATTCTGATTGGCTGTCCTCCCAAGACGCGCTCGCTTATTGGCCAGAGCGGGATTCCGCTCTCCAGCGGCAACCTAAAGCTGTGTCAGACAAGCCCTGCAGCCCAGCAGCCATGGCGTCTTATTTTGATGAGCACGACTGCGAGCCGTTGAACCCTGAGCGTGAGGCCCGCAACAACATGTTGCTAGAACTCGCGAGAAGAGTGCGCGGGGCCTGGAGCTGGGTCCCGGGCAGCAGGTTTCTGGGCTGGGGCTTGGCGGAGAGGGCGGGTAACCTTGGGAGGTAGGATGAATAATGTGGAATGTTAGTCTGGGCGACGCGATTAGTCGAGTCGGAGTCGTTAATTTGGGCCATTAATGAGTAGTGCCCGCCAGGGGATCGTGGGAGAGCCTGAGGTGGAAAGGGTGGGAATAGCAGAGGGAGGCACGGGAGAAGATTGCCATGGGGGCGGACACCTGCTGTGCCCAAGTGTGTAAACTGGGTAGTGTTTGCTAGTAATAAGCAAGAACAGAAACCCACTACCGTACTGGAATCATCTTTGGCTTTACCGGATCATTCCTGAACGACTCTTTGAGACTGCTACTTCTAGTAAAATGGGAAAGTTGCCTGGAGTGATGGTGCTCGCCTAAATGAGAGGTAGAAAGAAAAAGGGAAGGAAAAGCGAGCTGGGGTTGTCTAATAGCTGTGCTGGTGTTTTGTTTTGAGACAATCTCACTTTGTATCCCTAATTGGCCTGGAACTTAATTCAAGGCTTGCCTTGAACTCACAGCCTCCCAAGTGCTGTGACTATGGGCCACCACATCCCACTCCGTCCTTACTGAGCACCTATTGTGCACTATTCGTCATTATTGCGATTAGTCAGGACAGGTATTTCTGTCAGTTAGTGTCCAGTGGATTAGGGGGCCCCAAAATAGATGGTTTCCATATCTCATTGTATACCCTTTTCCTCAGATCACTCTTTAATAGGTTGGACTTTGAGGACCTGGGATTGGTAGATTGGGAACACCACCTTCCCCCACCAGCTGCCAAGGCTGTGGTGGAGAGCCTCCCCAGAACAGTCATCAGTAGCTCCAAGGCTGGTGAGGACGAAAGTTTGTTTTTTTTTTTTCCCCCCCTTTTCTGTTTAGGGCAGAGCCAAATTTGCCATCTCCCCCAAGCTGCTAACAATCTGGCCTGTTCAGTTTTCTAGGCCAGCCTGTGTCTGAGTGGGAGGTTGGGTTGGGCCTTAACAGCTCTCCTGATCAGCACTTCCTCTTCTAGAGCTCAAGTGCCCCGTGTGTCTCTTGGAATTTGAGGAGGAGGAGACTGTCATTGAGATGCCCTGCCATCATCTCTTCCATTCCAACTGCATCCTGCCCTGGTTAAGTAAGGTGCTTAGTTCACCCCTTCCCTGCCCCAACACCAGTTCCTAAGCGGGGGCTTATGGACTGGGGTGGAATCAAGGGTGAGAGCGGGGTGGGAGTCAGGAGCAGGAAAGGGTTGGAATACTGCTTGATTTTTCTAGACAAATTCCTGCCCTCTGTGCCGTCATGAGCTGCCCACCGATGATGACAGTTATGAAGAGCACAAGAAAGACAAGGTAGGGGCTGGTGGTTTCGTGGAAGGGGCGCAGCCTGCTCTGTCCCAGCTGCACAGTCCCCACTCCTCGGCAGGCTTAGATAGAACTCTGAACCCCTCACTTTGGCTCCCTTCCAAGTCAGTCTGGTAAGGGGCAAAGGTCTTGATGCTAGAAGCCTGAAACAAGGCCCCGTGAGAGCTGCTTGTGGTACTATCCATGAGCAGCCTGGCCTGGCCTGGCCTAGCATGTTGTCTTTCTTCCAGGCTCGGAGGCAGCAACAGCAGCACCGCCTGGAAAATCTCCACGGAGCCATGTACACGTGAGGCAGCAGCTAGGGCCGAGAGCTCAGTCTCTGTGGGATCTTCCCTTTGCACTTTGAATCTTCATTAAAGGTTTCTTTACCCACCCTGCAGCTGCGCTGCTCACCAACTGAAGGGGCCTCCGTCCAAATCCTCCATTCTGCTGCTAGCCAGAAAGATGTCCAAGGTGTCAAATGGCAGAGGGTGCCAGGCTGCATCTCCCTCTCTGCCAGCCTCAGCTTTTGGTGGTGGGGCCCTGGGAGCAACCAGGGCTTGGGTCTGAGTGAATGTTCTTTTAGAAGTCAAACTGTGTCAGAGCCTGGCACTTTGTAGCTATTTAAAAACTGATAAATTAACTTGCACCACCCCTTCCGGAAATCTCTAGTTAACCTTGGAACCTTTAGTTAACACTGGGATCCTGGGGGGTGTTATTTTCACAGAGAAAACTTTTTAACTTTGTAAAAGTTGCTCTCTGTATCTGCCCCTGTAGCCCCCTTATCAAGGAATCAAAGTTCAAGCCAGACTGAGTAGGGGAAAGAGGTTCTTTAGCTGTTTGGAGACTCTTAAAAGGGGGGGAGGGGGGACAAGCCCTTGAGGAGGTTTTGAAAGTGGGTCTCACTGCGTGACCTTGCCTGGCTTGGAACCCACTTTATAGACCAGGCTGACCTTGAATTTAGGAGATTCTTTTGCCCCCACCTTCCCAGTACTGGGATTGCTGGTGTGTACCACTGTGTTCATACCCTTATGTATTTGAATGGCATCTGTCACTTAGTTCCTGGCAACCCTCAAGAATCTTTCCTGGAGGAAAGGACTTTCTTTCCATCTCTGCTTACTGGATCGGTTCCTCTCTGATTCTCCAGAACAGACTGCAAACATGCAAATTAGAATTCTTTTAATAGATATAAAAAAGTACTAAAATACTCGTGTGGTTCTGCTGTGTTATTTGCCCTAAAGGAAGTGAGGGGCAGAGTAAAGAACCCAAGTGCAGCTGGGTGGGCCTTCCCTTAGGCTAAGGCATGCTCCTCCCGTCATCCAGACTGAGCCCCTGCTGCCCGAGCCCCCAATTCCTGCAGCAGAAAGTCCCAGTGGTCTGGCTCTGGCACTGGGAGTAGAAGGCACCTGAAGGGCTGGCTGGGCAAGTGAGGACAGGTGACCTTTAACACAAAATACTACTCTGGTATGAGGGAACAGGACGTGTAGCCGAGGCAGCTGTCGAGGCTCTGCTCCTCTACGGTAGGGGTGGATGTTGGATGGCCACTTCTCCGGGAGTGAGGAAGCCTAGATCCCAACAGTACTCCCTAAAACTTGTTTTTTGGTACAAAATAAATGCAAAGAAGGTAGAGGGCGCAGGTGTTTCGGAGGCTGGGCCAGCCACCCTCCAGACCTCAGATCATGGCAATGCTCTCAGGGGCACAGTTGAGGTGGGTAGAGGTGCTGCTGCTCCCAGAGGACTTACAGGTCCTGCCAGGGGCAGGCTGTAGTGCAGCCACCAGTGTGTCTGAGGAGACTGCCCCAAACTCATAGCTGAAGGTGCCGTAGAAAATGAGGATATCGAGGACAAACACCCATTCACACAGGGCAGCGCCATGCTGTAGCTGAGAACTTTCGTGGAGGAAGAAGACTCCACCTGGAGTAGAGCTAAGGAAAGGTTCAGGAGGATATGTGCCACCCCAAGTACATGAGGTGAAGGACTGGGCCACATGAGACTAGGGCAGCGGTCACCGGACTCAACGTCCCACCTGTACCCCAACCCGGGGTAGAAGGGATGAGTTCCTGGCTTCCCAGTCCCAAAAGGATACTAAGGACCAGGGTGATGAAGGCGATGATCGCCAGCACACTTCGAAGGTAGGCCATAGCCATGTCCAGGGGGGTGGTGGCCCCATGGTAGAAGAGAACACAGTGCAGGCACACAAACAGCAGCCCAGCAGGGAAGGCCACACCTGCTCCGATGTAGTGTAGAGACTTGGCGTGGTCCACCTGGCCCCAGATAGAGGCTAATCCATGAAGCAGCCCCACCTCTCCTGTCCCACCCAACACTTCTCACTCCCTTCCTTGGTCAACCTTCAGGCATCCAGACCCTATTAAGGGGAGGTGGGAAGAGGGCACCTGGAAATTGCCGACCACCACAAGGCCTGCAGCGTTGGTACAACCAGTGATGAGTGCAGTGGTGTTGATCCAGGAGTGCCGGCTCTGTTCCAGGAGCTGCCCGTACCGGAGGAGGCAGATGAGGGCCACTAGGAAAAGACAGTACTGATCGGGGCAGTTCTTGGCCTTCTCCCTAGGCTTTTACCCAGGACAGCTGTTTGAAAACTAGCTGGCACCTAGATGATGGGGGCCCCTCTTCCCACCTACCGGTTGTCCTTACCCACAAACTACCACCTTTAACGAACAGGTAAGAAGTTGTTCCTCTTACCTTAGCCCTTGGCGATGGGGCAGGCTGCAGAGTAAAGGTTTCTGGGCTTTTCTGGAGATAAGGGGTAGGGGTCTGATGGTATTACTTACCCATAAAAGCACCCACGTTGCCAATGAGGCTGAAGAGGCAGCTCTCTGGGGGGTATGTGCCACACTTGCTGAGGGAGGGGTAGGGACAATGAGACAGGAGTACCCATGGCCCTCTACACCCCTCCTGCCCCTCCCCATGGGCTTTATCTGTGCTTGATCCACCAGGCATGCCCCTGATTTAAAGAGTTCATATGTATGAGAGATAAAGACATGCCCTGGAGTGGCTGGCAGATCTAAGACTCATTTGCTGAGGCTGCAGCTGGTCTGACTTCCTTGAATTTGTGCTGGACACTCAGAGCTGCTGAGCTTAAACCCACATACTTTCACTGGCTGTGTGACCTGAAAAAGTGTCTCCAAGCCTGTTTCCACAGCTAAAAGTGGTGAAAAGAACAGAGCCTAACCTACAGGATTAAAAGGCATCACCGGCATATAAAGCTCAGCAGGATGCCTAGCTCCTAGAAATAGCAAGTAGTGCATTTATTTCTTTGAAAGTTATGTTGCTCAGGCTGGCCAGAAACTAGCTGGGGGTGATCTTGAATGTCTGATTCTCTTGCTGGGATTACAGGCATGTGCTACCACATCTAGTTTTATGTGGTGCTGGGCTTTGTGCACACTAGGCATGCATTCTGCCAAGTGAACTACGTGCCCGATGCCCAGGCTCCCTCTTTTTTCTGAGACAGGGTTTCACATAGCACAGGCAAGCCTTGAACTCATCTCTTCCTGCTTCTGACTTCCAAGTGCTAGATTATAGCTCTTTGCCACGAAGCCTGCCTTGGTAGTGTTGACTGGCTCAGTATAATGTTTCTTCTTTACTTTGCCTGCGGTGATTTCTGGAAGTCTGGAGGGACCTACCTGATGAGAGGAACATCGTCGAGGGTGCAGCAGGTCTTAGGGCCCCCTTGTTCAGCAGGGTCAGGAGAGCAGGACTCATTGTAGGACCTGGCAGGGACGACATGGGGGTAGACCGGGGGAAGAAGCGTCTTAGGACTGTGGCCTCAGAAATCTTTCAGACCTCCCCAGGACCTTCTGAAGCAGAAGCAAAGAAGATGGAGGGATGATGGGAAGTAGGTGGATGAACAGGACATCATGCCTGGAGACCAGTGTCAGAGAACAAACAGCCTATGATCTCCATGTAGCTGTGAGCTCAAGGAGGGACAGAGATGAAGGGAGCTTTAGAGCGAGGCCACCTGCAGAGTGCTCCATACCAGTTCTCCACCGGGCACACGTGGCGGTTCATCACAGCCATGGCATACCTGTGAGAGTAGAACTGTCACCTGTCATGTCTCTTCAGACCCAGCCACCACCTCCTCCTGGCTCTTTGATTTTGACCTCATTCAGCCTGGGAATTCGTTTGGTGGGGTGAAGAGGGAGGTATTTTTTTTGGGGGGGGGGGCGTAGTTATGGGTGCTGGAGCAGACCCTGCACAATTGCCTCCAACTACAGATCCTCTGGAAGTTGCCCTGTCTCCAAGTGTATGTCAGAGCTACCCTGCTGGACTGCAGTGGTGCCAGCTTGTCCCAAGAGGCTGTGTGCCCAGGAATCGGGCCAAGCTTTGGAGACAGAAAGAGTGACCCTGGGTACCATTCTGGAGCCTACAAACAGGACAAGGGACTTTGTGTGTGCCGTCAAGCTCCTATTAGGCCCCCCTCAATCCACACCCCTCTTACTCACACAGTCCATATGCCCGTGATGGAGAAGGCTGACAGGCTGACAGGAAGGAGGATCCAGGCGGTCATGAGGGAGTGGAGCCAGGGTGGTGGTAGTTTGGGGGTAAGGACAACAGGTAGGTGGGGAAGAGGGGGCAGGCCCAGCTACCTTGAGATATTTCGGCCACAATCATCAGCTGCCCTGGCCTGGTTGGGGAGAGAGATCAAGGTCCAGGGTCTGGTGACTGGCCATCGCGGGAAGGGGAGGGGGGAGAGCTTGGGGGGAGGGAAAGGTGGGCAACACTTCATCCAGTGCTCTCCTTGGGCATCTGATTGTCCAGACTTTGGGATGAGCCCCAGCAGGATTGTGGCACCCTCTGGTTATCCATGTGGGGCCTCCACGGTCTACCCAAATGCCACGGACGCGCTGAGAGACTCGGGCAAGGCTGTAACATCTGGAAAGACAGCCACGCTCCCCGGCCTGAGGGACGCCGGCTTGGTGAAGGCTGGAGCTAGGACAATCAAGGGGACCATGCCAAGGAAAGCCTGGGAGGGTGAGCCGGGCAGAGAGAGCGGCTGCTAGTCGTTGCCGTGCGGGCAAACCACCTGACCACCGCGCCCCGGCAAAGGGGCGGGTTCTCAAGGGAAGCTTGACCCGGTCCCGTTCGCGTGGGCACAGGGACCCCAGCTTAGGTAGGTGTCTGCAGCCATCGACAACACCCCCTCCCTCCAGAGCCCAACTCCTCAAGGCGATCCCTTGGAGGCCGCGGGAGAAAAGGAGTCCGGTACGCACCTCCCCGGAGCTCTTCGCCGCCGCCGCCGCCGCTGCCGCCGCTCCCTACTCGGCCCCCTCGTGGCCGCGTCTCCAGCTGCGGCCCTCGGAGCAGCCCTGAAAGGTTTAAAGGGCCGAGCGGCCCCGCCCCTGGCGGCCCCAGGCCCGCCGCGCCGCCCGCCGGGACGTGGAGTCCGCGCAGCCCCGGCCCCGGTGCCAGAGCCCCGCCCGAGACTACAATTCCCGAGCCCCCCGCGGCAATGTCACGGGGGAAACGTGGGCGGTGCCGCAAGTCCAGGGGACCTGGGCGCCCGGGGCTATGACCCGGACACCTCTGACACCGAGATCAAGAGGGCAGTTGTCATTCCTACGGTGGGAGTGCGGGCCAGCAAGCCCCGCAGCTACGCCCGAGAATGTCGCCTGTGGCTGTCATCGTGCACGTGGCTAGAAGAAGCCTTCCTCCACTGCCTCAGCGGACTGTATGACTTTGGGGAAGCATCTTCAACTCCCTAATGTGCCCCAAGCCTGCCACTGTCTCAACAGGCATGAGGCAGGTGGGTGAGAAGCCAAGCACCAAGCCTGGGCTTGGCTTAGGAAACCCAAAGCAGGCTGGATTTGTTCTGCCCACACCACTTTGTATCCTCAGGCCCGGCCCGCCCCTTTTAGCAAATTCTGGAAAAGGGTTGCTTTCATTTTTATTTTGGGGACATACGAGAACTGGCCATAAGTCACAGTGTCCATTATGTTTCCCGTCTCAACAACATGTACTTAAAATAAGGTATAGGGTTCTAAAGGTTACCCATTCTAAATAAATACATGGAGGCGCCTGTGTAGGGCCGGTAAAGATGAAAGCAGCCAGTGCTCATTAGAGGGGAAGGTGAGGTACTCAAGTGGAATCTAGGAAGAGAAAATAGGACTATGAGGGAATAACTTATCAATCTTTCAATTGATGGAGCGAGTGTGCTCCCTGAATATTCCTTTCTTGAAAGGGTATGGTTTCTTCCGCTCACACAGGACAAGTGTTCCTGGCTCTCCCTATAAACAGTGGGGTCCTCATAAGACAGTGAATCGTTATCCCAAGGGGGGCATGATCCTAGACTCGTAGGAGTGGGAGATAGCCGCCCTGATGAAGCCAAAGGCTAGCTGCACAAAATCTCATGCTGAAAAAACCAAGAGCAGAACAATTTGTGAGCTGGGCTTCAAGAGGAGAAACTTTTCGGGGATCCAAACAGAGGACAGGAATGGCCCCAGGGAAACCACTGAATGGTCCTTTCCCTGCTTACCACAGAACTTAGTGAAAACGGGGCCAAGAAATCTATTTACTGGTCACTGTACAAGAGTAGCTGGCTGAATCGACAGGGGTGGAGGTGGGTATAAAGTCCAGCCCAGCTTCTGACCCTAGGGACAAAGGTGAATCAGTAACACAGAATATCTTCCTGTCCCACTACATTCCAACTAGCCAGGTACCTTTTTTCTTTTATCTTTAAGTGAGGCTGTGAACCACCATTGAAAGCTATTTTGGGGGAGGGGGTAGTGCCCTATTATGTAATTCCGACTAACCTCAGACGAAGGATCCTCCTGGCTTTAGCTCCAGAGTGTAAGGGTTAATTAAACACCTGGTTAGCTTGTTTTCTTAGTCCTGCAGTTGGAACTCCCTCAATTTGGCTCAATTTTTTTTTTTAAACTTGTGTGCTACAGTGTGTGCTGCTGGGAACTGAACCTGAGTCCTGTGAAGAGCATCAAGTGTTTTTAACAGCTGAGCCATTTCTCTACGTGTGTGTGTGTGTGTGTGTGTATGTAAAATTTGAGACAAGGTCTAACTATGTACAGGCTGGCTTTGGACAGATTTGCCTGGCTCCCCAGTGCTGGGATTAAAGACGTGCCCCAAACCCAGCTTAGCCTTTAACCTTTGACTGTCATCCTGCCTCTACCTCAGTACTGCCAGTGCAGCCTGTATGGGTACGCCATAGCTTTGTGGTCCCTCACACTCACTGTACTCTCCTGAGCTGGGTTTGTGTATCTCTCATCCCAGGGGAAGGTTTTGGAAGATTGCTCAAGAACCCTACTGACTCTTCTGACATGTTGTTAGGTGACTAGAACTCCAGGGCTGTGTTGCTGCAGGCACTTTTAAGTTTAATATGTCAGCTTGAATAACCCCTAAAACAAATTCTCTTGAGATACAGGTCCTGAAGAAGCCCAGGCTGTTTATGAACACCTGAAGAAGGAAGATGCCTAAGAGGACATAGCAGGACCAGACAGAGGGCTTTAAAAGTTTCAACCCTTATGTTACATGAGTCTAGCTGAAACACTCCAACCAGAACAGCTCTTAAAATAGTCAGCACAGTGAGAGGCGAGAGTTTCAGGGCTGAATGGGCAGCCGAGTGACTCTAGGACAGGCTCTTTACCTCCCTCCCCCCAAGTACACAAGAGGTTTCACAACTTTTGGTAAAAACAGTGCTGTAAAAATAGTTTATTGATTTAAAAAGTACCTTCCATGATTTTCAAACACTTTGCATAATTCATTTTATTTATACAGAAACACTGGGAACGAGAATAACATATGGCTTTTCCACATTTAGCACCATGGCATGGCCAGTACACTCATGCTTGCTGTTTGGCTTAGCTGCTCTCAAATGGACAGTGACTCTTCTGTCTCCAGCTCTTGAGCTGTTCACCACCATTCCCAACCTCTTGTTCTGTTTGCTCTGGGAAGGGAGGAACCCCTAACTAGGAAGGTTTTCACTTCTACCAACACTCTAATGCCAAGGAAATGAGGGCTGGATGCCAACAGCTCCTCAGGGATAGGACAGGGATTCAAAAGAGTTAAGGTTTCAAATAACTGTCAAAATTCCATATGCGATTTTCCCAAAAGACTCAGAGGTAGGAAAGTCATCTGTCCTTTATACAAAGGTCTCATTCAAATTTGATTTATCTGGGAAGCACCACCCTAACACACACAGGTCTTGCCAAACACACAACAGGTTGGACACTCACCACCCCAAAGAGCTTCCACTTCTCTGGGCTGCTCTAATTAGCAGTGCACCTCAGATATCCAGAGAGATGGAATGTTCTTTCACATTTATTCTAGATCCACACCTGCTGGTTAGACTGCAGCCAGTACTCTCATCATATACACTTTTATACTGTTTCCCTTCTTGCCCCACACTCGTCAGTCTTTCATGCTTGCCAGTGGGCTACAACCCCAGCTTTATCATTTATTTTTGCACAGCACAAAACCCCTCACAAAACCAATTCTCTCTCATGAATGATATACACTCGGTCCAGGAATCACAAAACTGTGAAATACAGGCTTAATTCTAGTCAAGAACTGAGAGAAAAATACCATTCCATACAGAATGGGAATGGAACTTTTTGTTTGATACAAGGTCTATGTAGTCCTGGCTGTCCTGGAATTTGTAGATAAGGCTGGCCTCAGAACTCTAGAGACCTTCCTACCTCTCCCTCCCAAGTGCTGGGATTAATGGTATGTGCCACCATGCCTGGATATAAGGCAATCCTTTTATCTCAGCCTTTCACATGCTGGCATTACCAGCATGTACCATCATACCTGGCCCAGCTTCCCATGCTCTCCTCTCCCTCCCCCAAAAAGACAGCCAGAACTATCTACTCAAATGAATGTTGATTCTGAAGCAGTTTGCTGTTAAGTCCTGCCTATGGCTTCTACTGTGCTATAACACTGGGCAGTTCTGAAAATTCACTATGGCCTGTGAGTTTTGAAATAGATAAGAGACATCTGGAAGCAGGTCTGCCAAATAAACTGGACAGTATTACTGTGTACCCCAGAATAAGCCAACGGAGCAATGAAGTTCAGCCATAAGGCTGAGGGCAGTCCCAAGAAGCATTTTAGGGATGCCTAGAAAATATCAGCTCAAACGGGCTGGCTCAGAATGACCACTCTTCATTTAGGCATAGGTCTGGGGCTTTCGGTAGTCATACAGGACAAATTAACTAAGAATCAAGAGTGCATTCTTAGCTAGAAAATCTTTTATACACACTGATAAGCAAAGTGCTTCTGGAAAAAGAGCTTAAAGAAGTTTCCATCAGTCTCCCATCTGAGGTCTTTGTGAGGACCACATAGACACATAAAAGGCCTCTACAGAACACTGTGTTCATCTATATCTTCCTTCAGCAAGAAGTGGGAATAACAGCAAATTTGTAGGTGCTGCTTCTCAGATTCTTTTTCGGGTGTTTTCAGGTTCAGTAACAGTGCTCAGGATATAGGAAGCACAGCTCTAAGAACACAGACTCCAAAGAAATGCCAATGTTCCTTGTCCAGCCAGAGTTCCAGTGAATCCTGTGTTTCAAGTCAGAATATGGACTGATGAACTGGAGACTAGAATGACCTGCAGGATGAAGACCCTGGAGGCTCTGGATGGTATCTAACCATGTAAGCCCACAGGCACTTACAGCACTAGTGCACAAGTACAGGGTGAAGGCTTTCCCCCACAGCAGACGGGATTAGGACTAACAAGCTTAAGGCACTGAACCCTGGGACCAGCTCTCCTGCTCTAGAGCATTTAGGTCCCCAGCCACCCCCAGAAGTCTGGCATGGCAAGCTGTGACTCACTGTTTTAATAAAGCAGATCCCAGCTACATTACACGTTCTCAGCAGAGTGGAGAACACAGTGGGGACCCCACATGTTCTTGAAGAGCTAAGCTACTGACCTCGTATAGTTACAATGCTCTTGAGACCCTAGAAGACAAACTCCTGGGGGAGGTTTGGTTGTGCGCTGTTTTA
The DNA here is from genome assembly GCF_963924665.1 of Micromys minutus. Classification (NCBI taxonomy): domain Eukaryota; kingdom Metazoa; phylum Chordata; class Mammalia; order Rodentia; family Muridae; genus Micromys; species Micromys minutus. The sequence continues at coordinate 13,554,840 of NC_137953.1, forward strand.
AGACTCACATTTCAAATTGCTGAAGTTAGGCTCTTGTGTCAAATCTTAGGTGCCCCTGAATTCCTGTGCACAGGATGTCTGGTGGACTTCAGACCTTAGCCTAAGCTTGTGTTGGGAAATGTCCCCTGTTGGAAAGACGCTATGTCTGGAGATCTTTACCCAAAGGACCTAAGTTAAGTTACATTTACTTAGTTTTTTCTTGGGACAGCTTAGGTTGGTCTTTAACTTGCAGCCCTCCTCATACTTTGGCCTCTTTCATGCTGGGGTTCAAGAGTGTATCATCAGACTCAGACACATTCTTAGGAGGCATGAGAGAAGAAAGTGTGGGGCAGAGAAAGGGTCATTTCCCTTCCTCTATGTTCCTTCCCACCCCGGGACAATTACAGCTGTTGCCAACTCTTCCAGCTTCAGTAACTCGCCATTGCTAAACCACAACAGGAGAGCTGCTTTTAAGTCTGCTTTGCTAATTCCCCTTTAGTTTGAGCAGAGGGTGGTCTGTTTACAGCTGGGGGGTAAATTTAGCAAGCCCAGCCAAGATAGGCTTTGCTTTTTCAAACTTTTTTGTTGTTGTGTTTGAGATAGGCTCTCCCTACTGCTTATCTGTCCTGGAACTAGATGTGTCTGGATGTAGACCAACCAGGCTGGGCCTTGAACTCACAGAGATCCACCAGTCTCTACCTCCATACTGAGATTAAAGGCAAGTACCACCACGATTAGCAGGGCAGGTTTTCAACTAAGGACTGCAACTTAGCTTAGCATCTTCTTCCTGGGTCTCCAATATAGTCTACATAGACAGTGCAAAGCAGTGAGGCCCATGTAGCTTGGGAAGGCCACGGAAGGGCAAGGAGATGTGTTTCCACATAGGCCTCAAAACCAAAGCTCTCCTGTTGTATTGGCATCAGAATGGCTTGGCGAACTTGTTAGGAAGACAGGCTCCCAGAAGCCCCACTTCTAAATTCCTGAGTGGCAGAGAAACAGTTGTGTTGTGGGTGGGGGTGGGGGAAATGGATTCTACCCAAGGCAAAAAGATAGGAGAAAGGACAACTGGAAACAGATCTAGGGAAAAATGAGTGGAAGAAAGCAGAAACACGAAGGGGCCTGACAAATGACCTCATTAAGACAGCAGCACATAGGCAAAGGCTTCAGAAAGTCTGGCTCTCCCTGAAGTCTCTGCTCCCCAAACACCAAGTTAGCTAAAGCTGTCATAAAATTCCAGAATGTTAGGTTAGATCAATGAGACAAGAAAGAATGGCTGCTGGGAGGTAGGTCAGATGTGGTCCTACAAGACCCTCGTGGATACAGCAGCTTAGAGAAGGAGGACAGGATCCCTGAAGACCACACAGATTCATCCTGGTACCCCCAAACTAGAGGTGAGCCAGGTGCAGTGAATTCTGCCTTCAACCAGTCAGTGTTGGCTCTGGCGCTTTGCAAGTTCCTCCTGGATGCGCAATCTGAGGGCTTCTCGCATGGCTGGATCCAGAGGTGTGTGTGCCGAAACTTCCTCACTCACCCTTCCGGGATCATCGTCCTACGTGGAGGAAGAGTCAGGAAGCTGAGAGCCTGGCCTCTCTCAGAAAAGTGCTGCCCTAGTCCTAGACAGCATTCTCACAGAACCGTTTGGCTTAAGGCTTCTCGTTCCTCAGGAGTCTCCTGTAACAGTGATTCTCAACTGAGGGTCACAAGTTTTCCCTGCTCCCCCAGCTAGGAATTTCTGTGTGCTGAGAATACCTGATGGGAAGACATGTTTTTCCACTGGCCCTGAGATTAACAATGGCTCAGGAACAGGTGGTAGTTTCCATCATGACCCAGGACCGTCAAGCTGTTTCCAGAAGGCATACCTGATATACAATAACTGACGTGACCTCTCCACTGTCCGCCTCATATTCTAAACAGAAGAGCTGGCGGCCAGGAGGCTCCAGCTCAGAGCTTCCACTACTGCTGCTTTCACTGGACTCCTCACAGTCTGGGTTGACTGACTGGGTAGAGCCATCTGTAAGGGCAAACCAGAATGAGAGGGAATAGGGGGATGCTGCTAAAATCCCTGCCCACACAAACTATCAGAAAAAGAACACCAAGAAATCCTCCAAGCTTTCGGCAGACCCTGGGTATTGTATTTATATGTGTGCACACAGCGTGTGTGGTGTGTGTGTGTTCTTAGGGGAACTGTCAATCAGGATTTTAACTTCTCTCTCTCTCTCTCTCTCTCTCCACTCTAGCATCATTCTGTTAGAAAGTAAGTACAAGATGCATATGTCTCCTGATATCACCGGAAGATACTGAAAGGGTGGACGGAGCTCTGCTTCAGTTCAAATCCAGGTGCTATTTACTAGCTTTGAGATGTTGGACAACTTATTCACCTCTTTGAATAGTAAGTAAAACAGACATAATAGTTTTTAGATTAATGGTGTCCTATGTTCTCAGTGAGTTAATGTACTAAATATCTAAACCCTCTGTAAATAACAGCCCACAAACTTAGTGTGATATGTTAGTAAACATGAGTTCATGGTCACAGGAAAGCCAAGAAAAGGCCATTTACTGGGTTCATTTCATTTTATGTACTGATCCTTTTTGTTAGTTTGTTTTGCTTTTTGGTTTTGGTTTTTGTATCTTTTTAAAATCTCAGCCAGACTTTCTCTCTTCCAGGTGGCAGAAATATTAAAACACAGCATGACAGACCACTAGTGGACAGCGATTCCTGGCCGGGTCCCAGGTACCTTATGTAACAGTGTTGTTTAACTGGGGTCACTGGCCCTGGAGCGGAGAAGTGGGGGCGCTGACGTGGATGCAGTGGCTTCTGTAAGGGCCGGGTGAGCAGGAGCCCTGACGCAAAGAAGAGGGGCTTGCCCAGGGGGCGGGGCCAAGAGCGGGCGGCTGCTCACCTCGGTGGCGCGGCAGGTACACCTGTAGGTCTGGCTTGCGGGGCCGCGTGGGTGCGGGCGTGTGGCGCCTCCTCGCCTTCTCCTTGGCCGCCTGCTTCACCTTCTTGTCGTAGTCGTCCCTGCGGGGAGCCGAGCGGGAGTCAGGCGCTGTCACCCGGCCGAATCGGCCGGGCCGGGCCTTGGGGCGGGGCGGTACCGAGCGATCTGGTTCCGACGGATATGGTGTACGAAGCCGTGGCTCATGTCCAGACGCCCGCCGGGCTTGCAGCACAACCCCGAGCCGGGATCCCGTGCCGCCTCCATTCGGATCCTGGGTACAGAACCGCCGCAACAGCCACAACGGCCGCGGAACTCAGGCCGCCGGAAGTGGACCACACGACTTCCGGCTCCGATGCCCTTTCTTCCGGTTGCGTAGGGGCGGGTGCGGCGGAGCGTGAAATTTGAGGGTGAAACCTGAGAACCTTGATTTGTGGATCCCTATTAGAACTGGAGGTTCGCTTTTTTTGTAATATTATTACCTGTACAAAAGAAGAATTGTATAACGAGTACCAGGACATGATTTTTAAAATTCGAGTCATCCACGAATACCGAAAGTGCTCTCTATTAGTCTAGAGATGTTGGCTTCCTTTTCTAGCCCTTTAAAAACTACGTTCTTTAGTACAATAAGCTTCATTATGAGATCAAATATGTGTATATATGTATTGTGTGTATCTGCTTTGCTCCTATCTTTAAAGCTAGATTCTGCTCATGAGGAAGTTATATTTTGTCATCCCCATCACCTTTGCTCCATTTTCTCTTCTTTTAGACCCCTTCCTTGCCTCCTCTAGTTCTTCCCCCACCACACACACTTAAATGTAGGTCCTTCTTATGGAAAAAGCATGTAATATTTGTGATTCATCTTTCCAAATTGTACTGAATTCGCTTAACATCTCCCAGTTCACCATTTACCTGCCAGTGGCATTTCTTTCTTTATGGCGGAATTAAAAAAGTTATACATGCCACTTGGTTGACTCTTTAATCCAACTGTGCCTAAGTGTCCTTATTTTTGTGGTTGTTGTGTGTGTAGGCTAGAGGACACCAGGTGCTCTGGTCTGTATTCTCTACCTGTTCCTTTGAGATAGGGTCTCTCACTCAACCTGTAGTTAAGCTGACAGCCACAAAGACCTAGTGGTCCACCTGTCTTCACTTCCCAAAGGACTAGGATTATAGGCTTGTGTAGGCCACGCCCACTCTAGGCTTTTTATATGGGTTCTGGGGATTTGAACTCATGCTTGGACAGTAAGTATTCTCACCGACTGAATCAATCTCTGTAGTGAACATACTAAAAACATATATCTCTAATAGGCACCGAGGCAGACAAGTGCTCAGGTAGACAAGTTTTTCCTACCCGTACCCAGTCCCTATTTCAGCCACATTGGAGCTGCACTGCTGGGGTCCAGATCACTTGCCTGACTGTCCATGGAAGGAACCAAGGCTTTTAAGGGTCTAACAATGTATAGCCTTCTTTCTTACCTTCTGGTGTGTAGCCTAGGATAGTCTTGAACTAACTAGGTAGCTCAGTTGGCCTTAAACTTTGGGTTTCTTTTTGCCTCAGCCTGTGTATATAGTTTTTCAAGTTTTCAGTTTAAAATGTAAAAATCAGAAACTCATCATCTAGAGGAGTGACAAAGTCTAGTACATTTGATGGGACGTTACAATGAGAGTAAAGGAACAGACTATAGTGAATGAGAGAGCTGGCCAGAAAGAGGAAATAGCGACTCACATTTGAGCACAAAACTCTAGGAAATGTAGGCACCGTTGTGGTTTGGGTGGAATTCTACATGGGCACAAGGACATTTCTGGGGTCAGATAAGCTTCTTCTCTTGGTTATGACAGTTCACACGTGTCTCTTTAGTACATTATACATGTCAAACGTGTACTATCCTGTATATCAATTATACCTCGGTGGATCTGTTCAAATAGGCAAGGACTAAGGAAGGCATGACTCAGTGGTAAAGCTGAATTTGAAGTTTTATTAGCTAAACAATAAATGCACCTTAACAGAGTATTTGCAAACTCCCTTTTTCAAGAGCCCTTTACATATGCTACCAATTGAAGTTCCCAGGTGCAAGCCTGAATGGAGGAGTTAATTTGGGAATACTGGCTCCTTTTCCTGTTTAGGTCATCAGCCCCTGATCGGGAACGTCTCTGGATTGTGATTTCGAGACACAAACTGTCCTGAAGATATCTCGGGTCAAATTCTAGCTTCTCTTTTCCTACAGTTACCGTAGCCTGTGAAAGGTTCCTAGTTAAGCTGCAAAGAGAAGATGGACAAAGTGTGTTCACACTGTCTCAGTTGGGCTAGCAGCACCTATACCAGTTTATAAGCCTGTATTGTCCCTCACAGCGACTCGTAGCGAGCTCGTAGCGCTGATTGGCTGCTTGCCGTCCGTACTCGGCGCCGGCGCGGAAGCTCCTAACCGGCGGTGGCGATGTCTAGCCGGTCCAAACGGCAGTCTCATGGTTCCACCCGTGGGAAGCGCGAGTCCGAGTCTCGAGGCAGCTCGGGCCGCATCAAGAAGGAGCGAGACCGCGAGAAGGAGCCCGAGGCGGCGAGCTCTCGGGATAGCCCGGTCCGCGTGAAGCGGGAGGCCGAGCCGGCTCCGCGAGAGGTCCCGGCGCCCGCGCTCCCGGTCGCGCGGGTGAAGCGTGAGCGCGAGGCCGACGAGGACTCGGAGCCCGAGCGGGAGGTGCGAGGTGCGCGGGGCCGGGCCGGGCGCGTCCCACACCTTCGTCAGCTTTCTTCTCTCCTCCTACTTTTTGAGACAGGTCTCAGGAACTTGTCCAGAGATGGTCTTAGGCTCCTGACACTTTTGCCTTCTGGTCTTGAGATCTGAGATGCTCAATTTTCGTCTGCTTTTCCTTCCTACCGCCTCCCTGCCGAGGCTTGAATCTAGACTGCCTGCCTTCAGATGAAGACAACTTAAACGTTGTCACGATAAACCACAGCGTCTCCCCGTTATCGAATAGCTCACGTGGGTCAGGTGCTCTGCATATAACTGTACAGATGTTTCCCTTCTCCAGTTTTTTTTCTCCCCGCAAATTTCTAAGATTCAGAGTCAAGTTGTAATTTCTGGAACAAGGCCGTTAGTCGAGTCCCAGTGAACCAGACTGAAGTATTGACCTTGTACTAGTTGAATAGTTTGGAGACACTTCTGCTTCTTCTGGGTTTTGCATGGGGGGTTGTTCCATGTTGTTTTGTAAAGGATGTTGATGTAATGAACAGCCTTGGGAGACAGATTGTATTATTCCATATAGCAAAAGAAAGTAAAGTTACATGAAGATATAGTCCCCTTAAGGGCAGGGATCTTCTGTAATGCAACCCACTGTGAGCACTGGGTCTTTTTCTGTTTAGTTGTGGGACTTAACTCTAGGATCTGGCAAAGAATTTGATACTGTTATTGCTTTAATAGACTCATTGTTTTTAGTCTGTGATCCTGTGGCTTCTGTCAGCATCCATGAAGCTGTAGCAAGCTAACACATTAGGGTTAACTTTAAGTAGAGTTAACACATTAGGATTAACTCTCAGAATCATCACAGGTCTTGGACTAATAGTAGATTTAAGGTTGTTCATCTTATCTTAGTACTTGTGATATATTTCATGATACCTTTCATGCCTAGTTGATATTTACTTACTTATTTAGGCGGACTCTTAATAAGTATCTGGCTGTCCTGGGACTTTTTCTGTAGACCTGGAACTCTAGATTTCACCTAGCTTACCTTCTCAAGGGCTAGGATTAATGGTGTGCACCACTATACCTGGTGGAAAAAATGTTTAATACATTTATTTATATATGTGTAAGCATGTACCAAGATATACATATGGAGGTCAGTGGGCAACTTGTGGGAGTCAGTTCTCTCTTCCTACCCTGTATGTCCCAGGGACTGAACTCAGAAGTTGGTTTGTACCAAGCACCTTTACTAAGCCATCTCACTTGCCTGGATTCCTTTATGTAATATATAAATTAATTCTTTGTTGATTATATATGTCATAGCTCTACTCTTCGTTTGCAACTTTTTTTCACTAGTGGCCTTTTTTGAATGAAAAAATGAAAAGTAAAAGCTCATCTTAATCTTAGTGATCAAGCTTTCTCTTTCCCGTGATTTTGTTTGTTTTATACCTGTGATTTGAGGACAGCCTCCTGTCCTTCATTTATAATGTTGGAGCACATCTTGCCTGTGCTAGTTAGTGTTCTGCCACTGTGTCTCTTTCCACCATTGTAAAGCCTGTGATGGATTTCTTCTCAGCAAAGAATGGCCGAGTGGATTCTGAAGACCGGAGGAGTCGTCACTGTCCATACTTGGACACCATTAATAGGTCAGTGATGCAGAGAGGGTGAGGACAAGTCTTGGTGAGGTATCTCAGTAGTGGAGCACTTGCCTGACATGCCAGAAGTCTAAGGCTTAATCACCAATGCTATGCAAACAAACATCCGTGGGTTTTAAATTTTATTTTATGTGTATTGGTGTTTTGCCAGCATGTCTGTCTATATGAGGGTGCCAGACCCCCAGAACAGCAGTTACAGACAGGTGTGAGCTGCCATGTGGGTGCTAGGGACTGAATAACTGGAAGAGCAGCCAGTGCTCTGAACTGCTGAGCCATCTCTCCAGCCCCATCTGTAGATTTTGAGGTGCAGAATACAGTAGAAAATTCTCTAAGCTGAACATTGAAGAATATTCAAACTTTCCTCCTTTTATGCCTGTCTGCCTAGAAAATTGTGCTAGAGTTAGAGGAGTGAGCCACTATGAAAAGGTTCTTTTATATCTGTCGGGTGAGTGGAACCAGAAATCCCTAATATATGCCAAAATCTGGCTGTTCAAGTTTTTGTAAACTGCCGTTTTCACATATAATCTATGTAGATTACTAATCTCAAATGTAGTATCAGTGCTATGTAAAATAGTTGTCATGTGTCATTTAGGGGTAAAAGCCTGTTGATGGTTAGTGCAGATACGGCTTTATCTTTGTCCAGTGTTGATCCATGGGTTTTTGAATCTAATGAAAAGGTGTGTCCTGGGTATTTGTGTTTGATGCTGACAGTTTGAGCCTCCTGTGGTGGTGTGCTGGGTAGAGGTACATGGTTTATGTGTAGTTGCTACAGCATTCTCGTGTGTGTGTGTGTGTGTGTGTGTGTGTGTGTGTGTGTGTGTGTGTGTGCGTGTGTGTGCGTGTGTGCGTGTGTTTGTGGGGGGTGCGTTGTAGAACACAGAGCCAGTGCCACCTCACCCTGTCTTTGTGCTCTGCCTCTCAGGAGTGTGCTGGACTTCGACTTTGAGAAGCTCTGTTCCATTTCTCTCTCACACATCAACGCATACGCCTGCCTGGTGTGTGGCAAGTACTTTCAAGGTAAGGAAATGGCGAGACGGGTAAGCATGTTAAGTTTGTGAAGCTGCCTTTTTCCCCATCTTTATTTCCAGGAAACTGGAGAAGGTTCTTTTCTTCATCAGAGTTGAGCACATCTGGAAGGGAGAAAGCTCTATGAAGAAAGACTAGCTCTCCAAACAACAAGTTTTAAAGCTTCTTTCTTTTTTCTTTTCCCCTCCCTCTCTTGCTCCCCCTCTTCCTTTTGGTATTGGGCATTGAACCTAAGTTTTCAAACATGGTGGCAAGTACTCTACCACTGAGCTGCCTCCCTAGCCCCTGGGTTTCCAAGTCCAGTGCTTTCTGCATTTATAGTTTTATTGTTTTGAGATGGGGTCTGAGTTCATAGGCCAGGCTTCCTTAAACTTGGGTCTCCTCCCCAGGTTTCCTCATGTTTAGAATCCTTATCCAGTTCTTTTCTGAAGATGTAATATTTTAACTCATTTAGACCAAGGAAGTAGTGAGTACATTTCATAGTATACTGGTGATGTGAAAAAGAGAAGCCACATTCTTTGCTTCTGTAGGGAGCTTGTATGAAGTCAAGACTGCACATGAAACAATCAAATAAATCCCACAAGAGCATCAGGATTTCTGCTAAACTTTATAGCAGAGCTTACAAATGAGGACAGAAAGGGGAGACATACTCGAAGGTCAGTTTTTGTCCCCCTTTGATATTTTGAGACAGGATAAACATAGATGGGAGGCCTCAGGCATAGCTTTGCTTTTATATATATTTGTATACTTACCAAAAATGTAGTCTTGGCTTTTCCTAGTTTTTGATACATGTGAAGTTGGTTTATGTGTCTACTTTATATTGAAAGTGATTTCTCTAACTTAACATTTTTCTGGTTCTCTTTGAGAGAGAAGTTTATGTAATTTCATGGAAGGTGTAGGACTTTGTTTCTGCTTTTAACAAACATGTTTTGCACAAAATAATGAAATGGAGTAAACCTGATTTGTGCCATTCTAGGCCTTTCTTTGATAGCTTTTTTCCTTTCCCCACAGGCCGGGGTTTAAAGTCTCATGCCTATATCCATAGCGTCCAGTTCAGCCACCATGTTTTCCTCAACCTCCACACTCTCAAGTTTTACTGCCTTCCCGACAACTATGAGATCATCGATTCCTCGCTGGAGGATATTACGGTATGTGTCCCAGGCTGCTGGTGAGGGCATGCTGTTTTGTGAGTTGTCCCAAGGATCCCTAGAAAGTGCCCTATAAGAGGTCAGGGAAGTCTTTGGAGGGAGAGCAAAAGGTGAAATTCAAGATTTCAAAGTAAGTTCATGATAATTATTCTGTGACTAGGGAGATCCATTCCTGCCCACACAGTCCTGGGGAGGCTTGGAATCTTGGTGCCAACAGAGAAGGAGGTGCTCCTCTATTTTTGAGCTAGATACATATGACACCTCACTGGAGACTCAGGGTCATAGTCCTTAGGCTCCTGTGGTTTCTGACAGTCATGGAGCTGACCAAGTTGTAGGGCTGAAGAGAGACCTGAGATTCAGTAATTCAGGGTTAGACATGAATCTCTGGATGAGCACCAGGGAGGACTTCCTGTGTTACCTTGTCTTCATCCCTGTGGGGCCCTAGGGATGTGTGGGGCATTCATGACCAGGGTGTTTTAATTTGGGTAGAAATTGCTGTTCTGGATAGGTCTTAAGAGTTTTTGTACAACTTAGAATTTTCTTTTGCTTGGCAGTATGTGTTGAAGCCTACTTTCACAAAGCAGCAAATTGTAAACTTGGACAAGCAAGCCAAATTGTCCCGGGCATATGATGGTACCACTTACCTGCCAGGGATTGTGGGACTGAACAACATAAAAGCCAACGACTATGCAAATGCTGTGCTGCAGGTAGGCTCAAGAGGGAACACTGGGGAGGAAAGACTAGCATCGAGATGGTGGTCGTCAGGAAATTACTGCTTTCTTAGAGAGTGCAGTCAGAAGGTCTGCGTGAGGATGCCACTTGACCATTTGTTCTGCACCCAGCAGAACACTCCCTCTCTCTGGTCAAGGGGATGGCTACCACATGCGGAGATTTTCTTCAGCCTCTAGGTTATGGCTCCTGAAGTTTCCAGGTAATAACAGGTAGAAACTGTTACTAGGCAATGCCAAAATTAAACATGATAGTTGAATTTGCGTTTCTTTCCCTCCTTCCCTATCTCCTTTTTTCCTTCCTCCTTTCTGTGTTCGTATTTTTACTATATTTGCCTGTGCATGTGTGAGTGCAGGTGCTGGTGGAATGCAGAGAAAGGTGTTGGAGTTACAGGCAGTTGTGAGCTGCTAAGTGCTCCCAAGTGCTGGGATTCCAGAGTTGTGCTTTTTTAAAAAAGTCCTTCCTAGTGTACATGTTCAGTAAGTGTTTGCCAGCCTTTATTTTGTGTGACTCAGTGAAGGACATCTTACTGAGCTCTGGAAGCATTTTCAGAGGGTCTTTTGAAGGCCTTCCTAGGTCTGTCCCAGGCTTTGTCTGACTGTTAGCTGGAACAGCTTGATCATAAGGGGTCCTTCAAGGGGCTTTGTGTTAACTAGTGTGCCCAATTTCCAGGCTCTATCTAACGTTCCTCCTCTTCGGAACTACTTCCTGGAGGAAGATAATTATAAGAACATCAAGCGTCCTCCGGGGGATATCATGTTCTTGTTGGTCCAGCGTTTTGGAGAGCTGATGAGAAAGCTCTGGAACCCCCGAAACTTCAAGGCACATGTTTCTCCTCATGAGATGCTTCAGGCTGTCGTACTTTGTAGCAAGAAGACTTTCCAAATTACCAAACAAGGTAAGAAACAAGTCACCCTCCTCTCTGACTTGAGGACAGCATATCAAGACTGATGAGCACTTTCATTCCCACTGCTGGGAAGGAAGGCTCTGTTTCATGGAGAGTGGGTTAGCCTCCTCATTCTTTCCTGATCAGTGGCTCCTGTGTAGAGAAGCCAAAGAAGATTGCAGCTGAATGAATACGAACTGTTTCATTTGACAAAATAATGGCATTGTTAATGGGCAACCTGGGCACGAGCCTGTGCCGCTCACCTTGTGTTTCCCACGGCTACTCAGGGAACTGTGGACTCTGTCTCTCAGAGCCCAGTCCTGACTGCTACGAGTGAAGTCCCTGTGTCCTAGGCACTCCCACGTCACATCCCTTTGTTCAGAGACAAGGACTCACTCTGGAGCCCACTGTGTGAACCAGGTTTGCCTCAAATTTAAACTCCACCTGTCTCATCTCCCCATTATTGGGTCATTCTATACTTTTCTTTTCTTGCTGAAGTTTTAGAGCTGTGGCGGTAAGGAATATGATCATTTTCTTTATGAGCTCCCTGGCTAAATGGGGAAGGTTATTGTATAGGAAGGTAGTCGGAGTGTGTTAAGTGCTATGATAAGGAAAAGCAGAGGTTCCACCTTGTGGAACAGAGACCTAGCTGAACATCTGAAGAGTCCTGAGTGTTAGGTAGACAGGAGGTGGTGGGTTGGTGATGGGTGTGCAAGTCAAGCAGGCATAGAGGTGTCAGCGTATAGTTCGGCGTGCACTGAAGTGTCCAGCACAGAGAGTAAGTAGTCATGTCTCAGATTCCACGTAGGAGGATTTTTCAGTTTATGTGTCTTTGTAAACATGTTTATAATTCCCAGCACCTTGGAGGTGGAGACAGGAGTTCAAGGTCACCTTTAACTATATGAGGTTTTTTTCCTAAAATCCAAAAACAAAGTTAAAGCTCCATTATTCTGATAAATTACTTAGATAGAGGGAAATTCAGTGGCTTGCATTTTTAAAATTTTTATTATTTTATGTGTGTAAGTGTCTAGCCTGTATGTATAAATTCGTGTACCATATGGGTGCCTGGTAACTGAGGAGGCCAGATGAGGGTGTCAGATCCCCACAAACTGGAATTATAGACAATTATTAACTGCCATGTGGGTACTAGGAAACAAACCTGGGTCCCCCTGAAAGCAACAAGTGCTCTAAAGTGCTGAGCCATCTCTCCAGCCTTCTCTACTTCACACACCTTTTTCTTCTTCCTTTCTTTTTTCTTTCTTTCTTTCTTTCTTTCTTTCTTTCTTTCTTTCTTTCTTTTCCTCCTCCTTGTTCTTTTTTTTTTTTAAACAGATTTAGTTCATTTATTTTGTCTTTTATAAAAACCCTTATGTGGTAGCCACAGCTGGAGCCTGGGTCCTCTGAACAGAGACTCTGGTGTGGGTTTTCACAAGATGATCAGTGAATTCCTGATAAGGAGACTTGGTGAACACAGTTTCTTTCCAGAGGTCAGGGGTCAAGTAGCTGTACATTTTTGAGATGGCATCAAAGGTGGCCTTGGCAAAGTTGCCCAGGGTGGCAGTGCAGCCTCTGGCTGAAGTGTAGCAGTCATCTATACCGGCCATCATCAGAAGCTTCTTGGGCACAGGAGCAGAGACAATGCCAGTGCCTCTGGGGGCAGGAATGAGACGCACCAGCACAGAGCCACAGCGGCCTGTCACCTTGCATGGGACAGTGTGGGGCTTGCCAGTCTTGTTCCCCCAGTAGCCTCTCCTCACAGGGACGATGGAAAGCTTGGCCAGGATAATGGCCCCTCGAAATGCAGTGGCAACCTCCTTGGAGCACTTAACACCAAGACCAACGTGACCATTGTAGTCCCCAATAGTGACGAAAGCCTTGAACCTGGTCTACTGGCCAGCCTGGGTCTGCTTCTGCACTGGCATGATTTTCAGAACCTCATCCTTTAGAGATGCACCCAGGAAAAAGTTGATCATCTCAGACTCCTTAATGGGCAGGGAGAACAGGTAGATCTCCTCCAAAGACTTGATCTTCATGTCCTTAACCAGGGTGCCCAGCTTGGTGACGGGGATCCACTCCTTGTCTTCAGCTTTACCTCCACGAGCCTTGTGGCCTCGGCCTCGACCCCTAAGACTGCTGCCGTATCCTCCGCGGAAGCCACGGCGGAAGCCACCGCGGCCTCCTAAGCCTGGGCCCCTGGGTCCTCCGGGCCCTCCCGCTGCACCGGCGTCATCCGCCATTTGGTGTTTTCCCGAAGAAGAAGAAGCTTCTTTTTTTTTTTTTTAACATTTATTTATTTAATGTATGTAAGTACACTGTAACTGTCTTCTGACATACCAGAAGAAGGCATCAGATCCCATTACAGATGGTTGTGAGCCACCATGTGGTTGCTGGGAATTGAACTCAGGACCTCTTAGTCAGTGCTCTTAGCCAATGAGCCATCTCTCCAGACCTGCATCTTACTGTGTAGAGCAGACAGGCTCGGAACTCACAGAGCCACCAGCCTCTGCATCCTATGTGCTGGAAATAAAAGCATGTGCCACCATGCTTGTCTAGTAAAGGCGCTCAGAATCCCAGGTATTTAAGGAAAGGAGCACTAGAGCCTGATAAGGCCAGTCGGTAAGGAGCTGATATGCTTCGTTTAGGATTTTAGGATAACAGAATGATTCACTTGGGAGTGGACAGTGCATGTTGATCAGAACCCTTCATTTATTCCCAGATGAGCAGACATTGCTATTTAAGCATAGTGTTTCACAGTTTGCAGCAAGACCAATAACACCTTACACTTCTGAATAAGGGACCACTACCTCGTGGGCTAGAACCATCTGATCCCAACATCTAGATTCATAAGCCATTTTGTTTCTGGACCAACTCTGAGGTTGTTTTGATTTTTAAGATTTGTTTTATTTTTAAATGTGTATGGGCTGTGGGTTTGTGCATATTTGTGCAAGTGTCCGTGGATTCTAGAAGAGGGTGTTGCATCCCCTGTAGCTGGGGTCACAGACAGTGCACTGTGGCTGCTGGGAACTGAACTCAGGTCCTCTGTACAAAGCATTGGGCTCTCTTTTGTTTTTTATGACAGGGTTGCAATAAGATACGATATTTTTGTAGAGAAATTTATTTTGTGTGCCATGGATGGTTGTATCTTTCAGCCTTCCCTTTAGCTTTTGATAGCTTTGCAAAGAAATCGTAACCCTAAGAATAAGCTTATGCTTACCTAGCTTCTTCTGTCTGAGCACAGTCTTCTCCAGTGTCTGAGACATGGGTATTGTCAACTACTTAGATGTATGTGGTGTTTATGGAGAAGTTTTTACTCTGGTCATTGTAATTAAAGAGTGTGTTGGGGGGAGTGGAGGAAAGTAATTTTGTAGAGTTGTCAGGCCTTTGGAATGGAGTTAAAAAGACTATATAGTCTTACAGATTTCAACTAGATGAACAGAGAGGAAGTAAATGGAGACAGACATTTGCTGAGAAATACCTGAGAGGTAGGCAGTTAGTCTCTTCTTAGGCACTCTTATCATGGGCTAGGAATGTTGCTGTTCCCAGAATCCCTTGTTCTACAGTGTATGTAGATGCCTTTTTAATACTAGCACCAGAAGTCACCTTCCTGAAACACAAGAGTCTTTGTAAGATAGGGAAGGGAGGAAGTCAGAGCTACTTTGGAGAAGCGGATGTTACAAGGTCTTCATTCATTGCTATCATAGGGTGATGAGATACATTCTGGGACAATGGCAGGGTCACCAAAGTCCCTTGAGAGAAAGAGGACTGAAGAGTAAGCTTGGCCCTGAGGAGTGTGGGGTTTGTGGTCCGGTAGAGGAGGATGCATGAGTGTGTGGTATGTGACCAGTGGCTGGAGAGGACGAGGAGGCCATGGTGGTTCCCTTCCTGCCTCTGAGCTTCAGCGTGTCCTCCTCCTTTCCCCAGGGGATGGAGTTGACTTCCTGTCATGGTTTCTGAATGCTCTGCACTCAGCCCTGGGAGGCACTAAGAAGAAGAAAAAGAGTAAGTCATGATGCTTGTCAAAAGAGTCCTGTTTTCTTTTTTCTCAAAAACTTTTTTACAACTTCTATCCTTTTCATTCGTGTTTGTTTCTGAGACAGGGTTTCTTTATGTGGCCTTGGCAGTCCTAGAACTACTCTGTAGACCAGGCCTCGAGAGTGCTGCCTCTGCCTCCTGAGTGCTGGGATCAAAGGCGTGCAGCACCACTGCCCGTGTTCTTTTCATTCTTAGCTTTGGGTGGATCAGTTGAGGGTTCACATGCATTGTACTACCTTCCTCATTTGGAGACAATGTCTTCCTGAGCCCAGGCTATCCTGGAACTCCGGTTCTTGCTGTCTTAGTTTTCTCCATGCTCAAATGACTGATCCTTTGCTTCCACCTCCCAAATGTCAGGTGACAGGTGTGTGCCATTAGGCTGTTAGAATATGGTTACATCCTCAGCTTATTTTTTCTCACTTTGTTTTGTTGTTTTATATTTTCCTTTTTTTTTTTTTTTAATCTTTGAAATACAGTCTTGCTGCATATTGCAGACTAGCTTGGACTTTATGATCCTCCTGACACAGCTTCCCAATACTGAGATTATAAATATACACCCCCATGCCTGGCACTGGTGGTATTTTAGGCAGAGATGCCCGGAAGCTACTGTGTTAAGTGAAGTAAGCCAGACAGAAGTCATGACTGTGTTATCACTCCAGAAGAGATCTCCCAGCAGCTGAGAGTAGAATCCTAGTTACCAGAGGCCTGAGGCTAGATGGACTCAGACGGAGGAGTTAGCAGGAAGAGGAGTTCTCAATGTTTTTGATACAGTAGAGTGACAGTGGTTGCCAGCCACTGACTGTATACTTCAGTGTAGCTGTTAGAGAGGATTTTGAATGTTTTGAGCACAAGGAACTGATAACTGTTCAGAGATGGATATGCCAGTTAGCTCAGCGTTCACTGAAATAGCACTCTGTCCCATTGAAAGTCCCTCACCTGCTCAGATTAAAGCTTTATTTACTCAGTGTGCCTGCAGGAGTGTGTAGTACAAGAGCCCTCAGAGGTCAGGATGTCACAAGCCCCAAGAAAGCTCTTTGTTGTGCTGTGGAGGTGGGATGAGGGCTCTATCTGCATGTACACCTGCGTGCCAGAATCTATGGCTATGAGTCACCCTGTGGTGGCTGGGAATTGAACTCATGACTCCTGGAAGAGTAGCCAGAGCTCTTTCTGAGCCATCTTTCCAGCTCCCTTGTTTATAGGGTTTTTTGGTTTTTTTTTTTTTGAAACAGTGTTTCTGCGTAGTCCTGGAACTGGCTCTGAACACCAGGCTAGCCTTGAACTCACACAGATCACCTACCTCTGCCTCCCAAGTGCTCGGATTGAAGACAAGTACCACCACCCATTGGCCAAAACATTTTCCAACAATTCAGAAATGGATAGAATTATGCCCTAGAAATCTCCATTCAATTATTCAGTATTTTATGTGCATGAATATTTTGCTTGCTTTTTGCTATGTTTCATGTGTGTGCCTGGTGCCTTCAGAGGTCGAAAGATGGCATTGGAGGCCCTGGAACTAGAGTTGTGGGAGATTGTGAGCCACCATGTGGGTGCTGGGAATCAAACCTGGGTCCTCTGTAAGAGCAAGTGTTCTAAGCTGCTGTGCCAGCTCTCATGCTCATTCTCACTCTCCTGTCTGTCTGTCTGTCTGTCTGTCTGTCTCTCCTCTCCCTCCGCAAGTGTGTGTGTGTGTGTTTAAGCTGTGTAAGCCACTCATTCATTTCAAATGCACATTTTCCCTTTTTCATGACCCAGCCCAATGTTCAAAGAGTGTCCTGTGGAAAAGCTATAATGTAATTACTTAGATAATTATACCATTACCATGATGATAGCTGTTATAAGGTGAACCTTCTGTGCTTAGAGAGAACCTGAGTCTACACTAGGAGATTCTTGTTTATACCAGAAATTTAGAAGTTGGGGATGTGTTCCTGACATGCTTTCTGGCCTCACAGACTTTGTGTTTTTCTTTTTACTTGTACAGCTATTGTGAATGATGTTTTCCAGGGATCAATGAGAATTTTCACCAAAAAGCTTCCTCATCCTGATCTGGTGAGTATCCAGAACAGTCTTAGCTCCTCGGGGGCCTGGGAAAGAACAGCAGCTTGGAGAGTGGACAGAATGTATCCCACAAGGAAGTTCCACAAAACACTTAGAGTCCTGGCCTTATTGTGGTAATGTGCTGTAACTCACAGTCTGTGGTTGGTAGTCTGTGGCTAAAGTGTCCGACCACTGAGTGCTACTGGTATGATTTTCATAAGGCTCAGCCCAGCTTCTTGTGTAATATGAGAACTTTTAAAACAGTCTGCTAAATAAATAAAACCTCTCAGAAAGTGGATAGCAATTTTTTCTTTAAAAGTTGGTCTATAAAGTAAAGGGTTTGACTGTGTTGTTTCTAAACATATATGTCACTATACTTGGTCCTAATTAATCCCTTCTTCTATTGCCATCCATCCCCTGATCCCAATGCCCTCTTCCTGGTAGGTTTCTCCCAAGAATAGCTCCTCTTTTTGCTTCATGTCACACATACTTGATTACCCTCCCCCGTTTAACAATTTCCTTTCTAGTTTCATGACCACACACATGCCATCAGTTCTGAATCCTAGAGAAGATGTGAGTACACTTTCTCAAGGAGCGCCACGTCCTCTGGGTTGGCTCCACGCTCACTCTCCTCCTTTCATCTTCTCATTCATTTCCAGCCAGCGGAAGAGAAAGAGCAGCTGCTCCACAATGATGAGTACCAAGAGACAATGGTGGAGTCCACGTTCATGTACCTGACGCTCGACCTTCCCACCGCCCCGCTCTATAAGGATGAGAAGGAGCAGCTCATTATCCCCCAGGTGCCACTCTTCAACATCCTGGCCAAGTTCAACGGCATCACGGAGAAGGTAACTGAGTTGCTGCCTTTGCCCTGCTCTCTTGCTTTGTTTTTAACTTTATCATCCTTTTCAGTGTTAACAGCAGGGCCTCAGAAGTAGAAGGCAAGTGTTCCACAGACAAGATCCTCCCCAGCCGCCTTGTCTTCATATTTCACAGTCAGTGCATACGTGTCATATACTTAATCTAAGTGTTGTCTTTGTCAAGCCTCCCAGCTGCTGGTGTTTAACTCTTGACTTTAGAGCTGCTTCTTACATGGCTCAACCTGCCTCTCAGTACTGTAGCCAAAGGTGGGGATTTAGACATTTGAAACAGTAAGTGCAGAATCATCTTTTAAAAATTATTTTTATTCTGTTTTGTTTTTTGAGTTAAGGCCTTATCTAGCCAGGTTAGCCTAGAACTTGCTGTTTAGAAGGAGCCTTGAACTCCTGATTTGCCTTCCAACACCCAAGTGCTGGCTTACAAGTGTAGGCCACCATTTCCAGCTCCGACAATTATTTTTAATTTGTCTATTTTGCTCTTGCTTTTCGTTAATAATATGGGGACTTACCCATAAAGAGCAAAGGTTGGCAATATTGGAAATGATGACCTAGTCTGTTGGGAAGGTATCTCCTGGAGTGGTTGGGACCCTGTTCTCTTGGCCACCCTTTTGGAGTAGTGTTTCCTTCTGAGCTGGAAGGGCAGTGTAGGTACTGAATCTTTGTTTTTCTTGCCAAGTTACTCTGTTTCATTTTACTAACATTTTAGAAGAAGCACCAAACCCCTTCCCTTTGTAAATGTTTCTCCATGTTCTAGATGACCATCTAATGACTCTGCTGTTTGGAAGGGAAGCATCTCTGTAGTCTCTCACTAGCAGAGTCAGAAAGGAGTCTCGGGGGCTGGAGAGATGGCTCAGTGGTTAAGAGCACTGACTGCTCTTCCACAGGTCCTGAGTTCAATTCCCAGCAACCACATGGTGGCTCACAACCATGTGTAATGAAATCTGATGCCCTCTTCAGGTGTGTCTGAAGACAATGACAGTGTTCTCATACATAAAATAAGTAATTCTTTTTAAAAAAGAAGAAAGGAGTCTCATTTGCTGTTTTGTAAGGTCATTGTCCAGATGTTTTGAAGTAGGCATATTCTACTTTTTAATCAGTGCTTTATTGAGTGTTAGTGAGATGGCTCAGCAGGTAAAAGCACTTATCATGTAAGCCTGGAAACCTAGTTCAGTGCCTGCCGCCCACAGTGGAAGGAGAGAACAGACTCCTGAAAATGGTCCTCTGCCTTCCAGACATGGATTGTAGCATATGTACTCTCACACTCAACAAATGTTTCTGTCTGTCTGTCTCAAACACACACACACACACATAATAAATTGAAAGTATTTTCTATTTTCTTGGGCAATTGGAAATCTCTGGAGAGGTCTGTTTTCATCCCTTCAGAACTCAGTTCAGAGGGAAGCCTTGACTGGTTGCTTCTGTCTGGTTATGACTAGTCTTTCTCTTCTAGGTCATTTTTTGTTGTACTAAGGTTTGTGTCCTATATACCCTACGTAAGTGTTCTACTGGGCTATATCCCTAGACAAGGATACAAATTTGTATTAAGAAACACTATTCACAGTGCTGGAAAGATGGTTCTGGGATTGAGTATTGTTCTTGTGAGAACCTAGGTTCAGTTCCCACTTGGTGCCTTACACCATCTGTAACTTCAGTTCAGGGGAGCTAGCTCCCTTTTCTTGCATCTGTGGACACACATGGTTCACAGAAAGACAAAATACGCATACACATAAAAGCAAAAGCAAAGCACTGCAGTGTTCACCAGCTTTGCACCCCTTGGCCTAGGCAGGTGCCCTGGCCCTTCCCTTTCTCCTTGGGCCCTGCAGAGTGGGCTTACAGGACATGTGACCCACTAGACTGCGTACACAAGCCTGAAGATTTTTTCTCAGATGTGTGCTTTGGTTTGAGATACATCAGTGCTTCCTGTGTGCTGAGCACAGGGTTTTTCATAGAGCTACACCCCAGCACAGGTCTTCAATGCAGGGGGGAATGAGAAGTTGACGACCACCTCCTTTGAAATACTGAGGGTGCTTCACTGCTGATAAGTCAAGACATTTTTCTCCATTTTGAGTAAAGTAAGATCTGTATGGTGGGAATTTGGATTTTGACTGACTTTTTTCCTTAGACAGTTGTGTTTGCCTGAGCCCACACAGCTGTGATACTAGCTTCAGCAATGTGATCACACGCTGGCTGACACAGCCCACTGTCAGGTATCTTACGCAGTGTTTGCCACACTGCTAATCTTAGCCTCTTTTGTGATTTCTGAGCCTGGGTGTCTTTTGAAGTCTGGGTGTGATGCAGAGTTATGTTTAAAAACCAGAACAAGCCCCATTCTAGTATCTCCTGAGTCCTGAGTGCTGGTGCCTGTTTTAGCAAGTACTTGTGAGTGCTGGCACTGATGACATCAAATTGTCTTTGTAGGAATACAAGACTTATAAGGAGAACTTCCTGAAGCGATTCCAGCTCACCAAGCTGCCTCCGTATCTAATCTTTTGCATCAAGAGATTTACTAAGAACAACTTCTTTGTGGAGAAGAATCCAACAATTGTCAACTTCCCTATTACGTGTGTATCACCTTGCTGCATTGTGGCGGGACTCTCCCACCTCTTTCTTTTTTGACACTGGGTTTTAGGTAGCTCAGGCTGTCCTTGAACTTGACAAATCATCGTGAACTGAAACTCCTGCCTCAGCCTCCAAAATCTGTAGCTGCCATATGTGACTGGGAGTTTAGATGTCCTTCCATGTTGTCTCTTTTGGACTGACCTGGTTGGTATTGCAAGAAACAGCTTCCTATATCATAGACATGGGGGGCTTGCTAGAAGGATGTACATATTTCAGGGTCCCTAAAGGTGGACGCTTCTCTAGATCCAGCCATTTATTTACTTGTTTGTTTGCTCAGAGATTCAGTCTCATGTAGCCCACATTTTGAAGTCACTGTAATCTACAGTGACCTTGACCCTTTGATTCTCCTGCCTTCCATGCGATTACAAGCATGTGAAAGCACACTGTCATAATTACAAATTCTAATATGGGGCTTTTTAATTTACCCTGTAATTGGGTTCTCATGACTATTTTAAAGGAGCTGGAAGGATACCAGATGGTTTTAGTTCGCTGCCTTCTAATTCAGATCTCACTTGGATAGACCATTGTTTTTTCAGTTCTGAAAAGCCAATGTTTTTAATTTTTAAGTTAAATTTTAAAACTTATGTGTATAGATATTTTGCATGCATATATTATATGCATGTCTGGTATCTACAGAGGCCAGAAGAGGGCATTAAATTTCCTATAACTGGAGTTGTAGACACTTGTGAGCCCCGAGGTCAGGCCCCTGCTGCCTCAGCTCATTACTCGAAGGGCAGGCAGTGAAGTCACATTTCTTGTGTAGTCTGCTTCAGTTCATAGCTCTCATGTGACAGCCAAGACTCCCATTCACATCTGGGTCAGCAGGGATCCTGCACTTTTGGCTCTTAGACATGCTTCTAAAGGGTTCCTAAGATGAGAGGTCGCTATTGAAAAATGTCAGTTCAACTCACCTCAAACCTCCCAGAGCTATGACCCTAAAGTAACTGTCAGTAGCTCTGTGGTTCATTTGTTCATTTGTATGGGACATTTCTCTCACCTCACAGCTATGGTCTGATTTACTTATTTATTTTTTATCTCTAGAAATGTGGATCTGAGAGAATACTTATCTGAAGAAGTCCAAGCAGTCCACAAGAACACCACCTATGACCTCATTGCCAACATTGTGCATGATGGCAAGCCGTCCGAGGGCTCCTACAGGATACACGTGCTCCATCATGTGAGTGGCCCCTGGTGTGGCACAGAGCTGCAAAATAGGTGTTGCTGTGGTGACTTTGAGTTTGTGCCTTCTTTTGGGCCTTGCTTCAGAGCTCTGTACATACTAGAGGCAGTGGCTTTAGTTTTGTCTTACTGTTAGATGTTCCTTGAAGTTTTCTCAAGTTCTGATTGCTGGCCCCGCCCCAGCACAGTTACAGTAGACATTGGTTTTCAACTGGAGTAGAGGCCAGGGAGGCAGCCACAGATCCTACAGTGCTGTTCCTCCTCACTTAAACCCAAACAGTGATTGACATCCTAGTTAATTAGGAAACTCTGACTTAGTTATATGGGTGTATAGTGAAGTGTTAGGTGTTCTGAAGTTCTCCAAGAGATTCTGATACCCAGCTGGGGTGAGAGCCTCTATTCAGTCAGAGCTCCCTCAGCCGGAGTGGGGTTCTCAGCCCAGGAGCAGTGGTACTATCGAAAGGCTCCTTAGATGGCAAAGTCCCACCTCCTTGGGACACTTGATTATCTAACAAGACCCTTTGTCCTGTTTGAAGTCAACATTTGAGAAACTTTGGTTTAGAGACTCTTTTGTCTGTCATTATTTTTGAGACAAGGTCTCACATTGTAGCACAGGCTGGCTGAGAACTTGAGGCAGTTCTACTCTCAGATACTAGATACTAGATATTTAGTAAAGCCCTTAGGTACTAGTAGTGCCCATAGCATTACTACTATGCCTAGTGAGCACAGCATAGTAGTCTTTTTTTTTTTTTTTTTAAGAATTGTGTATTTCATGTATGTGAGCACACTGTCGCTGTCTTCAGACACACCAGAAGAGGGCATCAGATCTCATTACAGATGGTTGTGAGCCACCATGTCGTTGCTGGAAATTGAACTCAGTACCTCTAGAAGAGCAGGAAGTGCTTTTAACTGCTGAGCCATCTCTCCAGCCCCGAGTTAAAACACTTTAAGAGTGTATCTAAGCTGAGAACAAAAGCATACACAGGACATATCTACAAACATAGGATTTAGTGTAGGTTGTTGTAACTTGGTTAGTGTCTCTGGGACTAATGGTTTACTGTCCTCAAAGTATAGTTCTCACACATGAGGAACCCAGGCCTGGTGTTTGAAGACTTAGCTGAAGTCAGTAACAGTGAGATTTGTGGTGAGATATTTGGCCTCAAAGCCCGTATTCTTAACTAGTCTTAGAACCAGAAAGGCACTTGCTTGTGTGGTCCTACACTTTCTCTGTTGTCCTCATATTTTGAACTTAATAGTATCTGTAAAAAAAAAAAAAAAAAAAAAAAAAGGCAACATGTGTAACCTATTACCACTGCCTTATCATTTGTTAGATGTTTGGCAGGTGTCTGCATTAATCTAGAAACCTTTCCCAAGCCTGCTCATGCAGCATGCTGGGAGAAGTTCGGCTATGTTGGCATCACTGATTTACAGTGTAAGTGATAGGCAGTGTTCATCAAGGTGCCTTACTTTATTCTTTGTGCTGCTTTCTCTGGGGGAGGGTATGGGAGAGGAGAATGTCTACTTTTGGGTTCTTAGCAGCTAGCATCATGCACTGTTTTAGGAGTTTGTCTGATTTACCTTTTGTTGTTGTTGTTGTTGTTTTGTTTTTTTTAAGAGGGCTTTCTCTTTTCCCTCTTTTCAGAAGGGCAGAAATGGGTCTGGGGATTTAGCTCAAGTGATAGGGTATCCAGTATGCATAAAACCTAGGCTTGATTCCAGACAACACATAACTGGATATAGTGACATACACTACAATGCCAGCACTCCTGAGGTAGAAGCACGAGAATCAGAAGGTCAAGGCCCTCCTTGGCTAAGGAGAAAATCTGATGCTAGACTGGCTTATGTGAAGACACCCTTGCATACAAACACAGAGAAAGGACAGAAAGGAAAGCAATATGTTTGGGACTTCGTTATACTTCCAAGTCTCCTCTCCAGGACTGAGGTTGTCTGACCTGTTCATTGAATCAGGTCTCGCCAAGATTATGAACCATTCTCATGACACCCGTTGATATTTAGTGGCTATTCCAATGTTTCTGACTCTTGGCTGTGATCATTTCTACTCCTGATTTTGGAGAGCTGTTAACCCATCTCTTTATGCTTTGTGCAGGGGACAGGCAAGTGGTATGAACTACAAGACCTCCAGGTGACGGACATTCTGCCCCAGATGATCACGCTGTCTGAGGCGTACATTCAGGTGGGTGTGGGCCGACACAGGAAATGAAACTGCCATTTTGTTTGCAGGCCCTGGTGCTCTGAGTGTGAGGGGATCAGATTATGTGACTCCAGTAGTCAGTCAGAAAGGGAAAGAGAAGGGAAAGTATGGAAGCCTGTCAGTCAACAAGTAAGCAGAGATCTGTAACTCTAGTTCTAGGAAATCCGAAGCTGTCTTCTGACTTTGTGCACACCATGAATGCACATGGTAGGCACATACATCTGTGCAGGTGAACCACGCATACACATTGAATAATAAATCTGAAAAAGAATGGAGGAAAAGTTGAGGGTGGGTTAAAGGAACTGTTGTGGAAGGAGCAGATTGTTTTTGAGACTGGCATGTGTGTCAGTTGTCTGTTGTCTGCACAGAATAGTTACCTGACTGACGAGATCCTCACTTTCCATTTCTGACAGATTTGGAAGAGGCGGGATAATGATGAAACCAACCAGCAGGGGGCTTGAATGCCTGGTCTGGGGTTTTGCTCCCAAGGACTGTGGCTGAAGATGGAAATGAAGATATTGATGCTGTAGCTGAACATGGGCTGACTGTACAATTCCTGCCCCAGCCCAGTTTTTATGGATTCTGGCTGCATCACCATGAAGGAGCCTGTCTGCCCTGGTGTGCTATGCTATCTCTGGCTGTTTTCTGCAGAACATTGTGGTCGACGCTCCTTCCCTTTCAGCATCAGCAGGCAGAACTCTTACAGATGGATGCCTTATTTGAATTGGAAACATCAAGTCTTGAGATTCTAGGAATAAACATGAAAGCAGCGCCCTGATGTTATAGGTAGATGGTTTTCCTATAGTTCCCTTCATATCCTCGTGGGGCTTTTGGGATGTATTAAATATTCCCTTGTTTTTAAAGCAGGCTCTTGTTTTATATCTCTCATTTAGGCTTGTTAAGAGTTTCACTTTCCTTCTTAACCTTATGCACTCCCATATGTAGTCAGTCAGCTTGTGGGCACCATTCTTGTCTCTTCCTGTCAGTTTGTGGGTCCAGTGTCATTTAGGGAGTATTTGTCTCTAAGTGACAAAATATCTGGCTAAAAGTGATAGGTTATTGTGCCTAATCAGAAGGCTGAAGGCTGGTGATTTGGAACTGCTGCCCCCTGCCCCCCAGAAGGCAGAGAAGTGGAACTAGAAAGGGCTGCTCGCAGCACTGCAGCTTGAGCAGGTCTCTGCCAGGCCGATGGGGGCCCAGAGCAGGGCTGATTGGCAGAGGAATTGGGCAGAAGCAGCTTCCGTCAAGCTCAGTCACTGAGTAGTAGTCTGGAGGACTTGGGACCTGAGGTGTGGGGAAGCTGGCACTTCGGCCGGCAGCTGGCTACAGCAGCTGTCTTTGAACTGGTTTGTTTGTTTCTTCTATTTTTCTTTTCTCTCTTAATTTTAGAGACAGTATTGCTATGTTGCTCCATCTGGTCTCTAGTTTACCACCCTCCTGTTTCTTAACTGTAAGAGTGCTGGGATTACAGGCCACCATTCCCCCTGCAGCAGGTTCAGTGGCTCAGCAGGTAAAGAAGGCACAGGCCACCAGGCCTGATGACCAGATTCAGTCTCTGGCTTCACGTGGTAGAAAGAGAGGACCGGCTTCTGCAGACTCTGACCTCCACATGTGCACTGTGTCACCTGTCCCCTCCACACTAAATAAAAGTAACAGAACATTTTAAAGCATCATGTGATGAGCAATGTCGGCAAACACCTGCAGGTATTGACTGGGGAAGGTTGGTGCCGAGGACGGAGCTCAGCGGAGAACACTTACCTCTCAGCTCCAGACCATGTGCTCTGCCCTGAGCGCTGGGAAAAGAGATTCATAATAAAAGCTGGGCACTGGTGAGAGCTCAGCTGGTAAAGTGCCCACCTTACAGCATTCAGGTCCCCAAACTCATGAACAAAAGGAGAAGAGCCAGCATGGCATGCCTGCTTGTAATAAAGCAGCAGGAAAACGGGCATCCCTGGGGCTTGCTGGGCTGGTGAGGCACTCTGTCTCAAAAGGCAGTGTAAACGATGCAGGGGAAATGACAGCTGAGGTTCTTCTCTGGCTTCCATGTGCACAAGCACTCATAAACATGCACACTACCCACACGTGTACACAGACACGTACGTACACATAATAAACACACTAGAGTGAACACGAAAGCTTGATGTGATGGCACACACTGCAGTCCTAGCACTTGGGAGGCAGAGGCAAGAGGACCACGAGTTAAGGGTATTCTGTGTACACTATAAGATTGTTCCAAAACACAAACAAAATGATAGGTTACTGGGTTGTTTGGGGCTTTTGGTGATGGGGACTTGAACCTAGGGCCTTGTGTTAGGCAAATGTTCTGCCTGCCACTGAGGTATGTACCCAGGCCTGGCAAAGTAGAAAGGAGCAGTACAGATTAGAGTAACTGGATAAGATTCATTCTCCTACCCAGAAAATCTGCTGTGCATTTTTATATATGTGCACATAAATGGTTTTGAATAGTATATAATAAAATGCCTGTGTTGGGGCTGGAGAGATGGCTCAGTGGTTAAAAGGTGCCTAATGGCTAAGCAGTTAATGGCTGTTCTTCCAGAGAACCTAGGTTCAAATCCCATTGCCCACTTGGTGGCTCACAACCATCTGTAACCCCAGACCAAAGGCCCCGATGACCTCTTCTGGCCTTTGTGGGCAACAGGTACACATGGTGCACATCCATACAGAAAATAAAAGCCCATACAAAATAATTAAAACAATCTTTAAAATGGCTTGTGTTGACAATTTAGAACTCAGTCATTTATCATGAGTCCATGGATGAAATTGTATTTCTCACTGAATGAGTTTTGGCTCTAAGTAATGCTGTTTTCATCTGGAAGTAACTCATGGTCTTTCTACATAGCCCTGGCTGGCCTAAAACTCACTCTGTAGACTAGGCTGGCCTTGAACTCATGCAGATCTGCCTGTCTCTGGAGTACTGGGACTAACGGTGTGCACGACCATGCTTGGCTCGGTTCCTTACTATTTAACCTTTTGTGGTGACCATTGAGTCCTCTTCGCCTTTTCCCTGGGAGTAGCTTACAAACTTTGTCTTATCCTAAGCAGAGTTGTGTGTATGTGTTCCCTTCAAAGAGGCACTACTTGTCTGGACTGTTGGCTTCAAGTCTTCATAATTTCTCTTCATCTCAACATCTGTGAGATCTGTCACTGTTACTAGCTCACCATGTTGGCCACAATAAATTCTTCATGGGCCTGGGTTTGCAACACACCACGGGCTCTTTCTGTGGTACACCCAGCCTTGCTCTTTCTCTTCCTGTGTGATTCCAAGGGATTGAAGGTATGGCAAATGCATGTGGAGGTCAGAGGGCTATTTGTGAGAATTAGTTCTTTCCTTCCACCCCGTGGTTCCCAGGGATCAGACTTGAGGTCATCAGCCATGGTAGCAGGTGCCTTTCCCTATTTACCTAGTTTGCTTTCTAATGCTGTAATAAAGATGGCGACCAAAAAACAGCTTGGAAAGGAAGGGGTGATGTTACTTGGCTTATACATCCTGGTCACAGTTCATTGAGGGAATGAGGCAGAAGCTAAAGCAAGAGGCTGTGGAGGAATGCTGCTTTACTGGCTTGCTCCCATGGCTTGTCATGCTCTTTCATACAACCAAAGGGTCACAGTGCCCACAGTGGGCGGGGTCCTTCACAGATATTAATCAAGAAAATGCCCTGCACAATTCAGTTATAGGCCAATCTGGTGGGGGCAGTTCTTCAGTTGAGACTCCCTCTTCCCAGATGACTCTAGCTGTGTCAGGTTGACCAGCATGCTTACTGAGCCATTCTGCAGGCCCCACAGCTCCTTTTTATGTTTATTTTTATGATTTTAGCAATATTGGAGATTGAGCCTAGGCCATCATACATGCAACGCAAGGGCTCTGCCTCTGGAATTTTTATTTTTGAGATAAGGTCTTAAAAAGTTGCCCAGGCTTGCTTTGGACTTGTTAAACAGCTCAGACAAGGCCTTGACCTGTAATCCTCCTGCCTGGGTGTACTTAGTTTCCCCTTTCCTTTCTCAGTGCTGTGAGGGAGGCAGGATTCTCTGGCTTTGAAGACTGAGTCCTTTCCTATTGAGCACTGATCCCTCCTAGAACTTCTTTTCCTGGGGAATTATGGGGTTCTCTAGAGAAACAGAACCTACCTATGAACCCATACATATACATACGCACATATATGTATATGTTCATTAGATTATCTTACAGTACATATGGTTGAGGCAGTCTAACAACACTTTCTGCATCCTGAAGAGGCTGAACCCTGAACCCTGTGACTGGTTAGTCCACAAGGGTAGGTGCCTCGGTAGTTCCAGTCTGGCACTGAAGCCTGGAGGATTCCTGAAGGGCCTGGTCTTCAGTTCACATTGGAAGCCTGGAAAGTTTCTTTGCCTGTGAAGGATAGTAGTAGTAGTAGCAGTGGAGACGGAGTCGGTGCATTTACCAGCAGGAATAAAAGCCCCAGCAAAAATCATTCAGTTCTCAGACTTTCATCCTCATGTCTGTCTGGGACACACTTACTCTCTCCCTGCCTTCAGACTTGGGTTCATTAACCCTCTTGCCCTCTGTTAACCTGAGTGTCATAATCAAAACAGTGACTTTCAAGACAGTAATCTGTACACATACAAAATATCTATTGTAAGTTCAAGTCTACAGGCCACGGGTTTGCAACTCATCTGCTGCTGTCTCAGAACAGGGTGAGCAGAAAGCTTACACTGGCGCTTAGGTGGTGGAGTGGAGCCACACAAAGGGTCTAGAAGGGCGGGGAAGCATTGCACTCACCGTCAGAACACCCGAGGTGTTACAGCACCCTCATCGGACTGATGAGATTGTATGTGGTGGGTCTATTTCTGTTTGGAGCTTTTAGATTTTCTATAACAAATGTATTTTTATAA
The DNA here is from genome assembly GCF_963924665.1 of Micromys minutus. Classification (NCBI taxonomy): domain Eukaryota; kingdom Metazoa; phylum Chordata; class Mammalia; order Rodentia; family Muridae; genus Micromys; species Micromys minutus. The sequence goes on from NC_137953.1 coordinate 13,583,721, forward strand.
TTAGAAATATGACAAAAGTTTTTTAGCTATACATGTAAAGGGACATGTCATTTAGGTCTTTAATTTAGATCTGGCATTTAGATCTTTTTTTAAAATATATTTATTTATTTATTTTATGTAGACATACCAGAAGAGGGCATCAAATCTCATTACAGAGATGGTTGTGAGCTACCATGTGGTTGCTGGGATTTGAACTCAGGACCTCTGGAAGAGCAGTTGGTGCTCTTAACCACTGAGCGATCATCTCTCCAGCTCCTGACATTTAGATCTTTAATACTAAAGATGGATTTATTTGCCATTTTAAAAGATTTGTTTTATGTATATGAATATATTGCCTGCAAGCACCAGGTGCTTGTCTGGTGCCCATGGAGGTCAGAGAAGGGCATCAGATCCCCTGGAACCATGGTGGTGAGCCATCATGCGGGTGTTTGGAGTCAACTCAGCTCCTCTGTGAGATAAAAGTGCTCTAAGCTGCTGAGCCATCTCTCCAGCCCTGAGTTTGCTTATTTTGATGTTTTGGTACCTTCAGCTTAAGAAGGAAGCTTGTGGGAGAGGGTAGGCTGCAGGAGAGAGAGCAAGCTGGAAGCCGAGATGAGGGAGATGTGGGCTTCTGCTTTCTAAGGCAGAGAGAGAGAGAGATGGCCCGGCCCTGCTGACATCAGGCCGAGACTGTGACTCCTGCCACCCCTTAAAAGACAGTTTTTTCTTATTCTGCACAAGGGACCAGGGCTTTATTAGCTGTGACTCAGGCATTGTGTTACATGGGGACTGGTCCTTGGAATGCAGACTGAGATGCTCTTAGATAACTGTGGCAGACGTGGATTCTCTCAAGATTGTAAACTTATGTAAAGACAAGAGAATCTGTCCCCTCTTTCTGTCCCCACTTGTTTTCAGTGCTTGGATAAAACCGAGGGTCTGAAGTATGCTGGACTAGTACTGTACCATGGAACTACCTATCCCTTCAGCTCTAGGAACCGCTTTTTATCTCAGCAGCAGAACACCTCCAATGTGGAACCATAATGGCCAGAGCATGTGGCGCTCAGCCTCACCCAGGTCAGTGATTTCCTGACTTAAGGGAAATTGATTATTGTCAATATTTGTAAGTATATAATGGGAGGGGGTCACATGCACCATGGCATAAGTGTAAAGGTCAAAGGATCATTTGGGAGTTAAATTCAGATTATCAGGCTTCTGTAGGAAACCATTAAGTGTACATGTGTGAGGGAGGGTGGGGGCAGATGTAGAGTCAAAGGACAACTAGAAGTTGGGTCTCCTACCATGTCGGTCCTGGGGACCAAACTCAGGTTGTCACCCTTGGTAGCAAACACTTGTACTCACTGAAGCGTCTCACCTGCCCTTCCTGATTTTTAAATTCTCTTTTGAAAAAAGCACAAGCTGAAGATTTCATATCTCCTTCTTTTCCTCCCTCTCTTCATCCCTCCCTTTCTTTTCTTCTTCTTTTCTGTCTTTTCCTTCCTTTCCTGTCTTGTCTTTTCATTCTTCCCTCCCTCCTTCCCTCCCTCCATCCATCCATCCTTCCCTCCCTTCCTTCTTTTCTTTCTCTGTGTCCCTGACCAGCCTCAAACACTCAGAGTTCTCTTACCATGGTCTCCCAAGATCTGAGTCTGTAGGCAAGAGCCACCACACTACCTTTAAACTGTTTTTCTTCTTAGGACTGGGGATGCAACTCAGGTTTCCTGCATGCTAGGAAAGTCCCCTGCTACTGGGCCTCACCCACAGCTCTTAGAATAATACTCCGTGGTCCCAGTTTTTATTCTTCTGAAGTTTACATTTCACAGAAGTGTTAGCCACGAGAGCTCCTTCTCAGTCCCTGGGGACTGTAGGAGCCGTTGGAGCTGGGCTTGGCTCTGGTGGAGGTGAAGGCCTGAAGCCCCTTCTGAAGCTTCCAGAGGACATGGGCCTGCCACACCTGATCACCAGAGGAGCCAGAAACCACTCTGGTGTTGGTGTTGGGCTGTGATTAGAGCTGGAACATACAGGCTGACACAGAGCTGAGGGTGCAGGCTGACTCGTGGTCCTCTGGAACAGGCCGGCTGGGGAAGGAAACGTGAGGGTTAGGGTGAGAGGTAAGCCTTTTTCAAGGAGAGGAGCTGGTAGGGTGGGGGGTCCCTGTGATGACAGTTCAGAAGTGCCAGAGTCCCTTATTGGGCTATTTGCAGCTAGACTAGTGATGTCTCGGGGGTAGGGGGAGGTGTGCTGTGCATTTTGTCTGGGGGACCCATTGCCTGTTGATGGCAGAGCTGGGACCAGAGCTCAGGCCACCTCTCTTCCAGCAGGGAAGGCCTGGAGCCCTGGGGGCTGGGAAGAGGCAGCTCCTTGGTTACCTCCCTCACTTCAGGTACCCAGATGGACTTGATGGGGAGGGACACATTAAATTGGTCCCCGAGGGACTTACTGAGTTGAAGTGCCCCTCTGCCCACAGTGGCTGCAACAGAGCCCAGGTCTTCCTCACGTTAGAAGCGGTGGGCCAGCAGGGCCCGGTCACAGGTGCTCACTGAGTCTCACAGATGACATGAATAAATGGATAAATGACTAGCCAGTGAGTGCTGGCTTCAAGTCGAGACCTGGACCCATTTACCGTCAAGGTCACTTGAGAGACTACATTTGCCCTCCGCCTTTCATGTCATTTCCTGACTCTGGGGTTGGAGCTGCTTCAGGCTTAGGAAACAGGGAGCCCAGGGAAGATGAGGTCAGGTGACTGTGGTACTACTGGCCTCTGAGGGAGAGACAGCTAAGACAGTGAGGTGTCAACTCCCCTGAGGTCTAAGAAATGTCGGCCTTTGCCCGAACATGGAATATCTTTAAGGCCAGGCAGTTTAGATGTGAGGAGGCCTTAGAGAGAAACTGTGGAGGGCTGGATGGGGTGAGAGAGCAGGAGTGACAATGTGACAATAGGTTCAAAACAGTGCCTTTTCCTAACGGAACCACTGGAGACCCTGAGGAGCCTAAGGCTGTGCCTGGCAGAGGTGGGCTGACCTTCTGTTCCCAAACCTTAGCAAGCAAAGACCTGTCCTTCTCCCCAGGGGCTGGACTCACCTGGAGATTGAGTTCTCAGAGGTGTGGGGGTTGGAAGCATTGCAGAGGGCTGCTCCGGGCCTCACATACTCCAAGGGCCTGTTGGAGATAGCATTGGGGCCTCAGCTTTCTGCTTCTGATTCTCCAGGTATGGAGACACCTCTTACATGCTGCCTAGTGGGCACTGTTGATGTGACCTTCAGGACCCCTTGTGCCACTCCCCAAGCCATGGGCCTCTGGGAGTTAGTGGGACCCCCATCTTATACTATAGCCCTGCTATTGAACACCCACTGGTCACTGAACACACCGCATCCAATAAGGAGCACCATGCCACAACCCCCATCCCATCATGGACTTGCTCCCCTCCCACTCTATTGGATGTGTTCTGTGCTGCTCTGAGACCAAAACCTGTTCTATGGTTACATCTAGTCCTAGGCTTCTGTGCCCTAGGCTACCTGAATCCAAGAGATGGGGCTCCTGAGGATCATGGACCAAGGAGGGTGAGGCTGGGGGAGCAGGAGGGATTCCTGGGACCAGCGAAGAGTGGGCATACCTGGCAGGTAGTGTGGGCATCCTGGCTCTTAGGCACCAGGACCAGCAGCTGGGGCATGTGCTGTTCCACAAACTGCTCACACTGAGGAGAGACAGACACCATATGTAGGCCCCGTCTACTAGAGGACTTACCTGTCTTGCAGACCTGGCATTCTACCTGCTGAGCAACTCCATTATTCCTTCTGGATGTGGGTTTTTTGTCTATCCATCAGTGCCTGGCTGACCATTAAAGACTCAACCTAAAGGCTGGAGAGATGGCTCAGTGGTTAAGCACTTGCTGCTCTTTTGGAGGACGGCAATGCTGGCTCATAAACACCCTTCAGTTCAAGGGGATCTGATAGCCTCTTCTGACACCCCTGGCCCTGTGCACACACAATGTCCATACACAAATGCACAAAAAACACATACAAATAAAGTTAGTCTTTTAAGAAAGGACTCTAAAGTTTGACTGGCTGAAACAAGTTTCTTTGGGGGGGGGGGTCAGGTACTGGAGCTGGCTGCCAGAGAGACCTCGTAGCATCTTATCATGTTTGCCTAACATCCATGAATCCTTCAGTTTACACTTCCAGAGCTACATGCCCATAGTCTCAGCACAAAGGAAGTGGATCCGAAGCTCAAAATCAGTTCAAGTCACACAGGACCCTCTCTACACAAAGTTCTATCATCGTAGTGAGGGAATTTATCATAGGCTTACAGAACTGTCGATTCAATTCTTTGTTGTTGTTGACTTCTTTCTGGTTTCCTGAGACAAGGTTTCTCTGTGTAGCCCTGGCTGTCCTGGAGCTCACACTGTAGACCAGGCTGGCCTCAAAAGAGATTCATCTACATCTGCCTCTCAAAGGCTGGGACTAAAGGTGTGCACCACCATGGCCTGGCTTTAAAATTATGTTGTTTTAGTGTGTGTGTGTGTGTGTGTGTGTGTGTGTGTGTGTGTGTGTGTGTGTCTGAGTGTATTCATGTGTGTGTGTGTGTGTAAGGTCACATGTGTGATCAGAAGGACAGTGTACAGGAGTTGATTCTGTTTACCATATGGATCCTAGGGATAAAACTTATATTGTTCAGCCTTGTGGCAGCACCAGCAAGCCACCATACCCAATCCTCCTCCTCTTTCCTCTTGCTTTTTCCCATCTCTGTCTCCTTTCACTAGTCAGGGTCTCATGTAGTCCAGGCTGCCCCTGAATTCATTATTTATATAGCTGAGACTGGCTTTGAACTCCAATTCTCCTTCCTCAGCCTTTCACATGCCAGAATCACAGGCTAGCACCGTTGTACCAGCTTCTAGCTCTCCTGCAGGAAGACTTCTATAAGGTGAGTTACAGAGCGTGCAGGGTGGGACTGAACAGGATCCTGGGAAAAGGCTCAGTTCTTTTTCTGCTCCAGCTGGCCCTTGCTTTTCTCATTTTCTGGTACTGTCAAATGCGACCCATCGTGGGAGACACACCAGGGGAACAGTGTGTCAAACACACCACTGAGTGACACCAAGAAAGGGCAGTATGACCCGTTTCTGCTGGGACTGACAGGACTTTTCTTGTGCTTTGCCCATGAAGAAGGCCTGCTGATGTTCCACAGTCCAAAGCCTTGGGTCCAGTGATGTCTCTCAGCCGGTTACAGTTGTGACAATCCCATCACTGTCTGACCCACATCCTGTCTACCTGGCTCTGGCATCTTGTGTGTCTCTGGCTGCAAAGACTCTTCTGGCTCAGCCCCCATCACACACATGCCATACGTCCGACCCGTGTGCCCACCTACCTTCTGCCTATCTAACCAGAAGCGAATGCAGGCCTGGTGCATTGCCCGAGGCATGGCCTGGTCACTGGTGTTCCGGGCCTGGTTGATCACAGACTTGCAGAAAAGGCACTCAGTGTCTTGTAGAGGCCATTCTTCTACCAGAGGCTCCAGAGCAGGGAGTGCTAAAGGGAAAAGAGTTAAAGTTGTCCAGCAAGCTGGAGATGGAGGCGCATACCTTGTCATGCCAGCATTTGAGAGGCTGAGGCAGGAGGATTGCACCAAGCTTAAGGCCAACCTGTGCTATGTATGTAGTAAGACTGTTTTAATCCTTCCCCCAGCTGGAGAGATGGTTCCATGGTTAAGAGCACTGGCTGCTCTTCCAGAGGACTGGGGTTCGATTCCCAGAGCCCCACATGGTGGATCATAACTCAGTTATTCCAATTCTAGGGGATTCAGCATCCTTTATGACCTCTGTGGGGGCCAGGTACACTTGAGGTATACAGATGCACATGCTGGGTCAGAAAAAGAACTGAGCCTTCTCCCAGGATCCTGCCCTGTCCGCTTGTAAGAGAGAGAGCTAGAAACTGAGGACAGTCATGCTGGCCCTTAATCTTAACATCTGAAAGGCTGAGGAAGAGGAATTGGGAGTTCAAAGCCAGCCTCAGCTATATATATAAAAACATCCATATTCATAGAAATAAATAGTTTAAAAAAAATAGTGTTGGTTTCTGGACCCCACCTTGTCCATGTCCCCTCCCATATGCACCCTGTGGGGATATGATTGAGGAGAGGTAGTGGGGGAGGGGACGGCAGGCTTACCTGGGCCAATGGTGTTCTCAGTGGAGCATCGGAGGACAAGGCCACAGACTAGCTGGGGCACCACACGGCCCAGCAGTGCGTCTAGCAGGAGAACTGTGTAACGTTCAGCAAGGCACTGGCAGATGCCACCCACCACCAGGGGTACCACGTGGCACACCTGGGACACAGCCACGGCCAGCACACCCTGGGGTGAAGGTGGAGAAAGGACACCATGGGACCTTCTTCTGGCAGGCTGTCACCGTGCCCATCTGAGTGGGCAACCCCAGACGCACCCCCTTTCTCCCTTCTAGGAAGGAGAACGGTTCTGCCTACAGGTTAGTGACATCCAGGAGAGCAGGGGACTCAGGTGCACTACTGAGTCACTGAGAATCAGCAGTTGACGCCAGGCTCAGATCTGACTCTAAAGGCTTGAATCACTTGAAAGAGGGCTGCAAGGCCATGGCTTCTAACAACCTGGCCTGAAGCTAGAACTCAAACCCATTTCTGAGCCCTGCTTCCCCAATTTCCCATGCCCATCCATCAGGAAGACAGTTTCTTCCGTTGGCCCACAAAACTGACACCACTTTGGCTTTATGTACCCCTGGGGAAGCCACATTCTCTTACCTCACCTTAATTCCAAGCAAGTTCTAAGCCGAAGAGCAACAGAGGTCACCAGGGTGTGGCTTTTCCCTTACTCCATATTCAGCCCACGTGACAAGCTGGCCCCAGTGCCAGGAGGTTGAGGCAGGGGGAGGGCTCAGAGTTATAGATACCCCTAGAGAGTGATAGCTCTCTATTTCACTTAACACACCCCCCATTATCACCAACCCACACATGGTGACAAAAGGCAGCAGCCATTGTACTTGATGACCATGCTGCTCATCGGTGAAATGGTCTTCACCCTGGATTACCTCCACCCAGGCCTCTTCCCCTGGCCTTATCCTCTCTCTGGTCCCTGATGACTGGAGAACATTCTAGAATGGCTTCTGACCTTAGGAAGCCTCCCCGTGCCCGCTCCCCTTTTTAGAACACTTCCACATCCCCTGCCTAATCCTCATCCTGCCTGATGGCTCAGCTGCTCTCCAATCAGTTGCACACCCTTCTCTCTTGGCTTCCCTGGCAACACAGCATGGTCCCCCACTTGGCTGCCTGTCCCCTCTCAGTTCTTCTGATGCTGGCTCCATCTGCCTACACATTGTCTCTTGATGGTCTTGCTCATGCCTTTGGTCTTCAGTGACGTTCAGATTGATATGGCTGAGTGTTTGTTTTGCATGTAGAGGTTTATGTACATGTAGACATATGTGTGCAGTTGTGTGGAGGCCAGAGTCAATGTTGAGTGTTTTCCTTAGTCACTCTTCACCTGATTATTTGTTACAGATTTATTTTCATCTATGTGTATGTCTGTGTATCTGAGCATGTGTGCTACATATGTGCAGGTACCCTTGGGTGCCAGAGAGGGCATTGGATTTCCTAGACAGGTTGTGAGCTTCCTGAGAGGGGTGCTGGGATCCCGACTCACTCTTCCGGAAAACTGTTGAGCCATGTCTCCAGCCCCTTCATGTTGTTTCCTTGAGACAAGGTCTCGCACTAGCCCTGGAGCTCATCCGTTTGGCCAGGCTGGCTGGCCAGCAAGCTCTAGGGATCTGCCTATTTCAGACTTCCCGGTGTGTAGGGTTACAAATGTACATGGCTATCCCCAACTTTTATGTGGGTGCGAGTAACAGAACCCAAGTTTAGCAAGTATTGTACTCACTGAGCTCATTTAAAAAACATTTATTCATTGATACCCCAAATGCTGCCCCTTTCTCCTGGTCCCCCCTTACAAAAATCCCTCTCTCCAACAGCTGATTGTGCTCAGTTTTTATTGATGGATGTCCTTGGCCCCTGGGGTCCTTATTTTCTCCCACATCTTGGCTAAGTTGTTACCCTCTTCAGAGCCGCTCCCTGGCCTACCCGTCTAACTTATCATTTTATATGTGTGACCCCTCAGCTCTGCACGTTCCTTCCATAACACAGGCTTCAGAAAGGCTTGAATGTGTGCCCCATTGTGAGTCTTAATGACCGACATGGGCTTCGGGACCCCAGCAGTGTTGATAGGGCGTGACCGTTTGTGGGGAGGACAATCCTCAGATGATGGGGCACTGGGAGAGGCTACCATGGGTTTGGAGGACAGAAGAGATGTCAATCATTAGTGAACGTTTTCTTCTGAGAAATTAACATACTTTTTTTTTCTACAGTGACAACTTTCCACAATAAAATGCTTCTCGGCCTCCAGGTGGAGATTTGCTAGAAGAGAAGGCTGGCTCTGACCCAACTTCCTACCAAGCCTCGAGGTTCCTTGGTAGGAGCAATGCATGCGTGTCTCCTCATCTAACTCCTCATAGCCTTCTTGGAGTGTTGAGGTGGAGGAAGGTGTGGTTATTGGGGGCTCTCCCGAGCTCTGTGTGGTCCTTACCTTGGGAATCACGGCTTGGACCCGCTTGATCAGAGTCCTGCAAAGCCAGCAGAAAGGCAGAGGGATGGGAAGCTGTTGCTCAGAGAGGTCCTGAGGAAGGAAGCAGTGAGGTGTGGTGAAGGCTGGAAGGTACCAGCCAGGCCTGACTGTCTGACCTTGCCTTCTCTACCTCCTAGTTTGAACTTTGCCTCTCTGGGTGCTCATGGGTCTCAGTGGCCACTTTAGCCTTCCGGACCCCTATAAGCAGATGTTGGAGAATAGGCTGAGGAGGGCTGGCTTACCTGTGTGTGAGGCCCAGGCTTCGCCAAGAGGACTCCTGGCAGCTCATGGAGGACCAGCTTGTTCAGCAGAGGGTTTGGAATGGCATCCAGCATCCCTGGCTTCTCTTCTGGCTTACCCTGCCCAAGTGGGCACAGGCCCACATGATTGCAGATGGCTTTCGGGTTCTAGGGCACGGGACAGATAAGGGCTTTTAGGGTCAGAAGGGACCCCCTTTCCACCCAGGTTCATGCTCAGGGTCAAGGGCCACAGTCTTTGAGCCTGGAATTATGGGGAACAGGCTGGGTGAAGCTCTGCATCTTAGGACTCTATAGAAGGGACAAAGACAGAGGTGGGGCTGTGTGGGGCCTTGGAACATGTGTCTGGGACAGCGTGAGTGCATGTGATCATATTGTGTGACAATACATAAGAATGTGGGCATGTGTGGGTGAAGGGATGACAAAAACAGAGGTGACTGAATGTCTGTAGTATGTTGAGAAAGTAGGCAGGCTCTGATTTGGGTGTCTGGATGAAGAAACTGAGTTTCCTGCAGCTGTAGTGGGAAGTGTGTGTGTGTGTGTGTGTGTGTGTCTTGTGTATGTGTATCTGCAGTTCTGTGCATGTATCTGATTGAAAGGTGGTATACATGTGTGATTTGGGTGTTTGTGTATATGGCTCTGTGTGTGTGTGTGTGTGTGTGTGTGTGTGTGTGTGTGTGTATGTGTGTGTGCATTTATACAGGTAAGTGGCCACTCAGGCACATGAGCTGTGTGACAGGTAGGTCAGGGTCCTCACAATCTGGCTCTGAAAGTAGTCAATGACCAGGGGCAGGTAGACATCTAGCACTTGGCGACACCGGGGCACAAGCATCTTCAAGGGAAGGATATCACATTCTTGTTCCAGGAACTTCCGGATAGTGTCCTGGGGGGGTGCAGAGAAGGGAGGGTGAGCTTGTCCTTTCTGAGGTCTGCCCCCAGCAGAGTCCCCTGACACAAGGTCTCCCTCCACCAGAGCATCCTGTTTCCTGAGCTCCATTTGGGATCTCTTTCCCATTACCTGGAAGGCGTCTTCCTTGGTCATCTTTGTGAGCAGGTGAACAATGTCCTCACACTCTTGGCATAGGTCATTCTGGAAAAAAGGGTCTCAAATGGGGCAAATGAGTTGGGGGTGTGATCCTGGCTCCAGGGATCGAGGCTTTCTCAGACACAGGCTGACAGGTATCTTAAGGTACCCATAATCCCATCTCATTCCAATGGGCAAATTCAATGCCATTCTGTTCCACCCCACTTAACCCACCCTGTTCTAACCCATCTCTTCCAACTCATCCCAACCATCCCGTCTTACCCACCCCATCTTACCCACACACCCACCCCATCTTACCCACACATCTACCCCATCTTACCCACACACCCACCCCATCTTACCCACCCCATCTTACCCACACATCTACCCCATCTTACCCACATACCCACCCCATCTTACCCACCCCATCTTACCCACACATCTACCCCATCTTACCCACACACCCACCCCATCTTACCCACCCCATCTTACCCACACATCTACCCCATCTTACCCACACACCCACCCCATCTTACCCACCCCATCTTACCCACACACCCACCCCATCTTACCCACACATCACCCCATCTTACCCACCCCATCTTACCCACCCCATCTTACCCACACATCACCCCACCTTACCTACACACCCACCCCATCTTACCCACCCCATCTTACCCACACATCACCCCACCTTACCTACACACTCACCCCATCTTACCCACACACCCACTCCTTCACGTTTCATTCCAACCCATTCTTCCCACCATTTCCTGTCACTATGCCACACCATCATCCCCTGCCGCCCCAGCCTTGTGGGAACCCCATTTCCCTAAGTTCCATTCAGAACCCACCCCAACTCCTCCTTTCGAGATGAGTGCCCGTCTGGGTGTTACTCACGGCTCCTGCATGTCCCCAGACTTCCTGTAGGCAGTGCCCCAGGGCTCTGCACTGTATAGCTTGTTCCAGGCTTTGGCACCAGAATTCAGGGCCTTGTGTACAATCCAGGGACGAGGCCGACCCAGTAGCTATGATTAGGGTCAGAGCAACCCTCATCAGAATCCAGCATGTACTTGGCACCCCACCTTCACTCCCAACCCAGTTTCATTGCAAAGGGGTGCTATGCCCCGCAGCTCTGGGTTTAAGATTCACTAACTGGATGAGCCCCCAGGGCCTCTCTGTGCCTCAGTTAACTGGTCTTTAAATTCTGGATTATGGGCAGACTGGGGTCGCTCTGGGCACAGACAAAGCCAACTCAGGAGATGCCTCCGTGAGAGGCTGGGGACTCACCTGCGCCTAGGCTGCAGAGTGCAGGAAGGAGCAGCAACCACTGCAGTAGAGGTGTCTTGGCCATGGCTGCCTACTGCTTAGCACCCTACTTGAGTCAGGGGCTCTTATAGTAGGGGAGAAGCCCTGGGGGCTGGACTGCCCGGGAGCAGGCTGACCTCAGTGTTTGCCTGTGTCTTGAGAGCCCTCCAGGAGTTTGATCACAGGACTTCTCAGCAGGGATACTCCTTTCCACCTTCCCTGTGCTGCTGGTTCCTCTCCTTTACCCCATTTCCAACCCCCCCCCTCAGCCTGACTTTGTTCATCTTCAAACAAGGGGGGTCTTGCTTGATCCCAACGCTCTGAACTGTGCAAGGGATGCTGAGTGGGGTCAGAGTGAGCCTTTCTAACCCTCCCCCCCCCTCAGGCTTCTCAATCCCCAGCTTTTATGCAATGCTCTTGAGAGCTTCCTGCTTGGTTCTTGATGCGGGTTAAGTGCCGGAAGGGCACACTTAGGGTGCTCCTGGGGCCACCTACTCCCCCCCCACCCCCGTTACTTTAAAATTCTTTGATTCTATGAACTCCTGGTTGGTGCTGGTGAGAGGAGAATTAGACAAAACAGGAAGTGTCCTGTGAGGCTGAGATATCTGAGTCCCCTGTGGTTCTTGGTAGCTTTATCCAGAAGCCGATGCCCATGCCCCTAGCTACTCCTCCTGGGCATGAGGTGGAATTCAGCTGACACGTGGTCCTCCTAGGCTATGTCCACACCTGGCTGGGCCCTAGAGAAAAAGAAGCCCAGGGCTTGCTGCAGAGCAGGCGCTGTTGGAGTACATTAGGCCACTACTGCCCCTTGACCATCAGAACGGCCTTCCTTATCTGACTCCCGCCCGACCTTTCCCCAGCAAGGCTCCCTAGAAAGTCCTCCAGAGCTCACAGGCTGGGCAGGGTAGGAGCTAGTCCCATGATGAAAGTCAATAGTTGGATACGTGGTGTAAAACGACACATTGGACGTGGTTCAAGGGTTCAAGTAGTTTCTGTTGGCCTCAAGACACTACAGCCTGCTACTCTAGTTACAGATAACCCCAAGGAAGGCTGGGAAGGGGTCTTCTTCAGGGAATGACAAGATCTGCTTTACTTTTACTCTTGTTTTTAGGGACAGAGGTTTTTCTGTGTAGCTCTGGCTGTCCTGGAACTAGATCTGTAAACCAGAGACCCACCTGCCCTCTGCCTCTTGAGTTCTTTTTTTTCTTTCCCTTTCCTTTCTTTTTTTAAAGACAAGGTCTTATGTAGCCCAGGCTAGTCTCAAATTTGCTAATGTAGCTGAGGATGACCTTTGACTCCTAATGGTCCTGCCTCCACTTCCTGAGTGCTGCCTCTATGGGTGTGCACGGCCACACCAGGTTTACGTGGTGTCCTGATTACAGGTGTGTGCCTACCACGCCTGCCTTGTTTGTGTTTCTCAGCTGGCCTGGCATCCCACTGTGCCACTGGTGACACTGACGATGTCCCAAGTGGTGGGACAGCCAGACAAGGCACCTTATAGACTGGTCACAGGTCCTCACGACCCTGTTAGTGGTCTCAGAGAGTCCCTTGGCTGAAGTCTAGTGCCATATCTGTCAGGCAATGGGGACAGTGTTATCAGAGAGTAATCTGCCATGCTGTGTGTTTCTTTGTTTCTTTCTGCCTCTTTGTGGTTCCCTGGGAGGAAGCCCAGGAAGAAACAGCAACTTTACCTTGACCTCAGCCTGCCTGGACAATGTCACTGCAACCCTCAAACCTCAGGAACTAATCTTAGGGTCAATATAGACGCAGCAGGGGCTTGGCCATCAAGGCCCCTCCGATACATATATATCTTCAGTGTCACAGGGACGAGATGCGATCTGTGTGGTGCAGGTGACCCTGGACTTGGAATCTGAAGGAAGCTGGACCTTGGTCTCCTTTAGGCACGTGAACTGAAGTTCCCAGAAAAAAGCCACACACGCGTTAAACATTCAACAAGGACTGGCTAGAACTCCTGTCTGTGGAAAGCTGGAGTGTCAGAGACCTGCAGCTAAAGTATCTTCCTTGGGAGCCATTTATCACCCTCTGTGTGTCACCTCACACCCTTGTGATGATTATGTACGTTCATTTGGGATGTACAACAGACTCCGAGCTCCTGTGACATTCCCAGCCCTAAAAGTTCTAATACTACTAAATCGTATCCCTAGAAAAGACTCATTTTATGTATGTATATGCGATGTGTGGGCCTTTGTGGGCCTTCCATGTGGGTGCAGTTGCTCTTGGAGTCTAGAAAAAGGTATTAGATTCCCTGGTGCTACAGTTATAAGCAGTCATTGGCCACGCGATGTAGGTGCTGAGAATCAAACTTGGGTTCTCTGGAAGAGCAGCGAGTGCTCTTACACACTGAGCCATCTCTCCACACTCTAAATTGTATCTAAAAAAAAAAAAAAGATTCTTACTTTTAGTGTGTGTGTCTGTGTCTGTGTGTGTGTGCATATGTATTTAAGTGTACACACAGTGTGTGCACCTGTCTGCTTGCTACAGTGGCCAGAAGATGGAGTTAAGTGTTTTCAAGCATCACTTTGACTCTTCCTGTTAGGCAGGGTTTCTCCTTGAATGTGAGGATCACACTTTCTTGGCTAGGCTGGCAGTGAGGAAGTCCCAGTGATTCTCTTGCCTCTGCCTGCCTCAGAACTGGGGTTCCAGGGGTGCACAGGATACCTGGCTTTGTTTACATGTATGCCGAGATCTGAACTCTGGTCCTCAGGACTTCACAGCAAGCTCTCTCAACCACTGAGCCATTTCTGCCAGTCCTGTTTCTTTAAGTATTTTACGTTGCTTATATAAAATAAGAAACACAGATAGAGCACTTTTTCTGCTTGGAGGCTTGATGTTATCTCAGGGAACAGCATTTGCACAGCTGGGTCACAAGCTGAGCTTAATCCTTTTTCTCGGAGAACACTATTTCCCCGCTGTGGTACATAGAGTGAATGCCCACGCAGCATAATCCCCGCTCCACAAACCCCAAAGAACATAACGTCTATCATCTTAACTGTTTGTATGTGGCCAGGACTGAAGCGCTGAGCATATTCACGTTGTAAAATCAATCCCCAGGACCCCTGCAGAGCTGAGGCTCTGAACCCATCAACCTCCTCTTTGTTCTGTCTTCCAGTTTTCTGGTAACTGTCACTCTTTCTGTTTCTCTGAATTTGTGTGGGTGGGGGTTGTTCTTGTTTCTTAGTACTGGGGATTGCTCTGTCAGCTTTGTTTCTACAAAAAAAAAAAAAAAAAATCACACACACACACACACACACACACACACAAACGGTTTATATACTGTTTCTGAGTAGGGTCCATTGTAGACCAGGCTGTCCTCATATGTAGCTGGAGGTAATGTTGAACTTTGATCCTCTGGCCTTTCCCTCCTGTGGTACTGGTGACTGAACACATGGCTTTGTTCAAGTCAAGCAATCTACCTACTGAGCTGCACTCCCAACCCCATGTCCCTGAATTTGATGATTTTGGATGCTCGTAGAAATCAGTGTTAAAATGGGATGTTTACTTCTTCATACGAACTTCCTTCTCTTAGCTTAATGTCCTTGTGTCCATTTATCCAGTAGCATGTGTTAACGGTTTCCTCCTTCCTTTGGAAGGCTGAAGAACATTCCTCTGTGCAGACACTATGTTTAGATTATTCATCCGTTCATTGACTGCCCATGTTGCTGTCACCTTTGGCCAGTACACACACACTGCTTTGAATCGGAGTACAGAGTCTTTTGGGACCCAGGTTTTGGTCCTCAGCTGTGTCGTCAGTGGGACTGCTGACTTGTGTGCTCTCTCAGTAGATTTTTTTTAAAAGAAACTTCCTTATTTGCTTTGAATACAATCCCACCGGTGCTCTAGAAATCCGGCTTTCCCACGTCACAAAACCACCACGTTGTTGATCATTTGTGTGTGTGTGTGTGTGTGTGTGTGTGTGTGTGTGCTTGGTCTTTGGAGAGTTGCCATTCTAATGGTGGGTCCAAACTATGCCTTTACCATTTTGATTCTCATTTCTCTGTGGCCAGTAATTTAATGTGCATGTTGATCTTTTGCGTAAGACTCTGGGAGCAGTATTCTTATGAGTCTCTGCACATGTTTTGTGGACCCCATATATGATAGACAGGTGCTCTACCACCAAGTTACACCCCCAGTCTTCCTACAGGTATGAAACTAGATGCTGTTGTTGTTGCTGAGCAGTAGGAATTCTTTGTTTGGTCTCCATTCTAACTCTTCTCCCATTTAGCAGATTCCCCCTTACTCTGCTGATTACACCCTTTGTTGTGTAGAGATTAGCCTCGTGAAGTCCTACTGGTCTCCCCCCCCCCTGCTGTTTATGCTTTTTATATAAAGCAAATCATTGTCAGATCCAATCCTACAAAGCTTTCTTCCAACGTCTTTTGCTTTGGCTGGTTCTACAGCCCTGGCCAGCCTGATCAGGGACGTACATGTGGGCCACGTGGGCCTCAAGCCTGCCATGATCCTCCTGCCTCAGTCTCTGGAGTGCTGGGAATTCAGGGATAAACTACTGTGTTGCCTTACCACCCTTTGCATTCTTATAGGAATTTAATCATTTTGGGTGGTACGCATAGGTCTTTAATCTCCTGTGACTGTTACAGATCGCTCCCCTTTCTTACAGCATCTCACTGTGTTAAGATACAAAACTAAAGATTTCGTTAGAGAAAGACCATTGCTTGGTTGCCCACGGCTGAGGCCGCCTCGTTCGAGAGCACAATTCAACCTTTATAATCCTGATACTATGCTCTTGTATGAAGTTTTTTATTCATGCAGGTATTTTTACATGATGCAGGTTTTGATGATGGTGTATCTATGGTGACAACTCTCTTGTAGACTAAAAACAACAGGAATTTTCTTTTTTGTGCAGGAAACTGTGAAGTTATCAGGAAGTAACTGCCAACTTGGAATAAAAGAACAACTTTCCATCTTTCCCTTAATCAATTAATATATCAATCTAGGACCCCGAATGGGACTTGGAGAGACATGTGGGATCAGACTTCTTTCATTTCCTTTGATCTGGTCCCAAATATCTATTAAAAGTTTTTTTTTTTTTTTTTAATTTTTTTTAATTCCCAGAACAGACTACTGGGTTGCACATTGGAGCAAATTCTGACACAGATTTGTATTTTTCCAGGATTTTTTAAAACCACAAACTGGCACTCCAGGACCTCTCCCATGGAGTGACCAAAAGTGGGCATCCTCTGTGGGTCCACTGGGAAATCCCATTTGTGAATTGTGGAAGCTCCTCTGTTACGTGAGAGTACACCTGTCCTAGCGATCTTCGGATCTTCGGTGCATTCTCCAGTGCCGGAGTCTCCACCATCATCTCCCTCCCCTAACATTTCCACCCCGGGGGCTGGTATCTCTGGAGCAATGGAGACAAGACCGAATTCTGAGGCAGTTTGCTGACAGCCAGACTTTAGGTGCGGACACCTCGAACTCTGGCTGTGGTCGTAGGGAGACCAGAAGTCCGTTTTAGATTTCAACTCAACTGTCACGTTTGAGCTTTCCGGAACTCTCCACCCACCCCTCATCGGCAGCAAAGGGCAGCGGATCTCCAGGAGGGACAGTTCCCTGTGCCCTGTTTTTGACATGGTGCTGGGGATTTGAACTCTTGTTCCCACAGCAAGTGTGTGACCCACTCACTGTACCACGTCCTCAGCCCTGTCCCCAGACTCTAACCCTTTTTCCTTTGTAATAGAATCGCTTTTACAATGAAAGGAGAAAATTGGTCCCTTACCTGCCAGATCAACGTTGCTGCCTACCTCAATCATGTGGGACTATGGGCTCTGAGCTCCTTCAAATCTACGCGTTCATGACTTTGTCTCGGGACCCTCAGCTGGGAGTGTGATGTTTTATGTGCCTCACTAGATTCCTTACACTAGCACACCTCCTTACACCCAGCCCCGGGAGCATCCCAGATGACCCTCTCTCACAACTCTCTGCTTAGTCTTGGCTTCTCAGCCACCAGCCACACCTTTGCCTAGCAACTGTGACCTCTCCCCCTCCCCACATGCATGTAGAGCACAGTTCTGTACATAGTGTCTCCACACACTCACTTGGGAATTTCTCTCCCTCTCCCCCACCACACACACACACACACACACACACACACACACACACACACACACACGAGTTTCACTATGTAGCCCTGGATTGCCTAAAACTGGCAGGGTAGATGAGGCTGACCTCGAACTCATAGAGATCCACCTGCTTTTGCTTCTAGAGTACTGGGATTAAAGGTATGAGCCAAAATTCTTTTGATAATACATATATACAGTGCATCTTTATTATAGTCATCCAGCCTCCATTTTCTTGGACACCCCCAACACCAGCTCTTCCAAACTTCAGCCTCCTCCTCTTCCTCTTCCTCCTCTTCCTCTTCCTCCTCCTCTTCCTCCTCTTCTTCCTCCTCCTTTCCATCGGTTTCATTAGTACTGCCTGAACTCTCATGGACAACTTACCAGGGATCACATCTCCAAAGAAAAGTAGCTCCCTCTCCCCACCAACAAATGCAAGCAGCTACTTCACTAGGTGGGACCTCATAGGCCTCTCCCCCATCCCTGCTGGAATCATTGCTTGATCTGCTGCCTGCGAGCTCCTGAGTGCAATAGATACATCAGGCCTAGAAGACAACGTTTCTCAGCACCCTCCCATCCTCTGGCTCTTACATACTCTGCTCCTCACCCCTTTATCTTTCCCAGGCCTTGTGAGGACTGAGACAGCTGGCTCACTCGTGGCTGTGCACTCAACAGTTCTTAGCACCATGACCAGCGAGGAGTCAAGGTACTGAGTTCCCACTGGAAAAAGAAGCCTCTCTGACCAAGACCAGGAGCAGCGCTATCTGAAGGTCTGAACAAATCTCTAGAATGCAGTTTGACAGCATGTTCAGTTAGCAAAGCAATAGAAGTAGGGTCTCCAGTGGCCCCGTGACCTCCCTGACCTAGGGCTTTTGACAACGCTACAGAGCTAGGCGTAGGTTCCCGCCTGTGGCCGTCCTGAAATGGAATCAGAAGACAGTTGTTAGCCCCGTAAGAGTCATGCAGTGTTACCAGTTGACACTCTATGCCTGGCAGGTTAGCGTTGTAGCATGCAGGGTCTACTGCTGGGTAAATCCACTAACATACTTCTCTCCCAGAGGCCTGCAAAGTACCCTTTGCATTCTTACAAGAGGTAACCAGCGGAGAGAAAATTCCAAGTCCAGCCCCCTTTCTCTATGTCCCACAACCAAAGTGTTGTCTTTGGCACTAGGGTCTTATCATCTGATGACTGGAAGGTAGATGGCCCTTGGGAATTTCTTTCTTTTCTTTTACTTTTCTTTTTCTTTTTCTCCCCCCCCCCCTTTTTTTTGAGACTGTGTTTCTCTGTGTAGCCTTGGCTGTTCCAGAACTCCAGACTGGCCTTGAACTCACATAGATCCACCTGCCTCTGCCTCCTGCGTGCTGGGACTAAAAGCAAACGCCACCACAACCGGCGAAAATATTTTTCTGTGAGAAGTTTGGCCACAATTTAAAATCACCCCTTGTGCCTCAAAAGCAAAAGCACAACAAAAACAAAACAAAACCCAACCTCCTTGGCCTGGGAATGTAGCTCAGTTGGCAGAATGCTTGTCTAACGTACATGAAGCCCTGGCTTTGGTCCTTGGCACCGTAAAGACAGGGAGTAGTGGTACATACCTGTAGTCCCAACACCCGGGAGGTGAAGGCAAGAAAGGGAGAAATTCCAAATCATTTTATATTCAAGGATATCCTTGGCTACAGAATGACTTCAAAGCCAGGATAAGCTGTGTGAGACAGACAGACTGACAGACAGACGGACAGACGGACACACACAGATTTTCTATCCCTCTGTGAGGTAGCTAATGTGGAGCTTGGAATCTTCCGGATACACATCGCAGATGCAATCTAAACTAGGAAGCTAGGGTTTGTCCTCCTGTGTTTTTTAAAGCCAGCACTTCCCCACCTTCATTAAGGAATTCAAAGGACATCCCTTATCAGCCCCATCACCGGCTGCGTGTGCGAGGAGGTCCTCTATCTGATCACCACGGTGTGCATGGACTGGTGAGAGCCCTGCTCTAACCCAGTTACAGCCTGGCCAGGCTCCATCGTTGTGCCTGATGTGAGGCCCGGCTGATCATATCAGAACCCTAGTATAGCAAATAATAGAGCAGGGCCTGCTGGAGCCCGTGATTTACCATCTAATTAGAGGGACTGAAACTATTAACTATAACCGACTGTGTGGGAGGTAACGCAAGGTGCTTCAGGTAACCCTGCTCTCGTCCAGTGTAGCTAGCTGAAGCCACGTGCAAGTGTCCAATCTGGACCTCGAGTCAGGCTGGCCAAGACATCCCAACTGTCCGAGCACACCCAATCCTTTTCTGACATTAGAAAATAAACACCAGGCTCTTCTCATACAAATCACAAAGGCTTACCAGACACCCTGAGCAAACTCTAAATCCTGCCATCTTCCTGCCAGATCCCAACCCAGGGCCTTTGACTTCCGTGCAGAAATAACTGACCTCACTGGCAGTCTGGGCTGGCTCTCTAAGAGCCCTAACTTTCCCTGCCTGAGGTCACTTGGCCTACCCGCCACCATAGCTCACTGTTGGTGTTTGCAGTAGTTTCAGAGAGGCCACAGCATCTGGGTGCCCTGTGTTCACACTGAAACATGAGATGTGAACAACCTGAACCTGTGTTCCTCGGCCACAGACACTTCTTTGTGTCCACTGCAAGTCCTGTTTCCTTGCTTCGCATCGGAACTAGCCAGCTCCTGTTCATTGCTGATAAATTTGTGGATCAGTTCAAACTCAGAATCTGTGAGGATCTTACTGGGGGCTTTAGAGAAAGCATTAGGAGTGTTCATTTCAGCAGCACACATGCTAAAGTTGAAATAACTGGATCAATATAGAGAAGGTGAGCAAGGTGCCTCACAAGAATGACACAAAAATGCATGAAGCATTATATACATATATAATCATATATATGTTCATTTATTTATGCCAGACATGGATGCTTTTGCATATAGTCCAAGCAGTTAGCAGGTGGAAGCTAGAGGACCGAGAGTTCAAGGTCATCCTTGGCTATAGCTGTGAGTTTCTGGCCAGCCTGGGCTACATAGTGGAGGTACTGTCTAAAATGATAGAGAAAGAATAACCCATCTTCAGGACCCCTTCCTGCTTCCAAAGCTATTATTCCTTGGAACCTTGATGCTTGCCCTTAAAAATAAAATGCACATATGCACACACATGTGCACACTGATGTATACATGTACGGGTGCATACAGACACACCTGTGTGTTTGTATGTGTATGAGTATGTTGTGTGTATGTGTGCATGCATCTGTGTGTCTATCTATCTATCTATAATCTATCTATCTATCTACTATTATCTATTTATCTATCTATCTATCTATCTATCTATCTACCTATCTATCTATCTATCGTCTATCTATCTTCTATCTAAGGTCTCTGGGAACACAGTCATTCTAGGTTATTCTGGATGCTCATGTAGGGTGATCAATGGTAAACAGTGAGGAATACCCCCCTCCCCCATTGTCCCCCGAAAGGCTATTCTGGAAAGTTCTTCTGGTGTTATTTTTACCTTAACTTTCTTTCACAGCTCTCCAGCCTCCTTTGAGACATCTCTCATCACTGTTTCCACTGTACTTGAGAGCACCTTCAACCTTGGACCTTTCTATGACTATGGGTGCTGATGTGGGATAGGAATCAGGATGGGAGAGTGGGTAAAAGTGCACGCATGCACACACAACCTTTTAAAAGCCATATATATATATGTATGTATATATATATATATATATATATATATATATATATATATATACACACACATATATATATATGCAAAAGATAGACATAAGCCAGTTCCTGTGTTCATTCATTAAAAACATTTTTAAACACAGCAAACACAGGGTCTCACTGTGTGTTCTGGCTTGCTATATAGACCAGGCTGGCCTCCAACTCACAGACCTCTACCGGCCTCTGTTTCCTGAGTGCTGGGGTTGAAGGCCAGTTCCAACATTTTTATCTAAAATGTAAATTTTGCTTAAAACTCAAGCTTCGCTTAATCATTAAATCGTGCGATGAGAGCAGGTCCTTTGGACAGCAGAACTCAGCTGCGGAATCCTCTACACAGCCATTCTGAAGACATCTAATTGCAACCCTCCCTGCTGAAAAGCCCACTTATCTGAGGCGTGTGGTGCTCTTTTTTTTTTCTATGAGTCATGCTCTCTAAACATCCTGTCTGAGTGTGGACCGTGGGCTCTCCTTATCTCTACTTAACGAGCCCGTCCACCTCACTTCACTTACCTGTTTTGAAATTCTTTTCTGCAGTGGAGGCAGGGATCTGACTTTATTGGAGGTCCCTAAGCAGAAAACACCTCAGGCTTCTTGCAGCAATGCTGGGCTGGGCCTCCTCACTTCTGCTGACAGTGCCACACAGGGTAGAGCCTCAGTCATCCTGTTCCTAACTTAGGGGAGTCCCAACAAGCCACCCCCAAAATTAAATGAGAAAAAAAAAAGTAGCCATGATCAACAGATGATGAATTTGGTCAGCTGAGCCACACCAGAAAGCAAGAGGGACTGAGCATTGTGGAGTATTGACATGAGGTTCAAGGTGGCGGAGAGAAGAGGGCAGGAAGTGTTTGTGGCCAAGCAGCCATGCCCAAGCTGTGGTCTGGCTGATCGTTGTTAATACTAATGCTGTTAATACTAATGTCGTCAGGACAGCCACAGCAGGGCAAGGGGGATCTGCGTCTGTTGCTGAGGAAATGCTGCGACACACAGGGATGCCCACAAAGTCTGTTTGCCTTTCATATGTTTATCTGCCAGTCCGGTGGTCCTGGAAGTTCAGGTCCTGCAAGCCCAGATTCTGCAGAGATGGCAGTCTCAGAAGCCACTTTCCCTAAGAAGCATTGATTCCTTCCTTGGGTCGGCAAGGTAGCTAAAAGCCGGATGGAAGCCCACCATCTCTGACCTTATTTTGTGTGTCATCTTTCCTTCGGGGCACCTGTCTGCCTCTGCAGGTCTACATGTTAGTCACATATGACTCTTGGAGTGTCCATCTAGCATAACTTAGTCCCCTTCAGTGTTGAAGTCATTGACCTAAACGTGCAGCTACTGTAGACTCCAGAGAGAACATAACCATGCCGTATACACTCTCTGCCCCCCAGAGAAAGGCTTGCACCTGTGATGTGTAGACTGAGAGCACCCTGTAGCAGAATGAGCATCTTGTAGAAACTGGACTATCCCCTCAAGGGATGGTATTGATAAGGAATTCTTTAGACCACTTTGTGGAAGTAGAATTGAGACAGTCAACCAGACCACACCATGACCTCTTGCTCCTTCCCTAACACTTCCTCTGTTAAAGCTCATGCCGATATCCCAAAGATGTACTTGAGGGCTACTGGGTCCCTTTATCTGTCCCTCTTCACAGTGTGACAATCTGACCATACTGAATCAAGCTCCTCTCCTTTCACCATTGGTTAGCTACTGAATTGGTGTACTGGGGATAGGTGGCTACAACCTAGTTGCTGGGACTTTTATGACCCAGAGCTTTACCTAAAAACTCTGCTTACACTGCTTATGGGGTGTCTTTGTTGCTGTAACAAAATGCCGGAGAAAAGCAACTTAAAGGTGGAGATGCTTTGGCTCACAGTCTGGAGGTGCACAGTCTGAAGGCACACAGTCTAGAGGTATGCGGTCTGAGGTACACAGTCTGAAGGTATATAGTCTGAAGGTACACAATCTGAAGGTATGCAGTCTGAGGTATACAGTCCAAAGGTACACAGTCTGAAAGTATACAGTCCGAAGTTACAGAGTCTGGGGGTACACAGTCTGAAGGTACACCATCTGAAGGTGCACCATCTGAAGGTACACAGTCTGAAAGTGTACCACTGAAGGTGCAGTCCACCACAGTGGGAAAGTAATGGCAGCAGAACTGTGAGGTCGTCACATTGCAGCTGCAGTCAGGAGGCAGAGAAATGCATGCTAGTGCCTAGTTCTCCTCTCCCTTCTCTTTCTTTCTGGGACAGGATCTCACCGTGCAACCCTAAATGGCCTGGAAATCATTATACAGACCAGGCTGGTCTTAGATTCAAAGAGATCCATTTGCTTTTGTCTTTGGAGTCTATAATTTAAGACATGTGCCACCATGCCCAGCCTACCTTCTCCTTAAAATATGATAGGGGATAGAAGTTAGGAGTGCTCGCTCCTTCCAGAGGACTCAAGTTGCATTTCTATCACACCTGTCAGGCTTCTCACTCTGGGGGATCTGATGCCCTCTTCTGGTCTTGTACACAGACAGACAGACAGGCAGGCAGGCAGACAGACAGACGCACACACACACAGAGGATCTTTTTGCATTTATTTGCTTTTGTGAATTTATTTGTGCAAAACAGACATAGAAGGGCCTGAGGGCAACTGTGGTGGTTGGCTCTCCCCTTCTACTGTGTGGACTTTGGAGAGTGACCTCAGGTAGTACCTTTACTCACTGAGGCATCTTGACAGCCTGCTTTCTCCTTTCTCTTCAGCCTATGAGGTGCTGTGGTCCACACGTGCTCACATTTAGGGTGGGGTCTTTTCACATCAGACAACCCAGGTAGAAACTTCATCACAGACATGCCCAGGGGTTTAATCTCCAGGTGACTTTAGATCCTGCTAAATTGATGCTCAATTAAACAGCACCTGGTGAAGTGAGACTTCCTTTCCATAGTGGGGTAACCATCTTTACTGATGGGAACAGTCTTATTAAGGGGTGATCTGTCCGCAAGACCCCATTATTCTTGGAAAGTTTAATAACTGAAGATTTTCTGCCCCTACCTTGCAGTCTAAAGCCTCGGGGGATTATTAGCTTTACACAGACAACTCCTTACATGAGCAATACACTTATGCACAGAGCTGAGCAGAAACCTGACCCAAAGTTAAAGGCACACAGACAGACAAAATGAAGGCAGAGGCTCTATCAACCTTTGGCTCCCCCTTGGCCACTTGCTAGCCTGAGCCATTGCTAGCTGAGCCAGTGATAACAGGTTAGAGAGAGTTTCTTGCCCGTTGTAACCTGAAATTTAACTGCAGCCTAAACTGAATGAAGGGTGTTGTCTCTCCCAGGAGATTCTGCTGAACCATCGCTCCAGCCCAGAGCATTGTTTGTTTGTTTGAGAGGAGGGTGGGATCACCGTCTTACTAATGGGAAGCGGTTTCTTTGGCAGGAATCAGGAGCTGGGGGCTTGTCTGGGAAACAGACCTATGTGAGACCTGCTTTCAACTCACTCATGCTGAGAACCTTGGAGTTCACTCACAAGTCAGCTGTTGCCTGTAGCCTGAAGAGTTGCCCTTTAGGAACTGTCACTCAGACAGAGCCGACACTGCAGAAAATAACCACAGGAGTCAGATTACAGAGAAACGCTTAGTAAAGAGAGGAGAGAGAACCAAGTGGGAGGGGGGGAACGAAAGGCACACAGAGAGAGGCAGAAGGAGAGAGAGGCACAGAGACAGAGAGAAAGAGATGGAGAGAAGGGAGGAAGAGAGACAGAGAGATACAGACATCAAGAGAGACAGAGGCAGCAAGACAGACAGAAAGACAGAAGAGAGTTATGAGCACACGTGCCTTTGGTACTGTCACCATATATCTATTGAAGTTCATATATGTATATGATATATCTTTTAAATACATCTTATAAATAACTATATGTTGAAATTCTTATATATAAGATATATCTTATAAATAATATAATATCTATATATAATATATGATATATGATGCATGATGTATGATGTATGATATATGATATATAATATAAATAACATATTTATTATATTATTATATTATTATATAAGTAATATATAAAATAATATAAAGAATCTACATCTATCCATATCTATGTGTACATATATACTAACCATAGAATCATATATATCCACATATATACATGAATATATATGATTCTATGCTTTACAAAGTTAAAATTGCTCAAAAGATATCATTTACAACTGGATTTAAAGATTAAGCAAAGCCTAAGGATCAAAATTTTAAAATGTGAATTGGTCCCCCTATTTTTCTTTTCGTAGTGAATTCCCTTTGTGTACTGAAATGGTAAGGCGATTTATCATACGCCCTTCTAAAGACTAGGGAGGAAAGACTAACACTGAGACAATTCCCCTCAAGGCCAAGCATAATCTGCCCCTAAGAAGTCTCTTGTTTGTCTTTCACAACAGAATATTGTTATGTAGCTAGCCCTGGATAGCCTAGGACTCTTCACAAACACTAGGCTAGCCTGGCTCAGCTTCCTAAGTGCTGGGATGAAAGGCGTGCACCACCACATCCAGCCCGCACTTTGGACTATAACATCCTTGGTTGAGATGTCTCTGGGACACGGAGTTCTGTAGTCAATCTAGATTCTGTCAGCAACGAGGCTTTTGACTCAGACAGCAAGAACTGTAACCAGTTCCAGGGTGTGGGCTTCTTCCCAGTCCCAGTGTCTCCTTAGTTTCTCTCTCTCTCTCAGCTGCTGTGTAGCTGAGGGTGACCTTCAACTTTTGAACTGTGGTGGGATCACAGGCTTGTGCCATTATTCCTGCTTTATGTGGTGTTTTAGGGTTTCACTGCTGCAAAGAAACACCACGCCAAGTCAACTGTTACAAAGGAAAACATTTCACTGGGGCTGGCGTACAGTTCATGGTCCTCATGGTGGGAAGCATGGCAGCCTGCAGGCAGACACGGCGCTGGAGATGCTGAGAGTCTGACAACACTGAGCACATATCCTGTGGCCTCGGTCACTCGAGAATAATTCCTTGAACTCTCTGTAGGTGCTTCCCATGTGTGTGAAATGTGGTACATTTTCTGCCATTTATTTATTTATTGGGAAAAGCCAATGTCGGGTGTTTTCTACTTCACCCTACATTTTGGGAGGTGGGGGGTTTTGAGACAGGGTTTTTCTGTGTAACAGCTCTGGCTTTCCTGGAACTCACTATGTAGATGAAGCTGGCCTCGAACTCACAGCCTGTGTCTCTGTCCTGAGTACTGGGATTAAAGGTGTATGTCACCACCACCTAAGCTCATCCTACCTTTTGTTTGAGGCGGGGTCTTCCTGAGCCCAGAGTTCTCTGATTGGCTAGAGTGGCCAGCCAGTGAGCTGGAAACCCTCCCATCTCTGCATGCTGCTACCTTCCCCCTTCTAGCTCCAACCCGGGCTTTGTGTGCTTGTTGGAGATTTGAACTCAAGTCCTCGTTCGTGTGAGGCAGGCAGTTACTGAATAAGCTGTGTTCCCAGCCCCCTTTTTAATGAAAGTGCTTTAATAGTGTGGGCTCTCACAGTTTGTGTAAGAATGTCGATGCTGGAGTTGCTTGCTCTCTGTGGCACACTTGGATTGTTTACTGTGATGATTTTACCACCAAGACTCACTATAAACCCGATTCACATGGGTGGGAACACAGGCCTGCAATACCAGCGTTCAGAAAGCGGACACAGCGGAATTGTGTGCTCAGAGTTACACTGGGCTTGATTCCCTAGGACCTCACTGGGTGTGGTGGTACACACCTGCGTCCCTGCACTTGCGAGGTGGAGGCAGGACGAGCAGACATTCATGACATCATCCTCCACTCCGTAGTGGGTTCAAGGCCAGCCTGGGATATATGAGATGTCGTCTCAAAGAACAGTAACAGCAACACCACCTACAACTGAAAGAATTATGAGGGGGTGGGGTGGGGTGTGGGAGAACCCGTTTTAAACTATGGTTCATATGCTGCCACCTACTGGGAGAAAACTGCATTTCACCCTATTATATAAGGATTTAAATTTTTAAAAATATTTATTTTTAGATTTATTTTATTTTATTTATATGTGTATACTCTAGATATCTTCAGACACACAGGAAGAGGGCATCGGATCCTATTACAGATGGTCGTAAGCCACCATGTGGTTGCTGGGAACTGAACTCAGGACCTCAGGAGAGCAGTCAGTGCTCTTAATTGCTGAGCTATCTCTCCAGCCTTCTTTATTTATTTTTAATAAGCCTCCAGTCTTACAGACTCTTTCTTGTTCTCCCTCACATCAAATGATATTATGGGCCAATGTTTCATTGCAACAATTAGATACTAATGGAAATTTTTGCTATAGGCTGGCCAGGGTGGTGCATGCCTATGATCCTAACACTAAAGAGGTGAAGGCAAGAGGGTTAATATTAGATTCATAGTGAGTTTGAGGCTAGCCTGGGCTACATGAGACCCTGTCTCAAAATAAAAAAAAAAAATCAAGGGGTTAGAGAGACAACTCAGAGGTTAAAGAGTGCTTATTCCATCATGAGTACCAGAGTTTAGACCCAAGAACCCACACAATGGGAGGTTCACAAACACTTATAACTCTATCCCAAGGGATTCAACACCCTCTCATGTCTTCTGTAGGCCTACACACATATACACAAAGAAACAAATGAATAAAGTAGCTGGGATTACAAGGCTGAATCACTACACTAGGTTATGTGGGGATGGAGCCCAGGGCTTTGCGAATGTCAGGAGGCACTTTATTAACTGAGCTACATCCCAAAGCCCTGACACCATCTCATATTATGAACTCCTGTATTTTGATATCTAGGGGATATCTGGAACTGGGCTCAAAAGACAGCCAGGGATGACTCTATATACTTCCTAGCTGAGTTCTCTTTGACAGATACGAGAATCAAAGGCATCCTAGTACTGTGGGACTTTTCCTTTTCAGACAAGGCCTCGAGAAGCCTAAAATGACCTTGAACTCACTATGTAACCAAGAATGACCTTTGACCCACTGCCTCTACCTCCCAAGTGCTAGGATTACAGTCGGGTGTCACCACCATTGTTTTCTGCCGGGCAGAGGCTCAAACCTAGGTATCATGTATACTCTATTAACTGAGGCACATCTCCAATGACTGCATTCTAAAATTACATATATTGGGGTGGAGCGATGGCTCAGTGGTTAAGAGTACTGACTGCTCTTCCAGAGGACCCAGGTTTAATTCCCGGCACCCACATGGCAGCTTACAACTGTCTGTAATTCCAGATCTACATAGATATACATGTATGCAAAACACCAATGCGCATAAAATAAAAATAAACAAATACCTTAGATTTAAATAATTATATTGATTATATTTATTTGTGCGTGTGTACTCACAGGCACCACAGTTCATGGAGGTCAGAGGACAACTTGTGGGAGTTGTTAGACTTGAGGTGTGGTGGCACTTAATAAAGTGCCTGTATCTTCTGAGTCACTTTGCCAATCCCCTGTGAGAGCTTGGTCCCACACATCATTCTTTCTTTTGAGACAGAATCACATACAGTCTGATCATCATAGACCTCTGCTGATCAGGTCTGGGAGAATCAGAGTAATGAACAATTAGCAACTGTAACAGGAAAGGATTTGGAATGAGATCAGCTTCGGTTTCTTCATATCAACATATGCAGAGTTGAATAAGCCAGCAAGGGAAGAAGGATGCTCTGTCTTTCCTAGAATACCACTTGGTCAAGGGAGAAGGAATGCTGGGAATAGCAAAACTCAGTTTTTGGCTAATGTAATGTGTTGTAATGTAACGTGTTGTAATGTAATGGTTAGAGGCTCATTTCTGAAGCTGAAAGCAGTGGTAGGGATAGGACAGACAAAAGGCACTGCACATTCTCAAAATGTCTCTTCACATAACACCTAACTTTCAAAGGAGAAACACAGTGACTTTGCTTGCAGCCCATCCCTTGGGCACCACCTAATCCATGTGATCATTTTTCTGTGGTCATCGGGATCAGAGGCAGCCGCCTGACCCCCATCTGGGATGACTGAGGACGCAATGTCTCTTCGGCACTGTTCTTGCCCAACACACAGACCTGCAATCTAATCATGGAAAATGCCAGACACACCCTGCATTTGCAGAATACCAGGAACATTCTGCAAAGTAACTGGCCATTGCTCTTTGAAAATGTCACAATGTCACAGGCAGAGAGTGAAGAAACTGTGTCAGATCACCGTGATTCTGGGTTGGGAAAAGAACATCAGTGTGACAACTGGTACACTTTAGTTAGTATCTGGACATAAGTTAACAGAATTCTACTCCTGTTCCATCCTCTGGTTTTGCTGATTAAGCTGTGGCTATATAAAGTGTTAACGTTGAGTGCTGGAGTTTAAGGGCAGAGCCTGTCTTGCTCAGGGCTATAGGTTCAATCTCTAGCACAAGGAGAAACATTGTTGACATTTGTACTTCTGGGGCCTAGGGCTCTTCTACTGGACTACAGCCTCAGCCCCCACATATTTCTATTTTTTTTAAAGTTGTTTCTTTTCATTTACTTATATTTTGTGTAGGGTGTTTTGTTTGCATGTATTTCAGCGCCCTTACATCTCCTGGAATTAGAGTTAACAGATGGCTGTGAACCATTATGTGATTGCTGGGAATTGAACTCAGGACCTCTGGATGAGCAGTCAGTTAACCTCTGAACAGTCTCTCCATGTGTGATGTTTTTTAGTGTTTGTAATTTTTGAAAATGGAAAATTAAGAGTGGGCATACGGGGGGCTGGAGAGATGGCTCAGTGGTTAAGAACACTGACTGCTCTTCCAGAGGTCCTGAGTTCAATTCCCAGGAACCACATGGTGGCTCACAAACATCTGTAAAGAGGCCTGATGCCCTCTTTAGGTTTGTATGAAGACAGCTATATATACTTATATATAATAAATAAATCATTAAAAAAAAAGAGCAGGCGTACATATAGATGCCTTTTAAAAGGTACTGCATGAAGCTAGGGCTGAGGCCCAGTTGGTAAAGTGCTCACCCTCTTGACGGAAGCATAGGTTTAATCTCAAGTCATAGAACTGGGTGTGGCGGCACGTGCCTGAAATCCCCGCACTCAGGACTTGAAGGAAGTCAGATCAGAAGCTCAAGGTCATCCTAAAATAAAACCCCCAACCAACCCAACCAACCAAACAACAAGTACAACAAAAGACCACACCAGAACAGTGTGTGTGTGGGGGGGGGTTGATTACAAAGTAAGCTATGTTTTACTATGTTTTAATTACTGAAGTTCAGACCCCTTAAACATTAACTTCATTTCTAGTCTTCATTCCTGTCTTCACAGAGAATGAAAAATACCTAATGTTAACCTTTATCACAGTTTAAAGGTAGAAAAAAGGGAAATATTTGGGTGTGCACCGAGTAGGTCAGATAATGAAGGCACACTCAGGGTTTGAACATACATTGTGTGGATTAAGTTTGTCCCAGTTCTGGAATCTTCTGCCCACAGCTCTGGCTTCTACTTGTACTTTTCAGAGATCTCCAGCATGGTCTTAACACTTCCTGCTGTCACAGACTGGTCCCAGAGTGCTATTGTTCCAGAGACTAAAGGCAACAGTTCTGGGGAAGATGGCTCTGCCAGTGAATGGGGGTCCTGATGCTTTAGTGGCTATAACTAGTCTTTTTAGACAGAGTAAATCGCTCAGGATCTCTCTGGCTTCCAAACCCGCAACTTAAGTTGGGCACAGGCTCTGACCTCAGACAGCTGCTTCCAGAGTTTGGGTTCACATGAACAGGAACCGGAACATGGGTGCTGGGCTGAGCTGGGGCCATTTAGAGGCAGAGTCCACAAGCCCGCCCTCTGTCTCTCTGTCTCTGTCTCTCTGTGCTGGGGTTCGGACCCCTGGCCTTGTGCATGCTAAGTAAGTATTCATCTCTAGTCCTGCTCCCCACTTTGGGTTTGGTACAAATATTCCTCCATAGTTGGAGGCCGGTCTCTCCCTAGGTTTCTATTTCCAGAGTTGCAGATGTCCCTGGAGGGGACTGGCACCTGCACCCTGTATACTGCTCACCTAGGCAATTGCTTTTAGGTTGGAGGTTCTTTTCTTTCTTCCCTCTCTCCTTCTCTCTCTCCCTCCCTCCCTCCCTCTCTCCCTCCTTCCCTCCCTCCCTCTCTCCCTCCTTCCCTCCCTCCCTCTCTCCCTCCCTTCTTTTGACTGGTTTAAACTTACTATGTAGCTGAGGCTGACCTTGAACCTCTGACTCTCCTGCTTCCGTTTCCTGAGTGTTAAGATTGTAGCTTGCACCGCCGTGCCCAGCCTACTCGAAGATTCCAACCTAATGATATTTCTCTCTTCTAGACAAAGTCAATCCTGGGGTACCTGAGACCCCCTCTTGCTGATGTGGTACACCCAACTTGACGAGAGGAAACAAGTCCTAAGAAAGTACAGAACAGACATGAAGGGAGACAAACCTCAAAAACAATGTCTGAGTCTAGTCCTGCCTCTTTCACACCCTGAGAAGTGTGTAGGACAGGCACAGCGACCAGCCCCAGGAATCCCATCCTAGCTGAGAGACTCTAAACCGGTGCCTGCTTTCTCTGGACTTTGGTGAATTGAATCCCGAAAGAGAGACGGAAGCTGATAATTTCTTTCTGGGGTTTCTGCTTCCAGTGGGCTCCTCCATTTTGTGGCACCAGGAGCCCTCTGACAAAGGCAGAAGGAAGCCAGGCCCATTCCTGGAGGACTTGAAGGTGTTTGCACTTGGCTGTGGCTCTAGGGAGAAATTGTCTTTGCTCTGTCTGCAATTAGGGTTGAGTCAGACGTGAACATGCCATGTGTTTAAAATAAGAGCGGGTGTTTCTGAGAAGGGAAGTCCCAGAGCCGGCCAGGCCGGGATTAGCTGTTGATAAGGGGCCTGGCATTGTTTTAGCCCTCCCCTGAGGCCCACACCACATCCTAGAGGAGAAGCCAGGTCCCTTGGCTGGGACAGTTGTGGGCAAAGCCTGGAGGGTTGTCCTTCAGGCCATCTGCGGCTGTGAGGAGGCAGGGCAGCACAATGGTCAGGCACAGAACTTATCCTTGGTGCAACTTTGCACACACCCTGGACCCTGTCTTGTCACGTTGACAACTCTTACTCCTAGACCAGAGTAGAGGCAGGTAGAGACGATGGGCCAACGGGCCCTGTGTAAATCCAGCAATCCAAGCCAGCCACATCCCTAACCCCAAGGTCAAAGCAAGAGCCAAGGAATGGGGAGGGAGAGGGGAGGCCTCTCCAGTTTAGACTCTTCAGTCTTAAGAAACAAAGGCGACAGGAATGTGAGGAAACCACTGTTTACATGGTTCTCATGAGTGGTCCTCTCAAACGTGTCCTAATGCACTTCTGGCCTCAGCACGGAGGGGGAGGCATGCTGAGGTGGGAACCGGAGATGGGGGTGAGGACTCGGTGTTCTTGGGAAGTTGTGGGGAGGTGGCCAGCTCTTTCCCCTTCCCTGAGGATGCAGGTGTCAGCCACGCTGAGCTTTTCAGGGGGTGGGGGGCTGGAGGAGGAGGGCAGAGGGTTTTGGTGGAAAAAGAAGGGCCAGGATTTAGTGTCCGGCCAGGAAGGTGGGTAGGAGGGCGGTGAGCATAGAGGTTGGTTGAGGGCAGATGACCACCCAAGGTAGCCTAGCGTTTGAAGAACTTGGAGAGGGATACATGGAACCAGGGAGTAAGGTTTGGAACCCAGCTCCCAGCAGACCAAGACAGGATTATTCCTTGGAAATAAAGTTGTTCATTTTGATTATCCGCAGTGCTTCTTGTCCACATGGCTGCATTAGGCTTTTCGTGACTTTCTGGAAACAGAACATGTTTCCAGCTACTCAGAGATCCTCCCTCTCAGTCCTAGATACTAGGGAGTAAATGTGACTGGCCCCGGGAGCCACAGGCTGGGGCAGGTGAGGCAAGCCCAGGGGAACAATCCTTCCACCTCCTCAGCAGCTATGGTGTGTGTGTGTGTATGTGTGTGTGTGTGTGTGTGTGTGTGTGTGTGTGTGTGTAAGCAGTTTTTACAGCCCATAGAAGCAAAATGGAACTGGGAGAGAGGGTAAGCAAGTGAACAGCCTCAGAGGAATAGAGCTCCGGAGGGCTGGAGAACAAGAGTTACCGTCTCCGGCTAGATCATGCCCCATTCATAGCTTTTACACATTATCTGAACTCATTGCTTGAGAGACGGCTCAGGGGTTAAGAGCACCGGCAGCTCTTGCAGAGGACCGGAGTTTGATTCTCAGCCCTTACTTGGTGGCTCATGAACATCCAAAGCTCCAATTTCAGATCTGCTGCCCTCTTCTGGCCTCCTTGGGCACTGCAGGCATGTTTCGCATAAAAACCGCACACAGGCAAAACACTCCTACACATAAAAGATGTGTCTTAGAAATGGAACGGCTGGACTTAACAAATTAGACTCTCCAACACTAAGTGTAGTGGGATATGTTTGTAATCTCGGCACTTGGGAGGTTGGGACAGGATTAGGGTTTAAGGTCATTCTTGGCTACTTACTGAGTTTGAGTCCGGGCTACATGAGATGCTTCAAAAGAGCAGCTGCAGCAGCAGCAACAACAACAACACACCACAGACAGACAAACAGAATTCCAGTGAAGATGCTCTACAATCTATTTGCCAACAAGTAATACAGAAAAATGTCTAACTTCTTTAGGAGGCCATTTTAAAGATTTTCTTTTTCTTCATATTTCTCTCTCTCTCTCTCTCTCTCTCTCTCTCTCTCTCTCTCTCTCTCTCTCTCTCTCTGTGTGTGTGTGTGTGTGTGTGTGTGTGTGTAGAGTGGAGTCTGATGCTGGGACCCATCCTCCACTGGCCTAGCTAGTTTTGTGTCAACTGCAATCACTTGGGAAGAGGGAACATCAGTCATTTGGGAAGAGAAACGCCCTCACCAGACGGACAAGTCTGTGGAGCATTTTCTTGACTCCTTGGAGGTGGTGCCAGCCCTGGGCACGACAGGAAAGTAAGCTGGATAAGTCAGGAGGAGCAAGCTGGTAAGCAGCGTTCCTCCGTGGCCTCTTCATCAGTTCCTGACTATAGTCCTTGCCCTGACCTCTCCTCAGATGAACTGCAAGTAGGATGTGTAAGCTGAAACGAACCCTTTCCTCCCCTTGCTTTTGGTCATGTGTCTTGTCACAGCTATGGGAACCTTGATTAAGATACTTAATCAATGAGGGGGAGTTTCCAGTCAGACCCAGGGCTTGGAGATATGATTGTCTCACTAGCCATCTTGTTCTGGGAGGTCCCCAACCTGCCTTTGAAGGCTGGAATAATAGGCAGTCTGCTACAGACACTCCACATTTACACAGGCCCCGGGTACCCAAAGTCTGGCCCTCACGGTTTGTTTTCTGTTTTTGTTTTTATTTATATGAGTACACTGTAGTTGTCTTCAGACAAACCAGAAGAAGCATCAGATCCCATTACAGATGGTTGTGAGCCACCATGTGGTTGCTGGGAATTGAACTCAGGACCTTTGAAAGAGAAGTCAGTGCTCTTAACCACTGAGCCATCTTTCCAGCCCCAGACCTCAGGTTTATACGGCAAGTGTTTTAAGCACCGAGCCATCCTCCTGGCCTTTCATCATCATCATCATCATCATCATCATCATCATCATCATCATCATCATTATTAAAAACTCAGGTGATTAGATGCATTGAAGAACAACATTTTGTTTCATGTACTGGAGAGAAATCTCCTGCCTGTCTGTTCTCTACTCTAAGCCACTGATGTTAAACCCTCAGAGGTGGCACATAAACATCCTGGTTATTCCACACATGATGCCAACCTAGGGATAAGCAGCGGTCTTCCACCCCCTCCCCATCACCAGCAGTCTGATATTTAAAGTTGTCAGTGGAAGTAGATGCAGGGCCTTGGATTCCAAAAACTGACACCCGACTGTCTTGTGGCTCAGAGGAGTCTTTTTCTTTCTTTTTAAATATGTATTTTATATGCCTGTCTGTCTGCAAGGACCCCTTGTGGGTACAAGTCCCTTTGGAGGTCATAAGAGGTCATCAGATTCGCTAGAACTGGGGTCACAAGAGTTTCTAAGCTGCCCGATGTGGGTGTAGGGAGCCAAACCCAGGTCTTTGGTAGAAGTGCCAGCTCTTTCCAGCACTTCCATTTCTGTCCCTGAAGCCACCAGGCCCTGGGCAGATTCAACCACTGCTAGGTACTTGGGACATTAAAAACGGAGGCAGTGCTCACACATCCAGAAATATTTTGGGTTTCTGGAA
Source organism: Micromys minutus (assembly GCF_963924665.1). Lineage (NCBI taxonomy): Eukaryota > Metazoa > Chordata > Mammalia > Rodentia > Muridae > Micromys > Micromys minutus. The sequence continues at coordinate 13,618,956 of NC_137953.1, forward strand.
CTGTCTCAGTTTAAGCCCTGGGATGTCTTCTACCCCAGGAAACTGTTCAGTCCTGGTTAGCATCTGAGGCTCTGGTCTCCCCAGTTAGCAGCTTACTGTGGTGGTGCTAATGCAGGGTGAGGCGCTCTCATCTGAGGATCACACCGGGCACTGACCCCAGCCCACCCCGCCACCTTCCCAGGCTGTTCCAAGCCTGGGGCCCTGCCCTGTCTCAGGGAACTCTGGCTTTTCTCACACCCACACTTGCACATTCATAAGCAAGGCAGAGAAAGAAAGCAGGTATTGTTCGAATTCATAGCAGGTTATATTCTAGGAAAAGGTGGTGTGAGTGGAAAAAATAAAAACCTGGATTGGTTTCCCCACAGAAACAATACCAAGATGAGAAACCCTGAGCTAGGGAAAGAATTCTATTAAAAAAATAAAAGTCCTGACCTGGTCGTGAAAATTCTCTCATGAGAAATTAGGGCCCAGATGTAAGTGACCAAAAGAAGGTTACTCTGCAGTTAAGACACCACAGGTAAGCGCGTATGCAGGGCCAACCGGCCATCAGCTGCGTGTGGTACAATTTCTTCCTCGGAAAAAGTTTATTGAGAGAGGACTCTGGCTAGCGTTATGTTCTTGACTTGGCTCTACCTTGGTGTCGTCCAGAGGGGCTGTCAAACCCTAATGCCTTGAGTTGTCTTCTAGAGATGCTGAGGCACTGGACTATGCCTTGAGGCAGGGTGTCCCTGGGTAGCCCAGGCTGGCCTTCAGCGAATTTTAATTTTTTTTTGAAAAGACCTATTTATTTTATGTATATGAGTGCCCTATGTACACCTGCAGGCCAGAAGAGGGCATCAGATCCCATTAAAGATGGTTGGGAGCCACCACGTGGTTGCTGGGAATTGAACTCAAGACCTCTGGAAGAGCAGTCAGTGCTCTTAACTGCTGAGCCATCTCTCCAGACCCACCCAAACTTTAATTTTTAAAATAACTTCTATTTTGTGTGTGTAGGGCTGGGGAGTGCCGGGATTACAAATGTGTGCCACCATGCCCCGTTTATGCTGCCTGCAGTGTGGATTTATTTGTGTGTGCTGGGCAAATATTTGGTCAGTTGAGTTCTGCCCTCCCTCTCCTAATTTGTTGTAATCAAATTAGTAGGAACCCTTCCCTCCCTCTCTCCCTCCCTTCTTCGTGCATGCGTGCGTGCATGCATGTGTGCGTGTGTGACAGAGGAAGGTTAGGTTGGGATACTGGGTCCTCAGCCTTCATTGCTCGAGGGTGGGGTGCTGTCTGGGATAGGTGCTGCGGGTGGGGTGGGCTGTGGGGTGTGGTCGGTAAGCTAGGCACAGTGGGGGTGGCGGTGGTGGGCAGGAAGATGGGTAGAAAATACTGACCAAGGTCACGAAACCACAAAGCAAGGATTCCTCCTTCCCTGCTTCTCAAGAACAGGCGACAGAGATTAGATTATGAGGATTAGATTACTGCTCTTGCGACTCCTAACCATCTCCCTTCCTTCTTTGGGTATCTAACTTTGAACCTGTAAACTCACCATGTGATCCCAGAAGAGAGTTCTAGCCTCCCTGGGCCACAGTCTCTTTGTCTTTGAGTTGGGGACAACATGTTTGTGTCCTGTGGGCCTCCAGATGTGTCTCGAGGTCTGAGGACCGAAGGATGGGATCTGTGTGAGCTATGGGGGGCGGAGGATGCAGAGGAGACTGGAAACCAAGCACCCCGAGCTAGGGTTTTCAATACCGATAGTGCAGTGGGAAGAAAATTCTAGAATGGAATTTCTCCATCTGTGGGGCACTGGAAACCTTCACCTTATTCTGTTTTGGAGAACTGCTAGGGGCACGATGGCTTCGGGGATGTGAGGAACCTGAGAAGCGGCCTGGCCACAGTCATCAACTGGTCAGTGATATTTGCCAGCTCTTGAGTCACCCCCTTGCGCAATTGCTTCACACACTACGTTTTGAAACTTGCCTTTGCTTTCAGTCTTTGTTCCATTAAAAAAAATATTTACCAAGGGCTGACATGGTCTCTTGTAACTCAGTGAGTAAGTAAATATGAAAAGAACGTGATGAGACTCTAGGGGCTGAGCTGAACAGGGACTGTGGTTGGTGGTGGGGTGCATGGGTGACCTGCTCCCAGAGCTGTATTTCTGAAGTCGAGGAGGAGGCCTAGATGGCTGTGTGGGAAAGTATTCTAGGCAGAAGGAATATCTTAGGATGAAGGTCCGAGATAGGAGAGAGCTCAGGGTCTCAAAGAACAAGCAGCCGAAAGGATTGCCGTAGAATACACTGGGAAGGCAGGGGTCAGACCGCCCTACTGTTTTACGTTGTGGGAAAGTATCCCCCTCCTTTGTGTGTGTGTGTGTGTGTGTGTGTAGAACACAGGACAACCTTGTGTGTTATTACTCAAACACTACCATCTTTTTTTTTTTTTTTTTTTTTGAGACAGTGTTCCTCATTGCTCTGAAACTTGTAAAATAGGCTACACTTGCTGGTCCGTGAGGTCCGCAGGGATCTCCTAGGATAACGAGTGCTGGTCACCAGGCCTTACTCTACGTGGGCTTTGGGAACCCAACCTGGTGCTTGTGCCTGGCACTTTATTGACTAAACCTCCAGCCCCAACCCTAGAGTTTGGATTTTCCTCTAAGTACCACAGGAAGCGCTGTGGGGGTCTTAAGGAGCATTTGTGGATTTGACCCACATTCTCCAAGGCTCCTGACCACCTGCCCCATGTGGTCAGAATGACAGAAACCAGAGGGTGCTCAGGAGATCGGATGACTTGGGCCATGAGGGCACGTTAGACAGGAAGAGCAGGTTGTGTTTCAATAACAAATAGCCTCTGGTCTTAATGACCTACCGAATATTGCTTTCATCAGTCAGCAGAGGGGTTCTGATCGTCTTAGCCACTTAGGGGCTCCAAGGGTAAGTCTCCCCCTTGAACACAGGTCAAGAGGAAAGAAAGCATTTCAGGTTTGGGATCCTCTATCAGAAGTGAAGATAGAACCATACAGGCACGTCCAACTTCAAAGGAGAGGAAAGGTGCCACGCTGAACCAGACCCTCTGGACCATTAAAAGCCCAGCACAGGGCTGAGAGAAGACAGAAGGAATGAGGTGAAAACATGCTCAAAAGTGCAGTGACTGCTCTAACCGAGGGACGGCACATACAGGACAGAACCCCGGGAGAGTCTGACTGCCAGCTTCCAGCGGTCCCACGGTGTGAAGTGGGTTCTCACGCACGTTGTGGTAAAGTGGGAATTGGGATTAAAAAGGTTTGGGCCAGGGCGGCCTCCAGTCTGGCTACTGGAGTCTGCAAATCTGAAGTTCAATGAAGAAGAGGTCTAGGCTGCAGAAGAATGTGCGTGTTATCAGCTATAGGCAATGATCAGGACTTTGGGCACAGATGGTTCTCAGGCCTTTGGATTGAGTCTGGCCATTAAACATAGGCTCCTCTGGTTCTTGGGACTCAGTCAGGGACTGGATGGTACCACTGGCTACCTGGGTTCACTTGTTTGTGGGGAGCAGACGGTAGGACTTCTCACCCAGCACAGTTGTGTGAGTCCAGTCCTGTAACACGCTTGTGTGCAAGTATATGTCCCATGAGTTTTGCTTCTCTGGAGAATACTCTTCCCCCACCATTCCTCTCAGTTTGCATTTCCAACACCAATATTTAAGATTCCTCTTACCCCATCCCTCACCCACAGGGCAAAGTATTTGCATCCTCAAGGCTGGTATGCTAAAACGTCAGCCAGCAGGATGGAAGGGCAGAGATAAGGGAGTGGGCCGATAACTTGGCTTCAGTTAGTGACTAGTATGGAGGTCAAAGGCAAACTATCCAACATCCACAATGCTTGGTCTTCATATCTGCCGAGGGGGTGAAGGCGCCATCCTATAGCCTCATCAATGCCAACAATTAGAGCTGCTTCTAGCCAGCTTAAAGGAGCAAGTGGTTCATTAGAAGGGCCTTGGGGCCCATGGTTTCTAAGGCAGGGAAGGTCGCTTAGCTCCTGGAAGGACCGGAAGGCCAGGTCTAGGAGACCAGCATTGAGACTAAACTTCTGTGCAGCATGGCTCATCCTCTAGGTCTACAGCATTAAGTCCTTAAAACTGCAGATGTCATGTTCCGGTGCTTTAGAAAATGCAATAAAATTAGACGGCTAGGCCGAGAGCCTGGAGCTTGGTGAGCTGGGCGCCGTTCCACGCTGGCTGGAGCCCCGAGAACCGCCCTAGGTCCAGGGTGCTGTGGCACCTGTTGTGAGGAAGATGTTCTGTTTGCCAAGTTCATTCAGCTTTTATGAGAATTACGGGCTCCTTCTGGAGACTGATCTTTAGAGGCCAGGTGTGGTTCTGTCTGTCTGTCTGTGTGTCTGTGTCTGTCTGTCTCTCTCTCTCTGTGTCTCTCCGTTTCTTTGTCTCTGTTTCTCTCTCTCTCTCTCTCTCTCTCTCTCTCTCTCTCTCTCTCTCTGTGTGTGTGTGTGTGTATGTGTGTGTGATAGATGTTTACTGGGTGTATGTACATGCGGATCATGTATATAGGTCATAAATTAACATGTATATAGGTCATAAGTTAACATCTGATGTCTTACTTCACTTTTTGACGGTCTCCACTTTTTTTTTTTTGAAACAGGGACTCTCACTGAACCTTAGCTCCCTGATTCAGCTAAGCTTTCTGGTCAGTGGCCCAAGGATCTGCCCATCTCTAGCCCTATGACCCTCAGGGCAGGGTCACAGACATAGGCATCCATACCTGGCTTTTAGATGGGTGCTGGGAATCCTAATTCTTCTGCCTCCACCTCCAAAGTGTGGGGACTATTGTCATTCTCTGACTGAGCCATCTACTTACCCCCCCTTATTCTTAGAGGGAACCGGATTATCCCAGCCTGTGTCAGATGTCAGTAGAGACAGTGGCACTGAGACATACCATACTTGGGGAGACTTTATTTGTGGCTGGTTTAACATGTGGAGAGACCCCTCATTGTTTTTATTCTGCCAGTATGATCTTCCTTAAACTGAATCTAGACATCGGTATCTCCTGGTTCATGTTCGGGTTTTTGAGCCCACTGTGTGTGACACAGAGTGTCATCTGGGGCAGTGACTTTGCTATCATGAGAACACCAGGCTCATTGGTTTCTGGGGTTGTCATGGGAACCAGTTTCATGGAAGGCCAGTTCAGCAGTGGGCTTATAGCTGTTTTCTGGAGGCCCACCTAATGCCTGTTTTCCACCCCTCTGACTCATGAGCTCTCTAATATTTCCTGCCAGACTGAGGATTGAACTCAGGGCTTCTTCATGCATAGTATAAGGTGCTCCAGCACCGACCTACACCTCAGCCCTTTAGTAGGTCTTAATAGAACCACTTCCCCGTCAGCTAGAGTGGCTTCTGTGGTCCATGAACCACAAGCATCCCTCCGTGTTGGAGGGTGATCCTGAGAAGGGGCGGTGTGAGCTGAGAATCCACGAGGAGTTGTCTAGGGTGACATCACCCTACTGGGATGTTTTGAAGATGAGTCATAGGTATGTGTCTAATAAAACTGTCATTATAAGTTCTCAGTGAAGAGCTGAGGGCGCTAAAATGAAATGCTGGATTCTGTCCTGTGAGTAGCTCTGAGATGTGTGATGGCTCTTTTTGACACTTGTCTCCCATATTGGACCAAAGGTTGCTATAGTGTGCCTTTTAAAGAAAGGTTTATCTATTTATTATATATAAGTATACTGTCGCTGTCTTCAGACACACCAAAAGAAATAATCAGATCCCATTACAGATGTTTGTGAGCCACCATGTGGTTGCTGGGATTTGAACTCTGGACCTCTGGAAAAGCAGTTAGTGTTCTTAACTGCTGGGCCATCTCTCCAGCCCTATAGTGCATCTTCTTAAGTGTTTGCTGGGACCAAGAACTGGCCAGGGGCTTCAGAGATGCAAAAAAAGAGAAGAATCCAGGTTGGAAATGGCAGAGCAGATACAGGCATAAGTCTCAGATTCTTTGTATCATTACAAAAATTGTCACCTCCCTTACTGGCATGGTGCCTGTCTTCAAGAGCCTCTTCAGGTCAGGTTTTTTTTTCTTTTCTTTTTCTTTTCTTTTCTTTCTTTCTTCTTCTTCTTCTTCTTCTTCTTTTTTTTTTTTTTTTTTTTTTTTTTTTGGTGATGTAACCACCTTTTCTCTCTGTCCACAGTGCCTGGTTAATCATCTCTGCACAATTTACACATGCACGTGCGCACGCACACACACACACACCCATACACACACATCTTGAGATTGCTGGGAGTTGCCGATGGTCCCTCTGGCTGTCAGCATGCTGAGAAGGAAACCCAGGAGGAGTGAGAAACTCACCCTGCAGACTGGCTTTCTCTATTATGGGACAAGCTAAGGGCCTGACAACTGGAATGTGGATCAGGACGATCTTCCTGTTTCCCTGTCTTCCCCTCCTCCACTGTCTTCATCTTCTCTTCCTACTCCTTCACGTCTCCCCTTCCTCCTGCCTGCTTCTCCCCTTCTTCTGTCCTCTCCACCTCTCTCTCCGCCTCCCTCTGCTTCTTCTAGTTTTTTTTTCTTTTTTCCCCCCATCAGAATTAGCAAAACAAAAACCCATCCAAGTCAAAACCCTTAAATCAGACAGGGATTTTCCAAAGAGCTGGGTTAGCTTCTTTACCAATTCTGTCTGATGTCTGTCCTCACAGAAGGACAGAGCAGATCTTCTTTGATGAGAAGAAGATCTCATCAAAGCCAGAGCCATATATAGGTAAGGGACCGGTATTAAAGACCTTTCCCTAGGTGTCAATGACTTTGCTCAGGTGCACGATCACATGTGTTTGTGACTGTGGATGTCTCTTGTGTTATTCCTGAGGAGCCATCCACTGGGGCTTGCCTATTGCTCACTGGCTGTCCAGTGAGTTCCAGAAATGTACTTAGTCTCTATCTCTTAGCCCTGGGGCTACAAGTATGTACCATCTTGTCTGTCTTTTTCCATGGGTTCTGGGGGCTCACGGTCCAGTGCTCACTCTTGTACACGTTTTTACACACCCACCCACCTCGTTCCTTTTGACCTGTGACTGGCAGGCAGCACAGCCCAGCACAGCCCAGCACAGAGGAAGTGGGCCGGACAGAAGGAGATGCTGGAAAAGCTTGCTGCGGTCAGTGTGGCCACTGAGGATTTTCTTTTCTCTATCCAGAGTATTAGACAATAAGGGAAACTATGTTTTGGTGGCAAAGTGGGGATAGTTCTTAGAAAGTCAACTGTTACTAAGCCAGGTGTGGTACATGCTAGGACTTGGGAGATGAAAGGAATTTAGGGAGTTTAAGATCTTCCTCAGAGAAGTCCTTAGGAAGTGTCACCAGCAAAGCCATGCACCGTTGGCTGCACCATCATCAGGCCACAGTGGACTTGCAGCAGGTCTTAGTTAGAAGCAGGCTGCTTACCATGGCCCACCTCTCGCTCCTGGGTGAAAGTGGGGCTCTTCATTGGGGGTGAACAGAGTTCTTACCAAGTCCTCTCTTCCAGACGGAACTGCAGGGACTTCGCCAGCACAAAGATGCGACCATTCGACTACATACCAAGCTGGAAGGCTGGGGATGGCACACGCCTTTTACCTCAACACCAGACAGACCTCTGGGAGTTTGAAGCCAGCCTGGTCTATACAGCAGACTCTAGGCTAGCTAGGGCATGTCGTGAGATCTGTCAGGGGAGGGAGGGCTGGGCTACATTCCCTGGGATTCTCTCCTATCTGCAGGTAGAATGGCTAGCAGTGAACATCGTGAGTGTAGCCATAATACCAGACCTGCTTCTCTGGGCTCTGCCTTCGCTGGCATCCTGGGTTCTGTCCTGGGCCACCCTATCCTTCCTGTTTCCTGCTTCTCTCTTTCTAGGCTTTGTTTCTTGTTTTGGTAGAGCACACCCTCCAGTAGCTTCTAGAAAAAGAGTGACCACCAGGTCAATTTTGGGGGAGCTTGCTTATCTGAAAATGCCCTTTAATTCTATTTTACTGATAGTTGGCTGGGCGTATGGTCTAGACTGGAGACAATCTTTCTTGCAAAGTTGCTTCATTGTCTCTCGCAGAGTGGCTGTTGGGCAGAGCTGCTCTGCAGGGAGTCTACATTCCCGGTGGAGGTGGAGCGTGTTGAGTCAAACCATCCTCACTCTCCAGTGTGATCTGCAGTCTCACAGTGCTGCATGTGAGTTAGGTGCATTTTTACCCACCTTTTCTGGGTGCATGTAAGCCTTTCCATCTAAAAACACAGACTTCAGTTTATCGATCACAGTTTCACTGTCTTTATTGGTTTCTCTCCACCCCCCTTTATATTCCTAGAATGAAAATTATGACTTGGGTGTTGGGATTCCTGGATTCTGTCTTTGTTTTCATTCCTCCTTCTCCTCCTCCTCCTTCCTCCTCTTCCTTCCCCTTCCTCCTTCTCCTCCTCCTCCCCTTCCTCCTTCTCCTCCTCCTCTTTCCCCTTCCTCCTTCTCCTCCTCCTTCCCCTTCCTCCTCCACCTTCCTCCTCCTCCTCCTTCCCCTTCCTCCTCCTTCCCCTTCCTCTTCCTTCTCCTTCCTCCTCCTTCCCCTTCCTCTTCCTTCTCCTTCCTCCTCCTTCCCCTTCCTCCTCCTTCCCCTTCCTCTTCCTTCCCCTTCCTCTTCCTTCCCCTTCCTCCTCCTTCCCCTTCCTCCTCTTCATCCTTCCCCTTCCTCCTCCTTCGCTCCCGCCTCCTCCTCTTCCTTCCATTTTCTCCTCCTCTTTCTTCCCCTTCCTCCTCTCCTTCCTCCTCCTCCTCCCCTTCCTCCCCTTCCTCCTTCTCCTCCTCTTCTGGTTTTCATTATCATTATCATTATTGTTTAGCTTAAAATTTTAGGACTCTTGTGTATATGTGTGTACCGGTGCATGCACACACTGTGCAGAGACTAGAGGGTGTCATGTTCTGTTACTTTCTACCTTATTCCCGAGAGACACAGTCTATTGATGAATCTGGAACTAAAATGGCAGCCAGCAAAACATAGTGTACCTCCATAGTATACATAAACCATGGTATACATAGCAAACCTCCTGCCTCTGTCCTCTACCATACTGGAGATGCAAACTCACATGGCTATGCCCAGGTTATGTGGGTGTTGGGGATTTGAAGTTAGGTCTTCATGCTTACATAGAAAGAACTTTTACCCACTGAGCCATCTCCCCGGCACATCATTTTGTTTTTCTGAGTTCAGGTCTCACATTGTCGCTCAGACTGGCTTAAAACTGTGATCCTCCTGCCTCTGTGCTCTGAGTGCTGGGATTACAGGTGTGTGTTCCAATTCCCCGAAACGCCCACAAGTCAACAGAAAGGAATGCTATTTAGGAGAAAGACAAGAACCAATGGGAGTGGGGCCTGTGGTGGAAGGCGGGGACTGAAAGGGCCTATGTGAGCCAAGTACAGTAATGTGTGCTTGAAAATGTCACCGTGGAAACCATTGCTTTGTGTGCTAACCAGGATGATTGGTTTTAAATGTTTAAATTGCTACAATTTAGAATCACCTGAGCAGGAAGCCTCTGAGGAATTGTTTTGATTGTCTTAATTGATGTTGAGTGACCACCCCAATTGTGGGCCCCATCTTCTGGAAGCAGCCAGATAAGGTCCCTGGCTTCTCTCTTGCTGCCAATCTGATTTTCCCATCCAGGCTGCTGCTGACCTGGTCGGTGATTCCAGAATCAGTATTCCCAGGCTTCCGACACGGCTTGAGGACCAACAGCTCGCCGGGAGCCATGGAGACACCCAGCCTTACGGACAGAACGACCACTGTGTTCTCAGCCTTGCTGGGAATGCTGGCTAATACTCTAACTGCAAAAAGAGTAAGAATAAACAAACACGAGGATTCGGATCACAGCAATATTTAGAATTGCAGAAAGATAGGAAGTCAGAGGACAACCAATGCTACTCGTGATAGAGTGATTTTGGTAAGTAGCCTAAAGAGACACAGCGTGACCTCAGTGCTTAAAATAACTAGGTATAAGGCCAGGCATGGTGATGCTTGCCTGGAAGCCACGTTGGTGAGGGGTGGAGGCAGGATAGGAACTGGACCAGAGACCATGTATCAAAAACAAAACAAAACAAACAAAAAACAAAAGAGGGGCTAAAGAGATGGCTCCATCAGCAAACTGGTTGCCTTGTAAGTGTGCAGATCTGAGTTTGACTCCTAGTACACATGCATACACTTGCACACACACACACGCATACACATGCGTGCACACACACACATACACACACTTACATATATTAAATATATAAATTTAAAGCCAGGTATGATGGTACGTAACTGTAATACTGTAACCCCAGCACTGGGGAGGTGGAGACAGGAGGACCCCTGGAGCTTGGAAGTCAGCTAGTCTTTCAGAATTGAACTCCAGATTCAGTGAGAGACCCTGTCTCAAAAAAAAAAAATATGGATAATGATTGAGGGAGACAACTGACATCAACCTATGGCTTCCTATGTGTACATACATACGTGTACACACACACAAACACACATACACATACACACACACACATATTCACCTCCCACCAAAACAAACTAGATGTGAAAGAAATACATTGAACCTTTGTCACAGGGTGCTGGGATGCATTGCCTGAGCACCTCTGGGAAGGTTGAGATGTGCTCTCCACCCCAAGGGGCCGGGAGCTGCTCCCTGGTACCTACCTGATGAATGATTATTATGAATGGGTTTGGCGATCTCTGGACTTTCTGTACATTCTAAAGTTTCTATAGCAAATGTATACTTTTATCATCACAAGCAAAAATGTCTAATAAGGAAAAATTAAGAAAAGGGACAGAGTACAGAAGTGTGACCTGCCCCGAATGGACCCCAATCGCCTCCAGATAGTGACGACAGCGACGTGTGATGTGAGCCAACTTCGTCCTCCTAACATGTCCCCATCCCAAATCAGCCAAGGCTTGGGTTTCCAGGCCACCCAAGGACCAAAGCCTGGCACCTGGCCCACCATATATTGTTGGTGGGGAGGGCGTTCCATTTTGTTTCTGATCTAGGTGCACACCTGCCATCAGATGTTGCTTGTGTAGAATTCCAGGGAACTGCGGGGCTCCTAATTATCCCCCAAGTGATTCACTGTCAACACGGAGAGGCAGGGGTGTGGAAAGGGAACACTTGTCACTTATTGTCACTGCCACCTGGAGAAGGCGGCTGTGCACTGGGGAAGGATGCCGTTCTGCACCAGCTTCCCCCCCAGCCCCACTGTCCCCCATTAATACGTTTTCATGTGATTTTTAAAAGTGATTATGCCTATAAGATGAGATAACCCCTCCCCATCAAACAGTATATGTTTACTGTAAAAGTTTTAGACTGTACAGAGTTTTTTTTAGTTACATTTTATCCATTTGTCATGTTGAGAGGCTGGGTGTGCGCGTAGAGTTCAGAGGACAACCCACAAAAGCCAGTTCTCTTCCTTCTTCCTAGTGGGTCCCAGGGGACCAACACAGGGCATCGGGCTTGGTGGCAAGCTTTTTTATCCAGGAAGCCAGCTCGATCGAGCCTTACACAAGAAAGCCTAGAGAAGCATGTTGAACTTACCCAGAATGCTTTTCACCCATTCAGCCAGCACCAGCGAGCAGCCCTCGGGTCCTAGGTACAGAACAGAGACAAGACATTCCGTCTCAGCATCCCAGACAAGGAAGAATGAGATTTTATGTGGGCATCTCTGGAGGCTTCTTTGTTTTAGTTGTAGCAATGGGGGTCGGGGAAGTAGTTCAGTTGGTTGTGTTTGTCTAACATGAATGAGGTCCTGGGTTTGATTCCCCGGCACTGCATAAACAGGGTGTGGTGGTGTGTGGCCATACTCCCAGCACTCCAGAGATGATGGGATAAGGGTCAGAAGGTCAAGCTCATCCTTGGCTTCATAGTGAGTTTGAGGCTAGCCTGGCCTACAACTACCTACCAACAGCTATCGGCTGGATATTTAGGATTTACTAAACAGCATCCATGCATACGACCATACGGAGTAGGATCCACCTTCATTTCGCCGATAAGAAGGTAGATGCTTGGGAAGATAAAGGAAGTCACTAGCTCATCCCCTGAGTAACACTTCAAAAAGGAAAAACCCTGAATGCCCTTCTCTCTGCTTTCCCTAGTGCCCCATTGGGATTGGGCAGCAGAGGCGAACTCAAAGGCTTGCTGCTGAATCAGGCAACCTCAGCTCAGCTAGGAGCCCAGCAGCCACTAGGCGGCAGCAGAGGCCTGCGTTGCAGGGCTGCTCTGTCCCCAGCTGACTGCCGGCTCTGGTTGGTTGTACCGAGTCAAAGCCTGAGCCTCCGAGGGCCAAGAATAGCAAAGGGGCTGTAATTCACGTGGGTGGATGCCTTCCCAGGTTTCGAAAGCCCCTCGCGTCATCCCAGTCATTTGATAATCACAGGGTACTTTTTCCATCTTCTTCAAACAGGTTTGGCGTGGGCCAGGCCCGCCAAGCTTCCCTGAGATGGATGGTATGTTAGATGCCGACTGGGGCCTGGGGCCACGGAGGTCAATGACATAAAAGAAAACCTATGGCTTCCCTTGGGGGAGACGGACACCTAAACCAATAGCCAAGGTACGGAGTGTTAAAGTGCAACGACAGACAGACAGCCGACACGACCGACAGACAGTTGAGATTTCATGACCGCACGAAGTTGGAGAAAGGAGAGGAATTATGAGCTAGAGCTGGCTCAGAGGTGCCCCCAGGTTCGGTGTCTGTTTGTGGATGTCCTTGTTATACTTGATTTGAGTCCCAAAGCTGAGAGCCAACGGGTGTTCTCTTTAAAATGTGCCGTGGCAGAGAAAGAGGCCCCTTCTAAAAGCTGTTGGGTCAGGAGTCCCAGGTTGAAAAGCAGCAGGCGTCAGGAGTGGGTGAGATGTTCTAGAGATGGGGCTGGGGGGGTCTGGCTTAGTCGGTAGAGTGCTGCCTTCCTGTGTGGCTGAAGCCATGCGTTTGATCTTCCGCACCCCATAATCCAAGCATGATGACGCTCACCTCAGCAAGAGGATCAAGAGAAAAGTTCATGGTCATTCGTCATCATAGCTAGAGGCTAGCCTGAGCTATGTGAAACCCCGTCTACAACAGAACAAAACAACAAACAAGGGCCAGGGGACACAGGAATGGGTAAAGAGATTTCCATGCAAGCTTGAGGACTGAACTGTGGATTCCCACCACTTACCTACATAGTTCTTCCTGTAACCCTGGGGCTCAGGAGATGGGCACAGAAGATTCCCCGGGTACGTCGGTTAGCCGGACTAGCTGAACCGGCAAGCGCTGGGGTGAGGTGAGACCCTGACTTGGTATAAAAGATGAAAAGTGTGAAGGTGTGAAAGACAACTTGGTGTCAGCCTCCTCACATGTACATACATAGGTACAGCTTTACACACACACACACACACACACACACACACACACACACACACACGCCAATTAATAAAAACATTCAGAAATCATGAAGCTTCTGTAAGTCCCGGTGGGCTGTGGGTTGGGAAAGCGGAGGCAGGCCTTCAGCAGGGGATGGTAAAGATGGGGAAGAGAATTAAAGGCTGTTTGAAAGAATAGTGTCTTAGAGCTTGTGGTGCTTATGTGAAAGCACAGCATAGAGATAAAACAATGTATTCATTAAAAACAAAGTAGGAAGAGCAAGTTCCGGCAGACACGGGTAAAATTAGGTATTGCACATTCCTAAATTCTCATATATGAAGTATGTGTCTTTGTGTGTTGTTATATTCTATGCAATGGCCACTAATAATATTGTGACGTCCTCATCGAAACGCCAGTGATTAAAAGGTTTCTTCCAAACCGATTTATGCATGTTCAGCATCCACTGCTTTCTACAAGTTCCTTCATCTCAGTTTGTTCCGGAATTATAAGAACTGCCTGCTGAACACTGAACACATTAACGTCATGTTTGGGAATTTTGCACAGTGTCTGCACCGAATATATTCCAATTTTTAAAGTCCTGCATAAGCATATTTAAAAAAAAAAGAGGCCAGCCTTGCTTCCATTCTTGACCCTGGACCCCCAACCACTCTAGTCCTTCACCTGCAAGGGTATCGCGTATGCCCCTGCCTGGGTCCTTTTCCCAGTACAGGGACTGATGTAATTTCTTCACACCTGCCCTCCGTCTTGGCTGAAACCCTGTGTGGTCTGTGAAGCTCTGGGCTTGCCCAGGACTGACCCAGAAGGGGATGGATTATAGGGATACATAGAAGCATCACTGGAGAAGCTGGGGTGTCTCTACCTGCTCACTGTAACCCAGCAACCTCTGGGGCTGCCCGCTCCTCAGGCGTCGTTAACAGGTGTGCCCCAGAACCACGTGGTTGCCGGTGTCACATGGGTGGGACACCTCTGCTTTGCCAATAGTTAATTTTAGCGCCAGCCACTTCTCTATGGGCAGGCTAGTCCAAGAGGGTAATGTGATGCAGTCACCCTCAAAGTTCATCCTGAGGCAAGTAGACACAAGGGAGAGAGGCAGGACTGGCCCTGGGCTCACAAGCTATGGCCATACCTCAAGCAGAGCACTTTACAAACCTCTGTTAGTTTTTTCCTTTCTCCTTTTCATCCCCTTTCTCCCCTTTCCTCCCTCCCTCCTTTTAATAAATACTTTTACTTTTTCTTAGTTGTGTTTATGTGTTCGGGTATATATGGAGGTACACGCACATGAATGTAGATGCCTGCAGAGGCCAGAGGCACTGGTCAGAGCCCCTGGAGCTGAACTTACAGGCTGTGTGAAGGAGGCTAACATGAATTCTGAAATTAAACTCAGGTTCTCTGTGGGGGACAGTTACACACTCTCAACTGCTGAGCCAGCTCTTCAGTTCACCCCGTCTCTTGTCCCCACACTTTTTGGTGAGGTTCGGTGGTGTGGCAGGGAGAGACAGAGTCTGACCTGGAACTCACTATGTAGACCAGACTGGCCTCTAACTCTTACACATCTGCCTGCCTCTGCCTCCCCAGTGCTGAGATTAAAGGTGCTGACCATCATACCTAGCCTCTATCCTTTTGCTTAAAAAAAAAAAAAAATGTATCCATGGGGGCTGGGAGCTTGAATAGCACTTGCTGCTTTTGCAGAGGACCAGGTTTGATCACCAGCTTCCACATGGCTGCTCATAACCTCTGGGCACCAGGCACACACAGTATGCTTATATATACTTGCAAGTTAACCACTGGTACATGTAAATTAAACATAAATAAACTTTTTAAGAGTCAGTGTTCATTTGGAATTCTGCTTTTTAGCATGTCCTTGCAAGTTTTAGCAAAAACCCCAATATCTTAAATGACTTTCAGTTCCATTTAAAATAAGTTAGATCACTGGTTTATTTTCACACGCTGGAGGTGGTATCAATTGCAGGGACTATGGATGTAGCCTTTTGTACACTGCTTGGCTAACACGCATGAAACTCTGGGATAACTCTCCAGCACCTCATAAACCAACCATGGTGGTACACACCTGTAATCTTAGAACTCAGGGGGTAGAGACAAGAAATTTAGAAATTTAAAGTCGTCTTTTGCTATATAACAAATTTGAGGCCGGTCGAAGCTGGAGAAACGGCTCAACAATTAAAAACATTTGCTGCTCTTCCAGGGGACCCAAGATTATTTCCCTAAACCTACAGTGGGCATCTCATAATTACCTGTAATTCTAGCTCCGGAGGATCTGATATCATCTTCTATGGGGCACATATGGGGGGGACATGAATGGGCGCACACACACACACACACACACACACAGACACACACACACACACACACACACGGCGTCAGCTGCAAGAAGCACCATGTCTACAATAATATTTAACTGTTTTGGAGGAGCAAGAAATGCAAATTATTAAGCGATTGCATCGTTCCAATGCATTCAGATTAAAAACTGGTAAAATATAAAAATAAAAGACACGGATCTTAGGAGGAAAATTCTTTTTTTTAATAATATGTGTACGTGTGTACCTGCGGGTGAGTGTATGAGCTCTCAGGAGCCCGAGACATCAGATCAGCCTGGAGCTGGGGTTACAGGTGGTTGTGAGCCTGATACGGGTGCTGAGAGTCAAACTTGGGTCTTCTGGAGAAGCAAAGTTCTCTTAGCTGCTGAGTCAGCTCTTCAGTCCCAGACTGAGGAGAATTCCTGTAGGTAATTTTCATCCTCTAAATGCCTTTGGGATAAATGACAGAAGTCCCAGAAGATGTGTGATGTTTGGCCTTAGCTTTACATTCCCTTCTCACAGGGTGGGGCCTACTTGTTGGGTTGTTTTTGAGTTTTCCCCCCTGAAACACTTGAAACCTTTGTCTGGTCACTTAAAATGTTCAGGGGCTCTGTTTTAGTCAGTGGGAACATTCTAGCGGAACAGGGCCCTCTGAGGTACAAGATTTGAATACTTGGGGTAAGAACTTGCTGTTGGGCTGGAGAGATGGCTCAGTGGTTAAGAGCACTGGCTGCTCTTCCACAGGTCCTGAGTTCAAATCCCAACAACCACATGGTGGCTCACAACCATCTGTAATGGAATCTGATGCCCTCTTCCGGTGTGTGTCTGAAGATAGTGACAGTGTTTTGTTGTCCTTCAGACCAGGAGTTGCTAGAGCATAGTGGAGGGACAGAAGCTGAAGGCAAGCTCCCCTCCATGTGGAGGGAAGGGAGGCTTTTGGTGATGTGGCTGTTTTTGGAGTCATCCATACCGCTGTAAGCAAGCAATCTCTCGCTGCACTCCTGTAACCACAATTTTCTCTCCCCAGGCTGGAATTTTATTTGATTCTGTATTACCTTCATTTGCTTGTGTGCATGAGTGTGTATGTGTGGGAGGAAGGCCTATGTGTCCTGGCACTCTTCCCAGGTCAAAGAGCAACTTGCAGGACTTGGGTCTAGTTTTCCATACCGAGAGTTCTGGGTATTGGGGTTGTCAGGCTTGGCCGCAAGCTCCTTTACACACTGAGCCACCTCACTGGCCCAGAACTGTTTCTTTGCTTTCTTCATTGATACCCTAATTAGAGTAATCAGGCATGGGTTCAAGTCTCACAGCAGAACTTTCTGTCTCTCTGTCTCTCTGTCTCTGTCTCTCTCTCTCTCTTAGTTTATTTTATGTGCACTGGTGTTTTGTTTGCATGTATGTCTGTGTGAAGGTGTCAGGTCTTAGAGTTGCCTGTTGTAAGCCTCCATGGGGCTGCTGGGTATTGAACCCAAGCCCTCTAGAAGAACAGCGAGTGCTCAGCAGCTGAGCCATCCCCCCAGTCCCACCAGAACTCTTCAAAACAGCCTTATGGGCACATCACAGTGTTCATCCAACCCCTGGCATGGGCTGGTTTCACTGTTGCTCACGGGTGATGAGTTCACAGAACTCCTCCAGGCCTTTTTTTGCCAACACTGGCTTTCTGGAATTGGGCACAATGTGACCCTAGCTCACTGCTGTGCTATAGCTTCTTGTCAATCGCTTTGTCACCTGTCACCTTCCTTTTTTAAACAACCACAAATTTGGTTGCCGTAGATCTTCTCAGGAGAATAAAGCATGAATTCTGACTCTGCTGGGTAAAGCGCTTTTCCTGGAAGCATTGCTCCAATGAGAGGACACCCAGACTGTGGGTCCCCCGGCCTAGCTTTCTTTGCTGGCTTCCTGGAGACAGAAACTGTGGGTACTTTTGGTCTCACAAGAACAGTTTAATGTTTAATATTTTTCTATTTCTCCTTCTATAACTAGTTTAATGTTTAATATTTTTCTATTTCTCCTTCTATAACTAAGATCAACTTTAAATTACTCTATGACCCTGAGAAGTTCTGATGGATTGAGAGTTATAAAGAGTTCTCAAAAACATATGTTTATTTTTTTGAGACGAAGTCCCTTGTAGTACAGGCTGGTCTTGAATGCGCTGTTCAGCCAGGGATGACCCTGAAGTTCTGATTCTCCTTCATCTTCCTCCCAAGTATGGCCTAGTTTTATGCTTTACTTGGGACCTAAAACTGAGGGACTAATGTATGTTAAGCAGAACTCTACCAAGGAGCTACATCCCTTGCCAGATCAAAGCCTATTTAAATGCATTCCCTCACTATCTGCTAACACCCCAAAAGTATCCTCAGCAAGGACCAACATGTCACCATGATACTCATACCTGTCCGTAACCCCTAGGGACATGTCCTGGTGGTCACATGTCTAAGGAAGACAAGTCATTCCTGGGCTCTGCCAGACCACCTCCCTTGCCCTTGAGCCCCTGCTGGCTGGAAAGGGTTGAAAGACAGGTGGCTATGGGGCCATCTGCTAACACAGCAGTGGGCACCCCGTGCTTGTGCGTGGAGCTGCTGGGGGCTTTTATGAATCTGTTCGTGAGGAGAGAGGCAGAACATGAAGCCAGTGTCAGGGACATCTGAGCCGGCTTTTTGAAGGTTGAATGGAATTTACCAGGTGGACAGAGGACATTCGTAACAGGGTAAAGCTTAAAGACACAGAAGTCACAGCACATAGTGGACGGTGTGGGAAATGATAGAGCGAGAGACAGGCAGGCAACTTCTTCCATGTTTATCGTTCACCCCACAAGTACCGCCCCATCCCTCTGTGGACCCCTGCCTTAAGCTTCTTCTGTGAGAAAACTTGTCTTTGAATCTGTTCACCCTAAGCCTAAGGCTTGGCTTCCGAGGGACAGTCACTCGATCCAGCCCAAGGCTGGCCACCACACTGGGAACAGCTGTGAGGGTGGAGCTGACTCCAGATGGAAAGCCTTTGGAGAATTCTGAAGTGACATCACAGCACCCAGCACCGCACAGGGTGTGCCAATGCTTCCCAGCAGGGGGCTGAAGCCACCTTCCCCCTCCCTAGCTTGCCCAGACCAGGGATCTCAGCTTGCTGAGGGTTGGGGGTGGGGTGGGAATGGTATCTAGAATCTCGGGGTGGTCCCAGTAGACTGGCTCTGAGACCATCCTGGATGTGAACAAGTGTCCTTCATCTGCTCCCAAGGACTGGAGCCCAGTCTGTCATTGATGTCACCAGCTGGAAGAGAGACCCAGGATGGCTGCTCTGTTCTCCTCCTCAGCCCGGACTCCTCTCTCTCTTCTCTCAGCCAGGCCTCCATTTCCAAAAGGTTGTAGGCACTCTGCCATGTGGCTTTCTGCAGTTCAGTCCCAGGCCTGCTAAGCCCTGTTGAGCCAGGTGAAGAGCTGGGGTTGCCCCAACCCTAGGCCGGAGGATGAAAGGGAACCCTGCTACAGCTGACATGGTCCCCCTGGGCTCTGGCCCAGGGCTTGGCTTCAAGGCACCATCTGTCACTGTGAGAGCTGATCAGGGACAGAAGGCTGGCAGGGAGGTTAGGACGTCATGGCAGCCTGCGCTGTGGTTCGTGGGATGACCTTCTTTGCCTATCTCCTGCCACCTGGGCACCTTGGAACTGGAGCTGAAGGGGGACAGCAGTGGTCAGCTTCCAGCTCAGGCTGGTTCAGCTGCCCAGACACTAAAGAGTGCTCTCTTCTGAGGAAGCCAGAGGATCCAGCCAGATGATCTTTAGCTGAGGGTGGCATCCAATTCCAGGCATCTCCATAGTCACCACAGAGCCATAGGCGTAGTTGGGTACTGGCATGAGCCACAGGACAGGCTGCCTTGGGTTAGCACTTTGGCTGGCTCTCTGTTCCCTCCCAGGGAAGAGGGCACCGTCAGGGCACATAGCTGAATCTGGCCTTGGAACTCCTGTAGGCGGAAAGGCACATCCCTGGCAGGGCAGAGTCCTTGGGATTGGGACATGTTCATACCGACTGGGTAGTAGGAGGCCTCCCTGTGTCCCCAGCAGACTAGCCACTTTAGAAAAGGGTCAGGGAGCTGTAGAAAAGACAGAAGGTAAGAGGCAGGGAACTCTGAGAGCCAGGAGAAGGCAGAAGAGGAAGGAGTGGAAGAGAAACCAGACAACAGGAGAGGGGAGTGAAGAAGGAGAGAAGTGGAAGGTGGGATTAGCTACAGTTTACACCACACCCCAAGAGTGGCCCAAACAAGACATCCTTCACCATCTAATAGCTGGAGAGAGGTCCAGAATGAGTGCAAAAACCCACACCCTTTTGCTTTTGACTATTTCTAGTGCATCTTCCCCAGATGCACTTTCTCCACTGTCTCCCAGGTACTGGCATGAAAGGCAGGTCCTACCATGCTCAGATCCTATTTTAAGCAGCTGATTAGAGGAAGGGGTATGGGGTATAATCTTAACTTTAAGGACCCAAGTGTGAGCTAACACCCAACTCCCTTAGCCTTATCACTGGGCAGAATATTTCTTACCGAAGCTACATCTAGCTGCAAGGGAGCCTGGGCAATGTAGTCTTTTATTCTGGACATTCACAGATCCAGAATGAAAACCTCAATAAAGAAGAAGATAACAGGATCTGGGACAAGGATGGCTCTTAGGAAGCAGAGGGGACAGAAAGGAAAGCAGGGAAAACCAGGGAGCCTTGTCAGACCTGACCATCAGCCCTGCTGGTTCTCAGGGAGGATGACTAAGGTCTAGGGGTCTTTCATGGATAAAATCTTTGGAGATTGGATCATTCTCATTGTCTAGAGATTGTTAAACCTGCTACGTACTCCTAGAAGCAGGCTGTGGATTCTTTTTGATAAGTGTTTTTCCAGGAAAGGTCTATGTCTAACTCTAAGAGGGAAGACCAAACTAAGCAGCCGGGGAGATAGTTCTGCCAGCAGAATGCTTACTGTGCTAATACAAAGACCTGACTTTTATGCCCAGCACCCATGTAAGAAGGCCAGGTATGGCTGTATACCCAGTGCTGGTGAGGTAGAGTCAGAACTCTCCTAGGATTTACTGGCAGCCAGTCTATCCAAAGCAGCAAGCTCCAGGCTCACTAGGAGACTTTACCTTTAAATACACAATAGAAAGGAGCCAGCAAGATGACTCAGCAGGTAAAGGTGACTGTTGAACCTGATGACCTGGTGCTGTCCTTGGGACCCACAGGGTAGGAGTATCAACACCTGTGAGCTGTCCCGACTGCCACATATGCATAGTGTTATCTGCATACAGCACACACACACACACACACTCACACACATACTCACACACTCAGGAACTAACCCACACTTACATATACAAATAAACTACATAAGTAAAGTAAAAATAAAGAAGACTGAGGTCAAGGTTTACCTGTCTCTCAAGCTGAGGAAGGGCTCCTGAGCATAGCAAGGGTGTGATGTCAATGTATCTTTGGTATCCAAGCAAGACCCTTGTGGGGCTTTCTTCGAGGTAGTGAAGGTGTCTGCACCACACAGGGCTGTTTCAGGTAGCAGTAAGACTGCAGTTGGCTTCACATTATAGAAAACCCAACCAGAACATCCAACGAGAGCATCTGCTTTCTCTCAAAGAAACAAGTCCTGAAGATGAGAGCCAGGTCTGGCGGCTCCAACATCTCCTTGATGCGTGGACTCTTGCTCTACCTCCCAGGATTCTCATGGGGCTTCCTTTCTGACGTAAGGTGGAAGTCAGACCAGGAATGATGCCCTTCCGAAGCTGCTTCCATTTTCTGATTTTTTTTCTTTTTTAAAAGATTTATTTATGTATTATATATGAGTACACTGTAGTTGTCTTCAGACACATCAGAAGGGGGGCCTCATTACAGATGGTTGTGAGCCACCATGTGGTTGCTGGGAATTGAACTCAGGACCTCTGGAAGAGCAGGCGGTGCTCTTAACCACTGAGTCATCTCTCCAGCCCCCCCTTTTTTCTTTTTAATTTTATTTATCAGTCTATGCGTGCAGCAGGGGGGCTGGGAGGTACACGCAGTGTCGTGTGTGTTGGCCAGAAGATAACCTTTGGGAGTTGATTCTATCATTGTGGATCCCAGGGATTAAATAAACTCAGGTTGTCAAGCTTTCGTAGCAAGCTCTTTTGCCTGATAAGCCACCTTACCAGCCCTTTAGATCTAAATGTTGTGAGTGTCTGCACATGTGCATGTATGTGTTCCCGTGCATGGGGGCACATGTGTGTGCTGGAGCACAGAGAAACTCAGCATCAGGAGTCTTTAATCTCTACCTTATTTTTTAGTTTTAATTCAATTTGTTTCTATTCTATTATGTGGATGAGTGTTTTGCCTGCACATATGTCTGTGCACCACACGTGCGCCTGGTCCCCTCAGAGGACAGAAGGGGGTGTCGGATGACCTGGACCTTGAGTTACAAATGGTTGGGAGCTGCCATGTGGGAGCTAGGAATTGAATGCAGGTCCTCTGGGGGAGCAGCTAGTGCTTTGAACTGCTGAGCCATCTCTCCAGGCTCCTTGCCTAATGTTTTGAGACAGTGTGTCTTGCAAATTAAGCTAGCTTGGCTGGCCAGAGAGCTCCTCCTGCCCTTCCCCCTCGGTGCCCAGACTACAGGTGCACACCGCCGTGCTCAGATCTCAGGGGATTGACCTCATGCTTGAATGGCAAACAGTTTACTAAGCCAACTTCCAGTTCTCTTTATGTTTTTAGGCAGGAAGAAGCCCGCGTGTGCCTTGAATGCTATTACCCGCGTATGCTGCCATGCCTGCCTCAAATCGCTTTCAAAGAAAATATTCCCACTGGTTTTATTTTATCTGGAGGGCATTCCTTTCCCAGTACGTTTCCGATGGTACTCTTCTTATCTTGGCTAGATTAGATACACCTTCATACAGCCTACCCTCTCCGTGTTGTAAAAGTCGGGTCAGGAAGCATCATCTAGGACCCACTTTCTCTGTGCACAGTAAGGGCTGGGTCCTGAGGAAGGACAAATTCTGTTATCAAAGAACCGGGGAGTAATGGCTGTTGATTTGGTTGAGGGCAGACATTAGTAACCAATCAGAGCATTTTCTCAGTCAATACCAGTCAAATAGTTGGCTCATGAAATGAAAACACGGGGGATGGAGATGTGTCTTACTGGTTAAGAAAGCGGACTGCTCTTCCAGAGAACCGGGGTTCAATTCCCAGCATCCATATGGTGAATCGCAACTGTTTATAATTCTAGTGCAAGGGGTTTGAAGTCCTCTTCTAGCCTCCTTGAGCACTAGGCATGCACAAACATATGTACATATATATACAGGCAAAACACCCATATACTTAACAATAAATAAATCTCAAAAAAAGAATCAAAATGTGTTACCTAGGCTTTAGACAGTAAAAGAAGAAGCCATAATTCGGTTATTTGAGAGTTTTATTTGTCTTTACAGTGCCGGGGAGGTGAAGACAGAGCCTTTCATATGCTGGACATGCGTTCTGCAACTAAATGAGCTACACCCCCAGTCCCAGCCCTTCCCCCCTCTTGAAGTGGGGTTCTACTGTGTAGCCCAGCCTGGCTTTGAACTTGCAATCATTGTTTCCCAGGTGTTAGGGTGACGTGGATGGCCTCCCATGTTCTCAGGGCTCCTACAGTGATTCACCCATCTTGTAATTTCCTCATGTGGTACCTCAAGATCTACAAGTCCCCTGGCATTTCTTCTCAGGAGGTAGATTACAGCTCTAGGGACTCGTCCCTGATAGACAGCAGCAGGGCGATCGGGTGTGACTTTTAAGAGACACACAAGGCGACAGGACTTCTGTATGCCTCCTTCTTCCACACCCTCTGCTCTGGGGGACTCATCTCCAATGCCACGAACCACATGTATCAGTAGCTCTTTGGGGTGGGACCAGGACCCTCTGCTAACAGCCATTTTGGAAATCGATTTTCCAGCCCAGTGAAGCCTTCGGATGGCTGAAGTCCTTGCTGATGTCATGACAGACCCCAAGCCAGTTTCTCCCAGCATTCCCAGACCCTTGGGCTACATAAAACTCCGCACAACCAATGCTTCCTGTTCAAGTCAGCAAGTCTTGTGTAATCTCCTGTGTAGTCAGGGCTGGCACGGGGGAAGCGAATGACACAGACAGAGTGGGCAGCGGAAGGAGACACACCACTCGGGACTGTGGACAGCCGCGGTCAGGCCTGCGAGATGCTTTAGTGGATAAAAGCAAGAGTTACCAAGCCAGGTGACCTGAGTTCAATCCCCAGGTCCTATGTGTGGATGCAGAAAACCAACTCTTGAGAATTGTCATCTGATCATTATGCATGTACCGTGCCACATGCCTGACCACAAACTATCTAAAGAACCAAGTACAAATTTAAAGTTTAGGGCTAGAGAGATGGCTCAGTGGTTAAGAGCACTGGCTGCTCTTCTAGAGGTTCTGAGTTCAAATCCCAGCAACCACATGGTGGCTCACAACCATCTGTAATGAGATCTGATGCCTTCTTCTGGTGTGTCTGAGGACAGCTATAGTGCACTTACATATAATAAATAATAAATCTTTTTTAAAAAAGAAAAAAATTAAAATTTAAAAATAATAAGGGTAAAGTTGGTTCATGACCTAGAATGAACAGGTGAAAGTGTATTTAATTGTGCCCTTTGTCCCTCACCCTGGGCCTGACAGGAGCCTTGCCTTTCCTTGTCACTCTCCAGCTTGGTTCTGAAAACCTGCAGATGCTGGTTTCTCCAGGGGAGCAGACAACTAAGCCAGCATCCACTACCCTCTGATAACAGGAAGTGGGTCCTTGGGAACATGCGGCCCAGCCCTGTCCAATCAAAATAGTTGAGGCTTTTGCAAAGAGAATTATGATCCCACTTTTCTGATGTGAACAGGCTTCTGGTGGCCCTTGTAGGACCACCCAAGGGACCTTAACTGAATGCAAGGGGTGGGGGAAATATAAAGGTGAGAGCAGAAAACAGAAACAGAGTCCACAGGGACTCCACTCAGCTGCTAGATTAACACCTACCCAGAGCCAACCTCGTCCTGAAACTTCTCAGCCCAGTAAGTTAAGCATTTCCCTTTTAAAATTTAAACCGGTTTGGGTCTGGTTTCCGGTTACAAAGGCAAAGGAAAGCATCGATGTGATGTTAAGCACACAGAAGAGACCCCCATCAGTTACTCACGCAGACGCTGCCAAGCGTGCAGCTGTTCCATGCTGTGCAGAGCGAGCATCCAGATGTTCGCTTACACTGCTCTTGTTTCGGCCAGATGTTTAGCATCTTAAGAATGAGAGGTTAACATGATCTAATGCTTAACCAAATGTAGCCCGTATCCTTTCCATCTCTGTTGCTCTGGGACTGGAGAGGGGGTGGTCTAGGGCTTGCTTACTCCTAGCATCTTCCAGGTGGCCATGGCCGGCCACATCCTGGAGCAGGTGCTAAGTTTTGTATGATGTCATCCCAGCCCCTTACTTGTCTCCTTCCCTGGAGCTCTTCTGGGATCCATACTTAGCACAGGAAGACAGCTCAGGTGGCTGCTGGATAACCCACGTTGCAAGAAGCAAGAGCCCAGGGTCATCCTTTGCCTCTCTAAATGAAGGTACCCTGATGAACGAGGCTGCCCAGCAGAGCTCAACCCACAGGACCCTGTGGGGAAAGTGACAGTGCTGAGGGAGCAAAAACCAAAGGAAGATACAAAGGAAAAGAGCAAACTGTCCTCGAGTTTGGGGGGAAAAGCCAAGATGCAGACGACCACAAGAACAGGCAAAGAGAAAGGGGGGCTGGGTGGGGGAGGGGAGGAAGACTGCAGGGAGAGACTGCACAGGTGTCTGGGGGACTCAGCCTTCCTGCCTTAGCCACTGCGCTGGAATGACAGGCATTGTCACCACACATTGCCCAGACTCTGTTTTATAACAAAGTGGGTGTCAAAGATCAAAAACAGTATCAGAAAGAGGATCTGGAGGACAACTGCCAGAAACTTCACATGCACAAAGAACAGGCAACAGCCTGGGCCTGAACTATTTCTCAGTGCTTTTTGCTTGCCCAGAGCTTTGCCTGACAGACTTCATCTACAACACCTTGGACCTTCGAGATGACGGCTCAGTAAGTAACAGCACTTCCTGCCTCGCTTGACAATGTGAGTTTGATTCCCAGGACCCATACGTTGGAAGGAGAGAACTACCCCCCCCCAGCAAGTTGTCCTCTGACCCCCCAGAGGCATGCTCTGGCACGGGTGGGGACACACAAACAGGCTCGTGCCTATGCACACACGTACACACAATACAGGGCAGAAGAGATGGTTCAGTGTAAGACCACGGTCTGCAGAGGAGCTCTCAAAACTCTTCAACTCCAGTCCCAGGGAACCTGAAGCCTTCTGATGATCACCAGGAAAAAGCATACACATACATGCAGGCAAAACATCAATCACATAAAATAATAAATATTTTATAATTAAAAACGTAGCATTAAAAAAAACCTGTCACGTTGCTATTGGAAGAACTTTGGCTTAGAAGCTCAACGCCTGGGATTTATAATTTGGTGACTGAGCCCCTCACATTACAGTCCTTATCCAAAGAGGTGACACATGGCAGCCAACCCTGAGGCTGAGAATGAGAGAAAAGAGAGGTGGCTTCAACCAGGCAAAGGTCACCTCTCGAGACTGAGACAGCCTCGGATCTGGGTGAGTCCTACTCAGCTGTAAGATGCCCTGAACTCAAGTTCTTCTTAAAGAAAACCAAGAAGCAGAGAGAACACACAGAGAACTTCTCGTAATGCCCCAATTGGGGTCTCTAAGTAGCCTCTCCCACAGGAAGAAATAGACTTCCTAGAGAATTGCCTATTTCCAAGTCATCGTATAAAAGAAGTCCTCACCATCCTGTACTAGAAAGCAAGAAAGGTATGGCACACCACCAGAGCCGGGGCAGGACTCAGGTGCCAACCTGGAGGAGGTCCCACTGGATAAATGGAACCATTTACATAAGTGAAAATCCTTCAGTTCAGAATGCTAGTGACAGAGGCATTTGGGAGCTAGGGAGATGGTTCAGTAACATAGTTGCTGTACAAACATTAACACCAGAGTTCAAATCCTAAAAAAAACCCAAAAAAACAAAAACAAAAAAACAAGGCAGGGGCAATAACAAAAGAACAGTTCCTGGGGCTCACTGGGGAGGCAGACACAGTCAGGTGCCTGGGACTGGCTGGCCAGCTAGAAGAGCTAAAACAGTGAGCTCCATTTCTGAAAGAGACAATTGTATCAAGAAATCAGGGTGGAGAGAGACAGACCAAGGGAGCGGCCAGCATTACTTCCCACCTCTACATGCCCACATGCGTGTGTACACATGTGAACAACACGACTGAAGAAGTGTTAGAGGCTGTTTAGAGAGGCATGTCATACTAAGACCTGACAAATTAACCTGAAGGGGACATTTTACAAACATAGTCCTTAGGGGCTCCCAACGACACAGTGTACTTGGAAACTAGGTAACCAACTTTCCAAGGTTATTCCAAAACCTTCCCCTCTGGTTCCTCTGGGCCAGTAGAGACTCATTTCTTTAGCATAAGACATTCATTGAATTTGGATAAAAGTATCCTTTGGACAAGTTCTTAAACTACTTGAAGCGTGCAAGAGGGAGAATCAACTCCTCAGGACAGCTGGAGAAGGGCCAAAGAACTTATCAACCTCTTCTAGAGGAATTCCTTACCTTGGGCAAAGAGACCTTCCAGGTTAGCCCTCTGAGGCTCGCCTCCTCAGGAGCCAGCCAGATGAAGTTCAATCCAGCAGGCTGACTGAGTGGCAGGGGTACACATTTGATGACACCCCAGGTGGCCCTGTCATGGTCTCCCTCTGGGAGACACTGGCTTTTCTCTCTTGTTTTCTGTGAATGAATTTGTTCTAGCAACCTGTCTGTAACCCCCTGGTTCCTACTGCCGGCCACTCTGTTGAGACCTCATCCATCTTGCTAGTTCTCCATCGATACCAGGGTCCTCTCCGTGTGGAAGCCTGCACCATATCGAGAGTCGAAGAAGCTACCTGGGTCCCTGAGAGTGTCTACTCTCAACCCTCCCTTATAGTTTTCCAGCTGTCTGGACCAACTCAGCTTCTCTTGTGTCCCTGATCCCTGATGCTCTGCAAGCTTTCTGGCTTGGGTGGGAAGGCAGTCCCCACCTGAATGTCGAGGTGTCTCCAGTTCCTGACCGTAATACTTTTGGCTGTTCAGCTCATCTGTGTGTTGATGGTATCTCTGTCTGTCCTCATTCTGCAGGCTGCTGACCACCTCTTTCTCCTTTCTGTCCTTGGACCTCCCCATTTATTCTACACCTGAGCCCCAAGGCCATCCCCTAAACCCATCTAAACTAAACCCATCTAAACACAACGCCCATCCATCGGTGAAGCTGTGAACCCATCTCTTCCCCGAGGAAGGACCCCCATGGACACTGACCTTCAGAATCCTGTCCCCATATGCCCTGGCCCTTGGCTAACAGGCCTTGGCGGCACTCCCTTGCTCTGACACCTGGCCTTTGCCTGACCCCATGAGCAGGCCTGGGCACCAGGCTTAGCCCTCCCTGGCTGGCCCATCCCTTGGCTGCCCAAGCCTGGCTTATGACATCTTTCCACTGAGCAGCCCTTATTTTGAGACGGCAAACCCAACGGTACCCACAGGCATGCACACACGCTAGCACATGCACACACACACACACACACACACACACACACACACACACACACACACCCTGTCCCTGTAGGGCCCTGATGCTGCACACACTGGCCTTCAAATCTGGTTGGCCGTGTTTATTTTTCTTCCTGTAATTTCCCCTTTGGAACAAACACCACTGTTGAAGCCGGACCACCCTCTCCTCACAGTCGCCAGTCTCCCCTCATCTTTCTCTCCTGTCCTCCCAGCTCGGCTATGAATGAGGACAGAGTCCTCTTTAGCAGCAGCCTGAATGAATTGGTCTCAGCCCCCAAGCCAGCCCGAGGCGGGGTGTTGGGCAGCATGTGGGTTTGCTTCTTAAAACTCTTTGCACACCCCCCCTCCCAAGCTTATATTTTTCCGTGTGCCTTGGAGCAAAGCCCTCACCCTCCAGCCCCCTCATCCTAAAAGTTTATTTTGTTGCAGTTTTGGGTCCCACGCACTTTGTTTTCTGTTTTCTACAAGGGAGCCTGAATTAGGGCCTCAGAAAAACAAGGCCAGGCTGCCAACTGGAAATGTTTGCTCTGGGGGCGAGTTCGGAGGCTGGCGTCAGGCGGGGCAAGATCCGCGCCAGTGGAATGTGATTTGGGGAGGAAGCTGCAGGTCACTCAATTGCTGGCAGACGGCCCGGGAGCAACTGGATGCTTTCTGGGCTGTGTGTGTGCATGAGGATTTTTTTTCCCCTTCATGCAGAGCCCCAGAGACGTGGAGACAGAAGCACTAGGAACAAAGTAGACAAGGGGTTGGAACACCAGGAGGGGGTGGGTAAAATGGGTGGAGCGGGTTGAGGGGCAAGATCCTGTTAGGCACTTTATTCTGTACCCATAATCCTTTGCTTAAAGGACCACATTGGTGGGAGCGCGTGGGGAACCCTGTGACTGAGAAAGCAGGCAAACTTTCCTGGAAGGCCCTCCAGAACAGGGTGTGTGGATAGACTCGGATGTTTGGGGTCCGGGGAGCTTCCTGGAGCTTCCTGGAGGAGGTGTGGGAAGTAAGGTCCCAAAGCCTTGCACTATAAGGAATAATTTTTTTTTTTTAGATTTATTCATTTATATATAAGTACACTGTAGCTGTCTTCAGACACACCAGAAGAGGGCATCAGATCCTATTACAGATGGTTGTGAGCCACCATGTGGTTGCTGGGATTTGAACTCAGGACCTGTGGAAAAGCAGTCAGTGCTCTTAACTGCTGAGTCATCTCTCCAGCCCAGGGAGAACCTTTTAATTGCCTGTTAGTGGTTACCATAAACCAAGCCTTTCTCATAAATAATCTCCTTAATCCCTTTTTCCCTCCTTTTGTACCAGGTATCTTATACCGAGGCTAGCCTCAAACTCCCTATGTAGCTGAGGATGGCTTTAAACTTCGAATCCTCCTGCCTCCACCTCCTCAGGATTGCAGTAATGCACTGCCATACCTGGTGCGTACAGTGATGAATGAACCCAAGGCTTTGTGTATGGCTAGCTACCGGCTGAGCTGCCTGACCTCCTAATTCTTACCACAAACCTGTGGCGGTCCATAATCTTTCCCTCCTGATTTGGCAAATGAGGAAACAGAGGCCCAGAAAGGTCTGGAAACTTGGCCCATTGGCTAGGTTGTAAATGGTCATCCAGGGCTCCACTCAGGACTGTGTCCCGTAGCCTGAGCTTTCCTCGCAGCACTGAGCATCTTTTTTGTACATTTCTTTTTTGTGCATTTTTTTTTTGAAGTAGCTGCACTTCTTTGAGTCCTGGGATGAATTGTCTGCAGATGAGAGATGGTTCCAGAAGGAGGTCACTGGACCTCTGGGCACTCCTCCTGCATTTTCTATCACGTGGGTTCTTTCCTATCGCCTGGCTACCTTCCTCACGTTCTCAGCGGGCTCCCTTCATGTGCCAAATTCTTGGCCACCCAGACCTTCCCCCAGGACCACCTTCCCTTTTTGGTTCTCTTCCGAGGAGTAAATGGAAGTGGGGTTCATACTCTATAGGAGGTACGTACCCAGGGTGAACCCTAAAATCAGTATCAGGGCCCGGGATCTGTCAACCCCATGTGACATCAGGTGAGCTCTTTCCCCTCTCAGGCCTCAGGGTCATTGGTTTTAAAAATGGGAAGTCGCCAGGCTGGTGTTTCCACAGTGGCAGAATTTGGGTAGAGGAGGTGTAGTGGGGCCAGGAAGGCTTGTCTGAAGTACCCAGCAGACCACAGAAGGCCTTTCAGCCAAGAGAAGCAAGGCTCGAGAGAGAAGGAAATGAGTGAGGCTGGCAGGGCAGGAGATGGTACAAAAGAGGTGGGGTCAGGGATAGAGCAGCTTGGCCAGCGCAATACACTGGACAGTGATTCCTCCCATTTGGACAACTCCACCTACTACTTGGGGGTTTCATTGTGCTGGGCCAAATATTTAGTTAATCTCACCCACCGATCCTGTTCTGACCAAACTGACCACTGCTCTTGGGTCGACTGTGAAGGCCTACCACACACATCACCTGCATTTGTTGGGCCAACTGGCCAGTTCAGTACAGTAGCTGGGTCGACCAGTTGTCTTCAGGAAACAGGCAACTGTTACCCCAGCTAACTGGGGACAGTCCTTGGATTCTGAGTTCAGGATGGTCTATGAAGCAGCTAGTTTCCTGAGAAGATGGGGGAGGGTAGGGAGAACCCGTTGACTAGCTTTGGGACTCAGTCTTCCCATCAATAAACTGGGAGGGTCAGACTACAACAGGCAAGGCCAACACATAGTGTGAACTCTGACAACTCCTCAGCTTTTACCCATGGCAGACATTTGCTAATCAATTTCAGCTCCTCTTCCCCAAGGGACCCAGAAACCTTAGAATCCTTTTTAATACCGAACTGCAGGCCACCCCTACCAATCAATTAGATTTGGCATGCGGGATAAAAAAGCATCCGTCCTCGGGACATCGACCACGGTGGAGCCTTTCTCCAGCTGTCCCTGGGGCTTCCCGGGTCTACAGAGTGGGCCTTGCTCTGGTATGCCTTACTAATTTTCCTCACTAATTTTCCTCACTGCTAATAAATGTAGATTACGTCAGCTCTCTTCTGCCCCCTCATGTTCTCCGACCGCCGCCGCCGCCACCGTCAGCAGACTTTTTTAGAAGCCTCACTGAAGAAGCAGCCAAGTAACCCCCCCATCCCACCCCCTTCTTTCTGGGGGACTAGGGGAGATGGGTTAGAGAAGACTTCACAATGAAGGAATGCGCTCCACGGGGAATCGAAAGTTGTTTTCCTGAAGAAAGAAGATGAAAAAGAAACGGGCTATCACACTGGTTCCAGCCAGTGAGCACAGCTAAGGGGACTGGTAACCAATCCCCGGAGGACAGTGGCTGAAGCCTCACTTTTCAGGCTGTTGACAACTAGGTCCTGATGCTCACAGTCTTGCTGGCTCCAAGGGCGGGGGGGGGGGGGGGGGAACGCCTTCCCTGCCTGTGGAGAGACTGCTGGGGCTTCTGTCTCAGAGTGGAGACGGCTCTCTTCCCTGGTGTTGTACTCTGTGGTGAGAGGTTTAGCACAAATCCTCATTTGCTAGAGCCCAGGCTGTTGGAGGTCTGTGGTTCTACATCTTCCTGCTGTTTCTCCGTTTACAGATGAAGAGCTGAGCCTTGCAGGGGGCCAGTACTGGGTACAAACCAGTCTTGGGAAGAGAATGCTTCTCAGAGCCCCCTGTGAGCTTGAATGAAGCCTGGAGAAACTCCTGGATTTGAATTTGACTTTTCTTTCTTTCTTAAAAAAAAAAAAAAAAAAAAAAAAAAGGAAAGAAAGAAAGATTTTAGGGCTGGGGAGATGGCCCAGTGGCTAAGAGCACCGACCTCTTTCAGAGGTCCTGAGTTCAAATCCCTGCAACCACATGGTGGCTCACAACCATCTGTAATGAGATCTGATGTCATCTCCTGGTGTGTCTGAGGACAACTACAGTGTACTTATAAATATGTACTTATAAATAAACAAGTCTTTAAAGATATTTTATTTTAAAATTATGTTTTAGATTTATTTGATCTGTATAAGTTCTTTTTTTTTTTTTGCGTGTTTGTATGTGGTGTATGCGTGAGTGCCTGGTGCCCATGATGTCAGGAGAGGGTGTTTGGTCTTCTGGAACTGGAGCTGTTGATGGTTGTGAGTCACCATGTGATACTGGAAAGCCAGGACCTCGGGAAGAGCAGCAAGTGCTCTCAACCCCTGAGCCATCTCTCTAGTCTCTAATTTAAAATATGTAAACTATGTTTACATGTGTGTGGGAGTACATGAGTGTAGTGTCCTCAGAGGACGGAAGAGGTTGTCATTCCCTAAAGCTGCAGTGACACTGGTGGTGCTGAGACTCGAACTCGGGTCCTCTGCACAACTGGCACATACTCTTAACAGCTGAGCCACCTGTCTGGTCTCTTTTTTTCTCCCTGTTTTTGAAACAGGGTGTCTTATGTATTCCCGTGTAGCTGAGAACGACTTTGTGGTTTTGATCCTCCTTCCTCCACCCTGAGTGTGGGATTAGGGGTGTACACCATCATACCTAGTTTATGCAGTGCTGGGATAGAACTTGGGGCTTCATGTAGCCTAGGCAAACTCTCTATCAACTGGATCAGCCAATCCCAGCCTGGAATTGTCATCTCTGCCTTTCCTGTCTTTCTTTTAAAGTATTTACTGTTTTACCTGCATGTGTGTATAGCTGTGTGTATGCACAATGTGTGTATGTACTATGTGTGTACCCCTGTGAGCATGTGTGCACTATGTGTGTACCCCTGTGAGTGTGTGTGCACTATGTGTGTGCAGGTACCCGAGGAAAGCAGAAGGCAGCCTTGGATCCCCAGGAGCTGGAATTACAGGAGGTGCTGAACTACACAAGCTGGATGCTAGGAACTGAATCTGAGTCCTCTTAACTACTGACTCATCACCTCTCCAGTCCCCCCCCCCCCATGTGCAATATTCCTATTGGCCACATTGTCTGTGAAAGATTCTATCACCTGGTGGAAATAGAGCCCCATAGGTAAACAGATGGCAAGAGCAGATGGCCTTTCGGCCTTCACCCCTCTGGTCTTCCCCCTTGTTGACCACTAGAAAGAGGAATGCAGAAAGAGCCCCACACTGTAACAGCGAAGTCAGGGGAGGATGAGGGCGGGCCATGCCAAGGAAAACTGGGTGCCTGGAGACTTGGTTGCTCTCTCTTCATCTGCCAAAAAGTCTTCTTGGCTGACAGGGTGCCTGCCAGGTTTGGGCAGAGATGGCTAAAACCATCCTCTCCTTTCTTATCAGAAGTCAATTGTTAGAGTGGTACCCTGCCTTCTAGGGCTTTGTTTACCCCTGTCTACTTCTTCCTACTGGGGAATGGGGCACAAAGACCATGAAATCTGCTGTACAAGAAAAGCACACACTGGAGGAAGTTACACACTAAAAAGGGCTCCAGGTGCAAATGGAAAGAGAGAGGAGGCCTCTGTGCTCATGGGACAGAGCAGCGTGGGCATGAAGAGGGGAAACCAGCCGGGGGTGTGTGTGTGTCCTCTAGGCAAACCCTACCTCCTTCCTGGTTCAATGACCCCCTTCTTTAAGGAGCACCCCAGAAGTATCCCACCACACTCTACTTCCTAAATTCTTCCCAAAGCACAAGGTTAGACCTAGCCTTTCTCAGGATACAGTCTCTTTGTACTAGAATGGTAGTTTATTGAGATCAGGTTTTTCTTTTTCTCTATTCACTGATGTATCCCCCCAGCCTTGAGAGCAACCTCCCAGCATGACAGATGCTTAGGGAAATGAATGGGAACTACCTTCCCTTAGTACGCGGGCTCCTGACAGCAAGAACCTCATCAAATTCCTCCAGCTAGCCAGCGCCATGAAGGCATCTGGTAGAATCTGTCCGAAGTATGACTGGCTACTGATCTGAATCATTGTCTCCAAGAAGTTAAGAAGTTATAGGTAGTGTGGTCTTCCCCACACCCCAGCAGAATCACAGGGACTTCGACCGACCTCTGCGATTAAGGGTTCCACTGGCAGGAAGCTGACACACCCAGTCCCTGTGGAGCACACCAACACTCCCAAGGCTCCACTAGCCAAAGGAACCCCAGGGCAGCTCAGACTGCTTTCTAGGACTACACAGAGAGGAAGCCTTTAATACGTCTGAGCTAAGCGAAGTTACTGGGAAGATTTGAACACAGAGGACACAAAGCATCCGACACTTTAACCGGCATTCCCTCTTCCCCTCCCCCTCCCTTGCATGAGCCTTGCACATGCAAAACAGTCACTCTACTACAAAACACCTGAACTGCACCCCAGTCCTCTCCCTCCTCTTTTGTCCCCCTCCTCTGAGTGTCAGAGTCAGAAGTAAGCCCTCCACCCCGCCCCATCCCACAGACACGGCCCTTTTCTGTGTCTGAGAGACTGTTCCACTAAAGCACACTCAGAGCAAAGCTAAGCCACAGGATCTCAGAGAAGTTTCTTCTTCCCTTCCTGCCCAGCCCTAGTCACCTGTCCTGTCCCCAGGACTCTTGGTTTCCCATAGCTGGGATAGCCACTGGGGTGCAGGAAGAAGGAAAGATCTATCACCCCTGGATCCAGTGTCCTATGGCTCAACAGTGGCAGTGTTGGCTCCCTGGCTCATTGGCAGCGAGGGCCTTTCATGGACCCAGGGCAATCCTGTTCCCTTTTTACTCCAGCCCTATGCAGGGCTGCTGTGGGCGCAATTGCAGAGCCTCATGTTCCCACTGAATTCTGCTTGCACCTGGCTAATTCTTACTCTTCCTCGATTTCTCTAATGGGGCACAGACACTTTGAAACAATCTGAACAGCCAGAAATAGACTCCATGTTTAGGAATGTAGGGCTTCATGCAGCAAGTCCCTTCTCAGTGGGCTAAGCAGACACAACTTGGAGCTCCGTCCTGAAGGGCTGAGCAGTCCTCATGGATTGCGCTTGTGTACTAAGGACCCATGGGGCAGGCTCTGCTCGGTAGCAAAGAGAAAACAGTAGTGTATGGACACCAGAATTCAAGACCCTTGGGCCTGAGACTCCTGGCTGTCCAAGGTCATCTGGAAGGAACCAGGCAGACATCAGGATGGGCTAAGGGAGACCTGTGGCTCCAATTTCTACTCAGGCTTGAAGAATAAGCAGAGACAGCCAGCAGTCAAAACAAACCAACCAACCAAACAGCCCCACGGATTGTCCCTCATCGCCAGATGCTAGCTGGTTGCTGGGCTCCTAGAGGGAATATTGATAGTTCAGACTATGGTTTTGGACTCAGCTGGTATGGATTCAAACAGCTTTTCTCTTGCTCCCCTTCTGCTGGCTACTTTTTTCCACCAGAAGCCTTGGTTTCCTTGTGGGTAGAGTGGGTTTGTCTCCATGAATTGTCATAAAGATGAAAGATTAGAAAAAAAAAAGTATGTGGTCACTCCCTATGTAGTGGTAATTATCAGCGCTTGGCTGCCTAACATGCCTTTCCTGTGGACCAAGTTCTAAGTATTCGCCTTCCTTTCCTTTTCCAGCGTCACTTCTGTGCCAAAGAACCACCATTTAAAGGATGGAGATGCTATGAGAACTGAGAGCCTCTTCTTATCCCAGCACTTCCACGGATATGTGAAATTCTTAATGCTGTCTTTATAGGGCCACTTACGAGTCCCAAACCGGCTCAGTTCCTTGAGAGAAGTCTGCGGCACCGTGAGTCGCCTAAAATTTATACCGCCAGGGGGCGCTGCCCAGCTGGTTTCTGTCCAGATTCTCAAGGAAGCTGATGGGAAATCGGAGAACGGGGAGTACCGGGAGAGGACAGGTTTGCCTTCAGCTGGCCTCAGCCTGAATCTGTGGCCTGGTAGGCCGAAAATGGCAGTCACAGGCACTCTTCCCGTCAGTGAGGCTACTTACATTTCTCTTCTGTTCCTCAGAACACCCTCCCATCCTGTGACTGCCAAGTTCAGATCCTCAAGTTGCCCCGAGGGAGAGAGAGGTGTGTCTACCCATCAGGGATGCCATTCCTCTCTCTTCTCCCTTTCCCTCCGTTCCCGATGGATTACTGTGCTCTTTCCCTTCTTTTGGGAGACATTAGAAAAGGGCTTGGAGTCAGTTTTCCTGGAGCCCCTTGTATCCAAAGGGAACTTTTCCCTGAACACCGCGACTCCTCTTTAGGAATGACATCCACCCACGCGGGGGGTTTCTGACACACTCCTGCCTGCGACTCCGCCCAACGCTGGCTAACTCTTGAGATATTGTTTCACTACACCAATGTGTCGCCATACGCGATCTCATTTAATCCTTTTAATGATATTTTTTCTCAAGGAAGAACGTTAGAGAAAGGCTCGGTGAGCAGAGCAAACCCTGTGTGACCGACAGCTCACCCGAGAGGCCTCCCTGCTGACCTCTTCTTTCTAGCAGGATCTCCAGTGGAGTGGAGGCCTGGGGTCTAGAGAGTAGACTGTGTCTCACCATTGTCACCAGGATGTGTGCTCCACTTTACCGTCACCGCTGGAGGAAGGCGTGATTTTGACCCCCTTTCCTAGGCACGAGGTGCAGAGGGGCCGCATGGCTAATGCCAAGGTCGCTCGGTAAGTGGCTATGCTGAGCTCTGGAACACAGGCATTTTGGCTGATGGAGGAGCTGGCCTGCCCTGGCTGACATCAGCGCAGCTACTGAAGACCTGGCACCTCCCGTGACAAGCATGGGTGTTCTCCAGATTCCTCATTTCCTAGATGAGTAAATCTGGGTTTAACAGGGCGCCTCGGGTGAGGTGACTTAACACCGATGTCACATCTGCTAAACAGATATTTGCACCCTTCTCTGCCTCCCGTGTACTTCGGTGCCTCGGTTTCCCAATGTCCGGTGTTCCCTTCTGTTCCTGAGACCTCTGCTCCAGCAAAGAAGAGACAGAAGGGGAGAAGGCCTTGCAGTTGGGTGACAATGACCAGCCACACTGGGGTTCTTCTCTCCCACTAATCTTTCCCTCCCAGAAGCTCTGGGATTTCTCCCTGGGTTGGACAGTTTAGGTGGGAGGTAGAGGGGAAGGTTCTGGGTGGGGAAGGTCGGCGCTGTGTCACCCCCCCTCCCTCCCTCCAGGCCAACAAGGCTGGGCAATGAAAGGCCACAGCGGTCAGCAGCCACGTGCTTAGGACAGTAGTGGAGGGTGCAGACTGTCTTTGGGGGAGAGGAGGCGCGCCCCTAACTTGGGTAGGGGGCGGAGAGGGCGAGCTGGAGGAGGCAGGTTCCGGCAGAAGGCATGGGGGTGGGGAGAGGCCGAGAGCACGCGGACAAAGGAGGCGGCCCTCAGCCCAGCTGTTTTGAAAAATGCTTCCTGTTTCTTTAAAGGCGCTCGCAGCTCGGGCGGCCTGGGCTCGGGAGGCGGCGGCGGCGGCGGCGGGAGCTGCCTCCTCTCCGGGCGGGCGGCGCTGAGTGATCTTGCGAACTGGGCTTCTGTGTAAACTGAGGCTAAACAAACACAGATGGAGCGCAGCGGGCGTTCTGCAGAAATGCTGGCGGGGCGGCAGCGACTTCAGATGACACTCTGAGTTCTCCCGGGGAACGGGCAGCCTCCGAGGCTTCACGGAGCCGGAGGCGCAGCTGCCCCGGGAGTGGGGGTGCGAGGGAGGGACCCGGGGAGGGAGGGTAGGAGGAGAGAGCGCGGCGACAAGGCGGCGCTGAGCGCAGCGGCCACCGGGCACAGCCAGGCGCGCGGCGTGCAGAGCGATCGCTGCGGGGCGCGTGTCCCGGGCAGTCCCACGCCCCTGCCTCGAGCCGTCCGCGCCATGAAGCACATCCCGGTCCTCGAGGACGGTCCGTGGAAGACCGTGTGCGTGAAAGAGCTGAACGGCCTCAAGAAGCTCAAGCGGAAAGGCAAGGAGCCGGTGCGGCGCGCGAATGGCTATAAAACTTTCCGATTGGACTTGGAAGCTCCCGAGCTCGGCGCCACGGCCAGCGCCACCGCCGCCACCAACGGGCTCCGGGACAGGACACAACCGTTCCCGATCGCGACCCCAGTACCAGCCTCAGTGGCGCCTGCGGTTCCTCCAGGTGGAGGCACAGACACGACCAGGGAATTCCGGGGCATCAGAGCGCCTGAGGTCTCAGACGCGCGCAAACGCGGTTTCGCTCTGGGCACAGTGGGACCCGGACTACCCACGCCACCGCCGCCTCCTGCGTCGCAGAGCTTGGTACCCGGGGATCCCGAGGCGCAGCCTTTCCGCGAGCAGGCTCTGCGTCCCCGCATCTTGCTGTGCGCCCCTCCCGCGCGTCCCACGCCGTCCGCGCCTCTCGCACCCCCAGCGGCGCCACAAGAGTCCCCCGTTCGCCCCGCGCCCCCCACGCGCCCGGGGGAAAGTTCCTACTCGTCAATTTCACACGTAATTTACAATAACCACCCGGATTCTTCCGCGTCGCCTAGGAAACGGCCAGGCGAAGCGACCGCCGCCTCCACCGAGATCAAAGCCCTGCAGCAGACCCGGAGGCTCCTGGCCAACGCCAGGGAACGGACGCGGGTGCACACCATCAGCGCAGCCTTCGAGGCGCTGAGGAAGCAGGTACCCACTAAGCGCCGCCGGGCTACTGTGGCAGGGGTGGGTGAGTGCCCTCAGGATCGGAGTTAGGATAAAAGGAATCTCATGAGGCAGGCCGATTGGAGTTATTGCTGTGGCAACTCTTTTAATAGTCTGCAAAGTGGTACGAAAGCTAGAGATCTCTGGCCTAGACACGCCCCTGTTCCCCTGTGCATCTGACCTCAGGTCTCGTAGTTGACTTGTATACAGACGAGTTTTTATCTTCTGATCCCTTGGGCTTAGTGGGGGAAACAGAGGGTGAAATGTGGGAATCTTCCCCTGGACGGGGAGGGTCGCAGGGCAAGACCTTTCCGCTCTGAGCACTTGGCATGCTTGGGGTCTTGGCCCCCTGTTGGTGGCACCGAGTCACACAACACCACAGAGGCGCACTCCTCGGGGCCCTGGAATGTAAAGGGCGGTCGGGGGTGGGGGGCTTCGCTCCTGGTTTCCATGGTCACTCAGCGTGGTTCTAGGATCTCTGCAGTCCACAAAGACCCGGGCTATATGACTGTGGTTCGTCCAGGTATAGCTTTGGGAATTTTCCCAGGAGATCCTGCCCACCACTGCCCTTCTTGTCCACACCAGTCACCTCTGCCCAGGAGACTGTTGAGGATTCTTTGGGGGGTGGGGGAAGTGTCAGGGATTAGGAGGCAACAGAGCTTAGCTCTGGACAAACCCGGGAGCGCGCTTCTTTAGGTACTGGGAGCAAACTGCCCTCACCTCAGTGCCTATTGGAGAAGCTAAAGATTATCTGACGGAAGAATTACCATGGCAGAGGGGCAGTTGACAGCTGGGATAAAGTTGGTTCTCCCCCAGATAAACTAGTTTCTCACTTAGAGAGGAGTAAGATCTTAAAAGGGTGTGGGATGGGCCCTGTTCTCCGGGTCATACAGGGGGCTGGGGTGGGTGGTGGATGTTACTTGTTCAATAGATGAAATTCTTGTTTGTTCTGCCACTGATTGGCTGTTTGTCTCCTGGAAAGTTACTCAACCTCTCTGGGCTCCAGCCAGTAGCAAACCATTTTGGAAAACTCCTTTTACTTCTTCCCTCAGACTCCCTTCTGTGGGCAGAGACAGGCGTCCAGAGACAGTCCGTCCATGAATTGGGCATGGAACCCCTAGGAGAAAGTGACCCTAGTGGCTTTTGAACCTGGCTTTGGGAGAAGTGTTTGGTCGTGGAGGTGGGGTGGCTGACGCTGTCTGCAGATACATCAGCTGTCCCCTGGACCCATCCATGTCACCCTGGGTCAGCTGCTGTGTGCCTGCATGCCTGGGCAGTGACAGTCCTTGTGTCAGGACAGAATGACAGACGGCAGGGAGTTGCCTGTATAGTTGCTTCAGGCGAACCCTCCTGGACTGGGGGAAATCACATGCCCAAATCTCCTTCCCAACTCCTTTTCTCTGCCTCCAACCACCTTCTTCAACTTTTCCCAGGGCAAGCATTCACGCCTGAGAGTTCGTCTGTGTCTCTCGTGGACTGTGGCTTTTGTGGCTTCCAACAAGGACTCCTATTTTATTTGATCATAATGACCCATTTTACAGTTAGCAAAACTGAGGCCAGGGCAAGGTAGGAGACTTACCTAAGATCATCTTGTACTGAGCAGTTTGTAGAAAGTTTCTGTAGTCACAGTCTTCCACTGGGTGGTGCCCTTGTGGACTTTCAAGAGATGAGGCTGTTGCTACTGGTCTCCTTTTCGAGTCCCTGCTCTCCGTAGGGGGAAGTTCTGCACAAAAGCATCAAATTCAGTGTGTCCAGCAGAAGGTTAGTCCAAGCAGTTTCCAAGAGAGACTTTGTGCGCACACACATGTAGTTAAACGCATCTACTTGTGTTCAGTAAATAAATCTACCCGAAGAACACACAAACCCACACATGTCTCCTGTCTTTCCTAGGTCTAAACCATACTGTCTTTTCCTTAGAAGGGGTGCTGGGCCCCACTGGACACTTGCTTGTTGGCTGAGAAGGGCTGAGGCTATACCCACCATGCCCCCACCGCCAGGGCTCCCGTCTGGGCAGTGGAGGAGTATCTTCCTGCCCTACACCTCAGCCTCCTGGGCTCTCTGGGTGGCGGTGGACAGTCAGTCCTCTTTGGGCCTCGGCTGCTAAGGTTGCATCATGATGTTACCCCTGCCTTACAGAGAGCAGGCAGGGGCTGTAAGGAAGAATATTTCTCAGACATTTTCAGGGGCCTGGGGACTGAGCAGGGCTCTACAAGACAGAGCCGTAGGGATGCTTTATTATCTCCCCCCCCCCCTTTTCCCCAGACAGGGTCTCTCTCTATGTACTCTTGGTTGGCCTATAAGTAACTCGTTGTGTAGACCAGGCTAGCCTGGAATTTATAGAAATTTGCCTGCTTCTGCATCTGCCCCTTGAGTGCAGACATTAAAGGCATGCCCATCTCATTTGGAAACTTTAAACATATTTTATTAAGAGGGGGGAGGGGAGAGTGGGAGTGTGTGTGTGTGTAGGTGTGCCACAGTGTGTGAGTAGAGGTCAGGGGACAACCTGAAGGAACTTGGTTCTCTCCTACCATGTGGGCCTTGGGGATTGAACTCGGGCCGTTGGGGCTTGGCAGCAGTCACCACTGAGCCATCCAGCCATCCTTTTAGTCATTTTGATAATAACCACAGAACGTACCAGGCTCTGCGTTTAGAACCTCCTGTGTCACTCCCTCGTGTCCCAGTTCGTACACGGTGGTTTCGGGGTCTCAGGAAGCTCACGTGAACTGGTGCTTCTGGCCACCCCGCCGACTTCGGGCTGTGCTGTCTCCATGTGTCGGCACTACGGTCTTGGCAAGGCGTCCGTGGCACCCGGCAGTTTGCAGAGTTGTGTGGTCGCCACAAAGCCTGGATTGAATCAGGGTTAAGTGAGTCTTCCCAGTGGCCAGTACTTAACGGCTTTGCTTCTTGGCTTATCCACCACCGCACCAGGAAAACAGTCAGGCCCCTGCCTGTCATTGCAATCTACCCGCTGGCAGAGGTGCAGGTGGGAGAGAGTCCCTCAAGTCTGGGGATGGGGGGGGCTTGCAGGGCAGATGGTCAGACTACAGCACTTGCCACCAGCCCAGCTGCACCCGAGCCCTCCTTGCTGCCTCATATGAGGGCCATGTGTGTGCAGCTGGGCTGGCCACGTGCAGGCTGCTCCCTGCCAGGTGGGAGGGGTCCGTGGGAAAGGCCAGCTGTACTGGGCAGAGGAAGGACAGGCCCGAGCTCCGGGACCTCCGACTGTGCCCACCTTCCGGACGTCTGGCCTGTGTGTGGTTTTGGTCTCTCCCTCGAAGTCCCTTGATGTCCATGGAGGAGTGGCATCGCAGACAGCGATGGCCCCTTAGCAGCTGCCTCTCCCCATAAAGGAGGTAGGGAGCAAGCGGGCCCCAGACCACCGCCCCCAATGTGCCTTTGGGGGTCTCCAAGGGTCCTCGCTAGATTAGTTCAGTAATCCCGGTCGGGTAGGGGGGTGGTGGTCTTAGCCTCTCTTTAGTTTCCAAATCCTCTGAGGTGACAGACAAGGGGAACCTCAGCAGTACCTGGTCATCCCCCTGAGGAAGTGGCCAGCAAGCCTTCTCACACTGGAAGCTCACAACACACGGTTGGCAAGGGTGACGGGTTCCAAGAGAGGCTGTTGATTGAGATCCTTGGGACATGAAGATATATCTCTGGTCATAGGTTTGCAGGGTTACTTGTGTCACTAACGAGGACACTTAGAGAGAGTGGCCAGGTTCTGTCCCCAGGTCTGTCAGGCCCTAGGGGAGAGTGGCTGGGTCTTGTGTCTTCTTTCACTTTGTAGACGGTTTGAATTTTAAAGTCCTTTCTAAGGAGCACTGGAAGGGATGTTGAACAGCCAAGACGGGGCGGCTTCCTGCCAGGAGTCCTGTCCCGCAGACATAAGAGAATAGCTTCATACAGAAGGAGTCTAGAATGCTGCTGTGAGCAGGGAC
The DNA here is from genome assembly GCF_963924665.1 of Micromys minutus. Classification (NCBI taxonomy): domain Eukaryota; kingdom Metazoa; phylum Chordata; class Mammalia; order Rodentia; family Muridae; genus Micromys; species Micromys minutus. The sequence goes on from NC_137953.1 coordinate 13,661,725, forward strand.
ATCGTGTATGTGTAGCTCCGTGGGCCTGGGGGGGGGGTCTCTGAGGGCTGCCTCTGAGACTTAGCAGGCAAAAGGCTTTGGGAGTGTTCCTGAATGTTCTGCTAGGTTCCTGATTTTTGTTTTTGTTGTCCGCCCCCCTCGTTCGTCCACTGTGATCCCATTCTGAGAAGCAGCTATTTGGATGCCCACGTTTCTGGTGAAGAAACAGGTCCTGTAAGGCCATAGTCCTCCTTAAAGTTGGGAAGATGTCCAGAGGACAGCCAGGCCCTCAGGCTTCCCAGCCAGTGTTTGCTGGAACCAAGGGAAGGTCCAGCTTGGGCAGTGGAGGCGGGGTGGAATATTGGGGGCTGGCAGAGGACCTTGTGGAAATGCCCAAAGCCTATCCTTTGTGGAGTTTAAAATCCAGGAGCAGGGGAAGTCGCTCCATCAGTAAAACACTTGTTGGACAAGCTGGAAGAGACCCTGAGTTCAATCCCACCTAACCCACGTTGAAAGTCAGGACCGTTGGCGTACATCTGTCATCCCAGCGCCGGAGAGGAGAGAGAAACTCCAGGGTCTCTGGGGCTTTATCACCAGCCAAGCTGCCAACCTAACTGAATCGGGGAGCTCCTGGCTCAGGAGAGAGCTTGTCTCAACACCCAGGACGGAAAGTGATTGAGGAAGACAACGGATACGGATGTCTAGCCTTCACGTGCATGCTTGAACATACGCACATATGTATACCTGCAAAGACACGCGTGCACAGACACATGCCTTTAGCTAGTCCTTTGAGCTAAGCCTTGTGGATGAGTCTGAGGAAGGTCCCTTTACTATTCCAGAAGCTGGAAAATACAGGCAGGGAGTGGGAGACAGGTTGTATCTACTCCTTCCCCCAACCCCAGTCCTTTGACCAGGTAAGTCGGGCGGGATACGGATGGGGCTCGTGACTTGCTCTGGATACTACTCACAGAAGGTAATGTACGAATCTGGAGTCTTTTGGGATCACTAGCCTAAAACTACTGAAAACTATCTGCATCCACCTTAAGCTAACTGGAAAGAGCCCTGGTGGATCCATGACTTGAAAATCCAGCACATCTCTGCAGCTGGAGGAAAAGGAGGATGAGGCAGGCAGCTGGGAATCAAGTGTAACTTTGTGGCGTGGACACCTTTGCTTGGGTCTAGCCAGTGCATTCAGAATGCCTCTGCCCGCGGGGCTTTGAAGAAGGCAGCTGTTGGGGACCTTTTGCAAAGTCAGTAAACATCCTCAAGACTCTGTGAGGAACATAAGTGTTGCCATCTCTTGGGGAAATGGAGGCTCAGAGAGGCGAAGGGATTTGCTCAAAATCACGCCACTGCAAGTGCCTGGAACTTTGTGGTGGCAGCCTGGCCAAGGTGTCTCCATGCTGAGGCATAGCCGGGCTGTTTGGGTCCAAAGGTTGCATGTGCATTAGGAGATTGCATGGAAGTTGTTTGTGGGTTTTGTTGTTGTTTATTTTGAGTGGTATGTATGTTCCATGTTTGTGACAGGGTCTAATGTAATCGAGGCTAGCCTCACACTCAGTACGTAGCTTTCACACTTCTGATCCTCCTGAGTCTGTCCCCTGTGTGCTGGGAATTTCAAGTGGGCCCCACTTCTCCTGGTGCATGCTGGGGCCTGAACCCAGGGCATCAAGGTATGCTAGGCAAGCATTCAACCAACTGAGTTTTATCTCTAGCCCTGTCACTAGGAGACTCTAGGAGTCTGACAGAGAGTCAACCTTGGGGTATGGGAGGAGAAGGGACAAGCCACCGAAAGAACCACTGTTGCCCCCACGAGTCCACCTTGGTAGCAGAATGTCCTGTTGAATGTGCCCTCCTCGGGTGCCAGGCAGCTGAGCTGCTGGCTCCAGCCAGGTCTCAGCTGACTGATCTGAGGCTCAGATGCCACTTACCTGTTTTCCTCCCGTGCACATGAGACATTCATCTTTACTTGAGGTAGATCTCGGATAGGGTAATGCTGCGAAAACCCGCTGACCGCGCCAGAAAGACAAGGGCTCAGTCCAAGGTTTACTTTGGGTTTAACCAGAAGCTTGACCCAAGCAGTGGCCCAAGTGACATGTCTAGGACAGACTGCCCTGTCTGGCATGGTGCTTCTGGGTCGACCTTGGCTTCACCTGCCATTCTGGGCCCAGGTACACAGACCTTTCTCCAACTCGCTTTCTCCTAGAAGCCCAGCTGTGTGGCCCAGGTGCAGAGTTGTCTATTGAAGGGAGATTTCCAGAGTAATCTCTTAAGTGACATTGTCCTGGGTCCCCAGATTCTCCCACCCTGCAGACAGACAACCACCTCCTGGGTCAAGGAGCAGACAGAGGAGCTGGGCCTGACCCTGAGACCACCCCTCCCTGGCCCAGATCTTGTTTATTTGTTCAGACTGATAACAGGGTTTTCTGGACTCTGACTGGAAACCGGCGAAAAGTGTTCTGCCAGCTTTTCTTGGATGGGGTTGGTGCGGTGGCCAGGGGGAGGATGGGCATGTAGGTGGGACTTGGAGGTTCAGGAAAGTTAGCTTGCTCTGTGGCCTTTCCTGCCCCTGTCCCCTAGTTTTCTAGACTCCTGGGTTGTGTAAAGGGGTGGCTAGCTACTGTGCCCAGGGTGAGAGGTGTCAAGCTACTCTGCCCAGGGTGAGAGGTGTTTAGCTTCTGTGCCCAGGGTGAGAGGTGTTTAGCTTCTGTGCCCAGGGTGGGAGGTGTCTAGCTTCTGTGCCCAGGGTGAGAGGTGCCTACCTACTGTGCCCAGGGTGAGAGGTGTTTAGCCTCTGTGCCCAGGTTTCTCACCCTCTCTGGAGCCTGCCTCAGGACCTTCGGCAATCCTGAAAGTCATCGTTTTGCTGACCTCTGCTAGGCTTGCTGTGTACAATGCCTATGTTATCAATGGGAATCCCTACTACCTTGTGAGGTCAGTTTTGTTCCCAGTGTACAAGGGTTCGGAGTGAGTATGTCATTCACTTGGACATATGCTGGGCAGAGTGAGAGCCATTGCTTTGAATCCACGAGTCAAAGGTAAGTATATGTTGTTTGTCCATCTCGCAGGGATGGAGTTCGTGTTCAAAACTCCAGCCCCCCTTCCTCTATATTCTTATTGGTCTGGAACTGACCAAGTAGTCGAGGCAGGTTAGCTAACATGCTTCACAATGCTTCTGACTCTGTCTTCCGAGTGTGGAGATTGTTAGCACCCGCTACCATGCTGGACACCTAATGTGTGCCCTAGGAATCGAACTTGGGTCCTCTGTTTTGCAAGGCACACTGATGAGACAATCTCGCCAGCCCAGTTTTTTTTTTTTTTTTCTTTTCCTTTATCGTCTCACAAAAGATTCATTTATTGTATGGGTATGAGTGTTTTGCCTGCATAAATGTCTGCACATCATGTGAATTCTCGACACCCAAAGAGGTTGAAAGAGGACTTTGGATCCCTTAGAACTAGAGTTAAGGGATTTGAGCTGCCTTGTGAGTGTTAGGACCCAAGCCCGGGTCCTCTGGAAGAACAGCCAGTCAGTGCCCTTAACCACTGGGCCATCTCTCTAACCCCCTAGTACTTTATTTTACTTTTAATTATGTGTATATGCGTCTGCATGTGGGTCTGTGCACTAGTGCAGTGAGGCCAGCAGAGAGCCTGGGGTCCCATGCTCCTGGAATCACAGGCAGTTGTAAGCTACTCCGTTTGGCTGCTGGGAACGCAGTTTTGGTTGTGTGCAAGATCAGCATGCTGTCTTAAGTGCTGGGCCATCTCTCCAGTGCCTGAAGTATGTCTTAGGAATTAGATTCAAAATATCCCGGAGTTAATTCATTCACGGCCTTATTTAACCTGCAGCTGTGAGCCTTCCCCCGGCATATGGGGGATACTGGACACTAAGAGATGAGGATTTAAAGACAGACAGGTCTATCACAGCACTGTTAAGCACAGGCTGCTCCCTTGGTATAGGGCAGGCATGAGAAATCAGAGGAAGTTCCTAGATGAAGTGCTGGCTATAGTGGGTGATGCAGTGATGTTTTTAGGGTCCACAGTCCTGGGGCTGCCAGTAAGGATTTTCATTCTCTTGGTATTACTGAGCTTTGGGGCTCGGGAGTTTTTTGTTAAAGAGAGCATTGAGGACCCTGTACTCGGTGTGATGTTCAGTAGTACCCCAGACCTCCTCCCAAACCCTTCTGCTCCTCCGTTGTGACAACTAGGAATGGCCCCAGACCTTACCATCTGTCTCTCGAGGGTTGAAATCATCCTCAGTTCAAAACATTGGTTTCAAAGAGCTCCTGGCCCATGAGCATGCTCCCTTAGAATTTCTGTAGCAGTTCTGGGTGGACCCCACACTCAGTGGGGCGAGATGGACGGTGTGTATAGGTGCCAAAGAGCCGTAGATGGGACTGGAGCTCACCAGTGGGGATGTTCCAGCTGTTTGGGTGAAGAGAGCTGGGAAACAACAGGCCGACTAGTTAGTAGCTGTCAGGTAGATGAAGAGGGGTTCCGTCCATGCCACACTACCACACTCAGTTACATGGTGGTCTTAGCGTTTTGATGCCCCACGCAGCACACAGGTAGGATGGCCAGTGCTAAGAAGTCAGAGGCCCTGCCCACCTCCCACAATTAGTGAGTGATTAGCTGCTGCCAACACAGAAAAACGAGTCTGTTGTGTGCTGTGCTTGGCAGTAACCCAGAGAGGGTGTAGAGAAAGTGATGAAAGAAAGAAAAAAAATCACATTTTTGTGTCTGAGTATCTGCACTGTCCCCCTGGACATCTCCAGGGTCCCAAGAGAGTGTATGGGATCTTTTGAAAATGTTATTTATTGCTCTCTTTGTGTGTGCACATGGTGTGGGCATGTGTGCCATAGCACACATGAAGGGTATGGAGGGCAGATTTATAGATTCGGCTTGTACATGGGGTCCCTGGATTGGCCTCTGACTATGAGGTTTGCATGGCAGAGTCTTTCCCACGGGGCCGTCATTCCAGCTCCATCATTCTTGGGTCTAAATTCTTTGAAGGCGGGAGTTGAAGTTTGTTCAATCGTTGGCTTGTTTTCAGGCAGGATCTTGTTCCATCTGCCGCTCTAGCTATGTAGATACTCACTGTGTAGCCGAGGGTGGCTTCCAACTCACAGTAGTCCTCCTGCCTCAGCTCCCCAAATGCTGTGATTCTAGGTGTGCACCTCCACATTTGGGTAGGAGTCATGTTTTTTTGTTTTGTTTCTGAGACACGGTTTCTCTGTGTAGCGCTGATGATTCTGGAACTTAATGTGTAGACCAGGCTAGCCTCGAACTCAGAGATCAGCCTCTGCCTCCCGAGTGCTGGGATTAAAGGCATGCACCACCACCACCTGGCTAGTAGTTGTGCTTTTATTTTAAATTTACTTAAAAAAATGTTTTGAGACTGGATCACAATTTAGTTATCTTTCAGCTTCCTGTGTAAGGGAGGCTGATGTTGAATTCCTGACCTCTACTTCCCGAGTGCTAGTATTCTAAGCATATACTACCAGGCCCATAGGAGCCAAGGTTTTGCAGGGCAGGTGGTGCCTGAATTTCAGCCCAGCCAGGCCTGCATAGTGAGACCCTATCTTAAAAAGATACGTATTTTTTAATTGTCGAGGCCTCAAGTATCCAACAGAATAAGTGTCGGTGAACGAGTGAGCGTATGAAAGAACCCTCAGAGGTAGGATGGATGTCTGCCCCCGAAGCAGCAGGAGGAGAGGGCTCTGTAGGGTAGAAATCTCTGGTACTTCGGCGGGTGCTTGGCTGTGGCTCCAGCCTCTTTGTCTCCTGTCAAACGGGAATTTGGACACAGCCTAGAGAGTGGGAGTGGCAGAGCTGGATGTGGGTGTGTAAACTTCAGACGCTTAGTTAGCACAGGTCATAAAGTCAGGTTGCCTCCAGTCCCCTCCCAGCCCAGGTGGGTACTACAGGGTGGTGCTCAGCACTGAGGCCTCTGGGGCTGTTCCTGATGTCCTCTCTTGCCATTCTCAGGTGCCGTGCTACTCCTATGGGCAGAAGCTGTCCAAACTGGCCATCTTAAGGATTGCCTGTAACTACATCCTGTCCCTGGCGCGGCTGGCTGACCTGGACTACAGTGCCGACCACAGCAACCTCAGCTTCTCCGAGTGTGTGCAGCGCTGCACCCGCACTCTGCAGGCAGAAGGACGTGCCAAGAAGCGTAAGGTATTCGCCTGCACTGGGGCAGCAACCTTAGGGGAGTCGGGGACGGTTGGGTAGGGGCACCCTGTGTGTGTCCAGATTCCCACTGGGCCAGAGAGGTCAGTCTCTTGGAATGTTCCGGTAGATATCCCAGATCCAGGAATGCTCACGCTCCAGGAATCATGAGTGGGGTCCTGAGCATCAAGCTACTGGGTGACCTTTGATATCCTGGAGTCTCTAGGTTTGAGTTTGCTTTTTCCTTAAATGAAGAAATGGTCCACCTTGGAAACCCTTCTTGTTCCGATGTGATGTGGGGCTAAATAATCAATGTGACCCTGACCGATGTTCTGTCTGGATGAGATTTCCCTGGAGAGGTGGTAGCCCAGGAGAGGCTGTGTGTGGTTTTGGGGAATGTGTTTTTGTCCTGGGAGTCCTATGAAGCTATGCACGAGAGAGTGTGATATCTATTCATTTATTCATTTCAGAGAGATTTGCTGAGAAAGTTGGGCAGGGATAAGGAATTCCTGTCATGCAGTGATAGGGTGGGTATTCAGAAAAATAACCCGTATGTCCAAGTGGAAGGGTTAGAGTGGCCTATCCCGGGGTGGGGGAAGGCCTGATGGAAGATTCATGGTAATTCTTCTGCCCAAGGGAGCTGGGCAGAACATCTTGTTGGAACTGACGTTTGATCTGGGACCAGTAGGATAGCGAACCAGGCAGATGAAGCAGGGACATCCCTGGAGGTGGGCAGGGCAGACCGCCTGCCTGTACTAAGCCTGATATATTTAAGGGAATCCATGGAGGAGAAAGGGGGTTGGGCACAACCGTAGTTTCCTACGTGCTGGATGCTTCCAGATATCCAGCCAGGGTCCAGTACTTAGCAGAGTTGCTGTAACTGTCTGGATGGAGAAAGACAGTGGGATGCAGTCTGTGAGATGCTCAAGAGGTCCTGGGAACAGGAGCTGGGGACTCTGGTGTCCTTCATCCGGTTCTTCCCTGCTTCCATCCTTTTGGCCTGCCCCTCCCCCAGGGAACCTATAGCTTGCCCTGGTTTCCCAGAGGCCACCGAGGCCCCAGCCAGGGAGGCCTGCTCAGGGGGTGCTACCAGCCCTAATTGCACGTTGCATTCCTGGGAGTGATTTAGCAGAGCCAATTAGGAGAGGCCCTCATCAAGTGGGTGAGAGGGGAAGAGCCACCGGCCACTCTGGGGCCCGGCTTTCCTGCTTTCCTTGGGAGAGTGACATGGGTAAATGAAGTCGTGATGGATGGCCCCATGCCGCGTGCTCTGTGACAAAGGAGGTTGGTAAACTCTTGGTGAACTCGCCTTGGCATTCGGTTGGTGGTGTGTGTGTCCCTTAGTGATGCAGATCGGCAGCCTGGGCAGGCTCCTAAGCTTTTTTCCCCTCCCCTCTACTCTCTCCACCTCTCTACACCACTCCAAGGCAGCACCGGGCCCCACCCTCCCATAGTCCTTTGATTGGAGTAGACAGAACACTCCAGCCTCCGCCAGAGAACCAGGGACCGAAAGGCCCACAGTGAGGATGCCATGCAGAGCCGAGCATTTGGAATCCTGTGAGATTGCCTCAAGGCTAAGACACCGTAGAGACCTGACTCCCTGTGGTGTAGGTAGGGAAATGGAGGTAGCCGATTATGGAGTCATCTACAGTCCTGGCTGTCACCTACCAGTTGAGAACCATTTGCTAACTTCCTTTATATCTGGAGCTAATGGGGCACCCACTCAGGGCCACCCCGAAAGATAAAATGTTGTGCTCATGTGTCTCAAGAGGGAGGACCTGCCTGCTTGGTGGCTGGTTGGAGGGTGCCTTCCCTTTGGTCTGGCATGGGGGATGGGGGTGGAGGAGTGCTTTGCAGAGGTCCTAACAGGAAGCACGTCTTTAGATAAGCCCTAGCCACTTAAAGCAGTGACCCTCACTAGCCTCCTGGGCGCTTACAGCCTCTGGGGTGTGCGCTTCCCAGGCCCGGCTTCTCCTTCTTATGTGTAGAACTGCCTCTTTGAAAGGCTCATGTGGCAAGAGGGGACAGGGGCTGTGCTTCAGCTCTAGGGCCCAGCACTGCCATGTCACAGCCTGGGACATTGTCAGGCTTCAAAGGACACCCTGCTTCAGCAGGTATACGCAGCACCTCTTACAGAGCGTGTCACCACTGCAGGGGCCCCTAAGCACGGGGCTTTGACAGTCTTTCTCTGTGCATCTGCTCCCTGTACAGTACCCTCTTGGTGACAGACATGGGGGTATAGGCACAAAATAGTTTGCCACACTGTCCCTGCCACCTAGTGGCAACAGGACATCGTGGTTGGAGGATTTGGAAGCCAAGAGTAATCAGAGTGAAAAAGACAAAATCTAAGGAAGAATTCTTGTTCTTCACATGGAGGCCACTGGGAAGCCATGATACAGTAGATTCTGTTCAACAGGTTCAGGGTGGGAAGATTTGCCCAAAGCCCTGTCAGGCCTTAGTACAAGGAGGTAAGACCTAGAACTTTCCAAGCTGGTATCTGCTTTGCCCCTTCTGGGTCCAGAGTAGCATAGGGCTTCATGCCCTGAGCTTGTCCCTAGCCTCACCCTTCAGGAGGCCTTGGGATAGAAGGCATGGCCCTACTTTCCAAGCTCTGAGTGACATTAGGAGTGTGTGCCCTCTACTTGGCTTATGTGCAACTCAGAAGCCCTGGGGGCCCTTGCTGTTCCTCCATGGAAAATGAGATGACTATCTTGGGCTACTCTCACCTCCCAGCCCCATCCTACCAAGGCCAAGTCATGGTTGGTTCCTCGTCCTTTCATGTCTGTTGGAGTGGCTTCATAGCTACCCTCTGCCTTTGTCCCTGTGTCAGAGGCTGGGTAGTTCCTAAAGAGGTTTATTTAGCTCTTGGTTCTGAGTCTGGGAAGTCCAATAGTCAGCCTGTGTTGGTTTCTGATAACGATTTTTTTTTTTTTTTTTGCTTTATCTATCTTGCCTGGTCAAGGGCATCACAAGTCAGATAGCAAACATGCTAGCTCAGGTTTCTCTTCCACGTACAAAGCCGGTACTCTCACGAGGTCTCCACCTTGATGACCTCATGTCATGTAGTTAACTCCCAGAAGTCCCTGCCTCCATATTACTGGCACATGGGATCTGGAGTCAGGTTTCCAGTGCATCCGATCGAGGGCACATGCTGAAATCCCATTACCACACATTTGCATGGAGAAAATTAATTCGTGGGGGTGGGGAGGGGCTGTGGAGGTCACCACAGGGAAATCTGTTGGTTCTCCCTTTTCTCCCACATCGGGTCCAGGGATAAACTCAGTTCATCAAGTTTGGTGGGAAGTTGCCTTTACCCTTCGAGTCATCTCGCGGGCCACCCGACTCCGCTCATGTTTAAAGGCTTACACGGTGCCTAGCAAGGTGGCTCACACCTGTAACCCCAGCCCAGCACTCTGAGAGCTGAGGCAGGAGGAGTGCCAAGAATTTCAGGCCAACCCTGGCTACTGAGTGAGGCCCCCACCCACCAAAGCCTGAAGTGGAAAAAGTAGTTGTGATGTGAGACCACCAGGGAAGGCAGGAGGGGGCTGACCAAGGGGCTGTGGCTGAAGTCTGCTGTATCCATGAGCAGATGTCTGCTCCGCCTTTGAGATGCTGCTGGTCCTGGCCAATGTGACATGTGACAGTTTGAGCTGGGGGGATGGCTCTATGAACGGACATGTCCCCGAGAGGAGTTGGGTGACCCTCCTCCAGGATCTCAGTTTGAAAGCCTGAGTCCAGGGCTCCTGATTCGCCCACCCTGTGAATCACCCTGCCACTTCTAGGTCTGCACTAAGAACAGAATCAGCCCCAAATTTCGCTCACCTCCCCAGGCCTCAGTTGCGTGTCTCTATCCATCCCAGCCCTTCACCAGCCATTCTCCATGTCTAGCTTCGAGTTTTTATTCAATGAGTAAGCCCTAGCAGTGCAGGGGAGCCTGGTCAGAGGCCCTTCAGCAGAGACAGGACTGGAGGAGGAAGGCTCTGGGGAGGGCTGTCCCAAGTCTGCTGTGCTGGAGAGAGAGCAGCTAAGTACCTGGCCCTGAGCCACTGCTCCTGCAGCTTCTGTTTCTATGGTGGCAGCTTCTTGGGGCCTCTCAGAAGGACAAAGACAGAGAACAGGAAGGGGGACCAGCCTGTCCCTTGATAACTGGCCTCTGTTGAGTTTTTCTTGTGCTATGGGAATAGGAGAGCCGGTACTCCCCATCTAGAATGAATGTTTTCTTCCAGAGATTACAAGGAACCCAGTCACAGCATCTCTTGCTGACAGGGATGGCTTCTTTGAGTCTTGGTGGTGGATGTCCATTGGAGGCCCTTGCCCATGTTGCTCACAGCAGTGGGGTGGGATGGGATGGTAGAGGTAAGTAACATTCCATTGAGGAATCTAGGGTGCCAGCTTGCCTGTGTGGCCTGTAGGGCTAAGGAAATGGAGTGTGGGTACCCTGGAGTCTGTGATCCCCCCTAAGCAGGCAGAGTCTCATCCATCTGCTTCTTACTGCCACCTAGGAGAAGGGGGAAGCTTTTTAAAGTGATAGCAGACTTTTTTTTTTTTTTTTGAAAGAACATCTCAATAACAGTAGTGTAATGTTAATTTTGGGGACAGACCAAGGGCAGATGATTTGGGGGGGAGTTGTCAGTGGGGAAAAGAAGGGAGTTGGTGTGAGCTTTGGTTGTCCAGGGCTGCTTCCTCTCCAGGTGGCCAAGCTCTGGGCCATCCTTTTTCTGGGCTGTTCACAGAGCCTGAATGGATGTGGCAAAATCTTAAGAGCCTCTCCCTGCCTGGGACCAGCCCTCCCCACCAGCTCCGCATGGGCCTGAGCTCCCACTGAGGGCACTGGGCTAGCCTGGCCTTTCAGCCTGCCACATAGGTGGTCACTGCTGCTGTGTCTGGCTGTCCCCTGCCGTGAGGTTTGCACTGGTCACCTCCCACGTGGAACTCAGGCAGGCCAGTGTGCTCCCAGTCCAGATCCTCTCGGCTAAGTCGTCGAGTTAAATGTCATTTGCTCTCGAAGTCTGCGGAGTCCATCTATGCTGGGGAAAAAAAATGAGGGGTGGGTGGGAAACCACCGCCCAATTCCCTTCCAGCCATAAAAATGGATGCAATTTATTTTTTCTGGCATTCCAATTACATAGATGTTTGTCGCCAGCTGTTCCAACATGGAGGATACTCTCAGCTGCTGTTCCTTCTCTAACATTTGACACCGTTAGGCCACAAGTCTGGCAAGGCCTGGGTTGGAGGGATCATTAGCTGAGGAGCCTCCCAGGTGAGCTTGGGTCGGCTTTCTTTGCAGTGCCCTGTGATGTTACTTGGGTGGTCTGAGGCAGGGTAGAGGCTGGGGCTGCTGCTAGCCCAGCTCTGCGGATCAGAACTCTGCCTTTCACCCCAGTCGTGGGTATGAATAGAGGGAGACTCGGAGCCTTGAGGGAGAGAAAAACGCAACTGCCCTGCATGCTCAGACACGAGAACCGGCTCTGTTGCAAGGACTCACTCTGCTTGGGATGTGGGTGCTTCAGAAGGGTGTGTGTAGAGCTGGGGGTGAACCCCCAGAGCTCTACACATCTCGTGGGTGCTGTCTTATTTGGCATGGGTAACTGTGAAGTAAACAAGACATAGAACTTTGGGACCAGACGAGGTTTTAAATCCTGACATTTGTACTTCTTCCTTGGTGACCCTGGACTTGATACTTAACCTCTTTGGTCGCCAGGACTCTCCCCCACAAAGCTGGAACATCATATCTTCCTTTCTGCCTTGCTGAAGGGATTAAACAAAACCCCGTGTCAAAAGAGGCTACCCTTTTCTCAGAAAGGAAATCTCCTAATGTACAGCCACAGAGTGACAAGTTCGTATCCAGCCCTAGAAAGGAACGTCTGAGGAAAGGGAAGGCACCCTGGGTGGACAGAGGAACATCCTTCAAGTTGGGGATTCTTGCATCTCTAGCCCTTGAATCTGAAGCGCCGGTTCTGTCCTTTATAGTGAGGCCAGCAAGCAGCCAGTCCATAAATCCTCCATTTCAAAGGGTGTGGATCTATATCAAGAAATCTAGGCAACATTTGGCTCAAAAGAATGCCAATAAACAGACGCGCCATCAACAGACACCAACCATATGGTGAGGTACACTGTGCACCAAGCACTGTATCTACCATCTCTATCCCTTGTCAGTACTAACTCCTAGAGTCAGAAGCAGTGCCTCCTTGCCCCCCCCCACAACCCCCCATTGCACAGAAGGGAAACTGAGGCCAAGAGAAAGCCATGTGCCCTGGGGCTAGGAAATCGGTTTCCTTTCTTTGGTTGAAATCCCACCCCCAAGCTCTTTCGTCCCCCGGAAAATTGCCCAGGAGGGTCCCCCACTCCCACACCCCCCCCAGCCTGCACGCTATGTCCTGTGCTATACCCACTTGGAGCCCTTATGTAAATAGGCATCTGCAGCACGTGGAGGTTCCATTTAGCTGCAGGGAGCCAATAGCCCGCTGGTGGTGGCAAAGAGTGGGGTGGGCTGGATTGGGGGTGGGGGGGTGTCATCAGCTCCGAGTACCCCCAGGGCTGCGCCGCCAGTGAGGCCTGACACCGGGTTAAGTCGCCTGGCGGCCTCCGGCTGCAGCTGGGAGCGCCGCCTGGTTCCCATTCGGTGCTGTGGTTTTGATTAGCTGCTGGGAGAGGCGGCCCGCCTGCAAGTCTATGGGAGCTCCGCAGGAACAGCGGGTCCCCCCCCCCCCACCAAGGCCGCCCGCACACCCCCCCTCCTGGCAACCCCAGACTCCAGATGTTCCGAGCGCTCGCTGGGAAGGCCTGCTGGCGCCACGGAGGGCAGAGGGCAGGGAAAGCACGCGAGCTGGAAGCCCAAGAACTCAGTCACCGCAGGCCTTGGCAGCTCGCCCGGCCCTCCGCTGGCACATTCCCCAGCTCTCCCCTGGCCATCTGTTCCCAGAAAGCCCTTTCAGAACCTCATCATCACTCAGGATACAACAGCGCGAGCAGCTGGTTTGGAGGCAGCAGCGAAAACCGTGCAAAAGGTTCTTTGTGAGAGAGGAAACTCGCTTATGAATAACAGGGCTGGATGCCGTAAAAGTTGGCGGCTGCAGTTCGTGTTTCTCAGGCGCCGCTGTTTGCTCTTGACTTTTTATCTCTGGTTTTTATTCCCCCCCTCACCCCGCCACCCCCTTGTTTGCTCTCAGTGTTGTTTCTTCCTCTACTGACACCAGGTGTCATTTCTTCCTTCTTGGGAGTACCTGAAGGCCACCTAATTAGTTCTTAGGATACTGGCAACTTTTTTTTTTTTTTTTTTGGGTCTCAAAGCTGTTAATCCTGGGAATGGTGGGAAGTGACTGTTTTCCTCTGGCCTAGAAGAGCTGGGCAAACAGGAAGGTTGGGAGGACGGTAGCTAAGGAGATGGCTCAGTAGGTAAAGTGCTTGCTAGGTGAGGGGACCAGAGTTCCCACCCCGTGGACTCCTAAAAGTGTGGCAGCAGTATGTGTATGATGACTTATGTTCAGGGAGAAACACTGTCTCAAAAAAAAAAAAAAAGGGGGGGGGAATGTTGTATAGAAGTAAGTGAGGAAGATATTTTGCTGATGTTAATTTTTGTCCCCCATATGTACCCAAGTGCATGTGTCTGGATCAGCGTGGCCAGGTCCTGACCTGTAATTGCTGAGGTCATTTCCAAAAGCACGGACTGGTCCTAGCTTGTCACTGTCGGAGTTTTAACCAAATAGCAGCATTGAGCTGAAAAGTCACCCCATTGTTACCCTGACTGACCCCAACTTGCAGAAGAAGCAGGCACTGTGTCTGCAGGGGCTGGGGCGAGAAAGAAGACAGAGGAGAGACAGAGACTTGTCCATTGGCTGTTAGAGGGGCGGCACAGAGGAGCGTTTGAGAGAGCAGTGGTAGCCATAAACACCCGAGTGCCTGGGCCCCCGCAGCTGACTACAGCATGACGCGAGGCTTTTTTAAAGAACCGGCTGCCGCCACTGTCGCCAAAGGCTTCTGGGACATGTCTGCTCAGAATCTGGGCACCTTCTGGGAACAGTCACCAGGTGGCCTGTCCTGGGCTGTGGGATCCTGGGGCAGGGCTGGCAGCTGGGATGAAGAGAGAGAAACAGGGATTCCTGTCTTCCTGTCACCCTTCAGGAGAAGGAGGAAATAGGGTCAAAACTGCTCGGGAGAGGGTGGCCAGGGTTTGCTTCTGGTATTAGTGTGGTGGTGGGGTTGGGGCAGGGGTCAGGGCTTGGCTTCTTTGGCTCCTTCCCTTCAGACCCTAGAGCCTGCAGGCCCCTTACTCAGCAGTGAAGTCACTGCGGGGGGGGGGGGGCTTGCTTTCCCCAAGCCTCCCATTTGGGTCTTTGGAGAGCATGCAGCATTTCTTCTGTGCTTTCTTCAAAGCCTCACTCCTTCCTATCTTACCCAATGCTTTCCACCCACCTACACTTGGGCAGACAGGGCGGAACCAGACGTTTATTTTATCATAATTTCAGGGCCGTTAATCTCGTGTCCAGAGGGGCTTGGCGCCAGTCCTCGGGTCCTCCTTGGCTTCTGGGGGTGGGTGGGGTGTCAGGGTCTCAGTGGTACTTTAGGGACCATAAGATCTTGTTCGAGAGTTTCGTGCTTGCCTGGAGAGTGGTTTCAGAGGTTAAGAGCAATGGCTCGTCTTTCAGAGGCCCAGGGTTCAGTTCCCAGCACCCACATATTCTCCATAGCCACAGGTCAACAGGACACCTTACTGTTCATTCCCCAACCCTGTGACCCTGACCCAGCCCCAGCCATCTGTCTGTTTCTTGTATCCCAGTTTTTACAGAGCTCCTGGCCAGGAGGGCCTGCTTCGTGCACCTGCTTGCTTGTTTACTATCTTGTCCCCACTGTCTGATCTAGCACTGCCTTACTTTGACCCATTGTGAAAGGCTCAGTTCCTCTGGGAAGCCCTTCTGGACCCCCTAATCCAGCTTCCTCATGGGTCCTGTAGAACAGCTCGTTCCTGTTCTGGGGATGCAGGCTTCTTCTTCTTCTTCTTCTTTTTTTCTCCCCATGATTATACAGCGGCTGCCATAGTTTTAGGCGCTCCATTCTCAAAGGACATCTGAAATTTGGGTTGAGACAAGACCAAGATAAATTAGGCTTCTTTTCTTTAGTGCAGTCTGTTCTAGATACATCCTTCCTTCCCTGAGGAGTTGTTCTCCTTGAAGCTGAGAAAAGCATCAGGGCTTCTCCGCTGGGACAAGGGAGTGCTGAGTGGTCCTAGTGGTCCCCTCATAGACCAACCCAGGAGAGTAGACTCCAGCTGTGACAGGTTATTTTTCTTCTTGGTCGAGCCAACCAGTGTTACAACCCTGACCACGGTGGCAGAAAACAGTTTCCCTGGCGTCTTTAATCTGAACTGTACCCTTACAAAGCTGGCGCCCCCTCCCCCTTTCTGCTGGTGGCATTCAGGTTCATAGAACATGGGTGGCCAGCTCCCCAATGACCTCATGCCTCTTCTCAGGTCATAGGTGTTTACAGTTTGAAAAATCCTCTCACGTCGTTTTTTAAAATCTCACCACCCTTCGAGATTTCTATTACTTAGTCGCCCTTGGCCTCAGCGGGGTGGGGCTGGTCAGGACTCAAGCAGGGCGGGGCATCAGGCTGTCACACCCTTCAACACACACCCCTCCCAGGACCACCTAGCAGTGTTTGTTCTGGGGCCAGGGACCTGCATTTTAGCACTGCCTTTTGTGTATTCCCTGAGCTCTGGTACCTGCCTTCCACAGGAAGCATCTCCCTCCTAAAATGTGGATGCAGCTGCCCAGGGGATGAGGGGCCAGAGGGCACAATGGATATGAAAAGGTTTTCTCAAATGGAAATGAGAAGGGGTCCTGGAGAACATGGCCTGGCCGCTCTGTCTGAAAAGTAACCAGAAGGAGCCAAGTGTCAGACTAGCCTGGGATGTTTCCCAAGAACTTGGCTTTGATATAGGAAGAAAACTCGAGTCTGGCTCTCTCTTGGTTGATAGGTGTGTGTGTGTGTGTGTGTGTGTGTGTGTGTGTGTGTGTGTGTGTGTCTGGGTGTCTATGCCAGGTGTGCGGCACATCTGTCAGGATCAGATGGAGGCTTCCTGCAAGATATACCACCATCAAGGTGCAATTCAGAAGGCTGTTTGTTCGTTGATGGTCTTACAAGCCCTCCATAGATCAGGAGCCCTTAGAAGTGGCTCGATGGTGGCAGGGAAGATAGAGACACACAGCTAGTGCCACCGCAAGGAACAAGCTACTCAGAGCCCACCTAGTGATGGTGACAGCCAATTCTGGGAGTCCCCTCCCACCACAGGAGCAACACTTTTTACACCTGTCTCTGCTGCTCCCCTGGTCCCTAACACCCTGGACAGGAAGGACATGGGTTGGTACCAGAAGGGTTATTTGCATGTCTAGTGGAGTATGACCTCCTGTCTCTGTCTTCCTAGAGCTGAAATTACAGACAGTTCCAACCCACCCAGTTTCTGCCACGCTGGGCATGGGACTGTGGGGATTTGTGCACGCTAGTAGGGAAGTACTTACTAACTGAGCTGTATTCTCACCCCGTAAAATTTTACCTCAGTCTTTTCAGATCCCTGTGTAGAGAACAACGAAGATGACCAAAATGCACTTTATTTAAGACGAAGTAAGTGTCAGCCCCGCTCTGACAGGCATTGATGTCAGCTCTAGGATTACTTCAGTGAATAAACAGACAGAGGCTCCACCCTGGAGATCAGAGCTCAACAACACAAAAGTGGCAGCTAACAATGCAGACAGGAGTTTGTCGGAGTTGCTGACATGCAGACCTTATGACCTGGACTCCCAGGTGCCTGGGAATCTAAGCAGCGAAGCAGAAACAATCTGCTGCAGCACGGCCAGCTCTGGGAGCAGGCGCAGAGATGACCAGGGCCACACAGCCAGGGAAGAAGTGGAACGGCAATGGCAAAGAGCCCAGAAGTGGAGGCCATTTAGTGTTGGGGCAAAGGGTCCCTTGAGGGGCAGGGACCCAGGGAGACAGGTGATGCTCATGGCCTTGATCTTGAGTTGTCCAGGAAGGAGTTAACTGACTTGCTTATGTACAGGTAGTAGAATGGATGTCAGAATTGGAACACAGACCACCTGGTGCCACTGCTTGGCACTGTTAACTTTTATATTGTATTTCCCTCTAGGTGGATCTCGCCTCCCTTCCCCCCTTCCCTCCTTTCCCCCTCCCCCTCCCCCCACATATATGAAAGGAAGGAAAGAGTAATTTCCCTCATCTCATTCTCAGCCTTTCCTTAGTGTAGCTGGAACCTCCTTTTATGGTGTAATTGATAGGGTGTCAGGAAATAAGAAGCCCTGAGAGATGGCCCCACCTGTACCCACATCCCACAGTGGCTCCAGAGTCTAGCTGAGGCATGGGATTAAGGATAGTAGAAAGATAAAGAAAGGATTTTGAGCTAGGGATGATCTAACATGCAGAAAACTCTTAAGTCTTGACTCATACCTGCATTTGGGAGGTAGAGGCAGGAGAGACAAAGGTCAGTGTCATTCTCTGCTATATAGCAGATTTGAGGCTACCATAGACTATTAGTGAGATCCTGTTGAAAAAGTAAATAATTTAGAAAGCAGCCCCCCCAAACCAAAACCCCTGTGTTTGCATGGAACTCCAATTCACTTTGCTGAAATCATTTGAATATTTGGGTTGCTTGGGGACCCTGGTCTTTCCCAGTTGCAACAGACACACACACATAAACATGCACACACACAGGCACATGCACACATATTCATACACAGGTACATATACACATGGGCGCACACACACTGGTGCACACACACCACACAAGGGCACACACATACACACACATGGGCAGACACACACTGGTACACCCATGCACAGGCACACACACACACTTGTGCACACACACTGGTTTACACACACACACACGGGCACACACACTAGTGCACACACATGGGCAAACACACACTGGTACACACATGCACAGGCACACACACACTTGTGCACACACACTGGTTCACACACACACAGGCACACACACTAGTGCACACACACACACTTGTGCTGCTCTAAGCGTGGCAGGCTCCCTGACGTGTCTTGTGGTTACAGACTAAGATTTTCGCAGAAGCCAGCATGGCATGGATTGGTTTATCTGGTGTCACCTCATTGCCCCTGCTGTCACTTTGCTAGAAGGATTACGAACGGGAAGTGTTGAGAGACGCAGTCACAGTAATTGGCATCTCAGGACCAGATAGTGCAGGGACCTGACATCCTGTTCACTAGTGGAGAGATGAGTGTAGGTCTGCTGTACTCTGGAAGCATGACGTGGAGCAAAAGAAGTAACTGATCTGACAGAGATGCTGTCTCCAAGGAGACACTGAGACTCCCTTTATCTGTCAGACTATAAAAATACTGAGCCCCAAGAGATTGGAATCTTTTCAGTTGTCTCCCACTGAGAGAAAGAAAGAAATTAGGGTGTGCATACACATATGGGGTGTCTGTGGGGTCAGGCCCACTTGGGAAGACTGAGGAGTGGGGCTTTCTCGCTAGTCTGGGCTCTGCCCATCCAGCTTTTTCCCTCCAGCCTGGTGCTTCAGTGAACAGTCCCGAACCCTAGGGTCTGCCGGGAGGGAGCCTGCAGCCTCTGTGCCCCATAGCCTTGCCTGGACCAGCCCTGCCCTTACAGGGCACCATACCAAGAAAGACAGATAGACTAACAGACTCAGAGAGACAAACACAGAAGAAGCCAAGAAAGAGTTGGCTCAGGAGACACAGGCAGAGCTCTGAGACAGAAACAGATCAGCAGCCGGAGAAGAGGCGTCAGAGCAGGGCGTGGCAGTCCCCTGCAGGCCCTGGGGGCTCCTTGTAGGCTCCGGTCCCAGCTTTGGGTGTGCCAAGCCTCGCTCCCAGCCAGGAGAAGGAAAAGTCTGAAGCCTTGTCTCCCAGAGATTTCACACAGTTCTGACGGCTTATCAGACCACTTTTCCAAGACAGAGTGGAACGGAGGTAATGGTGGCGGCACCACGAATGAATCAGAACTGGTCTGTTCCGCTCACCTCCGCTCTCTGTTTGAACCCGGACTTCATGTCAGTACCCTTCTGGGGGGCGCCGAGGAACCTCTGTTTCATTCCTCTTCTCACCACGGCCCCCTTTAATCTCTCTCTATTGGTCACTGTCACTATCTGTTTAATTGGCTCGAAGGTGGCAGGGGTGAGAGGCTGGCTCTCAGGAATGCCAGCGCTCAGGCACTGTCCGTAGCAGCATCAGCAGCACAGGGGGACCTCACAGGCTTCTGTGTCTTCGTCTGCTGAATAGACACAGTGACACATTTCCCAAGGCGTGTCCTTGTCAGTGTAAGCAAGGGGACGAAGCGAAGTTCCTGGCACATGGCCACTTTTCTAAAAAGCTCACACTGAGCCTCGATCCCCCGTTTCCCTGCCAGGCCGTGGGAAGATCAGGGTGTCGCAGGCAGTGCCCCGTGGGAGGGGTGGAGGGGTGGGTGTGTGAGCCGCACCAGTGTCAGTAACTCGGAAAGATGGAGGGGACTGGGAACTAATGACTCGTTCTTTCTAAGTGGGAGCTGGTGGTTCTGAGGGGAGTGGCCCTGAACCCAACCTTTAGTGTCCCGGGAGGATGGTGGCAGAAAAGACACAAGCCACAGTCCGTGCTGGAGTTTGTGTGTTCACGGGTAGGATATTTCCATCCGTCTCCAGAACTGGTCCCAATGAATGCTGGCTCAGGTGGCCGGCGATTTAGCTCTGCCTTTGACACATCAGAACACTGAGGGCTTTTGCCAGCCATCTGCCCTCAGTGCCCAACCTTTAGCAACTGTTAAGCAACTGTTGCTTCTTACTACTGGGAATGCCTCTGTCTGGACCACTCTCTGGCCTAGAGGTTTGGCCTGAATCCTTGTCTTCAGCAAATGAAGGCTTTGCTGGATCCAGTCTGAGGGTATGGGGCCTGGGGGTTACATACATTATCCTAGAATCTGGGATGATGTCTTTCTGTGTGGGGAATACAGGGGACTGAACAGAGAATTGACAGCTCTCCCATGAGGTGAGACAAGAGACAGGGCAGGTCCTCCAACTCGGTGTCTGCTGCCAACCAACCTGCTATGTGACAGCAACTCACTACAACTGGTGGAGTTGAACAGGTTCTCCCCAGCCTGGCTTTCGGACCCACAGAGGCTTTGTGACTTTGATGCCCGCCCTTAGGATCCCAGGAGCTCTGAGGAGCCTTCCAGCCAAGACACGGGAGAAAGGCAGATTCCTAGCATACCTGCATCATGTCCTGTCCCTGAATTCTCTGCTTCACGGTGTCCAGGTCCGCTGGGACAGAGAGGCCGGAGATGTGTTGACTCTTGACTGTTTCCAGTTCCCTGGGAAATCTGGATGGCAGAAGCTCATGGACGCAGAACAAATCTACAAGTCATGGCTCGGCAACAATTGGTCCCTGAGCTCTGCTGGTCTCCTTGTACACACCCACACCCACTAAAGACAGAGGAGATGGGGGGGGGGATAGCTCAGCATTCCAAGGTGAGTTGCCTCCAAGCCTTAGGACCCAGGTTCCACCCCAGGAGGAAGGAGAGAACCAACTTCCGTAAGTTGTCTTCTGGCTGCCACGCGGGCCCCGTGGTGTATCCTCTGCCTCCTATACACAAATAACATTTTTCATTTTTATTGGTTATTTTATTTATTGATAATTCAAACATCATCCCCTTTCCCAGTTCCCCCCCACAACTCCCATCTTCTCCTCCTCCCCCATGCCTCTATGAGGCTGCTCCCTCACCCTCCTAACCATTCCTGCCTCACTGCCCTAGCATTCCCTTATCCTAGCTCATCAAGCCTCCACAGGACCAAGGGGCTCCTTTTCCAGTGATACCAGATAAGGTCATCCTCTGCTCCATATGCAGCTGGAGCCATGGCCCCCCCCAACTTTGGAGGGTCTGGTTGGTTGATACTGTTCTTCCTATGGGGTTCCCTTCAGCTCCTTCAGTCCTTGCACTAGCTCCTCCATTGGGGTCCCCGTGCTCAGTCCAGTGTTTGAATGCAAACATCCACATCTGTATTGGTCAGGCTCCGGCACATCCTCCCAGGGGACAGCTATACCAGACTCCCATCAGCAAGTGCTATTTGGCATCAGCAGTAGTGTCTGGGTTTGTTGTCTGCAGATGAGATGCATCTGTAGGTGGGGCAGTCTCTGGATGACCTTTCCTTCAGTCTCTGTCCCATTCTTTGTCCCTGCATTTCCTTTGACAGGAGGAATTCTGGGTTAATATTTTTGAGGTGGGTGAGTGGCCCCATCCCTCAACCAGGGGTCCTGCCCATCCGCTGGATATGGTCTCTATAGGTATTTTGGTTAATGTCCTCCCTGTTGGGTCTTGGGAACCAGGCATCTGGTCCCCTTCCCTCATTGCTACTCTCTTCCTTTCAAATTCCTGAACCATTCTTCTCCATCTCATCCCTTACCTGAACTGCCCCCCCTTTCCCTCCCCTTCCTCTCTCCTTCTCTTCCTCTGCTTCCCAAGATGATTCTCTTCTCCCTACTGAGTAGCATCCACACTTTGGTGTGATCATTTTTCTTCTTGGGTTTCATATGGTCTGTGAGTTGTATCGTGGGTAATTTGAGCTTCTTTTTGGCTAATATCCACTTATCAGTGAGTACATACCATGTGTGTTCTTTTGGGACTGGGTTACCTCACTCAGGATGATATTTTCTAGTTCCATCCATTTGCCTGTGAATTTCATGAAGTCATTGTTTTTAATAGCCGAATAGTACTCCATTGTGTAAAGGCACCACAATTTCTGTATCCATTCCTCTGTTGAAGGACATCTGGGTTCTTTCCAGCTTCTGGTTATTATAAATAAGGCTGCTATGAACATGGTGGAGCATGTGTCTTTGTTATATGTTGGAGCATCTTTTGGGTATATGCCTAGGTGTGGTATAGCTGGGTCCTCAGGTAGTACTATGTCTAATTTTCTGAGGAATCTCCAGACTGATTTCCAGAGTGGCTTTACCAGCTTTCAACCCCACCAACAGTGGAGGAGTGCTCCTCTTTCTCCACATCCCTGACAGCATCTGCTGTCACCTGAGATTTTGCCTGTTGCCATTCTGACTGGTGTGAGCTAGAATCTCAGGGTTGTTTTGATTTGCATTTCCTTGATGACTAAGGATGTTGAACATTTCTTTAGGTGCTTCTCAGCCATTCAAGATTCCTCAGCTGAGAATCCTCTGTTTAGTTCTGAACCACATTTTGAATGGGGTTGTTTGGTTCTCTGGAGTCAGACTTCTTGAGTTCTTTGTATATTTTGGATGCTAGCCCTCTATAGGATGTAGGGTTGGTAGAGATCTTTTTCCAATGTATGGGCTGCTGTTTTGTCCTTCTCCTTACAATAAGTAGCATTTTTTAAAATGAGGAAACCAAGGCTTAATTGGAGAGCTTAACTGGCCTGTCCAGGCCCCAATTTGGGGGGAAAAAAAAAAGGTAAATAGGTTAAAGTAGACATGGCAGATGAACAATGAGTTTTCTAAACATAGAGGAGAGATGGCCAAGTGTTTAAGAGCATTGGTTGTTCCCATAGAGTACCTGGGTTCAGTTGTTAGCACCACATAGCGACCCACAAGTCTGCAACTCCAGTTAATGATACAGTCCTCCTTCTGGCCTCCGTAAGTGCCAGGCATGCATGTGGTACACAAACAGGCAAAATGTTCACACATAGGAATTACGTGTGTGTGTGTGTGTGTGTGTGTGTGTGCACGCGCGCGCGCTCAATAGCATTTACGTGAAGGTCAGAGGACAACCTGTGAAGGTCAGCTTCTCTTTCCATCAGGTAGTGTCAGAGATAGACTTCGGTTGGTCACCAGACTTGGTGGCAAGCACCTTTTTTCTTTGTGCCGTCTCTCTGGCCTGGCAAATTCTTAATGTCCCCAAAGTGGTTGGACTACCCTGCATGAGACAAGTGGTCAGGAGGAGAGAGGCAAGGACTTAAGGGTAGAGGTGCACTGTCAGGTCAGCGGCGGGGACAGGGAGAAGCAAACCGAGAGGGGACAAGTGAGGCAGGTGCACGGTTACTGGGGAAAACGTCTCCAAAGGACAGTCATAGCTCCACAGCTCCACAGTTCCGCCTGAGCACGGAGGAAGGTCCTGTGGTAAGAGAGAGGGAGCTGCGGTAAGCAGAAGCCTGGGACTGAGGGGCGGTTTGCCCTGTCTATACAGACAGCAGCCTGAGTCCTGCTGGGCTTCAGTAGTGAACAGAGCCATCCATCAGCCCCTGTGGGCTGGCGTTCTGACCCCCAGATGAGGAGACAGGTGGCAGTTGACTTCTATTTGATGACCTCATTTATTCTGCCACACTGACCGGATCCCAGCAATCAAACCGGCCATGCCAGAATAGCCAAAAGCAACAATATGCAACTGTGACTGCTTCCTTGCCCCCGTCACAGCCGATTGGTCCAGAGGAAGAAACCAGCTGAACACTGGAGTTAGCTTCAGCTTCCTTGGCTGGACTGGAAGATACCCAGAGCTGTGAGCATCAATCATGAGCTTGGTCTGAGAGCTGGCCATGGTTCGTAGCTGTTACCAGGCTGCCCTGGCCACCTTCACAGTGTGGGCTAGGAGAATGGGCCCAGCCTTCCACTCCTCCAAACCATAGTCAAGTTGGATGAGGAAGGAGCTCCAGCCCCAGTCCATGGCAGGGCCCGCCCAGGCAGCCAGCTCCCGATGACGTGGCTGGACCACAGACCCAGTGCCATCCCCGTGGGCTTCCCTTCTGCTTCTTAATCCTTCTTCTCAGACTCGGTAACAAAAAGCAGATCTCTGTTGGGGCCAGCCATGCACAATAGGCCAGGGGAATGTAAGCCTGGGATTTACCACATCAAGATCCTGCCGGCCTCTCACTTTTCCTTTCCTCCTGCTCAGCCAGTATTAGCAGGACGGTCTTCCTCCCTCATGGCCTGGCTCACTCACCCTGCTTGGACCCTGTATCTAGCCTGGCTCCAACCTCTTACTTTGGATCTTGGACCACATCTTTGGCTATGTTCCTGCCAGTGTCCTGGGGCCTCCAAGGCAAGACATACAAAGGTCTGTGGTTAGCAGCCCTCCAGCCTTGTGGGTTGACTCCTTCCCAATTGCTGTTCAAAGGCAGGCTTCAGCAGGAGCAGCTTCTGTTGATAGGAGCAGCAGGGCTGATCTGGGTTCAATTCCTGTCACTGCCGGTGTGAAGCACTCACTCCGTGCTTTGCCTGCAGTGGCTTACCCTTGACTCAGGGTCCTGGCGTGTCAGCGGTGCCGGAAAGCTGGTTTGCCTAGCATGAGCAGGAAGTGCTCGCTCGGGATTCTTGCAGAGTTGTGTTGTACCAAGGTGTCCGAGTACTTTTTCCGTGTTCCTCATGGACTCTTGGGTCCCTTGCGAGCCTCTGCGCTCATCCTCCAGGGCTGGTGCCTCAGTGTGTCCTCGGCTTCACCAGTTCTTTCTTGGAAGCTTGGGACTTGGAGACGGCCTGACTCCCTTGTGCTCCCCAAGATGTCCCAGGTGCCTCAGTGAAGGCAATACATGAGAACTCTGAGCCCTCTGTGTCTCCACCTCATGATGTTCAGATACACGGAATTCTGTTGTTTTCTGGGTGAGGATTCTACGGGTCCATTTTAATCTCTGCATAGAAAATAAAGGAGGCACTGAATCATTGGCTTCCTTCATCTGAACCATCTGTAGGAAGCGGACACCTAAGATGTGACTGTCAGGTGTCCCAGCTGGGGGGAGGGGTGACAGGCCACAGCAAAAGGAGGCCTCAGGACTTCTGATAATAGGCTCTTGTCTGAACAGGGCTGGGAGATGGTAAAAGTGATGGGCAGACAATTATTTCCCTGGGAACCAACCAATGTGCGGGGAAGCCCGCTGTTCCCCCATTCCAGCACCCCGTAGTAGAGGGCTGACTCTGACATCCCTCAGAGGTGTGACTCTGGGGTTCATGACATTAGCACCAGATATTCCTGGGATTGAAAGGATCTCAAGGCAGCAGAATTTAGTGGAGAAAAAGGGGACAGTGTATGCTATGGGATTGCTAGTTTTGGGTCTAAATCTGGCCATATTGTTTGACTACAGCATTGTTTGGGCAATATGGGCCTAATGTCCCATTGTGGGCAGCTATGATAATTGAGAAAATGTCCTGTGAGTGTTAACATCCAATTTCAGGATGAACAGGGATAATGCTGATACTTTTTTTTCCAGGAGTGACCTGCCACAGGCTAGACCATGGACACCACTGTGAGTCTCCCCAGTTGGGCCTGAGGAGAAAGCTGAGACCACCCACCAGGAGACAACCAGCCTCATTCACTGTCATCTTCAAGATGCTACCAGATACTCGGCCCATGTACCATCTCTCAGGGCTGCTGAGGACCAGGACAAGGGCCGCCAGCCTCCCTCTCTGTCTCCTGATGTCCTCCAGGATTACTTTAGATTTTGCCTTCTGCCTGGTGGGGTGGGCTAGTGCCAAAGATTCTACAGAGATTGTCCAAGAAAACTATGGGATGAAGCCCCAACAGCGCCCCCCCCCCAAAAAAAAACCCACACCATTGCTGCCCAACCAAGTCCACCTCAAGCCAAAGATGGATTAGCCCTTCTGCCAGGAACTCACGCAGGGAGTGGCATTTGGTGACCTTCAGAAGCACTTAACCCTCCAAGCCAGGGCTCTGTCTGTGCTGGGCTCTGAGCAGCTGGTTGTCTGTGAGACAATCTTCCTAGAGCCACGACAAACAGGCTGTCGGTGGGGACCTGAGATCCTTGGCTCTTCTTCCCATTAAGCTACCCAGGTCTCTGCCTCCTGTTCCCGATACTCTTTGGGTCCTGGCTCTGTCTTGGACCCTAATCCTCCGGAGAGAGGAGGAAAGGGGGGACTGAAGAAGCAATAATGCCCTGCACCCCACCCAGGATATGCCCCAAGGAAATCTTTCTGAGGGTCTTTGCTCCCAGATCCTGCTCCACCAGGTGCTGCTCACCAGTGGCCCGGTTGAGGCTGGCACATAGGAGAGCACTCTGCGCAGAGCTGCTGCCTACGGACAGGCTAGGGAGGAAGGGACCAGAGGAAGGGGGCCAGTATGTGGGGGAAGGGGTACGTTCAAAGCCAAGGCCTGCTCCTTGTGCTCCAGAGGCCAAAGCTGTTCACATTTGTGTGCAACCATCTGCTTCAAATTGAAGTAAAGCTGCAACATATAAAGTACTCGTGTGTGTTGAATGGACTCGGGGGTGAGCAGGACATTGGGCGGTCGTTAGCTAGGGATTGTGAGGGAGGATCGGGGAGTCCTTCAGACTTGGTGTTGGTGAGGAATTCCCTACCATAGCCTCTGGCTGGACTGTGCTCAGGCTGACTGGCCCAGGTCCTAGGAGAAACTCTCTGCTTCACCCTTCACTTAGCAACGCCGCCACGAGTTTTGTGAGGCCATGGTCACTATTAATGCCATTTCCCAGATGAGGGAAACAAGACCCCAGGAGACGGGTTCGGTCATCAGCCTGGGGACGGCCAGGCTCCAAGCCCTGTTTCTCAAGCCTGTTCCAGTCCCCACACGATGGTTTTGGGAGGCCTCAATACTTTCCTTTATTGTGTGGGTCATTCTCAGATAGAGACTGGAGAGGGGGAGGAAAATACACTACGGAATAGGAAAGATCGTTGGGCTGTTGAGGAAATGCATGGGGGGAGAGTATAGCAGACCTGAGGTGTCCTGATAGTGGGCCCCCTCTGTCACACTCAGCTCCAGGACCAGACACCGAGGAACAGAGCCACCGTCCTCGCAGCTGCTGGAGATCACAGCACAAACACGCGCCTGTGGTCCTGACCACAGACAGTACAACTGCTTAGGTTAGGACAGGCCTCCTGGACTTGGAGAGATGACGCTGTGGTTAGGAATACGTCCTCTTCTTGCAGAGGACCCAAGTTAGGTCCTCAGTACTCATACTGGGCAACTCGCATCAGTCTGTAACTTCTAAATGAAGGAATCCGGGGCCTCTGATGCCCACACTCACGTGCACATACCCACACGCAGACACACTGAAAATAAATCTTTTAGAGGAGAAGCGGGGAAAGGGATGGGCACACTGCAGGCTGTATCAACATCTCTGAAGTCTACACCCTCTACCCAGTCTACAGCTCCCATTCTGGCCGGGTACCGAGTCCCATCCTGAGACCCACAGTCCTTCCTCCTCAATCACACCCATTTCTTTTTCTGTGGTTTCCCACAAAACAAGGTCCTTTTCCGGAGCCCTGTGCTCTCGACACTGGGAACGGTTCCTTTCGGTTGTAACTGCGCACCGCACCGTCTGCCGCCGGGTCTGTGACTCCCCTGGGAATGCTTGTCTTCTTGAGCCAGACCCTGGGGCTGAGAGGTTGGCCTCATGCAGCAGGATTACCTGGTGCACCCCCTTCTATCACGGGGTACGAAGCCTTATTTCACATACAAATAAAAACATCACCCCGCCCTGTGTCCTAGAGAAGCAGGCACAGCCCACTCAGATCCCAGACCCCTGACAATGCTCAGGGGCGAACATCTCGAAATCTCTGCCTTTGGTCTGTTGGATCAGCTTCCTGTGGCTTCCTCTTCAGCTACCTCTCCTGGCTAAGTCCTTCTCAACCCTGTGTCCCTGAAACAGGGCCCGTACAAGGCAGCAATGTGGAGAGCTGTTAGTTTTGGCTGTTTGCGATAAAGTTTACAACATTTACAAATCACAACGAGCAGACCATCGCTGCTCTCCTCATTGTATTTCCAGCAGTTGTAATTCCCCTGACGATGCATTTCTGGGCTGGGACTCACCCTAGGTTGTCTTACAGCTGCCGCTGAAACCGCTGAAACCGTGTCTCTTCCTTTATTCTGATGCTCTAGACCCAAAACATTAGAGCTGCAATCCATGGTGGCTGGGCCGTGAGGTCAGAGGGTGAGCTAGCACTGCCAGTCCCCTGCGTCATCTGCATGGGGACCTGGGTCTTATCTCCAGGAGGATAGAGGTTCTCTCTGGATCAGCAACATTCTCACCCCCTGGGTACCCTGTACCCAAGGACTGGTTCAGAGGTAGCAAATGGACCACAGAGGGAAGGAAGAGACAGGCAAAGGACATCCCTCCCCAACGTGCAGGGCCAGCCAAGAGCATGTCTTAAGCCGTCATCAAAGCCATCTGGCCCGCAGACAGTGTGCTTTCATCTTCTGGGACTGCATTTCCAGCCTTACAACCAGAAATTCCCAGAAAATTCCCCTTACATACACACAGAGGCACGGAATGTGCACCACACGTGTGTGTGTGTGTGTGTGTGTGTGTGTGTGTGTGTGTGCGCACGTGCACACATGCATGCATGTGCCCGTGTGCCTGCACGTATGTGTGTGCATGTGTATGTATGTGTACACAGTATATGTGTACATGTATGTGCATGTGTGGCTATGTATGTCTCCCTGTCTGACCCACCCACTGCTGGTGTTCAAGCATGCCAGACCATGCCTGACATTTTGTGGGTGCTAGGGTCTAGACTCCAGTCCCCAGGCTTGCACGGTAAGCTTTCCTAACCACTAAGCTATCTCTAAAGCTCCCAGACATACTTTTCTGGAAATAGTGATAAAGAGGACTGAGGGTCTAGGAGTGAACTCAGTAGGTAGAGTGCTTGGCTAGTGCATACAGTGCCTGGGGTTAGCCCCCGCCCCCAGCAACACATAGCGCTGATGACGTGGTTCATGCTTGTAATTCTCCAGGGGTGGGGGATGGGGAAAGAGGAACGAAAATCCAAGGTCATCCTCGGCTGTGTAGAGAGTTAGACAAACCTGGGCTACAGGAGATGCTTCTAGTCACCAGATGCAGGCATCTCCATGTTCCCTTCTGAACACGGAGAGTAAGGATGCTGCTCCTTGCTTTTAAAATGAAAGTCATCACGGGTTTCACAAAGACCTCAGTGTCTGTTCAGGGTGTGAGATAGTGCCAGGAAGCCAAATACTGTATTTGGCATGCAGTACTAAGATGACTTAGGCCTTTTAAGACTGTAGGACTCAATGGGCAAATCTGGACCACAGCCTTCACTAAGGGAGAGAGACCATTTGGCTGTGTGACTAGAGCACCCCTCACGCTTATACAAGCAGTCAGCAGGTAATCTTTTTCCAAACGAATGCCACTGTGAGGCTGGGGATGCCACTCTTGGTTAGAGTACTTGCCTAGCATGCCTGTCTTCAGATCCCATGGGACACTTGGTGCTGCTGCTGGTCCTGGTAACTCAGCACTGGAGTGACCTTTCAGGGTTATCTTCCGTGGTTTGGGGCAAGACCCAGGAGCCAAGTCTAAGGAAGCAACTGGCCAGGAGGTTGCAGCTCCTGCAGGGTTCTAGTACTACTGCTGTGTTACTGACTATCCCTGTGGGCACCTCTCCCATCGAGCCTCTTGTGGAGCACTCACGGAGATTAAAGGGATGACGGTCCCTTGGAAGACACCATGGCCCTCTAGAAAATGAGACGACACCCAGACTCCAGCCACATGAGAGCATGTTAGGTCTTTTGGGGATCCCGAGGGGCTGGCTTCATCCCAGTCAGACCACGGTGACCCTCCTGAGCACAAGCAGGCAGTGATCCCATGACCTCTGGGGTCCAAAGTAAGCTAATTGATGTCCCGTCCAGATCTTTTAAAAACATTTTTAAATGATTTATTTATTAATTATATGTGATTACACTGTTGATGTCTTCACACACCGGAAGAGGCATCGGATCTTACTACAGATGGTTGTGAGCCACCATGTGGTTGCTGGGATTTGAACTCAGGATCTCTGGAAGAGCAGTCAGTGCTCTTAACTGCTGAGCCATCTCTCCAGCCCCAATCCAGATCTTTAAATGTCTTCTTCTTGTCCTGGACTCAGATTAAAACTCCCCACATAACTAGTAAGCCATGGTACCAAAGGCCACCACTTCCCAAGAGGCAGCCTGTTCTTCTGTGAGATTAGCTTTTGGGCAGAGGAAAAAAAAAGGAGGCGGAGGAGGAAGAAGAAGAGGAGGAAAAAGAAAGACAGAAACTGACAGAGAGAGACAAAGAGACAGGAAGGAGGAGGGAGAGGAAGGGAAGAAGAGGAAGATGAGGAGGGGGAGGGAGGCTATCCAGAAAGGTTAAAACAAAAAAGGAAAGAACCCACCTAGGCCAGCGAATGGCTCAGCAGGCCAAGTCTGAGAACACAAGTACCATCCCTGAGTTGTACCTGGTGGAAGGAGAGAAAAAAAATCTTAAGGCACTGGTGGTGCAAGCCTTCGATCCCACCACTCAGGGGGTATATTAGGCAAATCTCTGAGTTCAGGGCCAGCCTGATCTACAGAGTGAGTTCCATGACAGCCAGAGCTATATAGAAAAACCTGACTCAAAACGAAACACCCATCTCCCAAATAAACTTTTTAAAAAAGCACAATAATTTAAAGAGAAGTGCTCATTCTTGGATTCTGGATGAAGGCCACCTCCTCAGACCCTAGACCTCACTCTGGCCCTTCCTGGACTCTCTCCTCCTTCGCAGCACAGTGACTCGTGTGGCTGTCTTTCTGGCTTATCGAGGCAACCTAGGCAAGAAGAACTGCACCTGGCTTGTCTCCCCCACAGCATGGGGGGGGGGGCTCAGTGCCTGAGAGACAAGTCACCCCCACCCTGCTCCCTGCCATGGTGGGGGATGCGTAGTGAGTCCATAGGGCCCTGTCCACCTCACCCCTGGCTTGTTTGTTCTGCAGAGCCTGGTGGAGAATCAAGGCAGAGGACGTTACGTTCTAGCCATGAAATGAAGGAGCCCCTGGGAACAGGCTCAGCACAGCAAAGGGAAACACAGGGAGGACTGTTCTTCGGCCCAAAGCTGTTCAGAGCTGAGATGGTGGCTTGGGGCGGGGTGGTGGTGGACGCAGTCTGTTCTTCCAGGGCCAGAGGCCCATCTCCAGACTTACCTTCTCCCCTAACTCTATCTCCTCCTAGCACCTGGGAGGAGCTGTTCTCAACACAGCCCCTTCCCTCCCCACCCAGGTGCCCACTCTCCTTAGAGCCAGGCCTCTGTCTCTTCCTCTTCCTCCATCTGGAACCATTTTACCTTGTTTGGGTCCTGCCTCACGCTCCCAGCCCAGGCCCCTAAGCTGGATGTTGGAAGCTACGAAATGTCATGGGTGTCAGCGGCCTGAAGGTTCCGGTGACCCTAGGCAATTCAGACCTTGTCTGAGCCTCAGTTTCTCCCACTCGGGGAAACAGAATGATAACATCCAGCTTCCTATCTCTCACTAGATAGCATCTGCCTGACTCCTCACCCTAAGTTCACAAGTTGTGCTTGCCCTGAAAGGCACCCGAGCAAGGAAGGAAGAGGCATGTTGCTCTGTCTGCTTTTCCACTCAGTGCTGGCCTCATCTGGCCTGGCCTCTCCCCAGCCCCTCCCAGGACTATGTCCTTCCTCTGGCCCAACCCTTAAGTCAGGGGGACTGTCTTCCTCTTCCAAGTCCTGTTCCCAGGAGCCAGAGCTGGAACTAGTTGCCTCGCTGCTTCCTCTGGCTAGAGTCCTGGCTGGTGGGCGCTGGTTTGCCTCGGTGGAGACTTAATTAACAAAGGGACCTGCTTTGTCCTGCCCCTGGGTGAGAGGCCTCTGGAAAGCAAGGAGGGACACAGGGCATCCCATTGTTCGAGAGAAACAGCTGCCAGTGTGCAGCTGCTCAAGGCTGTCACCTGCCGCCCTCTTGCTCTCAGAGTCCTTTCGGCTTCCCTTCTGGAGGGAAGACCAGGGTGCTCACCCACCACGATGGAAGTCCTTCTGTAGATCCCCAGACTCCCTGCCTTCCCTGTCCTTCAGATGTAGATGTGTGAGGGTGGTGCATCAGGACACAGTCCTCAGTCCTCATCAGACACTTCCCTCCCCAAAGCCTCTCTTAACTTGGCTCTGCATCCCATCCCAGACACTGCCTGGTTATATTCAGAGTAAACCCACCCCACCCCCAAGGCTCTGGGCTCTTTGGCCCCTTATCCTTTGTCCTTCCTGAACTTGTACGCTAATATCACCACCTCGCCCCCTGTGTGTATGAGTCTCCTGTAACCCAGGCTGGCCCTGAACTCTGTGTATATCCAAGGATGACCTTGAGTTTCTGATTGTCTTTCCTCTATCTACCTAGTGCTGGGATTACACTCTTTCCCTACCACACCTGGTTTATGTGGTGCTGAGGCTCTGACAGAGGTGGTGTTCGTGCACGCTAGGCAAGTACTCTGTCAACTGAGCGCCAGCCTCTACCCTGTGCTTTTGACACATGAGACCCAATCTGCCTGTAAGTTTTTGCATGGGCTGTTCTTGTTTGAGATGCTCTGTGCTGGTCAGTTTTATGTCAACTTGACACAAGCTTCCCAGATGAAGAGGGAGTCTAAATGGAGGTAGCAGCAGGTAGTGCGTTTTCTTGACTGATTATTGGTGTGGCCTCCATCAATGCCACACCTGGGCTGGAGAACTGAATGAGCAAGATAAGCAAGCCACGGCCCCCCTCCTCCAAATCTCTGGGTTCTTGCCTCAATACCCTCAACAATGGAGGTATGACTGGGACATTACCATCTGGATAAACCTTTTTCTCCTCAAGTCCTTTATGATCATGGTGAATCACCCATCACAGCAATAGAAGCTCTAACCAAGAGAGCCTCACATGTCCAAATGGCTACTTCCCTCCTCGTCTAATCTCTGACTAAGTGCTTTTCGTGACATTGAATCTTGACAACCAGATGGACTTTTAGAATCACACAGAAGACACATTTCTGGGTGTGGCTCTGAGAGCATCTTCAGGGAGGGTGAACTAGGGAAGAAGATCCACCCTGAATGTGAGCAGCACCATCCCATGGGCTAAAATGAATAAAGAGGAGAAAGCAGGCTGAGAAGCAGCGTCCACATCTCTCTGATTTCTGAGTGTGAACTCAGTTTGATTGGCCGCCTCACACCCCTGCCTACAAGCCTTCCCCACCATGATGGATTGATTGCTCGCTCAAATTGTAGCCCCAAGAAGGCCCCCTTCCTATCCTAGTTTGCTTTCCGTTACTGTGATAAACACCATGACCAAAAGCAACTTGGGGAGGTAATGGTTTCTTTCATAATATTAGAGGTTACAATCCATCATGGAGGGAAGCCAGGACAGGAGCTGCCGAAGAGAAGGAACCCAGTTCACTGGTTAAGGAACCCGGCTTACTGAACTGCTTCAGGTCCACAATCAGCATTCTTTCTTACACAGCTTAGCCCCACCTACCTATGAATAGTCATACCCACGTGGGCCATCCTACATCAATTAGCAATCAAGAAAATGCCCCATAAGCCGGTTTTTAAGTTGAGTTTCCCTTTCCCGGTGACCCTAGATTAATGTCATGTTGATGCTGGAGCTAAAACTACAACCCTTAGGTGACTTTTGTCGTAGCAACAAGAGAAGTACCTAAAGCGGGGTTTTCTCCAGGAGGCTGTCCCTCACGCACTTAAGTCCCGCCCCTCGCCTACTCCCATGATTCGCCGACCAGGGTAAACTCGTCCAGAGTCAGGGTTCAGGTTTGTTTTGTTCTCCACTGTTTTCCGGGCATCCAAACCTGTCTGGCTCATAGTGCTGGTTAACGGATATCCACTGAACAAATGTGTGTACGATTCAGGAAAGTTCCCCGATCTTTGTGTCCCGGCGTTTTACCTGTACGTGGAGTGGGTCTGTCTGTACCGAGCATACCAAATGTTCATCAACAACCCCAGCTGAGTCTCCCCAGAGTTTGGAGCCATTCGTGCCCCTTCCCTTGCCGGATCTAGACCTTGTCACATTTGGATTTTTGTCACTCCTCCAGGGAATGGGACCGACACCTTGTTTTAACTCTTTATTTCTCTGAGGAGTAGAACATTCTTTCTTACTGACTGAGCACCTAAACTTCCATTCCTGTCGTTGGCCTTGTTCATTTACCTGCCTTTGGTAGGGGAGGGGTGGCTTGTAAAATAAAATTACAGATAATTCTGACACTTAAAGAAGGTTCCAGAACTCTTGCTATGTTGGAGAATGCTGGTTTTCTACTGCCTGACAAGTTTCCTGGCCGACTTTGGAATGAAAGTGTTTCCAAGTTTTACTGTAATTTTTGAGAAGCTCTCACATAGCCAAGGCCGACCCTGAACTCTCAGCCTTTTGCTTCTGCATCCTGAGTACCAGCCTGAGGTGCGGGATTCGCCATCATGCCTCCTTTATGGGGACTAGCGATCAAACCCAGGGCTTCATTCTACCAAGCAAGCTGCTTCCTCAGACCCTAAAGTGGTTTCTTTTTATTAGTTCTCAATTATAGGATTGTGTTGCTTTAAAAAAAAATCAAATTAAGAAACAATCATAGGAAAGCCTTGTGCTGTCTTGCCAAGTGGAAAAAGCATTTACAATTAGGACCTACCTTTTAATTACAAGTGCTTTTAAAACACTCCCGAATAGTCTAGCAGTGGGTGAGCCAAAGTGAGAAGGGTGGAGTTGTAGATACGTTTGTCTTCTATGTGGGGCATCCAAGTGGGGGAAGAGGAGATGGAGATGAATCACTTGTGGGAAAAGGAAGAGTTCCAGAAATTGTGTGCCGCTCACCTACCACATCCTCCTCCCGTGCCCTGGCAGGCATCACTAATCAATCACTTTCTTTTTCTTTCTTTTCTTTTTTTCTTTCTTTCTTTCCTTTTTTTTTTTTTTTTTTTTTTTTTTTTTGAGACTCTTTTCTATCCCAGGCAGACCATGAACTTCTGATCTGTATTGACCTTCTGAGTACTGTGTTTGATACTTTATTTGGTACTTAGTATCTAATTCAAGAGTTCACCTATGGTAAGTATTTACTCACAGGAATCAGCTACATCCCAACCTCTAAACCCTTTTCTATTCCTTTCTGAGCAGAAGAGTATAGTCAACGTCTTCATTAGATTTCATCCCTGAGGCTGGGAGAACTTTCTGGAAACCCCTTATTCCCCAGACCTTAGAGGTCCTTAGCATCAGGACCAGGACTCTGCCTGGATGCTTCGATGAAGCTTCTCCATGTCTCCTCAGGGCACCACTAGGCTCCGTCTGCTCTTTGGCTTGACACTCTCCCTTAGTTCTCATGGCCCTGATATGGCCCCTCCCCAACTCTGGTCTTAGCAGCAATTTCTTCCTTTCTTCTTCTTTAATTTCTTTTCATCTTTTACATTATACGTGTGTGTGTGTGTGTGTGTGTGTGTGTGATTGGGGGAGGGGGTTCACACAGAGGCCAAAAGAAGGCATCAGATTCCCTGGAGCTGGAGTTACAGGTGGTTGTAAGGCACCTGATGTGGGTGTTAGGAACTGGACTCCGGTTCTCTGAAAGAGCAGCAAGTGCTCCTAACCTCTGAGCTGTCTCTCCAGCTCCCGGCTGTAATTTCATGCCTTGCTACTGTGTCTGGTGGCTTATCCTGTCTAACCAGGCCCTGGCTCTGCCCCTCCTGACTCCCTTGTACTTGGTGTGCCTTGGAGCTGACAGGCCCATAAACACAGAAATGAATTTAGGACAGTTATCTCTTGCTTGGTGTAAGCCCGGCTAAAAGTCTGTTTTATGTGAGAGAAAATGAGGCATGATTGTACTTGGGGCCCCAGAAAAAGCAAAAATACAGCTGTGCTAGAAAGGGTGGGGAAAGGGAGAAGGTGGAAAAGGAGAGAAATCAGGTAGAGTGTGATTTACCCTCTAGGAGAGTGTCTTAAGTCACTGTTCTAGCTGTGGAAAAAACACCATGACCAAGACAACTTGTAAAAGGAAGCGTTTGATTGGGGCTTGCTTACAGTTTCAGAGGGTGAGTCCATGACCCTCAGGGCAGGCAGGCAGCAGGCAGGCAGGCAGGCAGGCAGGCAGGCAGGCAGGCAGCAGGCAGGCAGCAGGCAGGCAGGCAGCAGGCAGGCAGGCAGCAGGCAGGCAGGCAGCAGGCAGGCAGGCAGCAGGCAGGCAGGCAGCAGGCAGGCAGCAGGCAGGCAGGCAGCAGGCAGGCATGGTGCTGAACAGTATCTGAGAGCTTCCATCCAGTTCACTAGGGACCAAGCATTCAAACAGATGAGCCTATGGGGGCCATTCTCATTCTAATTACCATGGAGATAAAAATGACCCCGGATCCCTGGCATTTTGGGGGCTGCTCATAGAGTACGGTGGGATGGAAAGTGCAGGTTGAACAGCATCATGATTGTGACAACTTACAATCACTAGGAAAAGCTATTTGGAAAGTCATGAAACCTCTGAAGCAGTCCTGTTGACTGGCCCATGTATAAGGGACTGAGTCAGCCACTTTAGAAGCAAACCTTACACCCCAGTCAAATGTTCTAAAGACTGTCATCCTGGATGCTTTCAAATTCCTGACCCATGGAAACAGCGCTTTTTAACAAGTAAGTTTTGTTAATATTTGATCTAATAGGACAACTGATGTGTGTTCTAAAAAAACTATGTGGCCCATTCCTTCCCTTTTGCCCTCTGGATGGATGGTTGATATGTAGCGTGCCGTCTTGCATCTTAAAGATGAGGATAATATGCTGGGGATGGAGGAGCAACAACATGGATGGGGTCTGGACCCTCGATGACATCATAGAGCAGAGCAGAATAATAGGTCAGATTTCTATATGAAAGGTAAGTGAACATCTCTATTAATTAAGCCAGCACTGTAAAGCTGATGCTGAGCCTCTCTGGTGTGCTACAGATGTGTGAAGCTCTTTCCTCTGCCCTGGGCTAGTTGTCTATACTCAAGCAGCTTACTGTAGGTATTTTTACCTGTGTTTGTGTCTCCCCCACATTCGTGTGTTAAAACCTATGTGATGTGATCAGGTGATGGGAGGAGAGCATTCATGAATTATTTTGGGTATTTCTAGGCAGGTAAAGGGGCCAGATGTCTGCTCTTTCACCGTCCGAGGGCGCAGTAATGAGATGTCACCCAATAACTAAAAATAAGCCCTCACCAGCTTCCAAATCAGGGTACAATGATACATTACTCCTCTTCTTTCTCCTCTTCCTCTTCCTCTTCTTCTGTTGCTGCTTCTCCTCTTCCCCTCCTATTTCTTTCTTTTCGTCTTCTTTCCTCTTCCCATACTTCTTCCTCCTCTTCCACATCTTCCTTTTCCTACCCCAGGCTGGCCTCGAACTCATGATCCTCCTGCCTCTGCCTCCTTCAGCCAGTCTTCCTCTTCCTGTTCTTCTTCCTTCTCATCCTCCTCCTGAAACTGCTGGCATTGTTTTGTTCCCAAAATGTTAGGAATTGAACCCAGGGATTCACAAATACAAACCAAGGACTCTACCCCCAACCTACATCCCAGTTCTCAATGGGACTCCTCAGCTTCCAGGACTGTCAGAAATAACCTTCAGTTACCGAGGTGTTTGTTTGTAAGCAGCTCTAATAGACTAAGGCACATCTTCGCCCTTTTACCCCAGTATCTTGGCACTTCTATCGCTGTAAGAAAACACTGTGATCAAAGCAACTTGGGAAGGAATGGGTTAATTCCATTTTACAGCTTATAGTCCCCCATCCAGGGTAGCCAGGGAAGGAACTCAAGGCAGGGGCTGAGGCTGTGGAGGACTGCTGCTTACCGGCTTGCTCACTCATGGTTTTGTTATACCATCCAGGACTCACAGTGATCTGGGTCCTCCCACATACATTACAAATCAAGAAGATGCCCTGCCAGCCAATGCTATGAAGGACTTTCCTCAATTAAGATCCCTTCTGCCCACATGACCTTAGCTGTGTCAAGTTGACATAGAAACTAACCAGCACACCCAATGCACTTCACAATTGCTGTCATCATCTGTGTGCTGTGATGGGAATAAAACTTGGAAAGCTTCGGGTTTCTCTCATAACAACCACATTTTATCCAGAGAAACACATTCTCCACAGTGGGTTGTTGCTTAGTACAGCTGATGTGTGTCAGTGGATTTTCATCAAGGGCTGAAGCTTCCTAAGCATTCTGCCAATGAGCAGTCTCATACATGCTCATTATCCTGGTAGGGTTTTTTATATTTATTTTATTTTATTTTTAACTGCATACAAGCTCGAGTGTCTTAGTTACTGTTCAATTACTGTGAAGAGACATCATGGCCAAGACAACTCTTATAGAAGATTTGGGGCTTGTTTACAGTTTAGAGGGTTAGAACTAGATCTTCATGATGGGAAACAGACAGGCATGGCAGTGGAACAGTAACAGAGAGCTCTGATCCACAGGCAGGCAGCAGTCAGAGAGAGAGAGAGAGAGAGAGAGAGAGAGAGAGAGAGAGAGAGAGAGACAGACAGACAGACAGACAGACAGACAGACAGAGACTGAGAGACTGGATTTGCTGTGGACTTTTGAGACCTCAAAGTGACACATCTCCTCCAACAAGACCGTGACTTCTAATTCTTTCCAAACAGTCCCACCACCCCTGGACCAAGCATTCAAATGTATGAGACTATGGGAGCCATTATTATTCCAAGCACCACACTGAGTTATCTGAGAGGCAAAAACCTCAGTTAAGAAAATGACTCTATTGTATGTTGGGAAGCTGTTTGTGCCTCACCAATAGATGGCGCCGGCTTCCTGCCGATGTTTCAGCTAACAGCTGTTGTGTGCATGTACCACACACATCACAGCCCGCTCTCGGGGCATGCTAATGAGATACTGGAGGGCGCACCAATCAGGTAGCGACACGAGTCTCCTGGGCATTTATAAGCAGTGCACTTTTCTTCCATGTGGTCCCCTGCTCAAGAGTACAGTACAATAAAGGTTGTTCACAGAAGAATCCTGTTGTCACGCATCGTCCTTGCTGGCGAGACGTAGGGCGCGCGACAATTGTATATATCATATCACGGCCTGTAAGAAAGTCTGTAGGGCATTTCCTTGGTTAAAGATTGATTGGGGACAGGGAGCCCACTGCGAACGACGCAATCCTCTAGGCAGGCAGCCCTGGATGGTGTAAGAAAGCAGGTTGAGCAAGCCATGGGGAGAAAGTCTGTAAACAGGAATACTTCATGGCTTCAGCTTCAGATCCTACCTCTGGGTTCCTGCCTTGAGTTCCTGCCTTGACTTCCCTCGGCGATGGAGTAAAATCGTCTTGGTCACGGTCAGTCTTACAGCAATAGAAAGCAAACTAGAACACTCCTGGAAGGGTGAATGAGCACGGCCCCATAGGCTCATATGTTCGAATACTTGGTCTCCAGCTGCTACAACTGTTTGCAAAGGATTAGGAGTGGCCTTGTTGAAGGAGATGTGGTACTGGGGTGGCCTTGAGGTTTCAAAAGCCCGGGGTATTCCCACTTAGCTCTCCCTTTCTGCCTCCTGCTTATAGATCTCAGCTACTGCTCCAGCGGCCGAGCCTGCCTGCCTGCCCCCACTCTCCTTGCCATGACAGTCATGGGCTCTGATCTAGAACCATGAGCCCCCAATTAAAAGCTTTAATTTAAGAAGTTGCCTCAGTCATTGTGTTTTGTCAAAGCAATAGAAAAGTAAGACAACAGAATTGCCTTCCCTCCTTCCTGAACCCTATTTCCTGGATCTGTGTGGTCTGTCTGATGTCTGCAGTTCCCGGCACAATGTTCCTGGGTCTAGCATTAGAAGGGAACTCTCCTGGGCCAGGCAGTACTCGTCACTTAGGGAAGTGGGCTTTTACTGGTGGCCAGTCTGGGTGAATGGTGACATTACTCCCTCTGGTTATCCTAGTGAAGAGAACAAAGAGAAGCCCGCACCAGCATTTTTGGCAGGGAGATACAGCAGGCATCATCCTGTGCTCCTGAAAGCCACTGCCAACCTGGAGACTGGTCCAGTTGGTGAAAGTGACCTGACTCCCTGCTCTCTCCTCCTTCCCTCCTCTTCTTCGTCGGCACACAGAAGAATACTCACAGTTCTAAAGATAGGAAACAATTGCAAAAGACCCTGTTAAAAAGGATCGGAGACAAACCCACGCATATTATAGAATTGCTAAGGGTTAGCTACACCACAGTATTTGGGAGGATTCTGAAGTCTGAAGTCAGCCTAAGCTACATAGCAGGCAAGACCAGGCCAGCCAGGACTACACAGTGAGAAGATATAAATAAAAAAAAATCACACACAGACACACACACACACACACACACACTAAGAGAGACAGACAGAGACATAGAGAGAGAACAAGGTGAACACATGTATATCTTGTGAAATCAAGATATACTCTTGAGATTGTCTGAACGTCCATTTCTACTTTTGATACTGTGCCATGGTATGCTGGTTAGTTTTGTTTGTGTACTTATTCATTTATTTACTTACTTATTCATGTATTGTTACCTTGACACAAGGTCAATTCATATGGGAAGAGGGAATCTCAATTGAGAAAAAAAACAGTTCCATCAGATGGCCTGTGGGCAAGTTTGTGGGGCATCAATCATCATGATTGATGTGGGAGGGCCCAGCCCACTGTAGGCGGTGCCAGCCGTGGGAAGGTGGTCCTGAGTGATGTAAGAAGCAAACTGAACAAAAGTCAGGAGAAGCAAATCATTAGGCAGTGCTTCTCCACAACCTCCACTCCAGTTCCTGCCTTCACTTCCCTCAGTGACGGAGAGAGTGGGAACTCGAAGCCCAACAAACCCTTTCCTCTCCAAGTTGCTTTTGCTCACCGACTTTCTCATAGCAATAGAAAGCAAACTAAGACATTGGGGGCAGCATTTGGGAGCTGGACAGAGGATGCTGGGGACATCCCAAAACATCACGTTGTACTTTTCTGTGCATTTCTAATTATTTCAAAATGAGGCAATAACAACCAAACCTCCTTCATCCCTGCTTCCCACAAACGGAGCCTGCTGTAAGGACCGTTTGTACATAGCCACCCGTGTATGGAGGTACTACATCGGCCCTACACGGTGCTCCCAACGTGACCGTCTCCAGAAACTGGAGCTGAGGGCCACCAAGGACACCAAGAACACCGGCAGAGCCATGTGAGTCACTGCCACAGGTTTAGCCTGTCCACAGCTCCCTATCAGGAGCCTTTGGGACCAGGAAGTTTTAAAGTTTGGTTTTGCTAAAGACTAGAAGAGTCCCCTAATGTCCTGTTGTTACTAGGTCACCTGGGGACAACCCTGCTAGCAAAGGTGTCGGAACCAATGTTCACAGATCAGGTTTCCAGGCAGTGGGGTACAGATGGACAGAAATGTGTCTCTTGAAATCACCAATGAGCTCTGATTCCATTCCGAACATCACACATTTGCACACATGCACAAGTGCACACATGCACAAGTGCACACATGCACAAGTGCACACATGCACAAGTGCACACATGCACAAGTGCACACATGCATGCTCGCACAAGTGCACATGCGCACACCTCCTTGGTTTTCAGAGTTTCAAAGAAGCAGAGCAGAATATAAAGAGCCTCTGCTGGGGGTGGGGGTTCGGAGTGTGGGCAATGTGGAGGTATGGTGCAGGCAGAGCTCCCACAGTGACCCCTCCACACCCAGCAGTGGTCAAGTCTTCCTTCACCAGGGCAGGCACACCTTGCCCTCAGCCCTGGCTTATATCAAGGGCATCTGGGAGATACCAGCCATTACCACCACCAATAGCCTAAAGCACCCCTTGAGGATCTGTGGTGAGTTAAGCGGGGTCCCTGCCTGTGCCCCAGAAAAATACTTGAAGGCTAGTTGGAGCAAATCAGAGTTAGTGAGTTTATTAATCAGTTTTTTAAAGGTAAAACATTAAACACTGACTTGGTGTAGGGGAGAGGCAGAAAAGAGGAGAGAGAAGGGGACAGGGTGAGGGAGGAGAGGGTGCCGGGAGGGGGAGGGGAGGAGATGGAGCTTGGAGAATATGAAAGACCGTTAGGGAAAGAAAGTCCACACCTAACCCTTTGGGGGCAGGTTTCCTAGGGAAGTCACACTACTGAACCAGCACAGTGGCATTTTGCATGATCCTGTGGTTTTTCTAAATTGTGTTGTTCAAAGGATGTAATTACCACAAGCCTTCAAGATTAAGCAAAGTTTAAAACTTAAGTAAAGTTTAAGATGGGTGCGGTGACACATGCCCCCCTCAACACTTGGGAGGTGGAGGTCGGAGGATCAGGAGTTCAAGGTCACCCTCAATACACAGAGAGTGCCTAGCTAGCTTGGGATACAGGAGACTCTGTTTCCTCCCGCTGACATTCTCCACTACCCATTAAAAAAACTAAAAAGCCAACAGTTTACTTACATCCACGTCTTAAGAGATTGCAAATGAATTTGCAAGGTAAGGTTTTATGAAGCGAGTTTAGATTGAGAGAGGAGAGAAGAATGCGGATCCTGGTAACTTTAAAGGCCACAAGCCCTGTACCCAAAGTGTTCACCATGTGTGTTTTGACCACTCTTGTTTGCTACGGATTCTAGAAGACAAGCCCAACCTCAGTGGATAGTTTCAGCTTTATTAACAGTGTTGCCATTTCTGGACACAGCCCAGCAGGCACTGCACACTGGGTCCCAGGGTGAGGAACTTTAACCTTTCCCAAGACCTGTTCATCTTTTCTCCGTCTCTCTCTTGCCTCGCACATCCATTGGCTGGAACTAGAGCAGCAGCAGAAATGGGATAGACACACCCTCGGGCTTCACAGAGGAGAGAACTGTGATGTTGTACGCGGCTCCAGGACAAGATGTTTTCACGCTGGGGGTTGAGGTGCTTAAAAGTCAGAGTCCAGAAGTGCCTTCAGTACCCACCTCCTGGCCACAAGGAGCCTTTTCTCCCCAGCTTCCAAAACTGTCCCAATGAACACGGGAAAACTTCCCTGGCTCTGGGGGAGGAAAAAGGGTCACGGAATTACGCCTTCGCCTCTCCCCAGGAGTGCACCCCAGCCCCTGAGGTTTGCTTAGAGCCAGATCAGCCACCTCCTGGCAGGCTGGGCCCTTTGCGTGTGGGCGCTCAGGAGTCCCCTCCCCGCCCACGTCCCCTTGCCCCCGCAGCTGGCGCCTTTCTTCGTGCTTCCACCCCCCACCAGCAGCTTCCCTCCCGCCATCCGCCCCTCATTGCTTGGTCCCCCCACCCCACCCCAGGCGCCCTGGACCCTGTGTGGGCTTTGACTCAGCGCCGGGAGCCTGGCTTAGGCAAACCACGCCGCACTGGACGCCGTTCAAGCTTTTACAGGCCCTCAAATTGGGGCTGGAGCCGGAGAGGAAATACTAAAATCCTGTGTACACAACTTCTGTCTGTGCGCGCCCGGGTTCCAGGAGAATCCAGGCAGCGAGGGACACATTTGCGCTGTGTGTAAGGGCGCCTCCCCCCCCCAACCCCAGCTTTTAACAAGAGAACCAGGACTCCTGGATGTGGGTGAGGG
Source organism: Micromys minutus (assembly GCF_963924665.1). Classification (NCBI taxonomy): domain Eukaryota; kingdom Metazoa; phylum Chordata; class Mammalia; order Rodentia; family Muridae; genus Micromys; species Micromys minutus. The sequence continues at coordinate 13,705,080 of NC_137953.1, forward strand.
GAGGGTCAGCAAAGCTGATGAACCAGTAGATTGGGATGGGAAGCGCTGATCTCCACACGTCCTGTTCCAAACCTCCAGAGCCATCAGCCAGAGACCTGCATGGCCCGGGCCGGTTCCCAATGGGTCCTTGGAACCCGGGACGGAAATAAACCACCCGCCACCTTGTGCCTCTGTGACGGTGGGGCAGGGCCTCTACCTGCCCATCTCTAACACAAAATGTTACGCCAGATTTTTATATTTGTACACATAGATCAGAATTGCTCTCAACATTGGCCAGGGAAGGTTCTGCCCTGGGTAGCAATTAATCCCGAGACTTAGAATTAGTCAAAGTGCTGGTGCTAAGTGACTCCTGAGGGCTTAGTCCTAAAATAGGACCATCAAAAAACCCTCCTCTCCTAAGGCTCAGAGAGCACTGCAGAAGAGGGGAGACTGAGAATCTGAGGACGGGAGGACGGGAGGACGGCTGCGAACTGCTGACTTCCGGACAGGGCTCTTGCTTGGGAACTCTGCAGTTCTGTTGGGGTTACTGGCACGATACCAAGACAATAATTGATCTGTCAGTATACCATCACGCAGCACTAATTGAACTCAGTGGGTCCAATAATGACAACACTAATAATATTATTAGTGATGATGATGAGAGTGATAATAACAGAAAAATAACACGAATATGGGAGGCAGAGATTGGCAGGGGGCACAATCAAGATACATTGGATATATGTGTGAAATTGTCAAAAAATAAATAAAAGTTTTTTTTTTTCTTTCTTTTTAATGGTAAGCTACTACTTGGGAGTTTCCTGTGATGGTTTGAGATGAGCTAGGTAGTAACTTGGAGTCTGGGTGTAACACGAGCTCACTAAAAGACTGTGCTATTACTTAATATGGAGATGACTCTTAAGAGCCAGTATGGTGCTTACAGCTCAGTTAATCCTCACAACAGCCTAGTGAGAGGATCTGTTAACAGCAATATAGAAAAACAGGACGCCAAAGACTCACCCAGCACCACCCAACTGGGGGGGGGAGCATCAACTGAACAATTGTACCTGTGCAGTCTTTCTTCACAGCCCAGACATGCTTGGGCACCATGAAACTATAAATGAGGAGGGGGTAGTGGTTAGAGCTACTGATTTGGCCCATGGCTCCCACACCCAAGACCTGCTCTGCTGACCCAGCTTCATCCCTGTCAAGTATCCTGAAATGTCCCCTGCTGGGTCTTCTGGGAGATACCTGCCCTCCTCCTCCTCCCAGGCTCTTACCTCCCTGTGCCTTCCCTCACATCCTGTTGACCTTGACCAGGATGAGGTTATCCTCACCACTCTAGCTTCTCTCCTACACCCCTGGCCCAGTCGCTTACACAAAACAGTCATGTACAAAAACGAATTTCCTCTGGTGACTGATTACAGTACTCCCTTGGGATGCCAGTCAGAACAGAAGAGGGGCCCAAGCCAGCTTGCACAGTGACAGGGAGACACAGGGGGCGTTATTCACTCTGTGTCCCCCGACACCTGCAGCCAACCCCAGGAATTGGTCCAGTCAGTAAATGTGGATGGCCCTTCCTTTCTTCTCCTGCCCCCTTAATTGTCCTCCATGACTAGGACCCACCAAGAGGCTGTGTTTAGTCCCAGGCAAAAGTGGACACCTCTCAGGGTATCTCAGTACCTTCCTGGTCAGTCATTTACGCTGGACTTAGAGGGGCTTCTGCCCAGGCCTACACTACACTCATGATCTGTCCTGTACCCAGGCTGTGACAACACATTGGCTCTCCCAGACGTCTAGATGGCAGAAGCTGTCTCTGTTTTCCCCAATGATTGGAACTCCAGAAACTGACAGCCAAGAGGCCCGTTAGAATCTAGTTATTGGCTGTAACTTCTGGCATTGTGGTTCGCTGAAGTCTTGGGCAAATCGTTTCCTCTCTTTGTGCCTCAGTTTCCCCATAGAATTGAAATCCTCAGGACTGAAAGGTATGGGGTGTTTGAGACCTGGATACCCTTGGGGAACTGCAGGAATTTCTGTGTGAGCCACAGTTGGGATACCAACCTACCACCTCGGCCATGTAGCTAAGCCTGAGGAAATGGCTAACCAGAGTTCTCTCCAAGCACCAAGAAGGGAGGAATAAGTGTTGGAGAGGCTGGTGTACCCCAATTTGTACCTGCAGAATTTGTAGCTTGGTAGCCCCCACCTCTGCTCTAACCCTTCTGTAGCTTTGACATTCTGGAGAACAGCCCATATCCAGAAAAAGGCTGTTCTGAGCCTAGAGTGCCCTGCTGGGGACACCCCTGATTGGTTTGAAACCCACAAGACTTCCCAGGCTCCCAGAAGGTCCCAGTGCTTCGGACCTGGTCCGTGGAGGTCTAGGGGTACAGAGAACCTGAGGATGTGACACTGGTGCTCACACACTGGTGGCCCAAAAATCTGATTGCTCTACTGGAAAGGTAGCAGAACTACCAGATGACATACCTTATTTGGTTAGCAGCCCTCAAAATTGGTGGCCTTGGAGAGGGAAAGTCTTCATGGTGCAGCACCGCCCTCTGCTGGCTAAGATGGGAAGTACTGGCCACACAGTACAGGAGGAGGTGATCTTATGGGGACAGCAACTGCTCAGCCTTCACAAATGGGGACACTTTGGCCCTTCCTGAACCCTGATGGGATTCCAGCAGGTGGAAATCTCACTCTCACTTTACAGATGAAAAGCTTTAAGAAGGTCAGGGAAGTAAAGGAAGCCACTCAAGACTTTCAGTTTTCAAATGGCCACGCCAGTCCTGTCTTTGGAATGCTTCTCAGAACTCCACATAGAATCATCTTGTAAGTGGCTTGAGGTCACTCAGGTCACCCGCCTAGTACTTGTGAGCCTTTGACTTTCATCCCTGGCACTGTATGAGTAGGGGTTAGACATGCACACCAGTAACCCCAGTATTACTCAGAAAGCAGAGCTTGGAGGGTTAGAAGTACTCAGGTCATCCTTGGCGTCTTAGGCTGGGATACATGAAACTCGTGTGTGTGTGTGTGTGTGTGTGTGTGTGTGTGTGTGTGTGTGTGTGTGAGAGAGAGAGAGAGAGAGAGAGAGAGAGTCAGCTTGCAAGACTATAAGCTTCTAGACATAGTGTTTAATATTTTCATTAAAATCACTAGGTACTTTGGAGGCAGAGGCAGATAGATCTCTGTGATTGTCAGTCAGTCTGATACGTGTGTATGTGTGTGTGTGTGTGTGTGTGTGTGTGTGTGTATTTCCAGGCTAGCCAGGGATTCTTAGCCAGACCCTGGCTCAAGAAAGAAAGAAAGAAATTAAAATTGAATCCAACCCGACTCCTCTGTACTGGACCAGCAGAAAGGACTTTCTTACTATCTTTGGGGGGTGTAAATGTATGGTCTCTTTGCCCAGGCTGTACCAGAGACCTCAGTGTGTTGTAGAGAATGAGGAGAAGAGGCATGCTTAAATCTTCAGGGACACACTGTGAGCTCAGGATGCTGCTTCCTGTGGTGACTGACCCCCCTGGGCTTGGCCCATACCCACTCTTGTTCTTGCTGCTTCCCCCACCCCTGTTGCCTGTGGCCGTGGAATGTGTCCCTCAAAATTGCTCTGAGCCTCCCCATTTCCAACCTCCCCCAAGGTTCTGGGAAATAAAATCAGGGAAGTGAGGATGCCCAGGGGGAGGAGAACAGCCAAGGGGTCATCTCTGGAAAAGTTCCTGCGCTGGGCTGGGTCACAGCACCTGCTGTGGGACAGTGTGGGTTCTTGGAGAGTTCTCCACCATGAAGCTGAGGTCAGAACACTCTGCCCTGGCAAAGGACCCACTGCCCCCTCCCCCTCTTTTGAAGACACTTGGATCTGGATAAGGCATGTGACATTCTGTTGTTAGATTCAGAGCTTGGGCCAGGCATCTCCTAAAGAGCCAGGCTTGGCCACCTGCCTTTCATGGGCTCATTAATCACACAAGTAACAGGGAGATCTGTTATGACCTGTTACAGATCTGAAGCAGAGACGAGATCTGTATCTAATGTAGCCACACTGGGAAGAGGAGCAAAGCAGTCCAGTGGTACCACACCCTCCCCAACTTTATCTTCCGGGTCCTGAAGGGTGTGAGTTATGCACAGAGGTCAAGTTATGGTTCCTCCTCACTTCCTCAGTCTCCTCTGCAAGGTGGTCTGTGGAGCCGGTTGTCCCTTCTACCTTTAAGTGGGTTCTGGACATTGAACTCAGGTCAACAGTCTTGCGTGGTAAGCACCTTATCACTGGGCCATCATCCCACCAGCCCAAAGTGGTTAGACAAGTTATCAACAATGTGAAATCTCCTCTGGGATTAGTACTAAGGACCCAGCCTTTCCTTCTTCCAGCAGGAGACGCCTGAGAAAATTCCACTCCCTGTGAACGACTGTCTCAATGGTCTGACACTGGAGGGAGGGACACAACTGTTCCTTTAGAATATTTTCATTCCGGTCAGGATGGTTATAGTGTGGCCCTCCCAAGTGAGTAAGGGTCACGAGTTGATCCTGTAATTGTAACTACTTGGAGAGCCTTGTGAGTCCTTCTGGTCACTGTCTCAGAGTTTTAACTCTGACCAAAAGGTACTGCATGTCCAAGACCACCAGTTTCCAGAAGGTGGCCTCTTGGCCTGCTGGAGGCAGTTCATGTTGTCCTCAAGCTGTCTTCTACCCTAGGGCAGTATTACTGTGCCTGCTATGAACAAGCTAAGCTCCTGACACCCGAAACGTCCACATTATATTTAGTAGCGATCTCTGTGTTAAATATTGTTAACATATTAAGGATGGACAGGTTGCTGATGCTTCTAATTAGTGTGTGTGTATGTGTGTGTGTGTGTGTGTGCAGGTACAGAGACCAGAGGACTCTCACACTGGGCTGGAATTCAGCAGTGAAACCAGTGCCTCACAGTAGTGATAAAGCTTTGTTTCCTAGATTTTTTTTTTTTTTTTTTTGTTTCCTAGATTTACACCTGAATGCCTGAAGGATTTTGCTTGCTAAGGTCGTGGTTTGCTCTGTTTGACTACAGTACTTATGAAGGAGAGGCAGTGTGCTAAATTTATAATGCAGCTCAGAGTGTTTAAGGGGATGTAATGAATTACATTTGCAAATGATCTCTCAGGGATCCTGATGTCTTCAAGATGAGCTAATAGCTCACTAACCAAAGACCATTGAAGCTCAATGTTCTTAGACTTCTGGTTATACACAGAATAGTAAGATTTGCAGCTCCCTTAATGGACAGCTCATTAATGTAAGACCTTGTCCTTTCTGGATTCTCCTCCGATATAAGAAGCCAATTCCCACTGGTCACTGTGAAGACTCATAGACATACTGGTGAATTCCTTTACCTTGAAGACCTCATCCTGTTCTCCATTACAAGGGAGAAACTCAGGAGCTTGGGGACTTGAACATCTGGGCAGGTATTCAAACCAGATTTGAGCTTGGGCCCTTGACTCCAGATGGTCAATGGGTCTTGTTTCTTGAGTTCACATTAGAGCCCCCCAGAGAACAGCTGACAGGTCTAACATCTGCACCCCTTCTTTGGTACCCCCCAGGGGATTGATTCCTGGATTCCTGGAGATGCTGAGGTCTACACACAAGTCCCTACTGTAAAATGATATACTACTTACAGAAAACCTCTGCATGTGCTCATATATGTTTACATTATTTTATCATTTCATATTGTTTCTTTTATTCTACGTATAGGAGAGTTTTACCTCTGTGTGTGTGAGTGTGTGTGTGTGTGTGTGTGTGTGTGTGTGTGTGTGTGTGTGTGTCTGTGTGTACCTCTTTTGGCCTCCTCTGGTGCCAAACACTGGAACTGGAATTGTAGATGGTGTGAACTGCCGTATGGTCTCTGGGAATCAAACTCAAGTCTTCTTCAAGAGGAGCAGTCAGTGCTCTTAACCACTGAGCCATATTTCTGTATCTTATTATAGTTGGAAACAAGTTCTTACTCTGTAGCCCAGGCTGGCCTTGAACTTATGTTGATCTTCCTGCCTCAACCTCAGGACTGATGGAACCACAGGTTTCTACTATGCCTGGCTCCTCCTGTATACGAAAACTCTTAAGGTGAGGTCAATACTACAGAACTTTTGTTACTGTTTTAAATCATAACGTAAATATCTGATAGGCAGGATATCTGTCATGTGCCCTAAAGGGGTTGAGACTCACAGGTTGAGAATATGGAATAATAGCAAGGAAAGACCTCTGTATGTTTAACATACATATAATCTCCATGGGCCTAAACAGTGTGCCACCATGACTCAAAGCGAACAGTACGGACAGGGAACGCTGGAGAGAGATGGGGAAGAGATGCAGGATCTGTGTGGAGGCAGGCAGCCTTAGCAGTAAGGGTTAGGATTTTAGCATAGGACTTCCTGTTGTAGAGACATGCATCCCAGGGCCGTAGGTCCCAGGCTGGTCTCCAGTTCACTGAAGATGAGCTTCTGTTCCTCCCGCCTTCACCTCCCAAGTGCTGAGATGACCCTTTAGGGCATGTGCCACGAGTCTAGTTCACGATAAGAATTTTTTGAGGACACAAAAACTGAGGGAATTTTCTTGGCTTGGTGGCAGTCTCTCTCCCTGTGTCCTCTCGTAAACCGGTTGTTTTGAGAAGGATTCCCCTTACGCATCCCAAAACTTAGGTCTGTATGTTTGTTTTTGACTCACATATGTCTTATTTTGTGTTTCTATTTTTCCTACATTTATGATGTTATACTTATCTCTTTCCTTTTCAATTGCTATGCTTTGTAAACATTTCTTGCATTCATTTGCTTTGTGTATGTGGGAAGGTATTGAGCTAATGGAAGTCAGTTCTGTCCTTCTAACATGATGAGGGCCCCAGGGATTGAACTCAGATCATGAGACTTGGCATCAAGCGCCTTTACCTACTGAGCCGTCCTGCCTGTCTAAGATCACCAAGTTTTCTGCTGTTACTTCTTTCTGTCTCTGTACTTGGACTTTCTTGGCTGTTTAACAGCATCATTGTTAGTGCTGTGATCTACACTTGTGTCCAGAGCCTGCTATCCTGGTTGTGTTAACTTCAGGGGCCCGGTACCATCCTTACAGATGGGCATCCCCATCTCACATTCACTAACACTGTCACTTTGAAGGATTGAGTGACAGAACTCAATTTTCTGACATGATGAGATGACAGGGTGAGGTTGGAGATCCCCTCCTGTGGACTGGACATAAGTCTCTAGTTTCATTAGCAGAGCAGCTTGAGTGAGCTTTCTTCTTGTTGGAGACTTAATTGTTCTTCCTGTGAAATGAGTTATCACATGCTTTTAGAGTTTTATTGTGATGATTAGAAGCGAGATTTACACAGTGTCTGGTAGAGGTTTTGTGGCTTGCAGTTTGAGTCTGTGTGTGATATTATTTCTGGAGAGATGTGAAACAAACGTCTACACACCCAAATAGGAAAATAATGACAGACCAAAGTAACTGTATCACAAAAACCCAATTTGGGGAAGTAATGAGTTTATTGGAGGGGTCATTAACAGGAATATAGATGAGGGGTTACTTGTAAGGACAACTCAAAGGCAACTGTGTCATAGAAAGTTCACTCCAGCATGAGTAACAACTCATGAAAGCTGTTACCTGGGAAAGCTCACTGAGTTGTTAGCAGCTTGACAGGTCAGAGAGTCTTCTCTAGACTGCTCAGCCAATTTCTGTCCTTAGCAATCTTCAATGATAGTGTATCCTTGGGATGGAGGGGCCTTGTGTGTCTTGTAAGTTTCAGGGACTTCCTGAGAATTTTGAGTTTCATTCCTTTAGAGTTTCTTAATGATTCCTCATTTAAGACTTCCAGAGTCTTAAATACCTTCTGGCTTTTAATGAGGGTCCTGGCACCCAAGAAAATTGCTACACAATATAAGCATAGTTTCCATAGTGTGTTCTCTGACTGTTTGGGCCAATAAGCCTCTGAAAATGCCGTGGGAGTTCAGACTTCTTGGCTGCCAACCTGTTCACAGAGAATTAGATTCCAAGAACCCATTACTCTTGTCCTTTGTGTGTCTCTGAGATATAGTCTATTTCTGGAAGTTCTGTGGGAACCCCAGACTGTTTTCTGTCTTTGGTATTGGTATATATACTTTCCCACTTCCTTCTTGCAATTCCAATCTTTCTTCTTGACTCAAAAATAGCAGCATTAGGGGCACTTCCTGTCCCAGCTTTGATATGGAAAGAGCTTAGAAGTCACGATTCCTAGCCTGGGAATGAAGTTCAGCTAATAAAGTGCTTTCCCACCATGCACAAACCTTCGCACCACATAAAACCAGGCACAATGGTGCAGGTCTAAATCACAGCATTCAGGAGGATCAAGACCATTCTTGGCTACATATCTATTTTGAGGTTAGCCTGAGTTACATGAGACTCTATCCTATCTATCATCTACCTATTTGTCTGTCTGTCTATCGATCTATCTCAAAAATCTGTCATGTTCCTCCTTATTACAAGAAACACGCTGAGAAAACTAAAAATAAACCATTTTTCAGTCCTAACAGAAAAGTGTGTTCTCAGGCCAGTCCACCAACTGGTATTGGAGAGATTAACAAAGCAGAGACTCGGCTCAATGCAGGGTAAGTGGCATCTTGGCTGGTTTGTAACCGAGATCCCTATCCACTGAAGAAAAATCACAGTCTGGGCAGAAAGACATGGATATTTAAGGAAAATGGAGGTTAATGTGTGAAAAGCTTTATAGCAGTCAGAGTTCCACAGAGAGGAAGAGTCGATAATACGCATTTATTCTGAAGAACTGCCTAATTCAGTCATGGAGGCCGAGTCCTGCCACCCGCTGTCTGCAGCTGAAGATCCAGGAAAGGCAGGGGTGGAATTCAGACCAAGTCTGAGGACTCCAGAGCCAGTGCAGCAGACTGCGCATTCCGGACCAAGAGCAGGGGGTGAAATAAGATCAGGCCAAGCACAGCGGCAGGAAGAGGCGGTTCCCTCTTTTCAGGTTCTGTTCGGGGCCTCAGCCTATTGGATAGCACATTGGGGAGGCAACCTGCTTTACTGCCTTTTGATGCTAAACTCATTTAGAAACGTGGTGATATTCTGTTTTGTTTTGTTTTGAAGTGGAGTCTCATGCAGCCAAGACTGGCCTTATACTTGCTAGGTTCCTGCCCTTCTGATCCCCCTGCTCCAGCCTCCGCATTCTTGTTGCAGCAAATATTGTAAAGGAGGACTTGTCTCTTTATCGTCTCACTCCGCGGACGCCACTCTATGAAGCACAGACAGACTCTGTCACTCGGTCTGCAAGCCACACTCTCCACACACTTCCTTTCCTAGGCGGTTCACTCTGCCCACACTGTTACTTCTGTCCTGGGTGGATACGACCGCCCCGGTGAGTTCCATCTCTCCATTGCCTACACAAACACGCCTTCAAAGCCGGATAGCTTTTCATGGTACATTAAATTCTCAATTCACAAAAAAAAAAATTATATTCAGTGGACAAGGATACAAACTGCCCTTCTATCTGAGATAAAAGATCTATAGAATCCCTTAAAATATTCATATCTACCTAACCCCAATTAAGTCCACCTGGACCCAGCTCATCCTTCTTGAGCGCCATCTTGATTTTTTTCTCCCCCCCCCTCTCTCTCCGCCCATCTTCCGTTTTCCTACCTTTTCACTGCCTACCTCTCCACTGTCCAATCACGTATCACCTTAACATCAATCCACACATTCTGAATACTGGCATTGCAGGCTTGTACTGCCATGCCCAGTTCAGACAGGGTTTTGTCCATGCTGGGCAAACACTCTGCTAATTGAGCTATGTTTTTAGTCCCAGAATAATGTTTAACATGGATATACTGTGACTCATTCAAGTTGATACCTGAAATGTCACGGGCCAGAATGGAAAAAGCAAACTCATACAAGACAGATGAGCAGGCAAGAGGTTGGAAATGCTGGTTCAGAATCAAAAGGAAAACGTAGAGATTAGACGTATCATAACAGGGGCTGGAGAGAAGGCCTAGCTGTTAAGAGTGAGCACTACTCTTACACAGGACCTGCGCTTGGTCTGACAACTCTGGCTTCTTCAGGAATCCACACTTGCTTGCACACACTCACACATATGGAAAGAATTTTGAGGCCATGTGTGAATGCATATAACTTTAACCCCAGTGCTAAGAAGGTAGAAACAGATAGATCTCTGTGAGAGTGGGGCCAGCCTGGGCTATGTAATATAACCTATACACAAATAGGATAACCTGTGCACAAACAATATAACCTGTTACAACACAACCTGTGCGCAAACACTGTAACCTGTGCACAGTGTAGCCCCATGGTGGGATAGCTGGAGAGGAATGAGAAAGGAATGGCTGTATTTGAAATAACAATGGTTATCATGGTAGAGAATTTTCAAAAATCAAACATCAGACACGAACAGCTGAGCTTCACAATGCTCACATGGTACTAGCAATATAAACAGCAGTGGCTGCCACAATCCCACACCTCAGCATGTTGTATAAGTACAGATAACCAAAGAGAAACAAAGCCTTCAAGGAAGCTGAGGGAGGGTGAGAATGCTGAGAAACATGGTCTCTCTAGAAGAAATGGGTGGTAATTGTATCAGATTTCTCATCGGAAACCAGCCCGGTAAACCATAGGGACATAAAATATTTCAGTCATTGAAAGAAAACATGACCACTTGAATACCTTTTAGATCATCTATCTATCGATCTATCTATCTATCTACATATATCTATGTATATTTGTGTGAGTTTATGTGCACTTCATGTGTACACCTTTCAGATTACCTATTTATCCATCCACCCACCCACCTATCTATCTATCTATCTATCTATCTATCTATCTATCTATCTATCTATCTATCACATTTCTACTTGTGTGAGTTTATGTGCACTGCATGTGTACAGGTGTCTGCAGAGGTTGTAGGATGTCAGATCCCCTCGAACTGGAGTTAGAGGTGGCTGTGAGCTGCTTGCTGTGGATGTTGGGAGCTGGACCCTGGTCCTCTGCAACAGCAGTAAGTGCTCTTCATGACTGAGCCATTTCTCCAGCCCTTACCATTGGTTAAATCAGTGTGTTTGTTTTCCCTATGCAACAACATCCTGCCCAGACTTAAGTGGTGAAGCCTTGGTGACTTTACTAGTGGGCCTTTGGGGAACTGAATCATGAGGATGAATTAATTTGTTATTGGTCCATGAATTAGTGAATCGATGCTGTCATGATTTGATGGCATGATTGGGGGATGGGAGAAATGACAAGGTGGCACTTCACTGGCAGAAATAGATCATTGAGGGCCTGCCTTTAAAAGGTATATCTTGTCTCTACATGCCTCATCCTCTCTCTCTCTCTCTCTCTCTCTCTCTCTCTCTCTCTCTCATTCCTTCTTTCTCTCCCTCTCTGGTCCCATGAGCCCCCCTGCACTCCAACCTCTTGTACTGGTTGTGTTTTTTCTTGTGACATGATACCTATGGCAAACAACTCAAGGGAAAACAGGCTTATTCCGGCTTAGAGTCACAGGAGATACCTTCTGTGATGGATGGAGAGGCGCACTGGCAGGAAATGGGCAGCCTGTCTCATTGCTTCACAGTCAAGAAGCAGAGAGTGAGATGCTCAAGTAATTTGGGAAGCGGGAACTTCATCAGATTGGCAAGCCTATGGGAACATTTTCATGATTAATGTTTGATGTGGTGCCATCCCAGGGCAGGTTGTACTGAGGTATGTAAAGAAAGCAGGCTGAGCAAGCCATGAGGAGGGAGTTTGATGGCTATTCTTGGTTGTCAACTTGATTATATTTGAAATTAACTAAAACCCCAAAATGGATGGTACACCTGTATATGATTTTTGATTAATTTGAAGTAGGATGATCTACTTTTAATTCGAATCTATAAATTAAGAGGGTATTCCTTTAATCCAGATCATTTGAGCTGGGAAAACTGACCTCTAATCTAGGCCACACCATCTGCTGGAAGCCTGTGTAAGGCCATGCAAGAAGGAAGGTTTTGCTCTTTGCCTGTGTGCTCTCACCTTGCTAGCACATTCATGTCTTCACTGGCATTAAAACCTACTTCTTCAGGATTCCAGTGTATACTGAGGACCAGCCAAGACACCGAATTCTTAGATTTTCCATTCATAGCCACCCATTGTTGGGTTAGCTGGAGCACAGCCTGTAAGTCATTCTAATACATCTCCGTGTGTGTGTGTGTGTGTGTGTGTGTGTGTGTGTGTGTGTGTGGTTTGAAAATACTTGGCCCAGGGAGTGGCAATATTAGAAGGTGTAGCCTTGTTGGAGTAGGTGTGTAACTGTGGGTATAAGATTTAAGACCCTCATCCTAGCTGCCTAGAAGCCAGTCTTCTCCTGTTTGCCTTTGGAATAAGTTGTTGAATTCTCAGCATCTCCTGCTCCATGCCTGACTGAGTGCTGTCAAGCTCTTGCTTTGATGATAATGAACTGAACCTCTGAACCTGTAAGCCAGCCCCAAACATATATTGTCCTTTAAAAGGTTTGTCTTGGTCATAGTGTCTATTTACAGTAGTAAAACCTTAACTAAGACACACACACACATTAGGACAACAATGAACTTAATCATAAAATTGATCAGCTTCAGAGATACATAAACAGTCTCAAGGTTTCTAAGTTTGCCCTGAAAGACAATCTTCTCTTCAGCAGCCACAGAGATCAAATTGTGGAAAATCAAACCTCATTAGAAGGTTGGCTGAATTACAAGTTCCAGCCTCTGAAGGTGTCAGTGGTTAAAGTAGGGGCGTTAATTAGTAAAGAATGAAATCCTGTTCCTTGGGGATGTGTGGGAGGACCCTATTGACTATGAGAACATTGATCTCTCAGACTCAAGAGTTTCTGTCACCTGAAGAAGTTAAGTAGTCTCTCTACGGTCAGCCCTACCCCTTGAAATATTCCCCTTTCACCTTTGACTGAGAAAATAAATGACTGTTAAATCAGCAGTGACCTTGTCTGAAGGAAATGCCACACAAGACAATACTGACATCCCTCAGGACCTAGCAATAGTTGCCTCTAGATCTGTAACCAAACTTAAGAGAAGGAAAGCTCCTAGAGGTGCAGAAGACATGCAGTCTATGAGGAAGCACGCCGTACTAAAGAGCTTAATGCCTTTGCTAATTCATTCAAGCAGAAGTCTGAGTCGTAAGCGTAGGAATGGATTTTAAGGGTTGTGGGATAATGGTAGAAAGAATATAAAACTGGATCAGGCCAAGTTCATCGATATGGGTCCTCAGTGGAGATTCTCTGTTTAATATGGAAGCTCACTCAATTAAGAAAGCTATCTAAAATTTGAATGACCAATTGAAGCATTTGTCAAAAGAAGGCCTGCTGAAAAGGAGCTAGGGATGTATAAAAACATTTTTTTTAAAGAGTAATCTTTTCTCTATCCTGGCTAGCTCCCAAATAAACGAGACAGAGATTTTAAGAGTTATTTGAAAAGCTTTACAGCACACAGTAGCCAAATCTATTCCACTCCTCCAAGCTAATCTGGCTACCTCCCTGCCAAAATCTCCAAGATACTTGTATTTTAGTATTGGTCTGGCTCACTCTGCTCCAGGTGTCTTCCCATGGTGTCTCTCTGACTCTCCGTACCTTGCAAATCCTCTCCTCTTTCTCCTTCTCCCCCCACTGGGATTGGAAGTCCAGCCCTATTCTCTCTTCTGTTCAGCCATTGGCTGATCAGCTTTTATTGACAAGTCAGAGGCTAATTGGGGAACAAGGTTCACACAACTTTCAAGCAGGAGATACTTTAAGCATTGCAATACCATGTCCATGTTGCAACCAGATACGAGGGCAGAGAAGTCAACATTTGAACAATACAAGGATAATCTTTACACAGTGAACCATAACGTTATCCCAAGAGATGCCCAATATCCTGTAGCTAAGTGTGGATGAAGGAATTTTAAGGTTCAGGGAAATTACAATGTCTGGGTGAGTATACCGTGTCAATCCTAATCCCCCACGGTGAAAAGGCCCAGAAGACATGCCGTTCACTTAATCCTTTAAGACGCGCAAAATGGTGAGAAGGGCACCAGCACATTTGGAGAGCTGTGTTGTCGCCTTTTTCCTTGTGCCAGTCCTGGCCTTGGAGATGCTGCTGCTCGGTTGGATGAAGTGAAAGCAGTGAGTTTAATCGGGTCCCCGGGTGGCAGCAGCAGATTGCCAAGGGCAAAGTGATGAAAGTTGCAGGGACGGGTGCCACAGACAAAGTTGTGTTCACGATGTTCTTGCCTCAGTGCTCAGCAAAGTGACTCTTATGGTGGTGTGACTCACGTGGACTTTCGGTATGAGCCAGTCAGACATGGTGTTTTCAGGCGTGGAATAGATAAGAAGCCCACTGAATTTTTTTGTCTGAGCGGTATGAGCAGGAAATTTCTCAAATAAATGGAAGAAAGGCTCCATTCGATTGTGGCAATCAGCTAGTGAATCCGTTTCCAGACGTGAGGCAGTTTGTGTACCCAGAACCCCTTGAAGAAGGGACAGCCAGGTTCTCCCGAGAAAGGATATTAATAAAACACCTAAAAGTTTTACTGCTACCCTTTCTCCATTCCTTTCCTAGAGAAACCTGTGGGCATTTTTTACAAGGATAACTGTCCACTGGAAGAAAGGAAACAACCAGACTTTCCGGGCTCTGTTGGATACTGGTTATGAACTAACACTGATTCTGGGAGTCCTCAACAAACGCTGTGTCTCGCCAGTTAAAGTAGGGACTTACGGCAGTCAGGTGATTAATGAAGTTTTGGCTGAAGTTCTGTTCAGAGTAGGCCCAGTGGGTCTCCAAACTCATCCTCTGGTTTTTCCAGGTCCCAGAATGTATAAATTGGGATAGATTATACTTAGAAGCTGGTTTATGGAGTGAGGGTTAGAAAGGTTAAACGGAAGCCTTGGGTGACACCTCTGCCAGGGAAAATAGTGAACAAAACAAGTATCATGTCCCTGGAAGAACTGCACAAATTAACACCGCTATCAAGGACTTGAAAGATGCAGAGGTGCTGGTTCCCATATCTCCCTTTAACTCTCCTATCCGGCCAGTGCAGAAGACAGACGGGTTGAGGTGAATGACAGGTGACTATGGAAAACTCAATCAAGTAGTGATTCCAGTTGCAGCTGCTGTGACAGCTGCGGTGTCCTTACTTGATCATATGACCACATCTCCTGGTACATAGCATTCTGAGACTGATCTAGCAAATGCTTTTCTTCTTGTTACCTGTCCATAAGGACAGCCAGAAGCAAAGCCTTTGTCGAGAGCCACACCCAGTTTGGGACTGAGAAGGAGAGACAGAGTCGAGATACTGTTTGATCTCAAGGTTTATTCACTACATTCGTGGGGAACCTGACTCAGAAGCAAGTGGCAGAGAGGCTCCCAGGCAAGACTCGGTGTATCTCGGGTGGAGGCTCCTTCCTCTGGGTCTCTAATCTCGACTCAGCCACTACAGTTGTCCTCTGGCTGGGGAGTCAGATAGCAGAATGGTTGTCACTGTCTCAGCCTCGGGGTCTCTGCCTGCCTGCTGTGGGCCTCTGCTTTTATTAGCTACAAGGGGCGATCGCCCGCTAGCATTACATCACTGCATAGTGCTTCCTTCTTATCTGCTGCGCACAGAGCTGACAGCTGGAGAGCTGGCCTGAGCTGGCTGCCCCTTCAACTCTTATCTGCTACACACAACTGACACGAGCTAGCTGCTCCTCGCTGTAACATTCAACTCAGTCACTTCTTATTCTAGTTTCTGATTTCTCTACACCTTTAACTTTTTACCTCAAGGATATATTCCCTCTCCTGCCTTGTGTCAAAACTTAGTTAGAAGGGATCTCAGTTATCTGGCTCTTCCATGAAATATCATATTGGTATACTATATCGATGACATTATTCTGATTGGACTAATTGAGCAGGAGGGAGCAACTACTTTGGACTCATTGGTAACATATCAGAGGATGGGCAATGGATCCAACCAAAATTCAAGGGCCTTTTACTTTAGTGAAATTCTTAGGAATCTGGTGGTGTGGGACATGCAGAGATACTGCTTCCAAAGCAGAGGATGAGTTACTGAACCTGCCCCCCCCCCACACTACTAAGAAAGGAACACAATGTTTAGTGGATCTATTAGATTTTGGATACACCACACTCCTCACTTGGGTGTATGACTGCAGCCCGTATGTCAAGTGACTAGGAAAGCTTCTAACTTTGAGTGGGACCTGGAGCAGGAGAAGTCTCTTTAACAGATTTGGGCTGATTGTGCAGGCTGCTCTACCACTTGGACCAGTAGACTCAATGGTACTCGAGGTATTGGTAGCAGATGCTGTTTGGAACCTTTGGCAGGCCCCTACGGGTGAATCACAGAATCATTTGGGATTTTGGAGCAAGGTTCTACCACCATCTGCAGACAATTATTCTCCCTTTGAGAGGCAGCTCTTCACCTGTGGGGCCTTAGTGGAAACTGGACATTTGCCAATAGGCCACCAAGTTACCATGGAACTTCAGCTGTCCATCATGAGCTGGGTGTTATCTGACCCAACAAGTCATAAAGCAGAACATATATAAAAGAAATTTATTATTATCGAATGGAAGTGATATATACGTGGTCAGGCCCAAGCTGGTCCTGAAGACACAAGCAAGTTACATGAAGATGTTGTCCAAATGCCTATGGTTTTTACTGCTGTTGCAATGCTGCCTGGTGCCAAACCTATGTACCTGTAGCCCCATGGGATATGTTCCATTATTGGTTGATTTAGGAAGAGAAGGACTGGGCTTGGTTTACTCACAGTCTGTATGCTATGCAAGCACCCCTCAGAAGTGTCTGATTGCAGCTTTACAACATGTTTCCAGGACAACCCTGAAAGATACTGGTGAAGAAATATTTATAATGGGCAGAGCTTTGGGTAGTACACATGGTCATATTGTTGGTTTGGAAAGAGAAATAGCCAGATATGGAATTGTTCGATTTTTTCATGGGCTGTAGTCAATGGATTGGCTGGATGGCCAGGGACTTGGAAAGAATATGATTGGTAAATTGGTGAGAAAGACATCTGGGGAAGAAGTATGTGGGTAAATCTTTCCAAATGGGCAAAGGATGTGAAAATACTTGTATTTCATGTTAATGCTCATCAAAAAGTGACTTTAGCTGGAAAGTTCAATAATCAAGAAGATAGGATGACCCGTTCTGTGACAGTCAGCCTCTTTCCCCAGACATCCCTGACATTGCCCAATGGGACAGATGGAGGTTATATATGAGCTCAACATGGGCTTCCACTCACCAAGAATGACCTGGCTACAGCTGCTGCTGAAGACCAGATCTGCCAACAGAAGAGACCACCACTGAGCCACCATTCCCCAGGGTGACCAGCCAGTGACCTGGTGGCATGTTAACAATATTGGACCACTTTCTCCGTGGAAAGGACAATGCTTTGCCCTTATTAGAGTAGACACACATTCTGGTTATAGATTTGCTTTTGCTGCACATAATGCTTCCACCAAAACCACCACCCATGGATTTTTTTAAAAAAATGCCTTATGGTCATGGTATTCCACACAGTATCATTTCTGACCGAGAAACTCACTTCACAGCTAGAGAAGTGCGACAGTGGGAAAACAGTCATGGAATCTACTTTTCGTACCATACTTGGTTTTGTCCTTGGTTACCATGGTAACCAAGATGGCCGCCACCATCTTGAAGCTGCTGTCCTGATAGAAAAGTGAATGTCCTTTAAAGACACAGTTAGAACATAGGTGGCAGCAGCCCAGAGGGCTGGGGCAGAGTCCCCCAGAAGGTTCTTTGTGTTTTGAATCATATGGTATGGTTTCTTTGATGACCAGGACCCATGGGTCCAGGAATCAAGGGGTGGAAAAGGGACAAGTGCTATTCACTGGCACTCCTAGTGACCCACCAGGATGGTTTTTTACTTTTTGTTCCCACAACCTTAAGTTCTGCTGGCCAGAAGTTTTGGTTCTGGCGAGGGGAATGTCCCTGTGAGGAGTCACACAAAACCATTGAACTGGAAGCTCAGATTTTCCCCTTAACACTTTGATGGGTCACTCCTCCAGACTTCTGATGTCCTTAAGCCAACAGGCTAAGAAAAGAATAACAGTGTTAAGAAGGTAAATTGATCTCCAGGGAGAAATTTGATTGCTTTTCCACAATGGCGTGTGACCCTTTCTGCCTCCAGGGATCGTTGACCAATATTGGTTCACAAGGGCAAAGGCAGCAGAGACATCAGAAAAGGGGTAAAGGAGTTTCGGGGTGGGGGAACCAGTTGCGGTGAGACAAATCAACCTTACTTGGGGTGATTCAAGGCTTATGTAATTTGGGGGACAAAGGTCAGAATATCCAGGATGGGCAAAGGTCATTGGCTGAAGGCTTACTGTACCAAAATGCATCATTAGCATTGAGAGGCATCCCAAGTCTCAGGTGCCTGCTGAACAAGTTCTTATCAGGAGAAAGGAAGTTGAACCTGTAGTCTATGTGACATTCTACAGGTAAAGGGGGTGGGGCTCAACTCCTCAGACAAAGTCAGAGAAGAAGAAGCCCTGCCAATGAAGGGAGTCTTCCAAATTGCAACGAGCTCAGAAGATAGACATGAACTTTAATTAGCAGGGCAGCAATGGAGGTAAGGAAGTTTATAGCTGTAGTGCAAGAGATCTTTTAGGAAATCTCTTGATGCTACCATGTGCTGAGATTAAAGTCACGGAAACCACAACAACCTAATCCAGGCAGGGTGACAAAGAGCACAGCCCCATCAGGGATGAATGCATGGGTCACTCCTCCAGAAAAAGAACCAAGACCTGATCAGGTGTTTTCCAAGGGTGGAGGAAATACAGGGGTAGTAGAGGACGGTAGTTATAAATACCAGCTAAGACCACATGACCAGTTGCAGAAACAAGGGTTATATTTGACCTAAGTATTTCAGTCATATTTGCTAAGAATGTGTATAGATATTCAGGTTTTCTTTTCTTAATTTCTTTATCATATGATGATGTAACATCAATTAAGAGACTATCAATGGTTACCATATTTAAATTTGAGATGCTAAAAGAATGTCTCTTGAGGGTATTTTCACTTGTCCTAACTTTATTTTTATTTATTATTTTTAGTATAATGCCTTATAAAAGGCATTAACTTTTTAATGCCTTTGCAGTTGTACAAGATATAATTATATTGTATTAGGCACAATTATGACCTGGTTAAATATGTAATGCATTTGCAGTTGAACATGGGATAGTTTATATTACATTTGGGCATTATTGTGACCTGGTTATTGTTTTCATTTGGAAGTTGAGCTTGTAAGAAGGAGATATGGTTGTGTGTCAAATTGACACACTTGTGATGGTTTTTCTTGGTTGTCAACTTGACTACATCTGGAAGTAACTAAAACTCAAAAATGGAGGCCACACCTGTGGGGTATTTTTACTTAATTTGATGTAGGAAGATCCACTTCTAATCCAGACCTTTGAGGCAGGAAGATATACCCTTAATCTAGATCAACTGAGCTGAGAAAACCCCACCTCTAATCTGGGTCACACCTGCTGGAAGCCTTTCTAAGGATATGGAAGAAGGAGGCTTTTGCTCTTTTGCTCTGGTACCTTCTTCCTAGCCCATTCATGTCTTCACTGGCATTAGAACCCACTTCTTCAGGGTTCCAGTGTATACTGAGGACCAGATGAGACATCGAGCCTTGTGGACTGAGCAACTACTGGGTTCTTAGATTTCCATTCATAGCCACCCATTGTTGGGTTAGCTGGAGCACAGCCTGTAAGTCATTCCAATAAATACTGTGTGTGTGTGTGTGTGTGTGTGTGTGTGTGTGTGTGTGTGACTACACATATATTCCTACATATGCATTTCTATAAGTTCTGCTACTCTAGAGAACTCTGACTAATATAGGGAGTAAGCTAGCAAGCAGTGTTACTCCTTGGCCTCTGCTTCAGTTCCTGCCCCTAGATTCCTGCCCTGCTTGAGTTCCTGCCCCGACTTTCCTCAGTAACACACTGTTACTTGGAAATATAAAATGATATAAACTCTTTTATTCCCCAAGTTGATTTTGGTTGGTATTTTATCACAGCGATAGAAAACCTAACTTAAGAATCCTGTCTCGGGCTGTAGAGATGGCTCAGTGGTTAAGAGCACTGACTGCTCTTCCAGAGGTCCTGAGTTCAAATCCCAGCAACCACATGGTGGCTCGCAACCATCTGTCATGGGATCTGATGCCCTCTTCTGATGTCTGAAGACAGCTACAGTGTATTTATATTAAAAAAAAAGAATCTTGTCTCAAAAGAAAAAAGAAAAACAGAAAGGATTAATCTCAGCCCTGGGGAAGTGGATGCAGAAAAACCCACAGACCTGGCTAGCCATCCAGTGTGGCTCAACCCATGAGTTCCAGATTCAGCGAGCTCCCCTCCCCCAACTCCTCCAAAATTTCCCCAAATTTTCCTGTCACTGGAATCCATACCCTTTTGGTCTCTTGCTAGGAAACCAACAGGCATTTGGGTTACTTCATTCAGGATAATTTATTTCCATTCATTTCCCTGAAAAAAAATCACTATTTTATTTCTTTAATGGCTAAATACATTCCACTGTATAAGCTTACAACATTTAAAAAATATATTCATTCATTGGTGGACATCTAGGCTGTTCCTAATGTCTGGCTATTATGAATAGAGCAGTAACAAACATGGTTGGGCAAGTAATGTATAGTATAGTATAGTGTAGTATGGTATAGTACAGTATAGTACAGTTGGATGAAGCATCCTTTGGTTATATGCCCAACAGTGGTATAGCTGGATCTTAGGAAGACAGATTCCCATCTTCCCGAGGAACAAGCACATTGATGTCTATGCTGTGCAAGTTTGCACTCCAACCAGCAATGGATGAGTCTCTTTACTCCACAGCCTCACCAGCATCTTCTATCACTTGTTTTATTGATCTTGACCATTCTGACTGGTATAAGATGAAATTTCAAAGTAGTTGTCATTTGCATTTCTCTGATGGCTAAGGATATCAAACAGTTCTTTCAGTGCTTCTCGGCCATTTGTATTTCTTATCTTGAGAATTTTCTATTCAGATACGTAGCCCATTTTTTTAATGGGGTTGTTTGTTTTCTTGATGTTTTTCAGTTCTTTTATATATTTTAGATATTTAGATATTCGCCCTCTATTGTTGGTAAAAATCTTTTCCTATTCTGTAGTCTTGTCGTTTGTCTGAATGATGGTGCCCTCTGTCATACAGTAGTTTTTCATGAGGTTCTATCTATGAATTATTTTCTCGGTGCCTATGCTAATGGTGTTCAGAACGGCTTTTCCTGTGTCCGTGAGTTCAAGGCTATTCTCCACTTTCTCGTCTATCAGAATCAGTGCATATGGTTTTATGTTGAGGTCTTTGCTTCATATGGAGTTTGGGCAGGGTTGTAAATATAGATCTATATGGATTCTTCTACATGCAGACAGCCAGTTTGACCAGTACCGTTTGTTGAAGAAGCTGTTTGTTTTGTTTTTGTTTTTCTCAGTGTGTGGTTTGACCCATGGGAATTGATGTTCTTCCAGAAAGAGATGACAGAGAGAGAGAGATCAGGGACAAAGGCATGAGACAGGGAAGAAGGGCCTATAGATAAGACATCAGATAGGAGATGCAGATAGGAAGGTGCTGTGCACCAGCTGCAATGGGTCAGGGCTGGAAGCTCAGCGCTAAGAACGGTGCACGTGGCTTTATGACACTAGGTGGTGCTGCGTACCGGCTCATGAGAAACGGCCACTGGTTTTCTTTTCCAAAGTGAAGTGGAGGTGAACAGGTTCTGGTGAGGTTTTTTAACAGTGGAGAAACTGCTGGAGGGGCTGTGACTGGCTCATGTGCACGTGCGTGTGGAGGCAAAGGTAGCCTCCTAGCTTCTGTTCTTGGCTTTCAAAGGATCTAAATAAATGGCTAGCAGAATCCTGAGTCAGAAGGCAACCCGAAGGACGCTGAGGCCCAGGCCACCATCCCCAATCAGTGCCAGTGATGCTGAGGCCCAGGCCGCCATCCCCAATCAGTGCCAGTGATTGCTGAGGCCCAGGCCGCCATCCCCAATCAGTGCCAGTGACGCTGAGGCCCAGGCCGCCATCCCCAATCAGTGTCAGTGATGCCCAATGTGAGGTCAGATCTCTTGCGAACCCCTTCCCAGCACACTTACCACTCAAGCCTTCACTGTCTGGTCTATCCTCAGTCACACTACTGGTTTTACACTATGAGTCAAGGGACTCTTCCATTAGTGTTTCCCTGGGAGGCCAACTGCCCTTTGCCCTGACAATGATCTCGGTTTGGCCTGCGAAGTTCCAGCTGACGTCATACTTGAGCCTGCACTTGTCAGTTTGGGTTGGTAAGGGAAAGTGAGCCACGCCATGCTGTGCTTAGAGACAGTATATCCTGTTGTGAGTTGACAACATGTGTCCTGACGTTTCACTTCCTCTCCTCAGCAAGCTCACTCTGCCTGCACTTAGTTTCAGCCCCCTGCCTCCCACTGATCACCCCCTGGCCTCGGCTCAGACTTGCTGAAAATGGTATGTTTGTCCCATGGTTAATGATGTCCCATGGTTAATAGCTTTGATGTCTGAAACTATGGCTGGCCTCCAGCCTGAAGGCCTGACCCTGCGTCCAAAAGCTTTTGTTAAAAGAAGAAACAGGGGGATTGGGGGGGGGGGACTGGTAATGTGCTTGCTATGCAAGTGTGAGGTTGGGAGTTAGATCCCAGAACCCATGTAAATGCCAGACAGGCAATCCCAGGGCTGGGAAGGCAGACAGGGGTCCCCAGAGCAAGCCAGCAAGCTAGACTAAGCTGTCACGCGCCCACGCTTCCCGCCGCTAGGAACAGGTGTGCAACAAACAAACAGATTCTTCTGCAGATAACCTTTATTGTACAGCACTTTGAGCAGGGGGCTTCTTGAGCAGGAAACTTCTCTCTGAGCCGGGGACTCCCTACTGGGTTCTACTGTCTAGGCGACCTCTCACGTGCAGTCCCCCACATGCGATCTCTCTGTCCAGTCTCTGTCCATGTGGGATATCCCGCAATCTCTCCTATCGGGTCTCTCTCCACGTGGTACCTCTCCGCCATCCCTCCACGTGGGGTCTCCCGCAATCTCTCCACTGTCTTCCTCTTCTCCTCACGTGGGGGAGAAATGCACTGCTATATATGCCTAGGAGACTCGTGTTGCTACCTGATTGGTGCGCCCTCCAGTAACTCAATAGTATGCCCCGAGATTGGGCTGTGATGTATGTGGCGCATGAGCATTAAGTCTTTTGGCTGGGCAACAGCTCTGTTTGCTGAGTTCTCGGCGGGAAGCCGGCGCCATGTTTGGGTGTGGCACAAACGGCTCCCTACACTAAGCAGTATTCCTGAGTTCTGGGGTCAACTGGGATGCTTTAGGTAGAAAGAGATCAAGTAAGAAACATAATCTTGGGTGCACACGTGCATGCACATGTACCAGTACACATAAGTGTGCTCACACGTGTGAACATATATACACACCACGTGTGAACATATATACACACCAATCTGCCTTAATCTTGCCTTCTGTAACTTTACGTGTGTGTGTGTGTGTGTGTATGAAAGAGAGAGACAGAGAAAGAGACAGAGACAGAGACAGAACGCAAGAAGGATGCAGTGCATAGGCAGGCAGTTTTTCTTCTAGTCAGAGTTCTGTGGGTGGCCCATCTTTACCTCCAGCATGGAATTTTCCTAGAGGAACCCGGATGCCAATGTCCTCATTACACTACCTTTGCTTAATTTCCATTCTCCCTTCTAGATGGAAACTCTGGTACAAAGGGTCTGAGCCTGTATTTTTGCAGCTAACCATAGGGATCTGGCTCTCAGAGGTGGTTATCCTGATGGAGCAGGACAGAAGCCCAGGGCACTTTTGAGAGAGCACTGGGCACTAGGATTCAGCCATGAGCATCTGTCTGGAACTATGTGTTTTATGTGCACAAATGGCATTAGCAGCGGAATGGCTGCCAGGGGAGTCAGCCAGAGTCACAGGGGTGGGTATCCTGCGGAGGGGTCTCCACTGGATCAGGGCCACAGTTCCAGACCTGGTGGAGTTAGTGTGTGTGAAAGTGAAGCCTTCATCAGTTCAACTTCAGTTCCCAGTTTTGGAAAACATGAGGGTGCATTTCCCATGGGCAGCTCGCCTAGGGCCTTTATTTTGCCTCAGTCAGAGCAAAGCCAAGTGGGGAAAATGGACTCTTGAGTCAGTTGATGCTACGTGGAAGGTGCTGGAATGGCCACTCCTTGGATACACTGACTTCACATTCTCTCTCTCTCTCTCTCTCTCTCTCTCTCTCTCTCTCTCCCTCCCTCCCTCCCTCCCTCCCTCTCTCCCTCTCTCTCTCTCTGCTCACAATCAGTTCTACCAGTGTGTGTTGATGGAAGTTTTTGATTTTGTAGTGCAGGGTGGGAGAGCTTTTGAGCTACTGGGATATTAATTTTTCCACTAAGGAGTTACATACTATTTCCTTATTCACGCAGAGACACAAAAAATAAACAAACCCAAATTAGTTGGGTTCCCCGCCCCAACAACTCATATTGAAATGAAGAATTAAAATTTCAGCAGTATTCCGGACTGGACAACAAAACTGGGCAGCTCTCTGTCTCTGTAGGAAGCTGGGACTCTGACAGACAGGAACACATCTGTGGTCTTCCAACTGCCTTGGCTCCATCATTCAAGCTGTGCCTCTTCCAGAAAGATCCTTCCTGATCGTGGGGAGCTGAGCCAAGGTACAGTATGGGGGTGAGCAGGACAAGAGGTAGGGAGACCTGAACATGGGGAACATCCTTCGGAGTTTGAAGTTGCTTCAGCCTGAGATGGAAGAGGTCAGGGGACCACCAAAAGTGACTCTGGGGGATGAATCTAAAAACTACAAAGTAAATATATGAATGAGTGTGGTGATGTATTGTCCAGAGACAACACAGGGACACCCGATCTGCTCATTGGGGTGGACTGCCTGCACCTTCCAGACAAGCCATGGCGGGCTCCTGCGCTCAGGAAGAAACGCTGCTCCATGCAGCGGGAAGTCAGCCAGATGCTTCCTCCACCCTTGTCAGACTTGCTGTGGTGAATGTCAGCAGAGCAGGGAGTTCAGCAGGAGAGCAGAGGTTCTGACCCTTCCGACCTCCCCAGATCAGAGAACACAGTGAAGGACAAGTGACATGCACGGACCACAGGCAGAGTGGGGAAGGAAAGGCCATTGATAGGATACTCTATCGAACAAAAATTTTTCATGCCAGTCCAAACTCTTGTAGGTTTTTGGTCTTTAATTTTGCTTATTGGAGTGTGTGTGTGTGTGTGTGTGTGTGTGTGTGTGCTTGTGTGCATAAGCTCATGCATGCACACATGTGCATGCAAGCATGCGTATGTGAAAATAAGGTACAGACTGTGCCTCCTCCAAATGTGTTGAGAAAATCTCCAACATGATGGTGATGGTGTTGGGATGGGGGTCAGAAGGTGTTAGGGGAAGCAATATTGTCCTGGTTTCACTTCCGCTGCTGTAATAAAATATTCTGACCAAAAGCGACTCAGCAGGGAAAGGAGAAGTTAGGAATACTTGCTCTTCCAGAGACTGAAGTTCAGTTTCCAGCACCAATGTTGAACCTTGCAGAACCATGTGTGACTCCCGCTCCAGGGGATCCAGTGCCGTCTACTGGTCTCTGTGAGTACACCCACTCATGTTCACTTACAACTACCGCTCTTCCAGAGGTCCTGTGTTCAAATCCCAGCAACCACATGGTGTTTTACAACCATCTGTAATGAGATCTGATGCCGTCTTCTGGTGTGTCTGAAGACAGCTATGGTGTATTCACATACAATAAATAAATACATTTTTTAAAAGTAAAGAAAAAGAGCTCATTACAACTGCTTAGAGTAGGAAGAGCTTCCATCCCAGAACTATCTGTCCTGGCTTTATTTCTGTTGCTGTGGTAACATGTGCCCCCAGGTCACACAATCCATTCCAGGGAAGTCAAAGCCTGGGGGAAAAAAAAGCAAGGTGCACAACTTGCTTTGCAAACATAAGCAGTATATGTTTCCTGAAAACATATGGCTGTGCGCACAGCTATTTCAGCTGTCATTTTGTGCCTATGATTGTTTGCTGACTTAGGATGTGACCTTCCTCAGCAGGTTAGTATCTTAAATTGACCTGTCACCAATGCCAACTTTTATTGGAGCTGAATTTCTTTTTTTTTTTTCTCACTTTCCCGCATACTTTATTTGTTACAAACATACAATTTCTTAAATATAGACTGTAAAACTCCATTTGCGAAAGTCTGCTATTGGAAGGCGTGCACACCAGCAGGAAGGATTCTTAAACCTTTTATTTCTATGAGTTTTTCTGTCAGTTTTGCTAGTTAGTGGTAAATACGGGACCCGCCATTTTACAGACCTGTCTGGAGCCACATTGCTCTTTGAAGCAGCCCTGCTTGTCTCAAAATTCATCAGAATCTGAGCTTCAACCTACAGGCAGTGAGATCACCAGCCCGTCTGGACTCTGCTTTGAACGGTTTTCAGGAAGGGTGGTCTCTGGATGGGTACTGCACTTCATGGATTTGTTTGAATTGCCCATGCAGCTGTGTTTGTTAAGGTGCACACTTCTTTTAAAAAAAATAAGAGGAATAATCTTTACTCTTTAACCAAGGTACTTAAAAAATGAATTTTTTGGTCTCTCAGCAGATATTTCCCAAATTGATTCTATCACTACAAATTTTAGTGTTCTATTTACAAACGGTTATAGGGTTCCGGGTGGAGGGGACCTTATAAAATCAAAGGTGCAGCTTCACTTGAAGCAGAAACCAGTGGAGCTGAATTTCTACAATGAGGCAAACATAACCCAGATAACAGAACTGAGTAGCAACATACTGCTCATTTGCAGCATCTCAGTGTTTAGTGAACAGTAGCTCTCTCTTTATGTCACTATGACATAAAGAGATGTATTAAAGGTCGCAGCATTAGGAAGGTTGAGAACCACTGCTCTAGCTGTTAACCTCAAGTGTGGGATAGGAAGCCTGTGCCAGTGTGCCCAGTTTATGTTGGGAACTGAACTCAGGGCTTCAGGTTTGCCAAGCAAGCACTCTACCAACAGATCAACATCTCCAGCTCCAAATAAGCTTTTAAGAAAAATAACTAAAAGAACAGTGCTCCAGAAGGTGGATGCCTCAGTTCTTCTTAGAAGAGAGAACAAAAGACTCATGGGAGGAAATCACGGGACAAATAGAGGAACAGGGATTGAAGAAAAGATCATCCAGAGACTGTCTCACCTGGGGATCCATCCCATATGCAGCCACTAAACCTACAAACTATTGCTGATGCCAAGTAGTGCTTACTGGTAGGAACCTGATATGGATGCTTTCTCAGAGGCTCTGCCAGAGTCATATTGATACAGAAGAGGATGCTTGCAGCTATCCATCGGACTGAACACGGGGACCACAATGAAGGAGCTAGAGAAGAAAACTGAAGGAGCTGAAAGAGTCTGCAACCCTACAGGAAGAAAAAAATGATCAACTAACCAAACCCACCACAGCTCCCAGGGACTAAAACACCAACCAATGAGTTCTTATGGAGAGACCCATGGCTCCAGGTGCATATGCAGCAGAGGACAGCATTCTCTGGCATCAATGGGAGGAGAGGCCTTTGTTACAGCAAAGGCTCATTTTCCCAGTGTAGGGGAATGCCAAGGTGCTGAGGTGGGAGAGGGTGGTTTGGAGAGGGAGCACCTTTATGGAGGCAATGGGAGAGGGGATGGGACTGGGGTAAAGGAATAACATCTAAAATGTAAATACAGAGAATATCCAATGATAAAAAATGAACATTGCTTAGTCTAGATATCATATCTAGATTTCTTCTTTGCTCAGTAGATTGCAATTTTTTTTTCTTTTTTTTTTTTCCAGACAGAATTTCTCTATTTAACAGCTTTGGCTGTCCTGGAACTTGTTTAGTAGACCATGTTGACCTAAAAAAAAAAAAAAAAGAAAAAAAGAAAACAAAACAAAACAAACAAACAAAAAAGAGATATACCTGCCTCCGCTTCCCGAGTGCTGGGATTAAAGGTATACACTTCCATGCCTGGCTCAACAATTTCTTAATATTGGGAATTAGTTTCCCTGTAGAGAACATGGTCAAAAACATCTGTGCATGCATGTTTAATGAGCAACCATGCATATTTAGTGGGTAACCCTTTCTGGTCTCACTGAATCTTCCATTCAGTGTCGGATGCAAGTCAGGGTGATCACCAGCCATGTGAGTCCATTGCTTTGTGAACACAAATTCGTACTCTGTATACCATTACCTTGGATGGAGGAACAGGAGTTAATAAACAGTCAGAAGGTTGGACCATTGATGTTTCATTCTCCAGAGGAAGGAGTGCTTGCGAGAGTTTATATTCCCTGAATGTGTCTGTGTTCATGCAAGTGTACAGATTGCACATTTGGATAATGAGAACTTCTCAAGGAAGAGGATGTAAGGCACATTTCTTAATTATGCTACAGTGCTGGTCTAGAAGGTTCTCTTGAGATAGTAAGAGGGCAAATTCTATAATCCATTTGATATTCAGTAAGGGACCAAAGGACTGGAATGTTACTAAAACAAAGGGGTCCTTGACTTTAACAATTGCCTTTTGTTGTAGTAACTAGGGTGATCGCCACCCAAACCACTGGTGACCAAGAAGTCATTATTCAGTTAAGAGTAGTCTAATCTGGGTCCAACCAATAATGATGACACGCTGTCCCCCATCATCTCTGAAAACAGACTTTGCTTTTTGATGTATAAAACAAGAGGAACACTGAAGGATTGCAAGAGGCCTAGCATACTTGGCATGACTTGATAAGGTTCCGGCTGAGCTTTGTCCAAATACATGAGTCACCTCATCCTCATCCCCATCCCTAAAGCACGTTCTAAGGCAAGAACTAATTTCCCAAGGTAAGGTAGCTTCTGCAGGTAAAAACAAAACAAGTAAAATTCAGTGTTCTCCTAGCATATGGACAGACAGACCAAACCTAGCCTGTTCAAATTGCTCAATTACCAGTGTGCCTCCAGTGCTGGCCTGTAGGTGATGGTGAGCGGTGTTACTGGACGTCAACCTTATAATAGCTTAGAGGAGGTCTGTTTCCACACAAACAGGTATGGGGGTGGGGTCAGGGATGCTGAGGTGCTGGGGGCTGAGAAGATGGCTCGTCAGTGAAGTTCTCATTGAGAACTTGAGCTAGAGACAGAGCGGTGATTTGAATAGGATGTCTACCATAGTCTTGGGCATTTGAATAACTGGTCCCAGGTTTGTGGTGCTGTTTGGGTAGTTTAGGGGGTGTTGCCTTGCTGGAGGAAGTACATTACTGTGGATGGGCCTGGTTCTGTTTCCTGTTTGCAGTTCTGAGAGGAACCCTCAGCTGCTGTTCCAGCTGCTATGCCTGCTTCCTGCTGCTTCTGCTCCAAGACAGACTCTTACCCCAAATGAACTCTTTCCTCTAAGTTGACTTTGTCGCTGTGTTTGAAATGTAATTAAATCAGGTAGACAGATTCCAGGAGCTCATTGGCCTGCCCGTCTGACCTCCTTGGCGGGTCTCAACACTCCCCAAGGCTGGCTTCTGATCTCCACATACACCTGCCTGCGCGTACCCACACACACACACACACA
Organism: Micromys minutus; assembly: GCF_963924665.1. Lineage (NCBI taxonomy): Eukaryota > Metazoa > Chordata > Mammalia > Rodentia > Muridae > Micromys > Micromys minutus. The sequence continues at coordinate 13,734,679 of NC_137953.1, forward strand.
CACATTCATGCCCAGTGCTGATTAAATGATCTTAAAAGATGCTTTCACACTGCCTCCTACTGGCTTGTGGTCTCCAGGAAGCCTTTTGTGTTTATCCACGGCATTTGTTTACTATCTGTGAGGAAGTAAAAATGGGAGGGGCGCAGACACACTACTAAGTAAAGGAAACATTGAGGAGGATGGCAGCAGGCCTGAAGGCTCATAGGACAAGTGTAACTATGTACTGGGGACAGGTTTCCCTGGGGCTGTAGAGTAATGGAGTGACCTGAGGGAGGCAGGGAGGGACTACAGAACAAAGGCACAGCAGATGGAGGCCTCTAAGAGACAAGCTAGAGCTTGGCAATCTGGCCACGGATAACCACTGTGGTGGTTTGAAGGGGAATGGTCCCTACAAGCTCCTGTTTGAATACCTGGTCCCTCGCTGGTGGAACAGTTTGGGAAGGATTAGGAGCGGCGGCCTTGGTGGAGGTATGTCGCTTGGTGTGAGCTTTGAGGTTTCAAAAGGCCCCATTCCCAGTTAGCGCTTTCTGCCTCACGCTGTAGGCTCTCAGCGACTGCTCCAGCCTCCTGCTGCCTTGATCCTAGCGAAGGTCATGGCCCTCTGGAACCTGAACTCCCGGTAAAATGCTTTCTTTTATTAAGTTTCCCTGCTCATGGAATTCTGTCACAGTGGTGAGAGGTAAGGCAGCCATCACCTCTCAGAGGGGCCCCTTGACTTGGGTCACACAGCTAGGAGCGAGGCACCCTAACTGTCCCTCACCCCACAGCATCTAGAGTGAGGTTTCCACGTAGCAGAGAAAGAAGAGATTTTCCTAAAGTGAACGAACGAACAAACACTTAAGGTCACTAAGTCACAGGGGCTCCTCAAAAAAGCTTTTACTATTTTTTTCTTTTTGTTCTTTTTCCTCCCCTTCCTCCCTCTTCCTTTACATTGGTTGGTACATTGAGGACATTTCAAGTTCCTTCCTTAAGTTATAACAATGGGGAGATTCCACTCCAGTGCTTGAGAAATGTGATCATCCTGGCTTGGTCCCCAAGGCTCTGGATAACCAAGGCTCTGTCATAATTTTGACGAACCATCTCAGTAAACAGCAGAGCGCCTCAAATAACACTTAAGTGCTTTGGAAGGGCAGAAAGAACAAACAAACAAACACTTCTCCAGAAGTTTAAAAGTACCCCGACTGTAGGAAGACATGGCTTCTTCCATCCTGGGGCGACATCACGGTACCCTGCTGACAGTGGCTCAGCCTCTGGGACAGTGCCCTGCTTGAGTCCTGTGAATCTTCTGGCGGACGGACAAGCAGAACGGGGTTATGAACTTGTTTATCAGGCCCCCAGCCTCCTGCAGCTGCCATTAGTGATGAGTGAGCCCTTCATGCAGGACGCAGGGACTCTCTCCGCCGTCCCTTCTACCAAACGGAGCAGCAGGACGCAGATTCAGGCAAGCACCCAGGCCGTCATCAAAGGGCAGAAGCCCCTCTCTCCCACCTCAACACCCGCACAGAGTACGTGTGTACAGCTTTTGCAAATTAAATTACTTCTTTAAAATACAATAAACCATACAATTCTCTTTGAAAAGTCCTTCCAATCCCATTCTTAAATTTAACTTATAAAATTGTGCAAAACCCAACGCTGACTTCAGATCAATAGGACACAGAGGTGAGAAGAACGGAACTTTTGTTGTCGCTGCTGGCCTTCCTTCTTTTCTTTTTTTTAAACTGAGTTTAAAGACACTAGCTGCACGTCGAAGCCGCGGCAGGGTGCACTCCCTCCACCGCAGCTCTCTGCTGCACCTCTGAGTGGTCTGGTGTGTCCGGCACTCTCAGTGCACGCCCCCGCTGAGGTCCTCCACCACGCCCTCCTTGATAAGCTTCAGGAGAAACTCGGTCTCCGTGGTCACATTGTGCATCACCTGCCAGCTCATGGCGCCCATGCACTGGCTGTCGAAGTAGTGCAGAGGGGTCCGGGGTTGACTCAGGTCGTACCCGAAGCCTGCCAGGCTGACTTCATCGCACAGGTGCGTAGCCAAGACAATGGCGACGATGCCCATTGTGGGGATGTTCTGGAAAGAACACAGACCAATTCATGAAAAAAGTAATATTTCAATTATTTTTTAACTCATTTAAGTTTTGAGATTATATTATATTATATATTTCATTTTTTAAAATTAGTTTTGGTGTTTCAAGACAGGGTGTCTCTGTGTAGTCCTGGCTGTCCTAGAACTCTCTCTGTACATCAGACTGGCCCAAAACACACAGGTCCATCTGCCTCTGCATCCTAAGGGCTGCTATAAAGGTGTGCACCATTGCCCAATGTTTGCTTGTCTGTCTCTCTCTCTAAGATTTTATTTATTTCATGTATGTGGGTACACTGTCAATGTTTTCATACACACCTGAAGAGGGCGTCAGATCTCATTACAGATGGTTGTGAGCCACCATGTGGTTGCTGGGATTTGAACTCATGACCTCTGGAAGAACAGTCAGTGCTCCTAACCGCTGAGCCATCTCTCCAGTCCCCCGCTTTTTTTTTTATACATTTAAGATGTGTGTGTACGTGTATGTGTGTGTGTGCATGAATGTATACACATATATACTTGGATGCACATGTTACTGAGAATGTTTGGAGGACAGAGGACAAGTTTCAAGAGCTTTTCCTCTCCTTTCACCATGTGGGTCTGAGACTGAACTTGTATGTTACATGTCATACTCATCCCTGTATGTTGTTGGTTTTTTTTTTTTTTTAAAGATAAAGGTTTTGCCATGTACCCCAAGCTGGCTTCTACCCCATGATCTCCTGCTGGATTACAGGTGCATGCTTGGCTACATTTACTCCTTTAATATAGAGTCAACTAACTTGAGCGTAGCAGGTCCTAGGCGCATCCCATTTCAGCCTCTCATTTCTAGCATGTCCTGTCTGCATGGCATCATGCCATGCCTCCCGGGGTGTGCAACCCGGGCACAGCTTTCTGGATCTTCAGTCAAGTTTTGGGCAAAAACAGCATCATAAGACAAGTCCAGAAAGCCTGCAGCTAACAGCTCTTCCTGAGGGTTGTCACCGGTCCGGTTGCAGACTATGTTCTGCATCTGAAATGCAGGAAGCATTTCTGGGAGTCACACATACTGATACTCTCTTGTGTTTCACACATGCCTTATATGTTTACATATATATTTTATAAGGTATTTTTTAATGTATCTACATTTTGATTATGACCTATCACATGAGGCCAGGTACAGAATTTTCCACTTAGGATATCACATTAGCTGTCAAAGAGTTTTTGGTCTTCAGATTTAGGATGTTCAACCTGAATTTGGTTTTGGGTAGCTTTTAACATGCTGATATTTCTCTCATTTTAGTGAAGACTGGGGCTTCCATAAACATTCCTCTTCTGTAAACTAGAACAGGAGTCCTCCCAGAGCTCACAGATTCTGATGGGATCAGGGACGCTTCCAGGAGCTCCGTTCATTCTAAATCGCGTTCTGATCCGTGGGTATCCACTTCTCAAAGTCAGCCTCACTGGTTAAGAAGGATTGTCACAGACTGAGAGATGAACTCCAGGGGCACCTCCGTGCTGTGGCTGTGTATCCTTCTATCAACAAGTGACAGGCAGAGCACTCAGCACACAGGTGAGCCACAGCCAGCGCCTGTGTGTGAAACCTACTGTTCATGGAAGCGACACATGAGGAGAGATCAGAGAGGACTGCCGGGGCTGCCAAGATGGCTTTGCAGGTAAAGGTGTCTGCCGTCAAGCCTGATGATGTGAGTTTAATCCCCAGGACCAACAAGGTCGTAGGAGAGATCTGACTCCAAGTTGTTCTCTGCCTTACACACACACACACACACACGCACACATACCCCAAACAAATAAATGCAATTTCTAAAAAAGGACTAGAACGTTCCCAAATTGTGTTATCTGTACCAAAAAAACCCTGAGACCACATATTATGGCACACACACACACACACACACACACACACACACACACACACACACACACACACAAGGACGTCTCTGATGTGAGATTTTTAGAGTAGACCTGGGCTGGCTTTGAACTTGCCCTGAAACCGAGCATAACCTTACATTTTTTATCCTTCTACCTCTACCTCCTGGGTGCTAGGAGTGCAGACATGCCTGGCTTGTGTAGTTCTGGGGATCAAACCCAGGCACTGGTGAGTGTGGACAAGCACTCTGTCAACTGAGCTACATCCTTCGAACACCGTTTAGTGATAAATGTCTCGGGTGTGCCTTATTCAGCATTTTGTTATTAACGCCATGACGAATGTCCGTAACTGCCTGATAGTGGAGATTCCTCTAATTTTTTTTTTTTTTTTTTTTTTTTTTTTTTTTTTTTAATAATCAAGGTTTCAGAGTAACTTTGCTGGTAAAAGAAATCCATTCTTTCTGAGGCAAGGTTTCATGTAACTTCCTGAGTATTGGGCTGATGGGGGTGCCAAAATGCCCAGCCAAGACAATTCTTATTTTATAATTTTTAAAAGATTTATGTTTATTATTGGTGTGCATACACATACGTGAATGTATCTCTCTCTCTCTCTCTCGTTTTTTAGTTAATGTGAACTACAAGTACAGGAAAGGGCCGCTTTATTCTACTTACAGTACTGCCAGACAAAGCTCTTTACATTTTGCTATAAAGTAAGCAAAAGCCCAGTCAGGTGTGCTGGTGCCTACCGGTGATCTCAGTACCTGGAGGAGAATGATGGGAATTTTAAGGCCAGCCTGGTCTACAGAGTGAGTTCTCAGCCAGCCAGAATCACTTAGTGAGATCATATCTCAAAATCAAAACAAAACAAAGAAGCCATTGTGGCTTTAACTGCCTTTTATTTAATTACTGGGGATTAAATACTTTATTATGTATTTTTAATTTATTTTATTTTCTCTTTTGTTAAATGTTTTTAATTTTTGTCTCTATTAATTTTTAAAAATTATCTGTATGAGTGTTTTGCCTTCATGTATGTAAGTGTATCACATGCACACCCTCAGAATCCAGAAGAGGGACTGGATACATTGAAACTGGAGTTACAAACATTATGAACTGCTATATGGGTGCTGGGAACAGAACTCAGGTCCTCTGGAAGTCCAGCCAATGCTCTTAGCTGTCAGAAGTCAGTGCTCTTAACTGTAAGTAAGCACTGAGCCATGTCTCCAGCACCACTCTGTCTGTCTGTCTGTCTATGCTCTTTTGTTTGTATTTTGAGCATTGTTACTAGGTCATACATGTGCTAAATCTTGTTTAAGAAAGATTTCCTAGCTGGGTGTGGTGACAAGTACCTTTAGTTCCAAGCACTACAGAGTCAGAGGCACAGGCAGATGAATCTACATGAATTTGAAGCCAGCCTGCTCTACAAAGTGAGTTCCAGCACAGCCAGGACTATACAGAGAAACCCTGTGTCAAAAAAAAATTTTTTTTTCACGCAGGTAGGTCTTTAAAAGCTTTTAAAGACATGGGCCACACTATCATGCTACAAGGAAAAGAATTCTCTACACCACCAACTTCTGGCGACATATGCTAATTGCAGGTTAATACTCTACTCAATGGACGATCTAAAACAAAAAGGTTTTCAAATTAGGCTGCAAAGTAAATCATCTGGGTAATTTTGAAAATCCCCACATACAGACCACAACACTGATCAATAAAGTCTGGATGTCTGGGGTGGAGCCAGAAAGGATATGAAAGGATGATAAAGTCAGTCTTAGAGGGCTGACTTTATCATCATCTGTGAAGTAATGGTAAGTACCAAGTCTTACTATCTTGTAGAGAGAAAACACAGAAACTTTTTAGATTAACAATGTGCCCCTCAGTGTGGCTTTGGGGCAAAGATACCTTAAATAACTTCTTGGTGATGTGCTACTCTGCTAGAGACTACACCAGGGAGATGGCTAATTCAACCAGGAGAGCCCTGGCACCAAGGGTTGTAATGATAACCACACTTGGGACTTGTCTAGTCAGTGAGTAGGTTTCCCTACTAGAGATGCTTCTAGAACAGTGGTTCTCAATCTTCCTAATGCTGAGACCCTTTAATAAAGTTCCTTATGTTGTGTTGACCCCCAATTATAAAATTATTCTTGTTGCTACTAACTGTGATTTTGCTACTGTTACAAATCATAATTTAAGTATCTGATATGGGGGATGTTTGTTAGGTAACCCCCAGAAAGAGTCATTCGATCCCTAAAAGGGTTGCAACCCACAGGTTGAGAGCTGCGGTTCTAGAGATACAGACGAGTCTACACAAAACTTGAACAAGTTTCCTCTTGGACACAGAGAACAGTTAACGGAGCAGCAACAAAAATACCTTATCGTAGCCCCAGAACCGTGACTGAGGCTCTGAGTACTGAAGGATGTCGAAGGCGGTTTCTTTGATGATAACTGGGTTCAAAATCCTGAAGTGCTTTGGCTGGAGCGGGATTTTTTCTGCCACCTGCTTCCAAAAGAAGAGACGAACCCAAAATGGCTGAGGAAAGAGTGCGAGCAAGCATTAGGATGGTTAGTGACGTTACCCTGTCAGCAGGGGCAGTAAGAAAGTCACTGCCAATTATGCCAAGGTCAGGGGCCTGACCCCAAACCCTTGAGTATAGTCATCCGCATACACGCAAATCCAGCGCTTCAACCCAATGACGTAACCCAGAGACTTGTAATTTACAAAGGTGGCACAGGTCTGAACAGAACCAATAGAGACAGTTTGTTGGCTCAAGGAAGCAATTCCCCAGGGATGACCTAAGGGTGTCTCTTTTACAATCTACAGCTCCCTGGGAGTGGACTTGGGTTGTCAGGCATGATGGCAGGCACCTTTGAACCATCTCTGCTGACCCTATCTATCCTCTTAGAGACAGATATTTGTGATTAGTTTGATAACGAATGGGAAGACAAAGTAACGTTATTGGATTACTGGAAAGACCAACAGAAGTCCGACCAAGTGGAAGGCTCTGCTCTGCCTTTCTACAAGGCTTTGGGTTTGCCCCAATGACAGGATCCTGACTATGGCATTTTGGAGAACATCTTTGGGATGAAATTAATCTATACAGAACCTTCATCCTAGCAATCTCATTTCTTGAACTCACCTCAGGATGGCAAGTATGGTCCTGAAGCTCATACTTCCTTTTAGTAAGGAGCACCATTTTCACATAAAAGTCTCTCCTGGTTTTATTTACTTATTTGTTTCTAAGACATGATCACATGTAGCCCAGGCTAGCCTCAAATTCTACGTAGCTGAGGATGACCAAAAGCCCTTGCCTCCTAAGTGCTGAGATTATAGGTGTGCACCCTGTGCCCAGCTTTATGTGGTGTTGGGGACTGTGCATGCCAGGCAAGCACTCTACAACTGAGCTGCATTTCCAGTTCCATGGAGCAATTCTTAGCCAGGATCTGAAAACATTTGTAGCAAGAGTTCTGAGGGGTTTCTACAAAGAGGTAGAGGATAGTTTGAAATACAACACAAAAGTATAAGTTCTACTGTGTCCATTTAAAAATAAATAATTGCAATCCAAGATGCTCTAACTTTTTACCAAGTCTGACTGCCCGAGGAACCCGAGTTCTTACCAGGCTTTCGTTTTTTACCATTGCTTGAAGCCACTTGAAATCAACACTCTTAAATAAAACAGCAACGAACAAGTCATTGGCGTAGTATTCGGCATCCGACAGTGGAGCACCCTCTGGGTAAGTCATCCTTATAGTAGTTTTATTTCCAACGTGCTCAGAATAACCCTCAATTGGTGCACTGTTTAACCTGGTCAAGCAGAAGGAGACAATTGACAAAGGAAACCATTAACCATCTTGTCACACCACATGGCATCCCAACATCCTATGCCATGTCCTCCATGAATCAGGACATTGTGGGAGCAGGCTTCACTCCTAGTGGCCTCAGTGCACTTCACAACCCTGCCCCTCAGGGTCCAGACTGAATGCAACACCAGCATGTGGTTCTAGACTGCCAACGTAAGCACTTCTGCCACGTCCTAGTGTTTTAAGCTAATCCAAACATACAACATTTGGGACATTCCTGGATGTTACTTTCTTTGAAAATCGCCTGCTTGCTTTGATAATTAAGAGTTCCTGACAGAATTCCAAAGTTTCCTGAGTACTTGGGGTTACAGAGATGTTACCACTGTGCCCAACTAGTGAATGGTCTTCTGAAATCTCATAAAAGTATCTGCTGCACAGTCGTGTCTAAACTTTCTGTCTCATGGCTACTTCCTCTTCCACCTAACCCTTTGGCTGCTAAAGCAAGCTACTGAATAGGTCAGCTAAATGCCAAAGCATGCCACTGTTTTGAAAACGAAGGGCATGATCTATATACATAATACTCTCTGACCCTGGGCATCCTTGTTCTCAGGAAAGAGATGCTCAAGTTCTTAGGGCTTGCTATTTGCAACTTTCAAAAATGGGTCAGCAGAGAGTAAAGATACAGGTAGACTGTCAATGGGCTGACTTAAAACCTCCCAGCTTTATGATGGTTCAAAGCCATGTGCACTTACTTGGCAGAAACCCAATTGTGAAGTTTTGGATTTTTGATTTTTCCTGGGCTGGTGACGTGTATACATGCTGTAATACCTTTTTATGATGCCACGGGGTGGCAGCCATGTGGCTCATGAGGGCAAATGACTGCCACGCCACACTATGTGTTATGAGCAGAGCGGAGTGCTCAGCAGGCTAGGTGGGGTCAGTGCACCCTCTCTTCACCTTCCCTTACACGCACGAACAGCTTGACACAGGGAGTCTTCCGCAATGGCTCTCCACCTTCATGACTGCAACAGGTCTCTCAATGGAAGCCAGAGCTCACCAGCACGACTAATTTAGCTAGCCAGCCCGCCCAGGAGGTCCCTTGCCTCTGCCTTCTGAGCCTGGAACTCGCAGCTGGGCTGTCATGTGTACTTGGCATTTACTTGGGCACTGGAGGGCTGAGCACCAGTCCTACAACAAGAACCTTACACACGAGTGACCTCCTTTGCCCCGCAATGCATCTTCTGATGGAAGTGTATGCTGGGTGTGCAGCAGGAAGCCTCTGCATAGGTGTGTGAGGGGACACCTGGATAGATGACGCAGGGAAACTAAGCTCTACCAGGTGTGCTCAAGCAGGGAGAAGGTAAACGGGAAGTATCTGTACTATCTCCATGAAATTATGAAAATGTTTCTTAATCCTTCTCTTTCCAGCCAGGCTTGATGTACTCTTTGCTGTCCCTGTGCACAGGGGCCTCCCTGCCCTTGAAATCTTCATGCTCAGTCCCGCCACCCCAGGACATCAAGCCTCATTTCTGGCCCTTCCCAGTTGTCTTAGCCCTATCCCCATACCAGATGGGGTTCTTCATTCAGCCATCCCTGCCCGACTCCTCTCTGGGAAGATACACGCTGCTGTCCTGAGCCAGCTTGATCTGTAGTTCCCTCTAGCCATCTGTCCTGGAACTGAAGGTCAGCACTGCACTGGCTCTAACCCACTTCTTTCCCACAGCCTAGCCATGGACCATTCGATGGGTGGGGGCTCCTGGCCATGTCTTGCAGTGCTACTTACACACAGGCATATGAATTTGTCACTCAAATACGGCCAGGTACAAGGTTCTGGAAGCCCTGAGACCTTGTATTTAATCATCTAGGGACTGAGATCTTTGTGTTTTCCATGGTACTAGACACTCATGACATCAACCACTCAGGTGATTTCCGAGAAGAAAGCACTTAACAGTACCAGGCAACAAAAAGCTGGAACAGGTGGCAGCTGTTACTCGGCGCTGACCCCATGAGACCTGGCCCACACCTATCCCACAAGACTTACCCAACACTGCTGACCCCTTGAGACCTGGCCCACACCTATCCCACAAGACTTACCCAACACTGCTGACCCCTTGAGACCTGGCCCATGCCACTGACCCTGTGAGACTTACCCCACACCTATCTCATGAGATCTACCCAACGCTGCTGACCCCATGAGACCCACCTCACACCAGTCACCCCACAGACCTGGCCCACTATGCTTTGCTCCCTGGCATCTGTGCTCCTTTCCGCTTCCTCCTGGTATCTTTTCCTTGCTCCTGTGAATACCCAAACTTTCCCAGGGTTGGAAAAAATAGGCCCCGGGCCTTGAAGAAACCAATTCGATTTTAAATAACTTGTCTAAGGAACCAATCAGAGCTGGATAAAAAACACGTGCATAAAAGTATGCAAAGTAGTTTCGTGATAAAAAGCAAAGTATTCTAATGTCTGGCAAAAGAGTTACCAAAACATTATCTCCTTCTAAAGGAGTTCTAAGATACTAATAGCCAGAAACCAATCATAAATGTAAGTTTAAAACATTTCATAAAAGCACAAACGGAGGGCTAGAGAGATGCCCCAGTGGTGAGGAGCACTTGCGGCTCTTCCGGAGGACCACAACTTGGTTTCTAGCAGCCATATTGGGTGGTTCACAACAGCCTGCAACTTTGCTCAGGAGATTCAGTTGTCCTCTTCTGGCCTCCACGGGCACTCCCATGCATGTGCCTGCACTGAGTTCTAACTGCCCCGGGGCTGTCTATCCTTCCCACAGCTCATTACCCCAAACTCTGTTCCAAAGACAGGTGTCCCCATTGCCTTCCCGCCTTGCATCAGCCCATACGCCCTGCCTTACAGTACTGTTTACCAAGCCCTCCCACCTTTCCTAACCTCCTTCCTCTGTAAGGCCTGGCAGCTAACTATAGCCCACACATATGCCGTGAATCTAGAAGAACCAATATACAGTTTGGAACACCTGACCACTTGTGATTTTGTTTCAACACCCCCAAGTGTTGAAGCAGGGGTGCTGAGGAGCTCCCACAGCTCCTCTCTGTTCCTGGAGCTGCACTGGCCCAGACTACAAGACTAAATTCTAGAAGAGAAAGGCTGGTTTTGAGCACAGATACCTTATTACCACATCGAACTGGTTGAGGGCGTGGCCTAGCTCTAGTCCATGGAGGATGCCCCCGTTCCCAACAACCACACAGCGCTTGCAGTGCTTGACTCGCAAGTGTTCAGGAAAGTCACGCTCGGGCAGCATATCCAAGAGGCTCTGGACTTTACTGGAGAACTTCCGGAATCCAAAAGGCGGGTCATACTTGAGCTCGGCTTCACTGGCTGCAGGGACCTTCTGTACAAAGGGCTCCAAGTCGATGCTGTACCTGGCCTCAAATAACCGAGCCATAGCTGTCTTCGCGTAGCTGGGCCGACATTCCTTCTGTAAGACTTCCTGAGCATGTCTCTGAGCTTTCTGGAAGGGAATGACCAACACAGGCTTTAAGATCTCTCCAACATCAGAAACAACACAGTCTAGACATTCAGTCCTGTGACCATGTTGGTTACTATCTGATGATATAGAACGTTCGCCTTTTAGGGTTAGTGTTTTGCTCAGGTAGGAGCCAGAGGACCATGTCCTGTGAAGAATAGAAACTCTACAAGGCTATGACTTTCATTATGCCGAGACAAGCTGTCACCAGAAGATGGGCCCTAACACAGCTGGCTGCACTTACCTGCAATATGCAAAGTGGTCAGATTTACAGAAAACACAAAGGAGAATAGTGGGACCAGGGACTGAGGAGCCAAGAGATAAGGAATGTGTCTAACGGGCACTAGAACGGTAGGTAACGGTGCCTACTGCTGATCTGACTTTAATCTTCCACAGGATGGAAAGAGAGAGCTGACTCCCAAAAGTAGTACTCTGACCTCCATACTGTGTTATAGTACACATGCGCTCGGATGGACAGATATACACAGACGGACAGACGGGCGGACGGACAGACAGACAGACAGACAGACACACACACACACACACACACACACACACACACACACACACACACACACACACACAGCTTAGCAGCTTGTTTGCTTGGCATGCTGCATTGCTCTGGTTTGGCTCTCAGGACTGGCTTGGATGGTAAATTTTGTTATATGGGCTTTTGTTTGATTTTTTTACTGTGATAATAGTAATTTCATGTTTTCCAACCAGCAGGGTAATAAACAGTCTTGGTTTTTAACAGGGTTAATCAGCTTTGTGCTCTCTGGAAGACAAATGACCTTCAGTGTTATCAGAGGACCGTGACCCGAGCACACAGAACTTGCTGGTTCCTGTGCACCTGCCCAGAGCTGGCGTTCCTCTCAGCAAGGCCAGATGCTGAGGCCCAGTCAGAAGACTTCCCACAAGTTGTTCCTGTGTCTTCGTGTCCTACAGCCTCACATACCTGCTTCCGTGCAGCTTCCTCTAGTGTGTACACAAGTCTGTGCGGACGTGTGGCACAGGCTCCTGGATGTCCCAGGATACCGATTTTTAGAAATGTATCTTGTCTTCAAACTGGTCAGTATATCATGAGGATTCTTACTGTTGTAGATTTTTTAAAAAGACGTATGTATGTATGTATGTATGTATGTATGTATGTATGTATGTATGTATGTATGTATGCATGCATGATGTATATAGCATTCTGCCTGTGGTATGCCTGCACACCAGAAGAGGGCACCAGATCTCAGGTTATGGGCCACCATGTAGTTGCTGGAAATCAAACTCAGGACCTCTGGAAGAGCAGCCAGTGCTCTTTCCCTCTGAGTCATCTCTCCAGCCTTCAACTGTTGTGGTTTTAAGTATTACCTCAGCTGGTTTCCCTCAGTCTTATTATTTTACTCTAATTTTTCTTACACTTTATTCTGTGTATGTGAGTGGGTGCATATGCCTCTGCGTGTGTGTGCCTTATTCTCCTCTGTGTGGGGGAAGGGATGAACTGGTTGTTAAGTCTTGGCAGCCACCTCATCAGCCATCATTGAATTTTTATAACATATGTTTTTGCTGGAAACATTTCCCACATCTCAGTAGAAAACCTTTGACAATCTTTTTAAAGTGCACAGGGCAGTGTGTGTGCCTTTTGGGGGAACGGATGGACAGCCTCATGGCTTTGCACCCCTGTGGCACCAGTAAGGTCACCGTGAGTTCCCTTTGTGGTCTCAAGGCACACCCTGGACAACCAATCAGAGCTGCTCATATGCCAATGCCTGAAACATCAGCTTCTACACCTATGGGAAAGGAACGAAGGCACGCCACAGATCAGCAGCTCACGTATGGACTGGCATCTTCCTGACGGAGCAGTCAGAAAGCCAAGCAAGGAAACTATCATGGCCCGAGTCCTCACAAGCACTATAAGGCCACTCATGGGGCCTTAATCCCAAACTGGGGGTGGGATGGGGTGTGTGGGGAGACAGAGGGTCCTGCTGCTGCCTCCACTCTATAGTCTCTAGGTCTCCTGGAACCCCTGAGGCCCTATTCACCCCTGGGATACAAATCACCCAGGGTCAAGAGGAACATCTATAAAGTGTCAAAGGAGACACAGAAAAGGAGGCCGTAAGCATGGGCGCAGTCTGGGCTGCCAAATCTTCCCTTTAGAAGTTTCCTTTAGAGAGGAGGGAAATTTCATTCCATTCCCTGTCCTGGAAAAGCATTAAGTTTCAGGCTTCAAATTTCATCTACTATAGTGTGAGCAGAGCCCGAGGCTCACCTGTCACCCTGTCACCCTGTCCAGTCACCCTGCCTGCTTCACCGCTGGGGCTGGAGGGAGCAAGCAAGCACAGCTAACGGGCGCTGGGGAGGTGAAACCAGTGCAAGCCCCTCCTCACTTGTTTAAAGCTGTGCTGAGCCTGCAATGCCGGGGGTAACTCTCTACCTAGTGCACTTCGGTGTCTCCTCTTTCCCCTACATGGGGTTCACAGCTCAAAACAAAACACAAAGGTGGGGCAGTTCACTTTAAGGAACTGGGGCGCTTAGAGGAAGCAGGGGCTCTGGAATATGGCAGCCAAGTGGAGGAGGGCTGACTGGGAGGCGCCATCCTGGTGGCTCTGGATGCAGAGAGCTGATGTTCCTCTTAGAAAAAACAAGATGCTGTGTCACATCTAGGGGTGGAAATAAAGGCTTTAGCTCTTTGAAGCCGTCCAGGTTGAGCTGCAGGCCAACAATGAAGAATCAAGACATTGTGAAGGTCCAGCAGTCACTGATGTGACAATTTACCATGGGACACCACAACATGAAAATTCTCCAAAGGGAATGAAGGGCAAGGCGATTTCCTCTGCAAAACCACCATCTCCCCCTCCCTGGCTTTGGGGGTCATGTTTCTTAGAAAGACAAGTAAGTGGTAGACTTTTGAGTCCACGTGAAGCTCTATCCTCGTTACCTGCTGACTTTATAGTTTCAGGAGAAGGGAGAATTTAGGTTAAAGAACTTTGGGTTAACTAAATATGGGAAGGAACCTAACTCAGCCATAGTTCTTGGTATCTGGGGACTAGTTACTATAGAAACACTAGTTTTCACACCTGTTACTGCACACTCGTCTCTTCCTCCCTTTGCCTAGTGGCTGCCACAAGTGAGGGCAAAGTTCTCAGCCAGAATTTAAGTATAAGACTCAAGGGGCGGGTGCCACAGTGAACCCTCACTGCCGCAGTAGCTGTGGGCTGTGTGGAATCTGTTGAGAAAATGCTCTGCAGGAACTGACTAGTGTGATGGGATGCCCCAAAGCGAGTTACTGAGAACGGCCTAATGCAGAGAGTGCCCCGAAGGATTAACTGAGCAGCCTCAGATCTACTTAACTAGTAATATCTAGTTAAAGCAGTGGATGCTGGATGGAGGCCTCAGTTTTGTTTTTAACCTCTGACACGTTTTGGGGTGGTCTATAGAAAGTGGGGCGGTACCAATGGCAGCAGATGTGTGTGCAGGGTGGGGCTGCCTTGGCTCAGGGACCAGCTCTGCAGGCTGAGCGTGCTCACTATGAGCATGGTAAATGGACCACCGCAGAGCTGGAAAGGCTGAGGAATTGGGCCCCAATTAACTAGACTGCAAGGATGCTGTCCCCAGGGCGATCTGTGGTCCTCATCTCTCCGAGAGAAGAGTGGGCCAAGTTCAAATTGCTGCCACCACTCAGACTAAGCCCAAACTGACTCAACAGACTAGCCTCTTGTCAAATAACTTCTAAGTACAATCTTGCATCTCAGCCACACTTTCATTGTGTCCAACCCTCCCTTCAGAGACTACCGTTGGTTTTTTTTAACAACTGGTGTGTTAGCTGACACTTTCAAATAAAAAACCCTATCAACTCTACACTTGGCAGCTGCTCTCCCTCCTCTGGGAAACAAATGGCAGCTGGACCCAGTGCAACTGGGATGGGACAGGGCACCATTCATGCTTCTAGACGCTGAACATAACCAATGAAGCTAATGGGGGTTCACTCTTCTGAGACCACACGTGTGCAATCATTCAAATCCACCCACGTGTAAAGCCAGATGTGTACATCTACAATCCCAGCCCACAGGGTACAAGAGATAACAAACAGTGTGCTGTCTGCTGTGGCTTTCAGAACCTCCTGTCTGTCCCCTTTCCATCTCTTCTCCTTTTGGGGCCCACCCCCAAGCCCTCCATGATCCACTGCACACAGCAGAGGGGAACATCTTGACAAGACCTTTCTGAAAAGTGGAGCAGTGTATAAGGGTAAACAACTGTTTCTGGTGTTGCTGCTGTTTTGTTATTTCCGAAGGGTAGGCACAGTGAGATGGCTGAGCAGGTAAATGTGCGCCACGGGTCTTCTAGAACCCACATGGTGGGAGAAGAACCAGCTCCTGCAAGTTGTCCTATGACGTCTACATGTATGCTGAGGCACGTATTCACCCACAGACACACATATGTAAAGGAAATGTTTGAAAAAAGACGTTAAGAGAGCTACTAAGAATTCAGGGCGAGCTTGGGCCACACAAGAACCTGCCTTTAAAGATGTCTCCAGTAATAGAACGCAGGGCAGCTTGCCTCCAATTCTATTCCACGGCTCTCACAGGCTTTCAGGGGTTATGTGCACACAGGAGTCCCCATGGCTCTCACAGGCTTTCAGGGGTTATGTGCACACAGGAGTCCCCCAGCTTCTCTTCCGCAGTGGAAAGCTATAGCAAATGTTCTCCAGCATTCTTCCCTGTGTTATTTGAAATTTGAGGGTTTTGCTGTTGCTTAGTTGTAGAAATAGGGTCTTGTTACGCAGTGCACACTAGCCCCAATCACTGCCTCATCCTCTTGACTGCTGGAAACACCACTGTGGGTCATTATGTCCAGTTCCAGTGTTCGTTTTCAGGTAGAAAGAGGAAGGCATTATGCTAAGTGCAAAGGCAGCAACAGAAGATGGTGGACTGTAGTTATAGGAAACAGGCAACAGCCTCGGAGGCAAAAAGGGATTCATGGTTGCCTGGGGCAGGGAGTGACTGCTAAGAGTCCTGAAGTTTCTTTGTGGGAGATGACAAAAAGACTCTGTACACGTATCATCATACAGCACAGCTCTGTGAATACATGGGAGACTGTGCACCACATGCTTTAAACAGTGAGTTTTGTGACATGTGAATTATATGTCAGTAAAGCGGGTAGGAAGAAAGGCTGAGAGGGAACAAGAGAGAGCAGCTCCACCCAGTGCACCCAACTAGGGCACAGCTAGATGATGCTGGGTGAAAGAAAGCTGGATGACAGGTCACGATGTCTCGAAGGTGGTTAAACGGGTCTCCATGAACTCCCGAAGGTAATGAGAGACCAAGAGTCTTAAGGGGGAGGTGACTCAGCACGTTCCATTTTTAGAAATTCTACTGTGCAATCGCAGGGCATGCCTGAGGCAAAGACAAAACAGAAACAGACAACAGGCGCGAGGTGGGAATTCCTAAGAGCCAGTTTGGCGTACAGGCCTCTACTTAGACTCTCAGGAATTGTTATGAATTCAGTTCCACTCACAGAATATTCACAGTTCAGAGTGGTAATACACTCAACAGGAATTAGTATGAAAGAGAGTGGCAAATGAACAGAGAGGTCAAGCCTTTCTCCTGCTGTCAGGTGGCTGGTCCAATACACCTTCTGTCACAAAGGTCACCTAAGCAGGTGCCACCATTCCCCAAGCAGATCTTTTAGGCTATGTAAGTGTTCCCACCCCTTTTGTGGGACTTCAGGACCCTGAGAACTTTAAGGAACAATCGCTACAGTAATCATGGAGAGGACTGGCTGCTCTTCCAGAATCTTCCAGAATCTACCTGGAGGCTCACAACCATCTAAATTCCAAGTCTAGGGGATGCAATGCCCTTTCCTGGCCTCTAAGGGACTGCAGGCTTATGACATACAGACATACAGTCAGGTAAAACATGGATAGCTGGGTTAATCCCAGCACTCAGGACAAAGAGGCTGGTAGATCTCTGAATCTGAGGCCAACTGGTCTACCAAGCAATTTCCAGGACAGTCAGAGCTACACAGAGACATCTTGTCCTGAAAACTCAAACTCAAAACAAAACAACAAAACCAAAAAACCTACATACATGGAAAAATCAGGCACACACACACACACACACACACACACACACAAGCAGTTGTCTGAACTCTAAAAGGTCAAGTAGACCAGATCTTTACTTCTGCCAGGTGGACTCTGATTGGTACGGCATTATGGAAACTCATCCACCCTATGTGGAGCACCATGTTCAGCCTTGAGTGAGACCATCACTCTCTTCCACTGTACAGACTCCAGAGTCATCAACCGGCAGGCAGGCAGTCCTGGCACATGTAATTAAAAGGATGGGAAAATAAGATGCATGAGAAAGTGGGGAAGCTCAGCAAAGAACCAGACAGAAGAATCCACAGTGGTTCAGTCAGCCACACTAAATGCCATTATTTTCAGCCTTTCCCAGGAGACAGAAAACAGACAGGATGTCAACACCCCTGATCCAAGAGTGCTGTGAAAAGGCTTCAGGGAGTGATTGCAAGGCCAGACAGGCTGGCAGAGGAGGGAGCTCCAAGCATAGGACACCGGACACACATGGCTCCCAAGCAGATGTGGATATTGAAGCTAGGGAAGGAAGCAGCATCTGAGGACAGAGAACCAGCAGGAAAGCAAAAACTGTGACTAAACAGGGTCAAGCTGCTCAGTGGCTTGCTTATGATAAAAATGATAAAAAACTGAAGCACACACAGCCGAGAAGTAGAGATGAGTAAATCCAAATTGGACAAGAAAAGAAACACCTACACAGATACACACCATTCCCGGTATTTGAGAAAACTTGGGCCCAGAGGCTGTAGTACCATTGGATTTGGTTTAGTTTGGTTTGGTGAGACAAGGCCTTGAACTGACAGCAATCTTCCTGCCCTTGTCTCCTAAGTGCTGAGTGGTCAGGACCCTGGCCTGGTTGCTTCCATCTCCAGCCTCCAGTCATCCTGCTGTAGGTCAGGGAAGATGGCGAGCTACAGACCCAGGGCAATCGTGAGGGCTCCTTGAGATGACAACACAGGGTACTTGCAGCATGATTCCTGGTACATGCCACGCACTGAACTAGGCTGGCTGTGCTGGTTGGACTTGAGCTAGATGTGGATGGGAGCAAGCAGCTCAAGCCTGAGGGCCACCGTCTGCAGACAGACATGATGCTGGCTTGAGGAAGGACAGTGACACAGTGAGTCACACTCCAGGCAACACATCTATTCCTATTGGAGTGCACTCGCGTCATGCCACATTGTTTTAAACCAGGACTCATCTAACTACTCAACTCACCAGTGAAACCTGTACTTCCTGTACCTAACTTAGTAGAAACATCACCAAAAGCTGAAAGGGAAATTTTGGAAATCTTGAAAAGTAAAGCCCGCCTTTGTGCTCACACGTGAGTACTAGGGAAGCCAGGAACGATAAACACACAGTGTGATCTCTGCGGTGGGAAAGATGCATAGCCTGTTCCCACCTAGAAGGTGGGTGTAACTAGGCCTCCTTGTGCTCACGGGAGTGTGGTACTCCAGGAAACTTTTTTTTTCTCAAATTGTCATGTACTTAAATATGCCTACAATAAACTGCCTAGTATCAGACTCTAGAAGTGTGAACCGACTCTGGCTACGAGCTGAACCGGATTTTCTCCTTGCCTCACGCGGTCCTTTATTCTGCTGGCAGTGTTGTTAGCAGATCCCAAAGGACCGGAGCCCAGGAATGACATGGCACATCAACAGAACTTTTTCATCAGCTGTTTTAGAAGAATGATGGGGAGCATCACAAAACACTCCGTGGTAGGTGCCTCAACATGTGTCCAGGAAAGCCTCTGGTGAGTGGAAAAGAATTCTGCAGAATGGAAGGCCCAGATGGCGGGCCTGAAAGGAGTCTCTGTTTTTGGAGTGTACAGGTTGTTTTTTCCTTTGTCCTAGCTAGCTTTAACTACCAACTGGACACAGTCTGGAGTCATATGAGAAGGAAATTTCAACTAAGGAACTGCCCAGATTAGCCTATGAGCATGTCTATGGGAGATTATATTGATTGTCACTTGATGTTAGAGGGCCCAGCCCACTGTGGGCAGTACTATTCCCTAGGCAGGAGTCCTGGGCTATATAAGGAAGCTGATTGAGCATGAGCCTGTGTAGGCCAGCAGGCAGTGCTCCTGCATGGTCTCTGATACACTCCATGGCTGTGAGTGAGCTCTCTGGCTAGACAGTAATTCTGCACGGAATAGCAAGCAGGTCTACCTTAGAGTTCCTGCCTTGACCTTGCTCAATGGATGCTGTACCCTGTAAATTAAAACAAAGCTTTCCTTCCCTAAATTGATTTTGGCCCAAGAGTTTTATCACAGAAACAGATATGAAACTAGAACACCTCTCCAGGCTTTCATGAGCATTTCTGTTGTACAGCAGAGACGGGGGTGGGGGGGGGGTTGTAGCTAAAGTGTGCACTTGGAAATGTCTCAACGGAAACCACACAGAACAGCTCACCTTTATCCGGTCAGGGTCCGCATGATGCCTTCTTTTCATGTCACATTCTTCAGCAGTATAGTTTAACTTGAGGATGTACAGGAGCCATACTCCAAACACAACGAACGTGCACCTGGGAGGGGGTGGGATCAGGTACAGTGATGTAATATGTAATACACAGAGAAAAATACGCACCAAGTACCATCCTAATTCAAATAAAACAAAGGCAGAATCTAAGGCAGCAGCTCTCAACCCGTGGGGGTCACATATCAGATATCCCGAGTATCAGATTTTTACATTACAATTCCTAACAGCAGCAAAAGTATAGTCACGAAATAGCAACAGAGCTCTAAGGTCACCATACAGTGAAAGGAAGGTGTCATTTCCTGATTAGATGAGTCTCTGTGATATAAGCATGTAGAGACTCTGCCCCCCACCCCCCACACACTGCCACTTTTTGCAAGGGCAGACAATTCAAATAATAAAATATAAACCACAGTGTTGATAATGAAACTAAATAGAGAAAGGAGATGATCTGAACTGCAGAATCTTTGCTTCTAATTCTTTTTTCTGCTTCTTTTAAATACTGTCAGGCTTTTAACAAAGAAATTATATAGGTCCAGGGAGGGGTAGGAAAGCCATAGATGTAGTTCTCATGGATCAAGTTCTCAAAGGTTCTTCAAAAGAAACAATCTCACATGGTGGCTGACAACCACCTGTAACTCGGGGTGGAAGGGATCCTCTCCTGGTCTCCAGTGCTAGACAAGTACTTGGTGCACAGACATACTTGCAGGCAAAACATCAAACAAAACACACCAACAAAAATCCCTAACCTACTAACAGTTACCCTTAGCACATCAAAGAGTTGTCTCTACAGTTCTCATAAATTCACACTAGTTTGGCATCACATGCACTTATGCACACAGACAGACAGACGGATAGACACACGGTCTTTGGAGGAAAAATAGTGCCTGGTTTTGCCTCTAGAGATCTCCATGTGTTTGTTTTAGACAGGGTTTCTCTAGTCAGTCCTGCAGCTTGCTGTGTAGACCAGGTTGACCTCTACCTAACAAAAATTGACCTCTAACTCACAAAGATCCTCCTGCCTCTGCCTTCTGAGAGCCAGAATTAAAGGCATGTGCCACCATGCCCAGCTAAGATCTCAGTTTTTAATAAGTCCCCAGTAACACTGATAAATAAGATGTTAAATATCTAAGCCACAATATAAGAGCCACTGTTTTAAATAATCTACATTCTTAAGGTGTGCTTCCTTCTACTTTATGTGTGTGAATATTTGCCTGCATGTATGGACATTTACCACGTGTGCCTTGTCCCCCAGGAGGCCAGATGAAGAACTCAGATCTCCTGGAACTGGAGTTATTTCCTTAAAGCCCCCAGCAGATAATGCTGGTTCTCACAGATGCAGATGCTGAGGAAAGTGGCTGGAGAAAGTGGATGCAAGGAGGGGGTGCTGCAGTGTGTGAGACTCCTGAGTTCTCACTTCAACATGATGCGCAAGAAAACCTGCAGCGTATCTTAAGCTTTCTCTGGGATTGAGTACACGGTCAGGTAAAGAGGATGTGGTGCTGTCTATGAAAATGGCTTGGTCAAGTCAAAAGAGAGCAAATTTCCGAACAGGTAACATTAATTCTCTAGAGCAGAGGAAAATATGGAGGGGAGGGGAGAAGGCATTTCATTAGGCCCCTTGATACTTTTTATGAACTCAGTATGATCGAGACCTCTCTCTAACCCTATGGTGTTTGTGGGTGGCTATGTGTGTGCCTATGTGTATGCACATGCAAGTGTGTGTGTGTGTGTGTGTGTGTGTGTGTGTGTGTGTGTGTGTGTGCGCGCGCGCGCGCATACTCCCGTGACATGTGTATAGGGATATCACATGTGTCATGGCTTGCATGGAAGTCAGAGGACTCCCTTGGAGCTGGTTCCCTCCTTCCAGCAGGGACTGAACTCAGGTCACTAGGCTCTTCAGTGGTACTTTTACCCTCTCAGCCACTTCCCTGCCTCCTATCCCGGTTTCTGAGACAGGATCTCTTTTGGCCTAGAACTTTGCAAGCAGCCTAGGCTGGTTGGCTAGAGAGTCCCAGGGATCCAACCATCTCTAAGACTTCCCCCGCTCTGGTGTCATCTCCCAGCACCCCTACTTTTTTTTTTTTTTTTTTTTTTTTTTTGAGACAGAGTCTAATGTATTTCGGATGTATCTCAGAATGGCCTCAAAATCATTACGTTGCTTGAAGAAGATCTGGAACTCCTGATTCTCCTGCCTCCTCCTCCTAAGTGCTAGGGTAGCAGGCACACAGTACCACACCCAGTCTATGAAATTATAAGGATGAAATCCAGGGCTTCTTGCATGCTAGGTGTGCCCCACTGAGATGAACCCAATTTGATTTTTTTTTAAAATCAGAAGCTATTAAGACACCCCACACCTGCAACACATGTCCCTCTTTGCTGTACTTCCTAGCACGGTCTATCACACACACACACACCACTCGGCACAGGCCTAGTCTGTCTGGACTGAGGCCCTACAGTAGGCACCTGATACAGTGTCTGATACAGTAAAGCTCAGTAACCACCAGCTGGCTGAATGGGATTTAAATCTTTATTCACCTAAACTTCCATGAAGTGAGGTAGAAGACCAACTCTTATCTCATCTTGCCCACCCCCACCCCTTTTCTCTCTCTACTTTTTGAAGCAGATTCTTACGTAGTCCAGGCTGGTTTCAAAGTTGATATGCAGCCCAGGTTAGCCCTAAGGTCCTCCCCAGTCTCTTGAGTGATGGCATCGCAGGCATGAGCCACAATGCCTAGCCTGGGTTTACATTTTTCTATGTAAAGACTTTGGCAGAATTTTAACCTGGAGGCTGTAGAAATGGCTCAGAGGGTGAAAGCCAACACCCACCAAGTCCAGTGACTTGAGTTTGGTCCCTGGGATGATCCCCAACACATCCTGTGGTATGTGTGCTGTGAATGTACACACACATGTGTGAACACGTGCTTGCATGCACACACACATACATGATACATGAATACAAATAGATTTTTAAAAATAGGGCTGATAAGACAGCTCAGTGGAGAAAGGTGCGTGCCACCAAGCCTGACAACCTGAGTTCGATCCCCAAAACCCACATGAAAGTAGACAGAGAGAACTGATGCTATGAATTAGTACTCTGCCCACAGATGTATGTGAAAACACACACACATCATATTAATTTAAAAGAATGAAAGAGACAACAAAAGAAATAAACGGAAGGAAGGAAGGAAGGAAGGAAGGAAGGAAGGAAGGAAAAGAAATGTTCAGTATTTAGTGGTGCTCAGGTGTCTTAAGGGGACTTGAATCCACCAGTTTACATGAGCTCACAGTAGCTAAGAATGCCTCTTTTGTTAAGCAGCAGCATGAAGAACAGATCACTGTAAGCTGCTCTCAGATATCCAAGCTCAGAGACTGCTCAGCTGCCGGGAATGGTGCTCCCACAAAGCCATCATCTACCAAGTACAAGTCACTCATCTATATACGCAGTCTTCCACTCAGCTGCGGTGTAACCTGCTCCTTGGACCCAGGGTTTCCCTCCAACATCATGTGGGAATCTCACTGATATCGTTGACCTAGATGATGTTGACCTAGAAGGGTCCGTCTTAGGGCCTGGGGGTTGTGCTTACTTGAGGATGTCTTTTAATAACAAGCTGGGTCTTCTCATCTTGTGCTGGGTTCGGGTGTACCATTGCAGGGAAGTCCTTGAGCAATCACTTCTCAGCTTTGCAGAGGTGAACTCACTTGGCATTGCTGGAAGGAGAGAGGAAGTGAGGGAAGGAAGAACTGTTAGGTGGATCATACTTTACGGGACTGAAGTGACACAGTGGCCCTTGGTGAGAAAAGGGATGGATTCCCGATTCAACAACTTGGATGAAACTGAAGGGAGTTACGCCAAGCCCACATTGAAGAGTCATACACTGTGTGAGACCTAACACTCTTCAGAGGACAAAACCTCAGACCAGAGAGCACAGCAACAGGTGCCAGGAATTACAGGGAACAGGAGGGGTGCTGGTACATGCCTCTCATCCCAGCACCTAAAAGGCTGAGGCAGGAGGATGCTGACTGCAAAAGCTACAGACGCTGTCTCGGGAATAACAAGGACTGTAGTGCGCACTGTGAGGAACCCTGAAGGGATGAAATGTCTACAAGATGCTGTGGGGGGCGGGGGGATACAGAAAATCTCTAGATTGTCATAAATGGAGCATTTAATTTGGGCTGGGGGAATGGCAAGATGGCTAAGTAGGCAAAGGCAATTGATTGCCAGGAAGTCTGGTGAGTTGATTTGGATCCCTGGGTCCCACATGGTGGGAGAGAATCAATGTCTGAAAGTTATTTTCTGACTTCTGCATGCGCACTGTGACCAGAGTGCAAGCAAGAGAGAGAGAGAGAGAGAGAGAGAGAGAGAGAGAGAGAGAGAGAGAGAGAGAGAGAGAGCGCATCAGCCATGGATCTGAGGAACACACACACACTCTCTACCTCTTATACACACTCAGGCAAAAATTAAATAAGATTAAAAATCCAGAAATGTGTATAGATGAGAGAGCTACTTTATAAAACAATAAACAAAAATAAAATAAAACAAAGAGGGAAAAATGAAGACCATAGGGAAAATGCCCAGGACAATGTTAACCTGAAGCTTGGAACAGGTATGTGGTGCTTACTCCAAGACTGGTCTTATTGTTCATGTGACGATTTTATGGTTTAAAAAAAAAAAATCACAAAAAGATTTTGCAAAGGTATGTTAAACACAAGTGTCACATTAAGAAAAACAAAGAAAAGGAGATTTTGGTAATTTTTGTAATTTAACAAGTATTTCCTTAAATTTATTATCTGTAAATACTCTTATCTTTTCCCCCTTCTTTTCTGCAGTGCTGGTGACAGAACCAGTGCCCTGTACATGAAAGTACTTTAGCACTAGCCACAGTGACAGCACGCCAGTCATCACTTTGCATGAGTATTATCACAAGAAGAAAATATGAAAGAAGTTATTCTTTTCCCTACCCCTCCTCCCCAACGCCTACTCTTCCACAACAGAACTCTGGAGTTTTAGTTGGAAAAATGGCCTGCTAAGACAGAGACTACATTTCCCAGATTCTCTTGGAATTGGTTATGCCCTGTTCGTAAGTTCTAGCCAATGAAATAGGAGCAGAATTCCTACTTGCAACTCCTAGGGTGCACCTCCTTACATAGTCCCTCTTCTCCTTTCTGCTCTTTCCTGCTGCCTGACATGCAGAAAGAAACATGAACCCCTGTGGACCACACAGGAGGATGTCTAGTACATCTCAGATATCACAAAGGAGAGCCAACTGGGAAAGCGACAGCTATGTTTGAATGCCTCTAACCTGTAAGCCCACTTGTCCAAGGACAAGATTCTTCCTGAAATGCTGGAGGCTGTTACTCTTATATGATAAAGCGATGCTTTCACTTCCCTAAATAAGTTTGATTGATTCAATTACACCTGATGTGCTGGATCACACAGAGATAGAAAATATGTAAACAGGAAGTACATAACGACATATGCTTGCTCAAGTGGACATAGGTAGGAGGTATGCAGGCAGGAAGTACATCAAGATATATGCTTGCTTCTGATTGGACCTTATAAAAAATACATAGCCTTATGGGTTCTGTCTTTATAAGCCACTGAAAAATGTGACTTGCTGCCATTTTCTGGAGACCTCATAACAGTCCTGGCCAGAACCCATCATCTTGGTTAGTAATTAAAGCTTGCCTCAAATTTGGCTCAAAAAGTTGTGGTAACAGTTTTATTCTCGATGGGATTAACATTTTCTGGATGCCCCAGTGAGATTCAGACTACCCACCCAAATTCTAAAGCCAGACCTTTGCTCTGGAACTGCAGAGCTGAGGGGTCACCCCAGGAAGCATATGCCCTGAGATGTTCTGAGGTTTTAAAGTTGCCTTCAGTTTTATGAACTATGGAGAGCAATGTCATGTGACTTCACCACCATGTTGATAAAAGGTGACCACATGGTATAAATCAATGAGACAACAGGTCTCTTAAGATTTTGGATTAGGGTGAATTTTTATATAATAATTTCTGTCCTGAAAACAAAGTCGGAAAGACAAGGTTTATGAAAGACAGAATTTTAAAACATTTTTTAATATGGTATTAAAGCTTTATCTCCATGTATTTATATACAAGAACATTCCCTATGCTAGCAGCCAAACTGTAATATAAGTCACCCAGTTGATATTGGCTTTAAAGGCATGAAGCAGTCATGAAGGACAGCTGAGGCCTCGTAGTGTGTGGCAGGGCTGGAGTTCCTAGAGAGCCCAGGAGAGATGAGATGCTGGTGCCAGATAAAAGCTACCAGAAACAGCAGCTGCTAAGAGATGGGGCTGGCTGGGACCTAGAAGCAGGCTGTGTATGATGCCAAAGACAGGGCCACAGAGGTGACCCAGACCCCTTGGGAAACTCCAGAGGGCTGTGAGTGAATCCCAGATATTGAGTCGTTTGGACTGTTGGAGCTTGATTTTGTCTTGTCCAGATAATGGTTTTGCTCTGTTTTTTTTTTTTTTTTTCTTTTTTTCCTCTTGAAATAAAAAAAGGTGCCCCCCCCCCATTATAGGAGAACACAATTTAGAGGTTTCTAAACTTAAGAGAACAATTTTTGGAGTTTTACAGAAAAATTAAAACAAACAAACAAACCCCCCCCCCCCAAAAAACCAAACCAAACAAAACTGGATGTTCTTAAAAGGACAGATTTTTAAAATACTTAAATGTATACGGCTATGGGAAACTTTAACTTTATAGAATGTTTTATATTTTTAATATCTGACCTTAAAAAATAAATAAAAGGCTAAAAAGTGAGGGCCACAGCTATGACATCAAACACTAAACACCAAAACCTTAAATATTCCTATTTTACGAAGCAGCAAGACCATGACCCAAGCAATCTGGCAAAGGACGTGATGAATGTCTGTCCTTCCCTCAAGTCTATTCCGGACAGAAGAGGCTGGCTTAAGAATGCATGTCTACCCTCCTCTTTGCCAACTTTGTTTGGCTTTAGCTATTTTGATAATCTGAGTAATATAAGAAAACTAGAGCTGGAGAGATGGCTCAGTGGTTAAGAGCACTGACTGCTTTTTCAAAGGTCCTGAGTTCAATTCCCAGCAACCACATGGTGGCTCACAACCATCTGTAATGGGATCTGATGCCCTCTTCTGGTGTGACTGAAGACAGCTTCAGTGTACTCACATAATAAATAAATAAATCTTAAAAAAAAAAAAAAAAAAAAAAAGAAAACTAATATTCTACAACGGTGCACTGTAAAAGGCTCAGGAAAGTTCCCAGTCTCTATATGGACTGTATTTATGAGTTAAAGTTTCATTTTGATACTAAAGAGCTTCAATTCATTCAGAAATGATCATTTTTTAAAAAAAATTCAAACGTCACAAAGATAACGCTGTACATCCTAGTCTTATAAAAGCTGCTAACCCATGGTTAAGACATGTAAGTTAATAGTCACACAGTAAGTGACCAAATTCGCTAATGTGTTCAGAATCTCATGTCATGCCAAGTAGTAATGTAATTAATTACAGAAATGAGCTTTATTTAGCATTTTCAAGGCTAAGCCTAAAAGCAAGCAACTAAAAACAAGCAAGGTTCATTTAGCTCACATATACTTAATAGATATTGGTCTTCAAAACATTTTAGAGGGCTGCTGAATTTGGAACTTAAAATGTTTAATGTAGAAGAGCTTACTATGACAGAGACCCCAGCTCCTAGCAGTGAACCCTAGGTCTCTGAACGTGATGGGACTTGACACCCTCACCTGGATGTGGTAACCTTAGCCACTGGGCATCAATGCCTCATGCCTTGCCTGCCATCAAAGGTCTGCCCAGCTGTGGACATTGTTATGTGCATAGCTGTACTCTGCCTGGTCAAAGTAAGGCCAGTTGGAAACAGAACTCAGGTCCACTGGAAGAACCACAAAGTAAGGTCAGTCCCCCCCAAGTTCTTCACCCTCCCCCACATAAAAGTCTCTCAGATCTTCTAGGCCTGGGGACTGAAGACCAAAGCTGCCCTGGGACCTCGGGGCCCCCAAAGCCATTGACACTCTCAGTAATGGGCCTGTGGACATGTCCGAGGAACATGTTCTCAACTGTCAACTGACGTGGGAGGGCCCAGGCACTGTACACTGTGCCATCCCTAGGCACAGCCCAGGTGGGCCTGGGCTGTATAAGAAAGCAAATGGAGAAAGCCACAGGGGCTAAGCAGCATTCTTTCATGGTTTCTGCCTCAGTTCCTGCCTCCCGATTCCTGCCTTGATCTCCTGACCTGGCTTCCCTTCATGATGTGCAGTAAGCTTCAATCCTGTCCTCCCTCAGTTGCTTTTGGTCATGGTGTTTAATACAGCAACAGAGTAAAACTCAAGCAAGGTGAGAGTGTTAGGTTTCAATTAAGCAAAATTATACCCTAGCTTATAAGGACATCAGTTGCTATTATGAAAAATTTATATAGGGCTTCCCATCTTATGTGCTCTATCCACATGTTACGTGCTCTATCTCCTGAGCTACACATCCCAGACTTCAAGCTGCATCTTCTTTCTCTCTTCCCCTTTGCAGACAGGATTTTACTATGTAGATCGGGCCCTCATTGAACTGGCAACTTTCCTGTGTGAGCCTCCCTAATACTGGGACTAGAGGCTGTACCACCAAACCTGGCTAGACTTTTTGCCATTTTCTCTGAGAAATAAACCCTTTTCATCTTAAGCTGACATTCGTGAAAGCTAATCCTAGCACTCAGAAATCTGAGACAGATGGATTGTCAGATCAAGGCCAGCCTCTCCTACACAGTGAGACCCTGTTTGAAACATAAGTCAACTGATACTCAAGTTTGTTCTTTTTTTTTTCTTTCTTTCTTTCTTTTTCTTTCTTTCTTCCTTCCTTCCTTTCTTTCTTTCGTTTCTTTCCCCAATACTGTAAATAATCTGTCCCTCAACTCCGCTTCTGACTAGGCAGATATTCTACCAATTGTAGACTGAGAATAGTTCATACCATAGTGTATCATTCTACTTAAAATACATTCAAATAACAGTGCCACTATTAGGAAACCTTTGCTGAAGATAATACTGAAGCCTTAAATGAGAAGTTACATCAGCCAAGACCCTAGAAAGTTTCCAAGCACAGCTGTATGGTCAGCCTAGAGGAACGGCATTTATGGGTTATTCCAGTGGAGTCTGGAAGACGAGAGGAGAACCAATCAATACACAGTCAGTGGAGGCCTGCTTCACGAGCTTGCAGAAGGAAGGAACAAGATTCATCAGGAACAGACGGCAGCCAATCGAGTGCTATTTGGCAAAGAATCTGGCTTTGCTTACCCTACTGTCCTGAGAACTGAGAGAAGCTAAACTTGAAGATAATGGTCTAACTTTTTGGCAGAACTTTCAAGGCAGAATGGCAGTACCCAGGCTGCTGCAGCTGTAGTGCACAGATCAGCAGCACTTGCAGAGGCTGGGAGAGTACTGAAGGGTTTCCTCAGGGTTAGCACATCTGATACATGTAAGGTCCAATGACAGAGGATGACATGGATAGCCGGCCACTACAGGGCAGGGTCTGATGGGTCCCTACAGAGAGGTCATGGTGAAGCCTTAGTTTTCATGGAGACTCAAGGATACTGAAGATGTCAGGTCAAGAAGAGCTGCAGGTATGTAGCTATGTAGCATAGCTGGCCTAGAAAGAATCTGCATGTGCTGAGGTAGCAGAGCTGGAGATGCAGGTATATCCCAGTCCATGGGAGCCTGGAAGAGTTCATCCTGAGCTCTAGATGGTGGACATGGAGCTGTAGGGTTTGGTATTTACCCTGCTGATTTTGAATTTGTTTTGGTGGGACTGTTTTATGCCATCCTCCTATTTTGAGATGGGAATGTTTATTTTGTCCCAATATATAGCTTGACTTTTTAAAAATATATATATTTTATAGAAGTCATTGTGAAGACCTTGTATTTCTTAAAGAGTTGGGATTTTTTAAAAAAGATATTGGAGTTGTTTAGGTTGGACAAGTTTATGAGATTAACATGAGACTTTGTGGACCAGGGATGGAAGGTTATGGCTTAGAAATGATGTACTGCCATGTCAAGCTGATAAGGGATGGTTAGGTGAGGTTAGATGGGCTGCGGGCACAGCAGACAGGCTGAAATGCACAGGAGTGGAGAACGCTAGCTGAGCACACGCACGAATTTGTTTTTCTCTGCTCTGACCACTGTACACTGTGGACAACAGTCCTGAGTTCACCATTGTGACTTCCTGCAATGACAACCGGCTGTAAACTAGAACTGTGGCTAAGATACCCCCTTTCTGGGTTGGTCGCACTGCTCAGTAGGGGAAAGGCTCTTATAAAGCATGATAACCCAGGTTCCATCACTATGGCTCACGTGGTAAAAGGAAAGAACATACTCATATATGCCACAGCAAGCACGCCCTGTTCCCTAAATGAGTAAGTAACACATATAAACTTTCCTCAGTTGCTTTTATCAGAGTGCTTTATCCCAGTAACTAAAACATAATTATAACATGAACAATTCAACGTCTGGTAGCCAGCTAAATTGGCTTATAAACTGTGGAAACACTGAGCTAGAATTACAGTCCAGTACACTCACACCCTACCTGGAGGAATTGCTTGTGTTTATATGCCCCTTCCTATGCAGACACTGCCCTGTGCACTGTGGAACATGCGATTCAGGCTTACTTACTTTTAAAAACACGATTTGTCTCATCTCCCTCACTTGAATGTAGTTTCTTCAGGTCTAGCCTGTAGTCTCTCCTGGGCTCCCTCCTGAGTGCTTGGCTCCCGAGGGCCTATGGATTAACCCTATCCCTATTCAGCTTCTAGATTACAGCCTCTGATTTGTCACTTCACTAACCACTTCACAAAAAGGCTTCTCTTCGAAGGTCTTTGAAGACACAAAAGAGGCTATGTGTTTGACAAGAAAAAAAATTCCTTTTTAAAACCCCGAGGAAGAAATGTAATGAAGCTCTTGCTGCTCTTGCAAAGGACTCCAGTTTGGTTCCCATGAGCCATGTCAAATGGCTTACAACTGCCTGTAACTGAAGCTCCAAAGGATCTGACACTTTCTTCTGACTCCTCAGGTAACTGCATATAATCTTGCATAGGTACCACACATTCACAGACACACACACACACAAAGGGAGGGAGGGAAAGGGAAAGAAAGGAAGAGAGTTGGAGGTAGGGTGTCTTAGGGTTTCATTGCTGTGAAGAGACACCATGACCAAGGCAACTCTTACAAAGGAAAACATTTCATTGGGGCTGGCTTACAGGTTCAGAGGTTCAGTCCATTGTCATCATGGTGGGAAGCATGGCAGCCTGCAGGCAGATATGGTGCTGGAGAAGGAGCTGAGAGTTCTACATCTTAATCCGAAGACAGCCAGAAGGAGACTCTCAAAGCCCAACCCCACAATGAAACACTTTCTCCAACAAGGCCACACCTATCCTAACAAGGCCAGGCCTCCTATAGTGCCACTTCCTGTGGGCCAAGCATAGTCAAACCACTACAAGGGGAGAAAGAAATCTTAAAACGGGGGAGGATGAGCTTCTAATCCATATATAGACTATTTTACCTTAAAGAAATTGAGTGAAGGCCAACTATATCATATATACCACACAAGGCAGCTGGAAACAGAAGGGAACAGGGGCATAACATCATTCTCTCTACTTCTAGAGGTTGAAAAGAGGATGCCTAAAAGTGACATTTCTGAATCAATGATGTACAAGTGAATTATTATTGACACCATATTGCTATAATTTATTATTATGATTTATATCTTTTTTTAAAATTTAAGTTACAGGAAACTTAAAAGATTACATGCAGTGGAATTCCAATTATGTGCATATTTTTTTTTGTTCTGTTTTTTTGAGACAGGGTTCACATAGCCCTGGCTGTCCTGAAACTCACTGTGTAGACCAGGCTGGTCTTACACTCTCCGAGATTCACCTGCCTCAGCCTTCTAAGTGCTAGGATTAAAGTGTGTGCCACCATGCATGCATATATATATATATATGTAAATATGTATATATGTAATATGTATATACAAATATATATAAGTAAATATATATCTATATATATAGAGAGAGAGACAGAGAGAGAGAGAGAGACAGAGAGAAAGCAAGAGAAATGAGAGAGACAGAGAGACAGAGAGTTGAAAATTACATCAGGAGACAGCTTGAAGGAAGGACTCAGTTCTCTCCTCTCTTTGCATGTGGTCAGGGCACTTGAGCTCGGGGTCACCAGGTATAGTGACAAGTGCCTTCACCCGCTGAGCCATCTTCCAGCTCCCAGTGATCTCCCTCTGAAAGGAGTGGATTTTAGGAGTACAGAGAAGCTAGTGGTCGCAAGGAGGTAGGGAATGACTGGGGTGTAGGCAGGAAACAAGTGAATGTGGGTATACAGAAGCAACGTGAGGGAACTCGAGGATTTTAAGGGTCGGCTGAGGAGGACCCAGAGAAGTGACGGACCCATGCAGAATGTCTCACTGGCTATAAGTCTCCCCAAACGTAACTTTCATGAAATTAAGAATGAACCTCTCGGTATCTAAAAGCAATAAAAAAAGGGAGTGGCAAACAGACCCTAGGGACACTTGCTGTCAGGAGAGTAGACGGGGCACCACGAAGTGGGAAGGATAAGCCTATGCCTGATCTTACCAAATCCTAAAACATCTGCTTCCCTGGTTTGCTATCTGAATTTAACTTTGCCAAGGACCTACCTGTGTGAGTAGAGGTGTTGGGAAATCCAACTCCACCTCCACTGCCTGGGGAGAACAAGGCTTGGTATAGCAGGTGGCAGTTGTATCCATGAAGGCTTAAATACTGTCACCCGTGTCAAACAGCCTTGGAGCGAGCAAACATGACTGGGGTGAGCATGTCCAGCCAAGGACCCAGAGATGACATCCAAGGGGGTAGGAGGTCTGTGAGAAACGGGTTTCACCACAGTTGAGGAATTAGCTGGCTGAACGCTACATCCACAGTGACTCTGAGATAAGGCCTGGGCACACAGCGCTGTGGTGTCACAGGTGAATGAGGAAGCTGGGGGCCGCCCTGAGTGGACCAAGAGGAAGAGGAGGCAGTGGCAGATTGACTAAGAAATGGTGAAAGGAAGGTGGTGATGAAAGAGAGTACACCAAGGATCCATGTCCCAATCACAGGGAGAAGCAGGCACGAGGGCCAGGCTTTATGGTTCAGGGTGGCGATGAACCTGACATAAGAGGTCATCAGATGCCAGGGCCCGGGAGGATGGTGGGACGTGGACTGTGGTTTGGCAGAGTGTCTGTCCTGACAGCCAGCCTTCCTCCACAGAGCCAAGGGAATCAAGCTGCGAGGGGTCCATCACATGGTACAGACGGGCTGTCCCTTTCCAGGGTCCGTACTATCAGCACCTATGGAGAATAAGAGTGCTACACTATTTTTGTGATGTCGTAAGCTTGTAGGGGAGCAAAAGAAGGATTTGGTGTGCACCTTAAACTTCCTAGGAATAACTGCACAAACGCATCTGGCTCTAGTAGACGTAGGTGGGGTGCAGCTGACCTGTGAGCTGGGCACATGAAGTTAATGAGCTCAGACCAGAGACCTAGCTACTAAGGGGGCAAGAGCAAATGCCAGAGAATGGTCAAGAAAGAATGATGCTGGGGTCAGTGCAGGCAAGAGGAAGGCAGGATGGAGGTCTGTGCTGCCTAGTTTTATAAGACTGGGCTGTAGGCAAACCTACAGGACATTTTCTTAACTAGTGACTGGTGGGGCTCATTGTAGGTGTAGCCATCCCTGGGCTGGTGGTCCTGTTCTATTTAAAAAGAAGGCTGATAAAGCCACGGCCAGCGAGCTGATAAGCAGCACTCCTCCCAAGCCTCTGCAGCAGCTCCAGGTTCCTACCCTGCCTGAGTTCTTGTCCTGCCTTCCTTGGATGGCTGTGATGACTATTCTTGTCAACTTGCCCGTTATCTGGAATTAACTAAAATTCCTAAATGGAACTTTCCTTAATTTGAAGTGGGAAGATCCACGTCTAATCTGAAGACATACCTTTAACCTAGATCTGAGGCAGGAAGACCCACCTCCAATCTGGTCCATGTCATCGGCAGAAAGCCTACATAAGGACATGGAAGAAGGAAGGTCTTGCTTTTTGCCTGTTTCCTCTTGCCTTGCTACCAAGTCTTCATTGCCCTTAGAGTCTTTGAGATTCAAGTGTATACTGAAGACCAGCTGAGACGTCCAACCTCAGGGACTGAACAAATACTGGACTCTGGGACCTTCTGTTTATAGGTAGCCATTGTTAGATCAGACCACAGCCTACGATTCTAATAAATCTCTCTCTCTCTCACACACACACACACTTTATTTATAATTTATTTACACATTTATTTATAGAGAGGATCCAGTCGGTAAATTCTGTTGTTACTCTAGAGAAGCCTGACTAATGTAACAATGCCCAGTGATATGAAAATATTCACCCTTTCTCCCCCCACGTTGCTTTTTGTTCTGATGTCTTTCCTCAAGTTATGCAGGAAAAGTTATGCTTGCCCAGGGAAAATTCAGTTTCTGCAGTAAAGAAGGAAACAGGTAGGTCTAGAGCAGATGAGGCCCTGGGGCCATTTGGATAAGGAAGACAAGAGATAAGATCCCTTCAGTGACAAAAATCCCAGTGTAGAAGAACAGTGCTCAGACTTCATTTGGGAAAAGCTACCTTGAGGAAGTTGAAGAGATGAAAAAGAAGTATTAAAGTTAAAAAAACAAAACAAAACAAACAAACAAACAAACAAAAAAAAAAACCAGCTTGGATGTGGTAGCTCACACCTGCAATCTCAGCAACTAGAGGGCAAAGGCTTACCTCAACATACCTGCTTGGAGTACAATGTGAGAATCTGGCACAAAAAAAGAGGATAAACTCTGCAGCTTTAGGGTTTAGATAGCTCTGGAATGCACATCATCTAGGTTGAGTAATTCCTGGACAATTTTTTAAATTGCCTAACCCAGGACAGGAGTAGGGGCTACCATACCCCTGAAAGGGTACATCCCCATGAAAAGGTAATTTGTCAGGTAAGTTTCACTGGTTCTGCCAATGCACACAGTAAGGACACAGAGGCAAAACTACAGCTGAGCCCCTGCTTTGGATACCAACCGTCCATGAAAGTAACATGATCTCAGGGAGAGGGAGCTGGGCAGCAGTGTCTGCACCGTGTCTGCAGCGAGCAGAGCAGTTGCTGCTGTCAGAGAACAGGCAAGACCAGCAGCAGCACTGGGGTTAGCAAGCAGGGCAGAGCTGTGATAATGGGTGCCAGTAAGTTCTAAATGAAAGTCCCTTCTATCCTCACCCCAAAGGGAGAGGCAGCTTGAAGCAATGACGGACAAAGATGCTTCCTGCTTGCTCCAAAATGGAGGCCCATGGAGGGCACCATGCTGTGTGAAATAAACTGAACACAGAAAGACAAATCCTATATGAGTATACTTACACCTACAATTAAAAAAAAAAGTCCTCAAGAATACAGATAGAGAGAATTCAATAGCAGTTACCATAGGCTGGGTTAGGGGAAGAAAACAGCATACAGTGAACAAGTTATCTAAAGTACCATGTGGGAGCTAAAGCTAATAATACCGGCTGGGTGTGGTGGCATACACCTATAACCTATACCACTGGGGAGGCTGAGACAGGAGGATTGCTGCAAGTATGAGCAGGCCTGGGGTATACACTGAGTTCAAGGCCAGCCTGGACCTGTCTCAGGAAAACCGAAATCAAAACTATTTAAAGTAGACCAGAATGTATGAGGGGCTCTTGTTAGAGAAGTGTATACAGCTGCTCCAATCACAGAGAAAGGAGCTGCAAGATGACAGGTCCATTCATTCATTTTACTACAGAGACCACTCTCCTGCCTGCGTACTGCAGAACATGTTGTAAACTATAACACCGCTCAGGAGCACACCAGTCCTGTACCTTACACATGCCTGGCTTTGGATGCTCTTGACTTCCAACTTCTCTCTCCATTCTAGAAGTCGACCTATTCTTCCATTCCCACGTTATTTCCATCCTCACACAATCTAGGTAGCTAACCACAGGCTAGCTTTAGCATTGCAAAACACACACACACACACACACACACACACACCCAGGGTGGGGGACAACTCACAACCTATAATTCACCTTTAACACAAGTTCCAAGGAATCTGATATACTCAGGCCTCCATGGGCACCTGTACAAACTTGGTGCACATAAATGCACATAGGCGAGCACAAATACACATAAAAATAAGTAATAAAAATTTGTTTTAAGTTTTAAAAATTTGATTTTCTGGGCCAACAGGATAGCTCACTATGTAAAGACACTTGCTTCTAAGCTTGAAGTCCTGTGTTAGACCAAGGCCGATATGGTGGAAAAGCAGGCTCCTGAAAGTTGTCCTCTGACCTCCAAACTCCGGCCCTGGCATTCTTGTCTACACACGTACACATACTGTTTTAATAAATAAAATGTTAATAATTTTTAAATGTCCCTAGATGTTGCCACACGTCCCTGGGGGAACAAAAGCAGCCTGGCACTGTGGAGATAGTTATCATGCATATTAATATTTCAATAGCACCTCATATAAGTCAAGAAGGGTAATCAGACTTACGAGCCAGGCTACAATAAAGGAACTAAAACTCATGACGCCTGCATTTCAATACCTAATATTCTGTGTTGGGGTTGGAATGTCCATTTTGAAGAGATCTTGGTTTATCAAGATGGTCATCAGGTCCTACCTGTCAAAGGTATACAAGACAATGAACGTGCACTGGTCTGAGCCCCTCCACAGGGACGCTGAACAAAGCAGACTAAGAGCCGGTGCGCAGCAGAGGGAGGAGAGCTCCCACTCCAGATCCAACCAAATCGTTTCGTACTTCACCTATCTCAGCCCCATGTCACCACCGGAGGGGAAACCATCCCACCCACAGCATCCTTCCTTTCCCATGACCACAGGGTGGCCAGGGCCTCATCCGACTTTCACAAGAAGCCCCCCAAACACACAAAACCACAGAAAGTGCTGATTGCTGAGGCTTCCCCCAACACCTCCCTCTATCACCTCAGCCAGACCCTATTTAGTGCCCAGAATGTGACACCTTACAGGATATGATGAGAATGTCCATTTTCAAGCAAGCTCCTGAATGTACTGTGGGCACAGCACTTTAAAAACAAATCTTCCTTTTAATCAAGTTTTCCACGGCAGAGATAAACACATGGAATAAAAAGATTTTGGCCTAAAGGCTGTCCAGATTCTACAAACTGAGCCAAGATAGAAGGGTCTGTCTTCTATGAAGAACAAAACCACCGTGCTGAGAATCTGCACCCTACTTTTGAGACCAATTAACCCTTCATCAGCCCAAGAGAGGGTTTTCAATCCACACCAATGAGATCCCTCTGATGTAAAGGGGGGAGGGGAATTACCATCACTCAACTCTCTGCTCTTTACAAGTTTAAAATACCAAGGAAATGAATTCTGAACGCTGGAATACTCTAAAAACACCCATCCTCCAAAGTGTAAATGCAACTCATGAGCACAGATTGGTGCCTCTCCAATGTCTTACCCACTACTCCCTTGGGCCCAGATTTCTTGCCTTCCTCGATTAAGACCCTTGATAAGCAGCTTTCTACCTCTCAACCTGCTCATCTGCTTTGTTGTTTGACTTACCCTCGAAGAAGAGAGCCAGACATCGGTCTATTCACCAGTGCTCCACACTGACGTAGGAGATTGCTAGGTGAGAGTTCTGTCCTTATGGTCACTGTTTGAACCCAGGAGCCTAAGAGAGTGCCACTGTACAAAAAGATCACAACAAGAACTGCTAGGCTGAAGGGACTGACCATCAGTTTGCAAATGGACCACCCTAAAAGTGCACCCAAATTCACCTGTATCCATAATCACCAAATTCAAACACAACTACCACTGCATCCATCCAACCATCCATTTTTTTTTTGTTGTTGTTGTTTTTTTTTTCAAGGCAGTGTTCCTCAAGCTCTGGCTGTCATGGAACTCACTCTGTAGACCAGCCTAACCTTAAACTCACAGACATCTGCCTGCCTCTGTCTCCCAAGTGCTGGGGTTAAAGGTTTGCACCGTTACTCCCGGCTCACTGGATATTTCTGCAGTGTCTAGTTTGTACATAAGACGCCTTGAATGTGAGATGAGGCAAGTGCAGGCAAACAAATCAGTGGCTGTCCCACATTCCAGTAGAGACAGGCCTGGAAGCAAAAGCAACTGGATCTGTGTGTTGCCGCCACCTCCCTCAGAAAACAGGGAAGAGCTGAAATGCTCAACTATTTGTCAATTTGATGTGGGCCAAGTCATGGCTGGAGTAAGTTTACTGTAAGTTGCAAAAATTAGGGTTGGGCAAAATCTTTCTATTGCTTTTCTTCCTTCCTGGGATGTTAGAATCCTCACTTGTCTGACCTTCCAAAGTGAGAACAGTAAAGTTTGGTTACTTAGATGGGCACTAAAACATTGGGGCCAAGGAGGGAGGGAAAGAAAGCAAGAGTAAATGGCAGAAGTTAAAGACCCCCAAAGAGGAAAGAGTGGGCGAGATTATTTTAAGTCCCTCCTCCACACAGAAATACAACAATGTTTACTGTGGGCTTGAGAGCAGACTGCCATGAATGGTGGGGAAGGGAATGGTTCTGGCAAGAGGGGACTGGGAAGGAAAGGAAGAAAAGAGAAACAAAAATTCGTATCACAGTCTTCCTTCCTCTGCCCACTGGAGCGCCAAGGTTTTGGAGGAACGCTGCAGAGAGAGGGGCCCATGAGCTACCCACCTATAAACCATTACAGGCCCCCAACTTGGAGATCCTCCTTTGAATCCAAGAACTGGTCCTCACCACTACCGTTCCACAGAGGAACCCAGCTGGAAGTATTAAAGTTTCCTCAAACTGGATTCTTTAATGTTAGGGGTAGGCGCAGCACAAACTGGAATCAGTCTGGAGGGGGTGGGGGTAGAAGTTTGGGGGTAGGAGTTGGGAGTGTCATCAAAGTACATTGTGTGTATGTATGAAATTCTCAAAAATTAATAGGCACATTCTGCTTTTAGAAGTGTGAGATTTCTA
Organism: Micromys minutus; assembly: GCF_963924665.1. Taxonomy (NCBI): domain Eukaryota; kingdom Metazoa; phylum Chordata; class Mammalia; order Rodentia; family Muridae; genus Micromys; species Micromys minutus. Next base: position 13,773,504 of record NC_137953.1, read on the forward strand.
CTGAAATGTACAGCTCAGGGTTCTCTCAAGGCATTGGGGGATGCCTTTTTTGCTTTGTGGGTCTTGTTTTAAGACAGTGTCTTCCCCATTACTCCAGAATGACTTCAAATTCAGGATCCTTCAGCTCAGTCTCCTGAGTGCCGGGATCACAAATATATGTCACAACACCAACGGGCAGAGCCACATGACAAATATGTGGCTTGTCTCTTATCTGCTATCAAGGACTGGACCACAGCATCTTACAGTGCACAGATGTGTGTTTGGGTTTAAATACACGTCAAAGTCTGCATGGGAAACTTCTCTCACAGGACTGTGGTAAGTCTAGTTCAAATCAGGAAATGGGGAGTAGGGGTGGTCAGAGCTGGTTGACCAGATGCCGCGGAGGCCAGCCACAAACCAGAAAGCCTCTTAGAACAGCAGCAATAGCGGGCATAGCAGAAAGAGCTCTGAGGCCCACGGAGACCAGGTCTTCATCCTGTTCCCTGCAGAGGTCAGGAGGGACAGATGCTGAGCTGAGGAACACTCAACAATACAGGACATGAGCAGCGGTGGCCACACAAGATGCAGCCACGCCACAGTTTCTGTGTCCGCAGTGTCACACTGTGAGCTGCAGAGATGTCCACTTTGCTTTCTGAAGCAATTTTACACTTAGAGAAAGACTGCAAGAACAACATAAGGAATTCTCATCTATCCTTCACCCAGGTAACCGCATCCCACGGTTAAAATGTGTGCTGCCTTCTATTAGTATATAATATGCATAATTTATTTAAATCCCTGAAAGAAAACTGTAGGCACCGTCACACCCTAAATATTTTATTTTCCTAGAAATGAATGCATTCCTTATACGAGCACAGCATAATGTTCAATGTGAGGGCTTGGACACTGAGTCAAACTAGAGTCTAATACAGAGGTCTCGGGAAGATTTATCTAGTCATTTCAAGTGATAGCTTTCGAACAAAACCAGAAACAAACAAACAAAAATCTTTTTTCCTTTTCGAAGATCCAGGATCACATATGAGGCCTAATGTCATGTCCCTTTGTCTTCCTTTAATCTAAAACAGCTCAATTATCTCTTGTGACCCTGACATTTTTTGAAAAGTACAGGCCAAGTGTTTTGCAGAATGTTCCCTAGATGGAATTCATCTGATGTTTCTTCATGATTAGATCGAGTTATGCACTGGGGCCAGAGCAGCACAGTGGGAGGCTGTGCTTTGCTCTCAGCATTTTCTCAGGAGGCGCACAGTGTCCATCCAGCCTGGCGACATCTCACATGAACAGTTGGTGAGGGTGGCGTAAGTCAGTTGCTATTTTCTCTTTGTGAACTAATAAGCAACTTGGTGGGAAATACCCAGCGTCTTGCTACCTTCCTATTGCAATGGACCAAGGCAACTCATTTTTCTTAAAAAAAAAAAAAAAAAAAAAAAAAAAAACTCTTTAATTGCTTATAATGGCCATCATAGTAGGAAGTATGGTAGCAGACAGGCATGGTGCTGGAGCAGTGGTTGAGAGCTTACATCCTGGTCCTCAAGTTGAAAGCAGAGTGAAAGAAACTGGGCCTGGCATGGACTTTGGGAATTTCCGGCCTATCCCTAGCAACTTATCTCCTCTAAGAAGGCCATAGCTCCCAATCCTTCCTAAACAATTCCACTCACCAGGGACAACAAAGCAAGCATTCAAATATATGAGCCTTGGGGGTGGTGTGTGTGTGGGGGGAAGTTCTCATTCTTACCACCACACCTAGGAACTAAGTAAAACTCCTGTTTCTTCATCAGATCTGCTTGTTTCTGTAGTCACTGGTAAAGAAAAGGATAGGTTTTAAGTTAGGTAAGTTAGCACCTCAGGAATAAAGCCTGTCAGAACAGAGTTGGAGTAAATGAATTAGCAGCTGGGTTTCCTCCCACATTTACTTCACAGAACCTCAACCCATGCTCACTCTTCGCCTGTAGGGAAACTAGGTAGGAGCTGGAGAGATGGCTCGGCGGTTAAGAGCACTTGTTGCTCTTGTAGAGGATGCAAGTTCAGTTTTCAGAACCCCTACAGCGGCTCACAACCATCTTTAACTCCAGTTCCAGGAGATCTGATGCCTTCTTCTGGCTTCTGTGAGGAGCAGGCATTCCCACGGCACACATACATACACATGGGCAAATACTCGTGCACATAAGATAGAATTTAAAAATCTATAAAATAAAGGAAACTACATCTTCTCTAGATAGGACCTGTGACTGTACTAGCTGTCGCTTATCTATTAGAGACTTCCTGAGAAATCCAGAAGCAAGAACAGATGCCCAACCCAGAGAGCTGATGCCTAATCACACCAATGCCTGTTTTTGCTTCGTGTTTACTTGTTTATGTCTTTAACTGAGAATGCTGAGGGGGCTCTATTCTGTGATTCTGCCTCCTCGTCTATAATGGTGGTTAGAGACTCTAATTTGCTTTATCTAGGAAATATTTCAAGAGGCCAGAAAAGGACTTAAGGCGTCTCTATTTTTTTTTTTTTTTTGTCTTATGCTTCCCGTTTTGTGTTTTTGTTAAGCTGGACGGCCAGCCTCCTGCCCTGACCCATCAACTACATAGAGGTCACCAGACTGCAGCGGTACCCGGTTTTTATGTAGGTGCTCCATATCTGAACTCAGGCCCTCACACTTCCACAATAAGCTGTTTTCGTCCTCGAGCTAACTCCCCAGCCTTGAACTCTTGTTTTTACAAAGTTAGAAACTTCAGAGAATAACAGTGGAAAGTAGAAAGAGGTCCTACCACGCAGGGTGCCATTGCTAACACTCTTCTTATCTATATCCTGTCCGCCTTATATCATATGTATTCGACACAAACAGGGTTGAGCCGTCTACATTAGCCTTCTCTGACCTCAGTTCCACTGGGGATGAAGCCCTACAACAAAGGGCTGGAATTTTGTCAATTGTCCCAAGGATGGTCAGACAACTAGAATCCTTCCAGAGCATAAAAGAGAAGTTAATGTATAGCAAAGGCTGTCGTTGGATATTAGGGCAGCCTCATATAGCCTTGGTTGGGAAGGGCTGGTCAACACTGGTATGGAATTTGCTTTGTTCTCTTAACAATTCTCCCTATACCTCAGTTTTGCTTTTTCTTTCTTTCTTTCTTTCTTTCTTTCTTTCTTTCTTTCTTTCTTTTTTTCTTTCTTTCTTTCCTTTCTTTCTTTCTTTCTTCCTTCCTTTTTCTTTCTTTCTTCCTTTTTTACTAAAAAACCTTAAATCAAATATAATCTTCCTACCTCAGGCTCCCTGGGTTACAAGCATAAACAACCATGCCCAGATTTATAATCCTATAAGTAAACATTTAATAAACAAGTATTACACACCAGGATCTGAGGTAGAAAAATAAATAGTGCAATCCCTTTCCTCTATGAATATGACCAAAACTTCTCAAATATCCAAAGCACCAACAATGAGATCATGAACCTGATGGGTAAGGAGCCACAAGTCCATCAGAGAAAATGAGGGAGGCCTTCCAGGGAACATGATGAGCCAGTAGGCGCAGTGGGTGTGCCGGGGTAAGAAGGGTTTCACAGTGGGTTCCAGATGAAAAAAGAACATGTCCAGAGGTGTGCTGAGGCTTGATCCCAGGGGACCTACAGGACAGTGGTCAGAAGTCTCAACTAAGCAGGACATCCATTCAGTGGTTCTATACAGGACAATGGTGAGCACAACCTGGGCAGGAACCAAGGTCACTGAGCTTGTGATGGTTTGAATGAAAATCCAGCATTAGATGTGGCCTTGCTGAAGAAAACGTGTCAGGGTGAGGCTTTGAGCTTTCAGATGCTCACACCTGGTCCAGTGTCACCCCTTCTGATGCCTACCAACGCTCCTCCAGCGCCACATCTGCCTGCATGCTGTCATGCTTCCTGCCATGATGAAACCATAAGCCAGCCCCGGTTAAATGTCCTTTATAAGAGGTTATAATGGTATGTCTTCACAGCAATAGAAACACTAATTTAAACATTTATGTTTCATAGTTTCATACATTTATATAATGAATTTTAGTCATTTCTATACCTATTCTTCCTTCTTCTCAACAAATCCCCCTCATATCTTCAGGTCCTCTCTGGTGTGCAGTCCACTGAGTTTAATTAGTGTTTCTTATCCCAGTAAAGGCAGCTATGCCACTGAAGAAAAACAACATCCCTTCTCCAACAACTTTTAATTGCCAGTAGTCTCTCAGGGGAGGGGTTATAAAATGTTGAGGGGCCCAATCTTATTCCACAAAAGATTTTAAGCCAGCATTTGGGCAGGCTCCCAAACACGCTTCCAGGTTTAATCATACGTGGACTGCGTATCTGAACCTACTTGCAAGAAGCAACACAGGCTCAGCCTTTGCTTCAGAGGGTCTTACAATCCCACCCAAAACAACAAGCAACAAACAAAAAATAAAGGCAGAGAAATGGACCAGTACATCCATCGCCAGCATCATTACCCCAGGGTGGTCACTCTTACTGGGTCCTATACTGGACACTAAGGCGAAGTGCTTCAGGATGTTTTAGAATGTCTAAATAGGAACTGCAGGGGACTGGGTGGGGGTGGGGGCAGATGTCGCTAGTGTAGTGACAGCAGGTCCTGCCTGGCTGGAGATGTCTGTCCATTCCAGGAGGAACAAATATGCTGAGGCTGGTGGAGACATGAGCAGTCCCTAGCTACCATGGGTGCTGAAATTATACTTGGGGGAGGAAGAGGGATTTTTCTAAGTGGAACTGGGTATTGAAGAAGCCTCTCTTGAGGCTGGACTAGAGATGAAGACATCCCCTCATGAGGCAGTATGAGCTAGAAGGCGACCATGGAGCCCCAGATATCATCACTTCTGACAGGGTGTCTTCTGAGGGATCGGAATACATTATTTGCTGCAAAGACATGGGGACAGTAGCCTCATCTACTACCTCCAAGCCTAGGTCTGAATCCTAGCTCTGCCCTCTGGAACTTTTTAGCTTAATACCCTCCTTTATAAACTGGGAGGGATACTGGTACCACGCTCGCAGCGCTATGGTCAAACCAAATGAGCTGTCTATGTAACAGTTCTGCACCAGGGGAGGACAGACTGAGAAGACTACTCATGCTTCACAGGATAGGGAGTGGAGAGCAGGCTTTGAAGACTGAGGATGACTAACTGACTATAAAATATTCATTAGTGAATTACCATAGGGTTAGAAGCTGCTTCTCGGAGCATGTGAGTTTGGAAGTCGGTATCTAATGATTTTGTTTTCATTTTGTTATATCTTTATTATGTGTGTGTGTGTAGGTGTGTGTGTGTGTGAGAGAGAGAGAGAGAGAGAGAGAGAGAGAGAGAGAGAGAGAGAGAGAGAGACAGAGAGAGAGAGAGAAAGAGAGAGAGAGAGTGAGAGAAAGTGTGTGTGTATCTGTGTGGGTGCACACACGCCATGGTGAACAAGTGGAGATCACGCATGTTGAGAGCTCTTTTTCTGAGTTCCCTCCTTCCAGCATGTGGGTCCTGGCTATCACACTCAGGTTGTCAGACTTGGCAGCGGAAGCCTTTGCCCACTGAGCCAACTTGCCAGCCATTATTATTACTTTGTAATTTTGTGGGTACGTGCATGAGTGCAGATACCCACAGATGCTGGCAGAGGGCACTGCGTAACCCATAGCTAGAGTTACAGGCAGTTGTGAGCTGCCTGACTCAGACACTGGGAATGGAACTCTAGTTCTCTCTAAAAGCAGCAAGCTCTCTTGCCATGAAGCCATCTCTAGTCCTTTGCCAGTTTCTTTTTAGCCTTGGTACAGGGAGGAGACTAGAAAAATTTAAATTGCAGGTAAGGCTCAGGTTGTTTCCACTAGAGAACACCCAACCAGAAGGAACAGAGAGATAAAGATGGCCGCAGCCCGTGCCAGAGGATAACCTCCGCTGACTGAGATCGAGACTACAGAAAACGGCAAGCAAATAGAAGGGAAGACCAGAAGCCACTTGGTCCTCTTGAACTTCTAGCTTGCCTGCCAGTCTAGATAAAGAGAAGGAGAAACACTCAGGGGTAAATAACAAGCTAAAAGAGGATGAGAAGCAGAGGCAGGAGGGGAGCAGGACAGCCAGGAGGGAGACAGCCTCTGTCTATAAACACCGGCTCTGCTTGGTTCTTGATAGACATAAGCCCGCCATTACGAAAACAATGGTCTTAGAACCCTGTGGTACCGCAGGCCTGAAATCCCAGCACTGGGGGGGGGGGGGGGGGGAGGCAGGAGCCAAAATTCAAGGCCAGACTGGGTTTTACCAGCCCTTACCTGAAAGCAAGCAAGCAAGCAAGCAAACAAACGGAAAAACCGAACTAAAAACGTAAGTAAATATGCAAGTAAATAATTTTAAAAGTGGCTTCAACGTTTAAAATTTTAAGTATTATTCATAAAGTAGGCCTTTCACGCGACGTTTGTGGAACTTCTCAGTCCCAGTCACATGATACTAGCCCATTATAACCCCGGGTAGTATTAAGCCTGAAGGAGAAAGAGAATGCCAGAGTACCGGAGTTCGTCCACAATCTAAATTTTCACCCCTGGGCATTTCTCCCAGCTGTAACTGAAGTGTAATAAAATGCTTTCCATTGCTCAAAAACTCTGTCTTTCCCAGTAGGTAAATTAAATAGAAAGGCAGTAACTGGGTGGAGGTTTGTTTGCATTACACTGGGTGGCCAAGTAAGATCAAACTAAGCAGATGACTAAAGACAGTCTCACACATCAAGAGGATCTTGGAGCTCAGCCTGCCCTGTGCTAGGACCCAAGCAGAGCCTGAACTCTGTAGGACTGCTCTCTTCCTGAGGTCATACAGAACAGGGCCAGGCGGAAACTTCCTACTGTAAGACACCAGCACCACCGCCTGGAAACTGCTGCCTTCATTGTTGAGGATGCAGGAGCTCCCACCAAGGTTAATTCTAAGACTGGAATAAGATAGCTTTGTCTGGGGGTCCTGAAAGTGAGTAATAAACCCATAATCCTACTGCCCAGCAGATGACTCCCAGAGATGCATTCACAGACGCTTTACCAAAGCTAGGCACCAGAGCAGTTAGAGCAACACTATCTGGGGCAGACAAACACTGGAAGCTGTTTAACATTCAACAATTGACCACAGACAAGAGGTGCTAAAATCACTCCGTGACCATTGTGAGCTACAGTAGTGAACATGTCATAACCACAGGCAGCATGGTGGCGGGGGGGGGGGGGTCTCTATCGCTTAGTGCTTACAAAAGACACACAACATAGGTGTCCGTTTATGCACGGTGTGAGAGCATCAAGTCAGACCAGGGTAAATGCTAGGAGTGACTGACTGGGTCTGGCACAGGTCCTGGTATTTTCTGTTCCTTGAGCTGCTTGTGGCCCATGTTCATTATGGAAATCTGTTCCTTAATGCACTTTCGGTGCCTCTACTTTTCCCTACACACTTTTCTAACTGTGGAGGGCAGAAAAGAACGGAGTTCTCTCCTTCCACTGTGTGGGTTCTAAAAACTGAATTCAGGTCATTAATCAGCAGGCACCTTAGCCCACTGAGCCATCTCACTGGCTGTGTGTGTGTGTGTGTGTATTTATTTATATCTATCAAGACAGGCTCTCCTATACCCCAGCTGACTTTTTTTTCCCATTTTTAAAAATTAGATACTCTATGTATTTACATTTGAAATGTTATCCCCTTCCCCCATCCCGCTCCCTTCCCCCTCCCCCTACACTTGTCTTCACAAAGGTGCACTGGCTCCCAATCCCCCTCTCCACCCCAGTGCCTTGGCATTCCCCTACCTACATCGGGAAAACGTGTCCTCCCTGGACCAAAGGCCTCTTCTCACATTGATGCCAGACACTGCTCTCTTTAGCTACATATGACCCCAGCTGACCTTTAACTTGCTCTAGAGCAGCAGCTGATCCTGAACACCCTCCTGATCCTCCTGCCTCTATTTCCCAAGTGCTGAGATGAACAAACCTGCTCCAAGTACCTATACAACATTTAAACAGGAGCAAACCTCATCTGGTGTTCAAGTCAGCTAATACCAATGGATGGTGAACAGCCCTCAGTTCCTATCATCCCTGATCCTTCACACACCCCACTAATTCCCTCGATGGTTTCTCTCCCAGGAAAGCTCTAGTGCCACCGTCCAAATTTAGGGCTTCCTCGCCCACTGGGCGTGTGAATCTCACCCCCTCTGGTGGATGCCTCTGCTGACACATACCACACACCCTGATCTGGTCTTTGCAGCCTCATCTGCTATCATATAAATTCCCAGTTATTTTTATGCCACACCTTCCCAGCTAGACCAGCAATGAAGGACATGCCCTGGGAAGGTGATAACCATCCTCCTGGCTCCACAGGCAGTGCAGAATAAAGTCCTCCTCCAGAGCTAGAAAGATGTGGAGGGTGACTCTCTGCTTCCCACATGTCTTGGTTAGGGTTTCTACTGCTGTAACAGCATGACCAAAAGCAACTGGGAAGAAAGGGTTTGATGGCAGCTTACGATTCCACACGGCAGCCCATCACTGAGGGAAATAAGGACAGGAACTGAAACACCGAAGGAACCTGGAGGCAGGAACTGATGCAGAGACCATGGAGGGACACAGCTCACTGACTTGGTCCCCACAAAACTTGCTAAGCTTGCTTTCTCATACAACTCAGGACTACTAGCCCACACTGAGCTGGGCCCTCCCTAATTAGTCACTAGTGAAGAAAAAGTCTCACAGGCTTGCTTCCAGGACAATCTAGTGAGGGCATTTTTTCAGTTGATGTTTTATTTTCCCAAATGACTCCAACTTGTGTCAAGTTGACATTAAAAACTACAGGGCACACCATTTATCTCCCAAGAGACAGCTGCTATTTCTCCACTACTTTGGCTAGCCCAGTAGGGGAGCAGACGTCGAGGAGGCTAGCCAATCACAGGTGTTTCTTGAATATTTCCCTGATCATTCACCACTTAACTTATTTTGAAGACATGGGGCAATTACCAATGTATTTTAAACTGAATGAAATTTCAGAATTATCATAAATGTGTGCTTTTAGAATGTCTTGCCAAGGCTGGAGAGATGGCTCAGTGGCTAAGAGCGCTGATTGCTCTTCCAGAGGTCCTGAGTTCAACTCCCAGCAACCATGGTGGCTCACAGCCACAGTTAATATAAAAGTCAGCCTGTGCTACATGCTAAGCCTGAGTCAAAACCCAACCCAACCAACAAACCAACCAACAAAAAACAGCCATCAAAACCCCAACCATCTCAATTTCTTTTCAAGTCTCAAGGAACACACTATCAACCCCTAACTAAGAATGTCCACCTTACAGCCACAGCATCGACCACATAGCAGACATGTCAGGAGACCCAGCACCCTGGTGACAGTACTCTGGAAGTTCATAGAAACACTCTCCTGACCAAACACTAGGAAGTCAGACGATTCCCAGCCCTGCAACCGTTCTGAGGAAACCAAACTCTGCTTGTCTGGCCCTTTCATTCAACAGACATAAATCCCTCTTCAGGTAGAAGATGACTTAACAGTCATAAACCAAGGGAAGGCTTGGCCAGACACCAGAGGGCAGAGGGGGAGTGTGAGTCTCCTTCTTCTGTGAGTCTACATCCCTGAACACTTCTTGAATGAGGGAACCTGCAGCCTACCGGTCCCAGAAAAAGACACAACACACAAAACCGCCTTTTCTTCCTTTTAGGTAAATGACACCTAACTTTGCAAAGGTCATATATATATAAGTTGAGGCTGAATTGAGACGAAAAGGTATAAGAGTTTCATTTCCAAGTCAGCTAGTGATTCTGCAGAGTTCTCATCAATGACAGATTTATTTTAAATGGTTAAAACCACAAACCCATTGGCCTGGAAGAGACCCCAGCTATCGGCAGGTTAAGTCTTCCATTACGGACCTGGAGAGCAAGCTCCCCACAGGAGGATATCAGTGTCTGCCAAGGTCATCCAACTCATGTGGAGTAGGGACAGGAGCTCGCTTTGATTTCCTGGGGTCCTACCAATTGTCTACCACCCTCCCCGCAAAACAAACAAACAAAACAGCACACAAAGAAGGCATCCCCTCGTCAGGCCACAGCTTAAAATTTCCAAGAAACCCAAACGGTCGCCCCAATGTGTCTCCTCCGCAGGACTGGCCGCAGAGAGGGGACAGGGAAGGTCACCAGTGGATTTCTACCATCAGAAATCTACCCACTTTCACACAGCACGTCTACCCACATGGATACACCAGGAGGCTTCAGGAGCCACTACTGGCCCTGCACAAGGTTCCCCAAGGCAGTCACAAGAGACTCGGAATCAATTCGACTCTGCCGGCTCAGAAGGTTCCAGCAATGAATTAAAAATCCCAGAACCAAGCGACGTGGAAGAGGGCCACTCCGGCTGGACCTGCCACGCGGGGCGGGTCGTCCTTACCCGCAGCGCCGCGTCCACACCTGCGCAGGATGCGCCGGGGCGCCCATGTAGACGGTCCCGGGCCGCGACCCTCCGCCCGCGACCCCTCGCAGGCGCGTCCGGCGTCGCAGGGCTGGGGAGGAGCCGCTGGGCCTGGGGTGTGAGTGGGCGAAGGCGGATCGCCGCTGCCTGGGTTCCCTGGTGTCCGCTCTGCCGACTGGGGGCTGCGCCACGTACCTCGGCAGACAGGTGCCGCTGCTTGGCTTCGCGGCTTCTGGGGCCTCCGCGCCGCGCCGCCCGCCGCCTCCGTGCGCATGCTAGGGAGGGAGCGCTGGCAAGCCGCCAGCCCGGGGCCCCGCGCCCCAGCCCGCCCCCGGCGCCGCGCTAGCGCCCATTCAGCCCCGGACAAGTCCGCTCCCCCGCGCAGATGCTGAGGGGAGTGGGGGTAGGCGGGGGCGGGGTCGCGCGTCACGAGGATGCGGGAGGCCAATCAGAGTGCGCCGAGGCCCCGCCTCCGAGCGGGCTGTTTTTTCCCCCCCCCTCCCCTCCCCTCGGACCGCTGGTGCGAGGGGGAGGTGGGCGCCGTGAGCCAAGACGTGGCTGGGGTCGCCAGGCAGCCTAGGACAAGGGTGCCCCGCGTTTGGGGAGATCTCTCCAACTCTCTCCAGGCTTGCGCGAGATTAGATGGTGGAAGGCGCACCGGGGAATCTAAGGTGGCTGTGGATCGGTTATAGGCTTAGACTGAGCATCCAATTAGGAATCGGAGCCGGGGAACTAAGGGGCTTGACGGAGTCACGTGCTTTATTCGCCAGCTGCCCACTGGTTTTCAGATAGTTACTGGTCCTGGGTTCCTGAGTCCCAGGAAACCAGCACCAGGACTAGCTAGATCAGCGAGTTCTCAACCTGGGGGGGGGGGGGTCCGAATGGCCTTTCACAAGGGTCGCCTAAGACCGATGGAAGACACACATTTACATTACGATTCGCAATCGTAGCTAAGTTCCAGTTATGAAGTAGCGATAAAAATAATTTTGTGATCAGGGGTTACCACCACAACATGAGAAACTGTATTAAAGGGGTCGCAGCATTAGGAAGATTGAGAACAATTGGACTAGATGTTTGTTACTGGGCTAGTTACCCAAGCCAACCAACTTGGTTTAACAGGAGAGGGAACTGAGGTCTGCTTGGGACTGAGGGTGAGTAGCTTTAAAGTCATTTTGGTGGCAGAAGCAGGAACAGAACCTGGGCTTGAAGTACTCAAATCCCATCTGTCTGAACGCTACTGACCCCCTGGCCTCTCAAACCTTATTCTGGGAAGAAAGTGCCGTATAATCTTAAAAAAAAAATTAATAAATCCCAAAATTGGTGCGTTAAAGACTCCTAAAAGTGGACTGGATCTCCGTTTTAGGATATTTCTTCCCATGATCCTCTAGGAAAGCTGACAAGAAAGGAATCCAAACCGCAAAGTAAGTGATACTATAATGAAGCAAAGTTCTTCTGAGGAAGCAGACCCTTTGTTACCACACGTGTATGTGAAAAATGACCTGGCGCCTTAGTTTTTGTTATATTGGAATAGCTTGCCTTCGACCTCAAGAACATTTAACCACGAAGTGGCATTCTGACTGTCAGGAGGCACGCTTTCCAAGACACAGCTCCAGTTTTCTTGGTTACTGAATAACAAACTCCTTTTTGGGGCTGCTCGAGGTCCCATGATAAATCTTATGGCTGTGTGTCAGCTGAGAAAATTGAAGCTTTGTAGTAAAGCTTGTCAGCCTGTACAAACAGGAAGAGGGCTTGGGCTAGCTTTTAGAACCCCTTTTCTCCCAGCCCCATTAAGCACGGTTGTCCATCTTTTACCGAACAATACCCCTCTCATTTTGAAGACCCTGAGCCAAGAGCTCTTACCAGTTTTCCTTTTTTCAACAGCGCTCAGAGCAGCTGGTTTGGACACATCTTTGTTCTTTCCCCAGGGTGGAGAGTAGAGCAGGGACACTTCGGGGTGGAGGGATGCTATCTGGTAGTCAATGCCAAGAATAAAAACCGTAGGAAAGAACAGAGTAGGCGGAGTCTACTTTCATGGCTATCCAAAGCAGCAACTTTTGATTTTAAAGTGAGAACACTCGAAATAGTCTAGAAAGGGGGAAAAATTGAAAGGAAGGTTGACATATGGCAGGCTAAAGCCAGTGGGTTGGCCAAGGTTGGTCAGACAGTAGCTAACTGCCTGTAATGATAGCAGCTGTAAAGAGATGACAGGCACCTCAGTCTGCTACTATTGGAGACCAGCCTGAGGCCTGCCTGTGTGATCAGATACTCTGACTTTTCTATGCCTTGGTTCTCTCCCACATCTCCCTGTATGGAGCCCCACCCTCTTAGCAACAATGAGTGTTCTGGAAGCTGGAAGTACCCTGCCTTGCAAGGGTAGGTGTAAGTTAGGGCCAATGAATAAGATGTGAACTCTGCCTCCTGTCTTAGCCTCATGGGACATCTGTTTTAAATATTCATGAGCTTTGTCTCCTGGTTTACACTTAGTGAAGGAAAAAAGACCTGCTCCCAGAGTCCCCCAGATTGATTATACACAAGAATCAGAGACTAGATTTCTAAGGTTTACTGAGTGGCCTCAGAGAAGCTTCCAGACTCTGACTACCATACAGTAGAACTGCTAGTAAGTCAAAGACAGCAAGTACCACTTCCTAAATTCACTTTTTCCCACTTACTGCCTTAGTTAATCTAATGACAGGAACTGTGGGTATTTTGGCCCCCTGTGTGCTACAATATTCTATTTTGGTAAGTTTGCCTCACTTTTGGTTCTGTGCGTGGGTTCTGTTTGATGTTAAAAAAAAAATAATGACAAATATGGTATGTGTTCTCCTTAGTGTCTCTGGGCCCCTTTTGAGACTCTTCATGGTCCAAACTATTGTACAATAACCTCATGATACAAATGGTGAACAAAACTGCCCATCACTAATCAAGACAACATAACCAACTGGGTGGGGCGGTACTTGGATGAAATGAATCCCAGTGTACTGGAGTGGAGGATCAGAAGTTCAAAGTCATCCTCAGCTACACAGCCAGTTTGAGGCAAGCCTGTGCTACATGAGGCCTTGTTACAACAAAACAAGCCACGGCACAAAATTATAAAGACCCTCGAGGAGGCTGTGGACACAGCCCTGGAACTCCAGTTCTAGGTGATCAGATGCCTTCTTTTGGGCCTCCTTGGCCACTGCGTGCATGTGGTACTCAGACATGTAGACAAAATACACATTCAAAATGAAAATAAAAATTTTAAAAAGGTTCTTGAGTATGCACCTTTTTTAATTTTAATTTTTGTTACCATTCATTCTTTCACTTCTATAGAAAGGACAAGGACAATCTTTTTCTTTTCTTTTTCTTTCTTCTTCTTCTTCTTTTTTTTTTTTTTTTTTTTTTTTTTTTTTTTTTTTGAGAGACACGGTTTCTCTGTGTAGCCTTGGCCGTCCTAGAACTCATTCTGTAGACCAGGCTGGCCTCAAACTCAGAGATCTGCCTGCCTCTGCCTCCTGAGTGCCGAGATTAAAGGTGTGCGCCACCAATTCTCAGCTCTTCTTCTTATATGACAGGATGGAGACTTCATATAAAACACTGGCTTCCTAGTGATGGAAGATGATTGGAAAATGTTTTGGTGATTGAGTTGCAAACGGAATCAAATGTGTATCTTCAGAAAACGTTTCTAAAATCGTGCGCACGTGCGCATAACTAGGAGCCAGCCGAGGTCAGAAGAGGGTGGTAGAGCCCCAGGAACTGGAAATATGGGTGGTCATAAGCCACCGTGCAGGGGCAGGAAACCGGAGTCCTTTGGAGCAACCGGTGCTCTCTTAACTGCTAAGCCGTGTCTCCAGCTCACAAAACAACATCTTAAAGCATTTCTTTAATAAGTGTGCATGCTCGTGGGCATGTGTGCGAGCCTGAGAGTGTGTGTACAACCCTGGCTGTCCTGTTCTCACTCTTACCTGTTTTAGGCAGGATCTCTGTTTTTCAGGTAACCTGGCTGGCCAGCAAAGCCCAGCAACCTTCCTGTCAGGCCCCCACTGGTTACTGGTGTACTTAGCCACGCCCGGCTTTTACATAGGTGCTGACGATCAGAACTAAGGTCTTCAGGCTTGCACGGTGAGTGTGCTCTTACCGCCTCAGCCATCTCCTCCTCCGCCCAACACCACTTAGTATGTGGGAACACTGATGACAACGGGCACTCTGGCTTGAATGTATGAAAGATACTTTCTTGAAAATAAGCTAAGTAGTCCTGGATCTTTTAGGAAAACAATTAACCATGTGTTTCCAGTAATGCGAAACTCTCCAGAGAAATTTAGAATTCAGAAGCAGGGAAGGATATCTTTTCCTGCTGAGATTTACAGTGATATTAATGAATGTGATATCTGGGTGATGTATTATGACCTTCAGCCTTGAAAGACCTATGTTTGCTCAGTGAATCATTACTTGATGTTTAAGCAAGAGGTAGACAGTAGTAGGCTTAGCAATACGATAATCTCGTGAGTTCAGATTCCTCAAGAAACTATCTTCTGGACTGGAGAGATGGCTCAAAGGTTAAGAGCATGCTCTGTTCTTGCAGAGGATCTGGTAGGGTTCTCAGCACCCACGTCAGACAGCTTACAACTCAAACCCAGTAACTCCTCCAGCTCCAGGAGATCTGACCTGTTCTTCTGGCCTAAGGGCACCTGCACACATTTACGCAGACACAGCAATCACATGATAAATCTTTTTAAAGCAACTGCCTCATGTTGTTTTGTGGTCTGTACTTTTTACAGATACATCGTATACAAGAATATCCATAATTATCTTAAAATGGTTTACCTATTACTGTGAGACTCAATTTTTTTTTCATGAAAATCAATTGGACTGTATGCAAGACAGAAACAGCTTATTTGACTAGAAAACATCTAAAAGGAGATTTGAAAAAAAAAAAATGTGTTACAGAAAAAAGTTCATAGCACCGTGGGAATAGATCTGAGAGAACAGGAAAGGTGGGGATGATAGAATTATTGGACATTCTCCAAACAGTTTTTGTTTGGTTTTTTAAGACAGGGTTTCACTGTGTAGCCCCGGATGTCCTGGAACTCACCCTTTAGAGCACACTGGCCTCAAATGCACAGAGATCCACCTGTCTCTGCCGCTGTGCTAGGATTAAAGGCATGCACCACCATGGCTCAAAAAACTAATAACAGTATTACTTTCAAAAGAAATGACTGTTAGGTCAAAAAGGAGGAAAGAAAAGAAAAAAAGAGAAGTGGTTTTGCTGTTTGTTTTATAACGGTTATCATGTGATGGGCTTATTTTAATCTATTCGGGTCCCTCTCTCTCTCTCTCTCTCTCTCTCTCTCTCTCTGTGTGTGTGTGTGTGTGTGTGTGAGACTCTGTGCATGTGTGTTGGACTCTGTGTGTACACATTCACCCAGTATATGCTAGTCTCTGCATGCATGTAGAGGTCAGAATGGGACATGGTATATCTCTATCCTTCTCCATCTTATTCCCCTGAGGCTGCATCTCTCAGAGAATGAGTAGCTAGGCTGGCTGGCCAGTTAGCTCCTGGAATCAGCCCTTCCCCCACCCTAGCCCTGGGGTTCCAGCACAGGTGGCAGCTTCTATGTGGGGGTTGGGGATTTGAACTAAGGTCTTCATAGTTACTCAGCAGGTGCTCTTTCCCACTGAGCTGCTTCCCCAGTCCCAATTAATCTATTTTTACCTATTTTTTTCTTTGCTGGAAATCATATCCAGGGCCCTATGCTGATCAGACAAGTGTCCTGCCACAGAACAGTACTCCTAGGCCTACGTTTATTATCTTAAACGAAGTAAGGCATATTATTTGGGGTTTAATGTGTTGTTTTAGATTGGCTTTTAAACAGGGTCTCACCCTGGCTGGCTTGGACTATCCATGCAAACCAGGTAGCCTTAAACTCACAAAGCTCTGCTTACCTCTGCCTCCTGAGGGCTAAGCTTAAAGTTGTATTCCATCACACCTGATATAATAAATATTTTAAAATACAATTTGTTTTCATTTTTTTCTTTGTTTGCATTTTATTTTTGTTTGTTTGTTTGCTTGCTTTTGGGGGGGGGATGGGGGGACTGAGTTTCTCTGTGTAGCCATGGCTGTCATGCTCAGCAAAACAGGCTGGCATCAAACTCACAGACCTTTGCCTACCTCTGCCTCCCAAGTGATGGGGCTAAAAGTGTGCGCCACCATTGCCAGGCCTGTCTTAATTTCTAACTGGGCAAGAAACATGAAGTAAACTCTATATTTAGAAGTTTATTTTGTTGTTGTTGTTTGTTTATGTGGTGTAATTTTCTCAGTAATTTCTAGAAATAAAAAGGAGTCCTATCGCTGGCCACAGGAACCAGAATGACCTAAAGGAAGTCTCCGGAAACGCTTCCATTTCCTGCTAGCAGTGAGTAGCCTAGGGGAAGTGCACAAAAATAGCCATTTAGACTATAAGAAGCGTAGACTTGAAGAAGAAATTAATGCTGTGCAAACACATAGTACAAAGATTAGAAAGAAAATGGTTCTACGATATTTACAGGCATTTTTGAGATAGTAAATTAAACCAGCCCCAAAATCCTCCCTGAATTCCAGTTATATGAGGCTATGGGTCCCTCTGTGGTTTGAACTTACGACCCTCAAGTGTCCGGGTGGCGTTCTATGTATATTTGTTTGTGTGTGTTTTTGACAAGTGCCCAGGACCTCAGCTCATTCTCCTAGAAGACCTTCATTCTGACATCAGCTCCAGACAGAGTGAACTGGGAATGTCTGGCAGGGGGTTGGGGGAGTGGACAGGACCTGGAACAAAAATGGAGTCAAAACAGTGGCATAGAAGGCTGATGACCACGCTACCACGCTGCCTCTGTGTAACCCCGACTGACCTGGAACCCAGGCAGAGGGAAAGAAGGGACAGAGATTCCTCAGAGTCTTGGCAATTCTCCTGCCTCAAGCTCCCTGGGTGTGAGCATTACAGAAGCTGCCGTCAGTCATCACCAGCATATAACATGTTCATTTTCTTTGGCTTTTCTGTTTTCGTTTTTTTTTTAAAAAAAAAAAAAACATTTTACATAAACACACACTGCTTTTACTCAGAGACGCAAATCAAATGTCTAGTAGCAGGTTTTCAAAAGTCCCCAGTGGAGGGCACAGCTTCAGAGGGCAGCTTAGGCTCCGGATAGGAGGAGAGAACTCTCAGACTGCACTGCTCACGGAGAACAAAAATCTTCCCTCTGATGCAGATGGGCCCAGAAAAAAACTCCCTTTTCACTCACAGCTTTGCCAGGACCCAACCTCAAAGATCCCAGCCACGAACAAGAGTGTGCCAGGGATAAGGAATCATTAATTATGCCTGAGTCCAATTGGCTGGGATATTTGCAGTTGAAAAATAAAACACAGTCACATAAAACAATAATGGTGGAGACCACTGTGTATTAATACTAGAAAGGAAAAAAGACCATATTAAATGTTAAATTAAAAAAAAAAAAAAAAAAGAGCTGGGAATGTAGCCCAGTTGCTAGAATGCTTGCATAGGCTTTTTGAAGCCATGAATTTAATCTCCAGCATCGCATAATCTAGACATGGTGATGTGTACCTATTACCCCAGCCTTCAGTAGGTAGGGACATAAGGATTAGCTGGAAGGTCACTTTTGGCCACATACTGAGTTCAGGCCAGCCTGAGAGACACAGTTCCCTGCCTAAAAGTAGATAAATAAACCAAGAGGATATGCAGGCTGTGGTAGCACGCACTTTTAATCCCCAGCTCTGGGGAGGCAGAGGCAAGCAAGCCTCTATGAGTTTAAGGCCAGCTTGGTCTACATAGTCACTCTGTCTCAAAAAAGGAAAGAAGGAAAGACAGACAGACAGACACAAGTTGCATGCATCTAACTTTGTAGCCAAAACAATTAAACATTTGTGGGTGTCAGGGCTTAGTCTTTTATTCCTTTTTTAAAATTCTATTTAGGGTTGTTATGGTGGTGTTGGTGGTGGTATTGGTAGTGGTGGTCTGTGTTTTAAAATAAATAAAAACTTGGAGAGTCGTTGGGACAATTCAGTGAAGTCTCTCACAGGCTTCTTCAGATGGCCTGTTTCGTTTTGCAGGCCAAATCTCTCTCTTCCTACAACCAGGACGGAAGCAGGATTTCCCCTGCAGGCAGGTGGTGCCTGCAGACCATTCAGTAGGAACACAGAGGGGAAAGGGGGAGAGAATGTGCCTCGGCCCACACTGAGGGCATGTGTGATGTAGGGGTCCCAGGCTAAGGTTACTGAAGCAGCGGCTTTATGGTGTCAACGGATCCTGACTGATTTTCCCTGTCCCTTCCTCAGACTCCCAGGGGCTGGAGTTCTGTAACAACCGACACAATCACTGTCTACTGCCCTGGGACACAAAAGAAGTTGGTCCCTTGAGTTTTTCTAGGAATGTTTTCTGTAAGCAGTTGCCAGAGAAGGGGGACAGGTTAATAAATCCAGGGGAAAGAACCTGCAACAAGAAACCACAGAAAAGCTGCCGGGTGGGTAGAGGGAGGTGCCGATGGAGGCCACGCCCCCTGCTGGGACCCAATCCTTTGGTAAGTGTGGGACCCAAGGGGTGAGATTCGGGTACACTCTGGCAGGTCTTGAAGCCTGGTCTTCCCTCCCGTGTTCAGCACACTCCTTTGTAGAGTGATAAGATGTGCCCTTTCATAACTTGGTTATGAGACTCTCTTTTGAGGTACAGCCTTTTTGTTCCCTACATTTTAGGTGAATTTAGAGTAATGAAAGAAACCGCGGGTGTTTACCTGTTTAAGAAGTAGCAAGCTCAAGATTTGAACTCAGATGCTGGGAAGCAGGCTCCATTAGCTAAGTGTTGCCATGCACACAGGAGGGGCTGAATTGGTTCCCCACCCCCAACCCCCTTGCACCGAGAGAAAAGGCCAGGTCTGGTGATGGATGCTTTGAATTCCAGAGCTGGAGAAGTAGAGACAGGTGGGTCCCCGAGGCTTATTTTTTAGCCAGCTGAGCCTAACTGTTATGTCCCAGTTCACAGTGAAAGAATGCGTCAAAACTCCCAAGGTGGATGGCTGCCGCCGAACGCCACAGCACAAGCCTACACACATCCACATACAATATGCATACCTACGCACAGATTTGAAACCATAAGGTCAGGCTTCACAGCGTACCTGAGTCATAGTCCTGAAAAACCAAATGGGATAACTAAGGAGAAAGATGGTTTCAAGCAAGTGAACAAGCAAGTACGAACCATTAACAAAGCCACAGTGGCACTGGGATCTGAGCTGAGTCCAAGATCTAAGAGACACCCTTTACACTGTTGTAGACTAATACACCTTCCCAGTGTGATTGTGTGGTTCTGCCTAATGCCCCCAAAAGAGCCGCCTCAAATAGGAGATCATACTAACTTATACAAAATACCCCAGGCTTCTTCATTCTACATACATTGTCATCCTTAAATTGCCTATGTCTCAGTTCCAGGTTGCACTTTGAACAGTTTAAACAGAGATGGGAAACTTCTGTCTGACCACATGCTCAGACGGAAGATTTACACAGCAAAGATATTGCCAGGGTTGTTTTTTTTAAACAAAACAAAACAACCCACAATTTAAAAAAAAATGTTTTATTGGGGCTGGAGAGGTGGCTTAGCGGTTGAGAGCACTGTCTGCTCCTGGGGTCCTTAGTTCAATCCCCAGGAACTACATGGTGGCTCACAACCATCTATAATGAGATCTGATGCTCTATTCTGGCATGCAGGTGTACATGCAGACAGAACACTCACATACATAAAATAAATAAATCTCTTTTCCTAAAAAGGCATCTTCCCAAATTAAAAAAGTTAAGATTTTAAAAAAAAAGACCTTTTTATTGATTCTTTGTGAGGTCCACAGTAAACATCCCAATCCCACTCATCCTCCCTCCCTCTGTATCCATCCTCCACCCTTGCAGCCTCCCCCAAAAGAAAACAAAAAATAAAAATGAAAAAGAGAAAGAGAAAATTTATATTAAAAACAGTTTACCTATGTCATGGTGTATACAGTATACCCTTTTGCCCAGTTTGTGGCCTTTGGCTTCTGCTACATTCCGTCTGAAGGAAAGCTAGGGGACCTCAATCCTGTGACTGCTAGGAATTGTATTATTCCAAAACCCGTGATTCTGAGTCTAAGTCAAGAACTGAAGCCCTGGTCACCACCTTGGTTTCATTACACAGGATCCTGAGCAGAAAGTCTGGTTACACCCCACCCAGATTTAAGCTGTGAGATCATAAGATGTATTGTTTTTATATTTATTTATCAGTACTGAATTTTTACCAGGACTCCTGTCAGACATCCTGTTGTTGCTCTGTGTCATGGAGAGCCTGCAGCTCTTTTTCTGCAGGACTGGCCCTTCCGTGTGCTCCAGCAGGTCACACATGGGGTAGATGTTGGGGTGGGGCAACTCAAGGCCCTCGATCCTACCAGCTCTTCTTCGACTGTGCCACCAGGGACAGGTCTCATTGCCAGGGCAAGGGGACTGGGCCAGCTCTCCTGCCTGCTACAGTGTGGGGAAAAAGGAAATCTTTCCCACACCCAGACATGACACCTTAGCCAGGAGTTGGGGGTGGGGTGCCTGGTCCAGCTCTTCCTTACTCACATCCTCAGGGCCAGTTCTCCCATTCCTACATCTTCAGGGCCAGTTTTACTGTGTTGCCCTAGCAAGGTGTGGGGCCCATTCTCCCCAAGTACTGCAGCCGGTGAGTGGTAGGGCAGAATTATTTCTTAAATACACCCGTGTTGTTCTTTTCAAGTTGTTATGTGAAACCTGCCTTCATCATGGACGGTTCAGCTACAGGCTTAGCCTCAGATCCTTTGGCATGTATACAGCTGTTGCATACCTGAGCAAGCATGGGTGTTCCTGACGCTCTTCTGGAATAATATCTCAAAGTATTTGGGAATCAGACGTAGATAGGTTACGAAAGAACAGCCGATTTCTGTCAGTGCTGCCTACTAAAAGCCAGCAATGTGCTCTGTCCTTCAGAGTGAGAAAGAAACAGGAAGTTCCTATCTATAGACATCTGACATCCCAGCTGCGAGTGTAAGAGCATCCTTGGGGTTTGACACACAAACCAATCAATCTGACCGAACCAAAGATGTTGAAGGAGACGTCAGAGATTTGGGGTTGGTCTCTGTGAATAAACTTGTGCCACAGGTGTCTGCACATTGTTACCTTTATCCATCTGAAGGAAAGCTAGGGGACCTCAATCCTGTGACTGCTAGGAATTGTATTATTCCAAAACCCGTGATTCTGAGTCTAAGTCAAGAACTGAAGCCCTGGTCACCACCTTGGTTTCATTACACAGGATCCTGAGCAGAAAGTCCGGTTACACCACACCCAGATTTAAGCTGTGAGATCATAAGATGTATTGTTTTTATATTTATTTATTTTTATTTTATGTGTAGGAATGGGTTTGCCTGCAATTATCTGTATACCATATATAAACAGTGCCTACAGAGGCAAGAAGTCACTGAATCCCCAGGAACTCAAGTTACAGATAGTTGTGAGCTGCCATATAGGTGCTAAGAACTGAACCAGGGGCCCCTAGAAGAACAGCCAGTGCTCTTAAACACTGGACTATTTCTCCAGCCCCAGATTTTTGTTGTTTTAATGTTAACTTGTGGTCATTGGTTACGTAGCAATAGATAAAATGGCTATCATAGTTTTGCAAGCCGATTCAGATTTTCCTGGTCCTGAGGTAAAGAACCACAAAGCAATAGAACCCAGTGTTACAAAGGATGTGTTAACAGATTTGTGTAGGTCACATTCAATCATACAACGTAGAATTTAACTAAGGGAACGCTGCCTCCAAAATACCCCAAAGATAAGTAATAGGCTAACCAGTCCTATTAGAGATACACTAAATTTACCACATTAGGATGTAAATGTTCGCCAGGACTGACCAGCCATTGGGCTCGTCCCCAAAGAACATGCCTCTAACAGACAGCACAGGGTCACAGATATTATTAAGTCCTTGTCAGCCATTAAGTATCAGGAAAAGAATAATTCTGCCAGGTGTTCCCACTGGCGGACAGATTTTCGTGGAGATAGTCTTTAAAGGGATCCTCCCTGCCATCCACACTAGCATCCTCCCTGCCATCCACACTAGCATCCTCCCTGCCATCCACACTAGCATCCTCCCTGCCATCCACACTAGCTTGTTTGTATTCCACGGGGAACCTGCTATCCAACCGAGGACCGTGACTGGTGTTGCAGGTACCACCAAGCTTGAGTTAGCTCGGTATTGGGAGGTAACTGCTTTGCACAGTTTGTGTCTGATCTTGCTGCTGCTGCTGCTAATGTTGCTGCTGCTAATGTTGCTGCTGCTGCTGCTGCTGCTGCTGCTGCTAATGTTGCTGCTGCTGCTGCTAATGTTGCTGCTGCTGCTGCTGCTGCTAATGTTGCTGCTGCTGCTGCTGCTGCTAATGTTGCTGCTGCTGCTGCTGCTGCTAATGTTGCTGCTGCTGCTGCTGCTGCTAATGTTGTTGCTGCTGCTGCTGCTAATGTTGTTGCTGCTGCTGCTAATGTTGCTGCTGCTGCTAATGTTGCTGCTGCTGATAATGTTGCTGCAGCAGCTGCTGCTGCTAATGTTGTTGCTGCTGCTGATAATGTTGCTGCTGCTGCTGCTAATGTTGCTGCTGCTGCTGGTGCTGCTAATGTTGCTGCTGCTGATCTTGCTGCTGCTGCTGCTAATGTTGCTGCAGCTGCTGCTGTTGATAATGCTGCTGCTGCTGCTGCTGCACTCAGTAACTTCTTATGCTTCTGCCTGAGGTGTTAGAGCAAAGATAGTGTTTTCCTGTGGTTGTTGAAGCATCTCTATGTCTGTAAAGGGGGCTTCTTGACAGACCAGAGCCCTGCAAGATCATAAGGTTGGGGAATGCTTTTCTGTCTCATGTTTTCAGCCAGAACCAGTCACTAGTGGGCAACATCAGAGCTGATGGGAAAATCTCTGGACAGTCAGATGCAAAGCTGAAAGAGATTACAACGAACTTCTTGGCTGGGTTTGAAGCGTAAGCACCCCTCCATCCCCTCCTCGGGAGCCACATTAGACACAGCTTTGGTTTTGTCATTTCTTCTAGTAAAAATTAGTCTCAGGGGGTAGAGAGACAGCTCAGCAGTTAAGAGCATTGTCTGGCTGCCCTCCAAGAGGACCCAGGTTCAAGTTCAGAACCCACAGAGTGCTCATAATCTGTTACCCCAGTCCCTGGGGATATGACGTCCTTTTCTAGCCTCCGTGGGCACTGCATAAATGTGATATACAGGTACACATGCAGGGAAAATACCCATGTGCATAAAATAAATGATGACTAATGAAAAATAGGCTCTTCTTGTAAAGGATGACTCTCATACTCCCGATATACAGAAATTACACATGTCCAAGTTTCATCTTGTGAAAAATTAACATTAAAACTGAAATATAATATTGTTGAAAAATACTGAAATAAGGGTTAGAGAAATGACTTGATGGACAAAGCACCTGTTTCACCAGTGTTCACCAGTGTTCACCAGTGTTCACCAGTGTACACCAGTGTTCACCAGTGTTCACCAGTGTTCACCTGAATTCATATCCCCATGTCGCGCGCCAAACGTCTCACCAGCAAGAACGACTCGCGGCAACAGGATTCTGCGAACAACCTTTATTGTACAGTACTCTTGAGCAGGGGACCCCGAGGAAGAAAAGTGCTTATATATGCCCAGGAGACTCGTATCGCTACCTGATTGGTGCGCCCTCCAGTATCTCATTAGCATGCCTCGAGAGAGGGCTGTGACATGTGTGGTACATGCGCACTACGTTCCTCGGGCTAGACAAGAGCTCTGTTTGCTGAATCATCGGCAGGAAGCCGGCGCCATCTTTGGGTGCGGCACAAACGGCTACCAACATCTCCCCCTTTTTTCTTAAATAAAACATGGCCGATCGACCATCAGGCTCTTGTTGGACCTTTAGGGTTCGAGACCATGATCAGCAATAATTTTGGGTAAGGCACCTTCCTGCGTACAATGGGAACGAGCCCTGCAGGGTGCAAAGGCTACCTATGTGTAGGATACCCATTCCTGGTGCAATGCCTCAAAGGCTCAGGGTGCAAGGGCTATCCAGACACAGACCCATCATTTTTCTTTATGCATACTAAGCCAAACAGAGGGAGAGATGCCCATTTTGAGTGCAGCAAGAGCTTGTGCCATGACCACTTTGTCATGTTGTTGTTGGGTACGGGGTTTGCACACCATCCAGAGCAGAAACACAGTCCCTCCCCACAAAAGCATGCCAACCCCTATTACACCCGGCCCATTCCTTGAAGTGATTCATGGCTGAGGATATCCAAGTTGTCACAGCTTTTCTTGCAATAAATCAAATTCAGCAGACCAGTTTCCTAAAAGACACTGAGATAATTGTTTAGAATAATTCGCAGCTTCAGTACTGACCCATTGATAAACAGGCCTTTGTCACCTGCATCCAATCAGCAGGAGTCATTACCGTACTTGTCAATCTCTCTATCTGGGACATGGTATAATTAGCAGTGACTCCATAAGTTCGGACTGACTCTGCCAACTCTTTAACTTGCTTATGCTTGAGGAGGTGATGACCACGGGCACCATTATCATCCTTGAACATGGGAAACATTTGCCTGATGGCATGGTGTGTCTCTGGTGAACAGAAGGAGAACTCGTACTTCCTCTCTGGATAAGGCGGAGGAGCAGAGGCCACCACGGCAGCTGCTTTAAGAGCTTTGGGTTTCACCACAGGAGTCCTCCACCCTGGATGATATCTCCCTGCCTCATTTTCTGCTGCCTCCTCCTCTAGATCTTCCTCTTCAGACTCAGACAGTTCATCCTCTAACTCCTTGTCTGCCAGCTCTAAAGCTTTTAGCTCTTTCAGTGGATACAGAGTATCCTCTCCGGGGAAACTGTACTTCGTTTCGGGGCTCAATTGTTTCCTTTCCCAGCAATCTTTCCGGGGGCTCAACTATTTTTTCTCTAGGTGGTTCTTCCGCCTTTCTGTTTTCTTTCACTTTTATTTTGTTGCCCTTTTTCTCTTTGCACGCTCCCAACTTTTTACTCCACTCCATTTCTGACATGCTCTGGACATGCCTCTCGGAGCTTACCTGTTTTAATTTATTTTGTTTTCCGTTTCACCCAGATCTGAAATGATGTTGTATGACAAAACTATTCCTGGGGAGATGCCACACACATCTACTCACCCCACATAGGGAGTTCGTGACAGACCAAAGTATAGGTCTCACTGTAAGGGCCCATGATTCGCCAAAGAATGATACCCCGGACTCAAATAATGTGTAAACACAAATCGTGTTTACTGTGCAGAAGTCCAGCATTGGGGTTTCCCATTACCAAGACAGACAGATGTCCAAGTGAGCTCACAGGCCTGATTTAAAGCACATTAGGGGACTCCAGGGTAGGTGACCTTTATCTTGCTCTATCTCTAGGGACACTCCATTACCTGGGTGTGGGGGCTGGAAACTGAGGTCTGGAAACTTTGCTGGGGAGGTCTGGAAATTATAGCTGAGGAAGTCTGGAAAGTGCTGCTGACCATTGTCCCTGCCTCAGGCAGGTGACGGGGCAGCCTCTGATGGCGGGGCAGCCTGTTTCTGACTAGTAGCCTGAAGCCTTTTTTTTTTTTTTTCTTCCTAGTAACAGACTTGTCTGGGCTTACCTGGACTTGGGCCTAGTTGCCTAAACTGCCAATTTGAAGCCTGTCTTAGAGTCAGCCTGGCCTTCTCACCGCCAAAGTCTAACTTGGTGAACCATGAGTTATTGGGGTTACTTACGGGAGAGTGGGTGAGGGGTTACTGAAGCAGAAACGTCTCGACAGCTGCAGCAGCAAAAACCATTGTACCATCCTTTCTTCCTTCCTTTTTATTTTTCAATTCCCCTGCCCTGTGTGTGTGTTTGTGCATGTGTGTGTATGTGTAGGCTAGAGAACATCCACCTCCTCTGAGACAAAGTTTCTCTCTGGCCTGGAACTTACCATTAGACTAGCTTGCCAAGGAGCCTCAGAGAGCCACCAGGTCTACAGCCCACCAGTTCTGGGATCACAAGTGTGCATTGCCACGTCAGGTGTTTTCTTGTGGTTCCTGGGGCTCGAAGGCAGGTCTTAGTGCTTGAGTGATGAAGTTGTCTGCCCTGTCCCTGGACCATCTGTGTCTGAGGGAAACCTGCTGCGTAACTTCTACATCACTGATGCTATCATCACCCCCCACGTCCAAGGTCCTGGAAGTGCTGAAAGCTAGGGCTGCTTTCTTCAGTTCTTGCTTCCTAGGCTCTAGGGCAGAGAGTCCCAAGGGCTATCTCTGCAAGACCTCAGCTGTGCCATCTGTTACCAATAACTGTCTCCAAGTCACTGACCCAGCCTCCCCAAGCATTGAGTTCCTCGGGCATCACAGGAAGACAATCCGCCGATGAGGCTCCTGGAGGATGCCGTCGACTGAAATGATGTGCTCAAAAGTCTTCAGTGCAGCCCAAAGTGCGGTTCCCATTTATTAGCCTTTAGCCCAGAGACCACCCCGCCCCCATTCCTTTGGGCCCTGTTAAATGGTTGGTAGCCAGCCAGTGATGAATAAACCTTTGCTTCCTTTTCCAGAAAGATTTTTTTTGCATGTTTATTCATAGATAAGAATAGAAGACAGCAGAACATGAGATGGTCCACCAATGAAAAGTACTTGCTACCCTTCAAAGGATCTGGGTTCAGTTCCCGGCACCCACATACAGCAGCTTACAACCTCCTGGGGAATCTGATGCCTCCTTCTGGCCTCTCTAGCCACCAGCACGCACAAGGTGTATTTACGCACACTCAGGCAGATACACAGAAAATAAAAATAAATATTTTTAAAATGAGAGTAATATATGAACTGGATATGGTGGCTTATGCTTGTAATCCACTACGTTAGAGGCTGAGGCAGGATTGCTGTGGATTTGAGGCCAGCCTGTGCTACAGCATGGATGCTACTAAAGAGTTTTAAACTCACAGGCTGACTGCAGGGATGGGCAACTCCTCAGCTTGCTTCAATCTCCTTCCCAGGATGCTTTGCTGGTGCTGCAGTTCCTATCCTTAAAGGTCTGGGTTTGGTTACCAATCAGAAACCTGAGCTTGCTTCAATCTATTTCCCAGGGTGCTTTGCTGGTGCTGCCATCTCTATTCTTAAAGGGGAAGGGCTGTGCTACCAATCAGAAACATTCTGTGCAGAAGGACAAGGGTTTCCAAAGATAAATCGCTGACGGGGAGCCATCTTTGTCAGCGTTTGGGTGGTGGGAGTTTCCTCAAGGCTTCCTTAGCAGTAGGAGAGAAAGAAATATTTCCCCCGGGGTAAGAGAGAGCAATATGCCAATGCTCTCCGTGAAGTCTGGAGCCCCTGTGTCTGGGTGCTTGTTTCTGCTTACGGAATTGCAGCTGTTCTCTCTTGGCTTTGATCATCACCCCTGTGTTCCATCCAAGCCCTTACCTCCTAGCCAAAGCACTTGATTCCTGTTTCCTAGCTTCCCACTGCCGCCTCATCCTGTAAAGACAGATGCCAAATAAACAGTGTATTAGAGTTTCTCAATTAGCCTTGGTACAGTCCAGCATGCCCTCTCTAAGTGTCTGACTCATAAATTAATTTGTCCTTAAATCGAACTCAATTCTACACATCACACCTCTATCCCCGAAGTCTCACGATTATCTCCCGAATTAATTTCCCATCAGCTGACCCAGCCTTAGAAGTCTTCCTCCATCTGGCTCCTCGGGTTAACAGCCAGCAGATCCAGGCCAGACTCAATAACTGTGCTGGCAGATGCAGCCTCTGGCAACAGTGTTACTTAGTAGCGAGAACAGGACTTGGGTATGAGGCCCATGGTGCCCCGTTACCTGGTTCCTTTATCAGGTACTTACTGGCCTCACATGGCCTTGCCACCCTCTTGTCCTGCTCTCAGTTTTCCCTACATCATCTCTGGTCTGATGCTCCGCCCACAGTTCACCTACACAACTGTCACCCCATCGCTTCTATCTTCGTTTATTTTTATTTTAACGCTAAAACCAAAACATAATTCAGGAATAAAATTGTAAGCTTTTCAAGTTAGGATGGAGGGTAGAGTGCTTTATCTAAGTTGACAGACTGAGTGTTAAGTGTATCTTATACACTTTATAGCTTACATAATTGTAAAGGTTATGCTCAATGTATATCTGAAAGAAAGGAGCCTTTTAATTGGACAAAAAAAGGGGGGGGGAATGTTGTGGGTTGCCCTGGTGCTGTTTGTATTCTGATGTTAATTCTGCTTCCTCAAGAAGGGCTGCCCAGATGAGGAGTGGGTCACGTACTCATGTGATCTCCTGTGAACCTTCTCCCCATTCTAACTGGTCAAATAAAGGCTGGAGCCTGTGATTGGGCAGTGGAAGGAAAAGGTGGGGCTGGAGGTTCTAAAGAGTGTGTTGGGGGTGGGGTAGTAGGGAATGAGAGAAGAAGACAGACAGAGGAAGAGGAGGTGGAAGGAAGATGGAACAGAACCACAAGGCCTGGAGAAACAGCAAGTAGCAAAGGCTCTCACAGTGGGGGAATAGATTAGTACAGTGGTAGATTCACCCAATCTAGGTATACAGCTTATAAATATTATAAATGTACTAATTGTGAGTTGTGTGTTTTTGCATGGGCTTATTGGGGTTGGAGACTTACTACAAGTATGCGTGTGTTTATATGTGTGTGGGCACAGGCTCTGGGGCATATGTGTGGTCAGTTTCTTAACTGAACTTGGAGCTCTCCAATACAGCCTTGCTGCTCGGCTTGCTCTGGGAGATCCACGTCCAGCTTCTGAGTGCCAAAATTACAGGCAGGCTGGGCTGCCAAGTCCACCCAGCATTATGTGGGTGCTGAGGATCTCCTGCTTATATGGCAAGTAGTCTATCCAGTGAGCCATCTCCCCAACCCCTGCACCCCATATTCACTTTCCTTTTCCAACCCTCAAGTCCTTTGCAGATGCCGTTCTCAATCAGGGTAGAGACTGATTGTATCTTTGGGGCAGTCCCCTGCAGCAGCATCTCTAGGTTTCTGCTCAGTCTCCCCAGAGAGAGAGAAGGTCTTCTGGGCCCCTGCCTGGAAAGCAAAGATCTGGCTTCCAGAGTGTTCCCACCCCCCAGTGCTGAAAGGACTAGAAGTTGCTGAGTATGGTAATCAATATCTGTCTTCAATTCCTCTCTGCAACTTCGATTCCATTGTCTTTCTGTCCAAACCCACACGCCAAGAGTAGAGTTCTGACTTCTGCTGAATTGAGACAAGGCAGAATCCAGGGGAAGGAAATGTGGAGGCTAAAAAGTATCAGAGAGCACAAGTCCAGCTGGTCCTCCTGGGGGCCCACCAAGTGTTCAAAGTAACCTCTACACTAAAGTCCTTGGTGCTCCCTCTTCTCTCCCCCTCCTTCCCGTGTGCGTGCGTGCGTGTGCGTGTGTGTGTGTGTGTATGTGTGTGTTCGAGCATGTGGGCACGTGTGCAGTAACCAAAGAACAAATTCCAGTGTTGATCCTCAGTTACCACCTGTGTGGTTGGTTGGTTTTATTTTATTTTATTTTTTTGGCAGCTGGAGTTTTTGTTGTGTCTCTCACTGGCCTGGAATTCACCAAGCGGACTAGCTTGCTGGGTAGCAAGCTTCAGGGATCCTTCTGTCTCTACCTTCCCAGAGCTAAGATTATGAGTGGGTGGCAGGCACCACACCTGCCTCTCTTGCATACAGGATGGGGATTGAACTCATGTCCTCACACTTGCAAGGCAAATATTTGACTGACTGAGCCATCTCGTTAGCCCCTCATCTACCTCTGAAGAGCCTGTGGCTTAGGGTTCGGTTTGTGTTATTTGTCCCGTCAGGTGTCCCGCCTTTGCTTGCTTTCCTGGTTCCAAAAGGCTCCTGCTATTTTTGTCTTCTCATAAGATCTTCCCACAAAGCATCTCTGTAAGCCCTCTTAGTGGGTGAGCCAGCGGAGGCTTGGAGGCAGGGTTGCCACCCATTTGTGCTGCCTCAGCTTATTCTCACACCTGTCTTCTGCCCAAGGCCATGCCAGGAGCTGGGTCTGTGTGGAATGACAAGTCAGCAGGATTTGAAGCAAGCTCAGTCTCATCCGAACTTGTTCTTGCAGCAAGAGCTATTCAGTGACAAGGATCAAGGCAAATGGACAGCCTAAGCACTGGGGATCTGGATGGTCCAGTGTGGGCTCTCTAACCATCAGCATTCTGGATCCTTTCAATGCTTATATGTGGCATTAATCCTGCCACTTTGGAAGCGAAGGCGGAGCTGTTTTTAAGTCATTACTATTCACTATGGTAACCATGATCTGCAGTGATCTACTTATGCCTTGGACTCTCATGTGCAGTGTGTTTGCCTCAACCTGTCACACTCACAGTTCTGAAGAATGGTAAATAGGTAGAGGTATTTTACCCCAAACCCCCAAACTATCTCCCCCCTGCCTCCAGCTTCGAGTAGACTTTAGACGGGTTCACCTATATAGATAGACTGAGAAAATTAAAAAAAGACACTGCTTGGAATTCCTACAACTCACAAAGCTCCAGTGTCAATGAGGAGACTGTGTCCTCTTCAGTAGAAATTCACATGTAGTGCTCCACCCAGGCAGTGCTCCACCCAGGCAGTGCTCCACCCAGGCAGTGCTCCACCCAGGCAGTGCTCCACCCAGGCAGTGCTCCACCCAGGCAGTGCTCCACCCAGGCAGCACACATGGGTATCCTTGGGTCCAAATCTACCGAAGACCAAGGAGTCTTTCATCTGAATGCCTGGCTAACTCCCTTTCCTTCTCTTTCTTAAGGGAGGCTTTGATGAAATGAGTCTCGGCCGATGGTGGAAGCAAGAATGAATGTACTTTCTCAAGTGTGTATCTTTTTTTTTTTTTAATGAATGAAATTTGGTGAGGAGCAGTCTTTAGATTTGCAGAAAATTCAAGCAGAAAATACCAGAGAGTCCCATCACCACCTCGAATTAGTGCGTTGGACTAGAAGGAACATAGATTCTCACTAGCAAGCCATGAAGTCTGTGGTTGTACAGTGTTAGTTAGTGTTGTTCCTTCTATAGGTTATAAGACGCACGTGGTGCCGCATGTCCACCATACAGTGTCATCACTATCAACATAAACTGGTTTAGACTCGCCGGGGAGGGCTGGAGAGATGGATCAGTGGTTAAGAGCATTGACTGCTCTTCCAGAGGTCCCGAGTTCAAATCCCAGCAACCACATGGTTGCTCACAACCATCTGAAATGGGATCTGATGCCCTCTTCTGGTGTGTCTGAAGACAGCGACAGGGCACTTATATACAATAAATAAATAAATCTTAAAAGAAGAACAAACTAGAATCGCTGAGGAGACACTGTAGAGAGCACAAGGGTTAGGGCTCCACACTGAATAAAACCGCGGAAGAGGGGGAAATGAGCTGCACATGGCCCTCCTGGCTCTCTGTCCCATGCTGTCCTGCCTTTCTCACCACGCTGGACTGGATCCCCTCAAACTATCAGCTAAAATGAACTCATCCTTTCTTATGTTGCTTTCTGTCATAGTGATGAGTGAAGTAGCTGGTACAACAGAGAAGGGTGTGGGGGCTTTGGTGGACAACAGGAAGGAGTCCAGCCAAAAATATCAGTAAAAGTGATTCCCTCCCTTTCCCTCCTCCCCTGCTGCCTCATCCTATCCGAAGAAGGGAGCCGGAGTCAGCACACATTTAGAAAGGATATCCCATGAAAACAGAAGTCCTTTACTCCGTGGTGACGCATGAGAGTATGTTTATAAATACGCACTTTACTATCCTACTAGAATGTTGATAGAGTGTTTCACCATGCCAGCGAAGGACATCTACTAAAAATAAAGTCTGCAAAGATCGTTTTGCCTTGTACGATTCTGAGAAAGAGTTTCCACTGACAGAGTCCAGCCCCATTCCTTCCGAAGACTGACTCTGGTTGTCCTTTGTGAACCACAAGGATATAACCACATGGGCAGGACCCCAGACAAAACAGCAAAGTTTATGAAGTGAGTATTCCTCCTCCAACACTGGACTATGCTGTGGTGAATGTCAGTAAATGAGGTCGAATGTCAGTATCTGAAGACAAATTGATTTCTCGGTTGCTCAGCCCTTTTATGCCCACAATTACAGGAGTGTTCTGTTACCTACTACTTATCAGTAGGAGGCTGGCCTTGGAGCTGGCCAGGGTCTGGATGACCCTGTCTTTAGAATGGAAGACTGAATGGTCGGCAACTTCTTACTTTTACTGTCCTGTAATAAGATACTCCCGACAAGATCACTGTAAGGGAGAAAGTGTTTACAGTCTGAGTCAGTAGGGGGGAGTATGGCCATCAGCTTGTGGTGGCTGGTCACTCTGCAGATCAAAGGAAGCAGAGAAAGGATAAAGGTCAATCCATCTCTCAGCCTGGAGACTGGTCCCTCAGTGGAGGAGCCTTCTTATCTCTATTAACCTAATCAGACAGTCTCCATAGGCATCCCCAGATGCTTATGCCCTAGGTAAGTTGACAGTTGAGACTGAGCATCATACTTGGGTCCTATGAGCTAGAAAGGCCTCATAATCAATAGGGCTCTATGGTTGGCCAAAAGGATGTCCTTGAACTTCTGTTCTTCCTGTCTTCACCCCCTGAGAGCTGAGATTCCAACCACACACTATTAGGATCGGTTCAGACGGCTCAGGGGGTTGAACCCTGGGTTTGTCTTGCACGCCAGGCAAGCAGTGTATAAACTGACCTACATCCCCAGCCCTGTGTTCATTTATCAACACCCTGTAGTTTTCCCTTGCACTGGGCTCGATGAATGTCTCTATGTAGCCATTCTGATCCAGTGGTGGGGAAAGCCAGAATAGTAGGACACTGAGAGTTCGCCAGAGGGTTAACGACCACCATAAAGCATTCTGATCTTTGAATGATTGGCAGCAACTAGAACCTGCCAGCCGGACCTCTGTCCTGCATGTGTGTGGCTTGACATGAGGGTCTGAGAAAGGGCCCAGCATTGACTGAGACAATCCTTTAGAGAAAGGGCTACTGGGCGTTGAGAACAAGGGTCAGAGGGCTGATCTGAGCCATGTTGGTTGTGATACTTAGATAACCCCATCTCTGCCTGTGTCCGTCCCCCTTACTCAGTCTAGATTTTGAATTGGAAAAACAGAGATGTGCTTTCTCTGTGGCAGGTGTGAGACACAGCATTCCTTCTAACATTAGGACCAGAGCTAAAATTGGGCAGGGCTGTACACATTCTACCACATAAGCCTTCATTTGTAGGCAGTGTGGCTGCTTTCATTACTCTGCAATTAGATTTTATTCCCCATAAGAAATAATCCAATGATGAGCTGGCCCGCTGGGTAAAAGCGCTTACTATTAAACCTGATGACCTGCGTTTGAGTCCCAGGACCCACATGGTGAAGGAGAGAGCTGACCCTGCAGATTGTCCTCTGACCTCCACATATGCACTGTGGTACACATGTGCCCTCCCCAAATTAAAAAAAAAAAATGTGATTAAAAAAAAAGTTCTAATCCCCCTAGACCTGGCATAGCAGGTGCAGAATGTGCGTGTTCTGACTGTCCTCACCTGCTTCCTGTGTCTGAGCTGTCGTGAATGCTTAACTGTGTTACTCCTAACAGACTCCCAGTGTAGCTACCTAAGCATTCTGGGCAGTGACTAAGATGGATACAGTCTATGGGATGATATATACATACATACACACACAAACATATATGTAATTTGGTTTTTTTTTCTTCTTAGATTCCTGGGGCAGAGCTTCTAAACCCCTAGAATTTAGACTGGCAGGAGTGTCTATGGTAGTCATGGTTGGCCCTGGATCACTCTCAAGGTTATACTGGCAAGGTGACTAGCGGTGGGCGTAGTGTATGGGTTGGATAATGATCTAGATACCCACATTTTCAGTTTTGAGTGGATGTGTTTATTAAGCATAAAGAAAGCCAAAGTAAAAGAACAAATAGAAGACATAAGTAGGGATAGAGTGAGAGAGAGAGATGGGGGGGAGGTGGATAATAAACATCAAATTAGATGCTCAAAACCTCCAGCAAAAAAAACAACCAGGGAACTCATTGAGACAGTCTGGAGTATGTGGCAGAGTATCAGACAGATCAGAATATCCCCTTAGATGAGGCTTCCTAGAAAACACAACAAAAATGTAACATCACTGAAGGGGGCTGACAGACACCCAGCAGAAATGGACTGGTCGAGCCCCACTGAGGCAGCTCGTGAGATTGGTATTTCTTTAGGTGAGACTTCCTAGAAAAAAAACAAAGATCAACAGATAGATACTTCACCTACCAGTGCTGGGGGGGCGGGGGGCTTAGGAGCCAACGAAAGAAGTTAAGGCAGCAGCCAGCTAGAACTGGGGTTTCCTAGCAAGCTTTCTCTCCGTGAGCTTCTGGTTTCCCTTTCCCAGTTCAGGCATTTTTATATCATAAGACACACAGCACAACACATGCTGGGAATTGTCTGCCATCCAGCTGCTTTCAAGGACATAGCATAGTGTTTTTACTTTGCAGCTGCTTCGCCATTCCCTCCCCATCACAGAGTTAGAGAGGTCAGTCCATTCCCGAAGGAGCCTACAGGCCACGTGACTTAAACACGCTTACCTCTGAAGTTGGAAGGGAGACAGCTTCTCAAGTAGATAATTTACCAATACAATGAACATTACAGGGACTCATCCATATCTGCAGGATGAAGCTAGCCGGGTTCCTGGGATGATTTAAAGGGTTAGGGCTTTGAGTCATGGGATGTCAAATCACAGGAAGCCGGAGACTGTTTAATCAATCACTCCAGGATCTTGAAGCCCCAGTAAGAAGTCTGGACACTAGGGCCCAGGCGATGTGCTATTGGGTAACACCCCCTGGTTGTATGCTTGGAAGCATTGCACCGGAAACCTCTTAGTTCTCACTCTAAGGCAGTGCTTCTCAATGTTTCTAAGGCTGCGATCCTTTAATCCAGTTCCTCGGGTTGTGGGGACCCACTCCTAGCTGTAAAATTATTTTCATTGCTACTTCATGACTGTAGTTTCCTTACTGTGATGAATCCTAATGTCTGACATGCAGGACATGTGATCCCCAATGACTCTGAAGGAGTCTCGACCCACAGGTTGAGAACCACTTTTCTAAGGCCCTCTTCTTGTGATGTATTCTTACAAGTCCTTTAGAAGCACTTGTGGCCCTTCCCACTGACTTTAGCTCAGTTCCCAGGACCCACATCCTCTTCTGGCCTCTTCAGGAAGCCACACAAACATGGCACACAGTCACAGAGAGTATGACACAAAATAAAATACATAAATAATTTTACACTCCCACTGAAATCACATCTATAATGTGTGGTGGCAGTTTTGTTTTGTTTGTCCGAGAGTATCAAAAAAAAAAAAAGTATCAAAGAAAACGGGGTGAGGAGAAACCCTGAATTTTTAGCCAGCTGAGTAGCAGTTTGGGAACTCCTAAGATTACAATTGACATTGGAAGCAATGGTAGTCTTTTGAGGGACCATGTCCCAAACCTGCTTTTGGTATGAATCAGGATTGCAGCTTGGCTCAGCAGATGTGAAAGCCAGAGAGGTCACCTCCCCCTCACCCACCCCTACCTCCAGGTTCTCCCAATAGAGATTAATAAAACATTAATAGATGGGCCCTTTGTGGTGACACATAATTATGATCCCAGCAG
Source organism: Micromys minutus (assembly GCF_963924665.1). Lineage (NCBI taxonomy): Eukaryota > Metazoa > Chordata > Mammalia > Rodentia > Muridae > Micromys > Micromys minutus. The sequence goes on from NC_137953.1 coordinate 13,809,558, forward strand.
GAGGCAGTGGCAAGAGGACCATGGATCCCAATGAAAGTTTCCGTCTAGCTAAGGCTACACAGTGAGGCCAGCCAATGGAAGCTTCAGGCCAATCTAGGCTTATACAGTGAGGTCTAAGGAGTCCTGGGCAGGTGCTTTAAGAGGTATCCAAGAATGGGATTGACGTTACCACCTGAGTGGACCTGAGCCCTCTAACTCTTCATGCATCTCTGACCCTGCCTCTGCTCTCTTTTTCTCTTCTTCCCTTCCTTCTCTTGCATTTCTGCTTTCCATCCACCATCCACTGTGTTATGACATCATCCAGGCTTCTTTTCCTGGCTCACCTCAGCCCTTCAGGCTCAGAGGAGGTGAGAGCTTCCTGCAGGCGCTGGCCTGTGATGTCCCACAACACCTTTACGACGTGGAAACTGAAGGGTTCTTTGGAAAGTCAGTTGTGTTGGGTGGCGTTTAGCTGGGGCACACCCATGAAGGAACGTTTCACTGAAGCAGACACAGGTGAAAGGATGATCTGCTAAAGCCAGCACGTGAAAGGACATATGATGGATTCTTCGTTGACGACACGCACGTATTGGTCCACCTTACACTTCGTAGCTGAGCTCCATTTGTTGGGACTCCATAGAGAGAAAGTCACCAAAAACCTTCTTCTGGTGGTGTGCTGTGGCTTCTTGCCGCTTCAGCAGACTGGAGGTGATTGGCAATGATATCAGCTGAGCCAGACTCATGTGAAGTTTTGCTAAGCGAGACTCAGGTGCTGAGGCAAGACCTGGGGAGGACATCTAATACTTGGAGGAGCATAAATAGGACTCAATGGACAGTGATGAAGGCTAGCTAAGCTAGACTTGCTTATAGAGCTCGCTGGGCAATGATTGTTGGTCTCTCATCTCCGCTCACTGATCTTTGCCTCATTGACAGAGGCACAGCTGAGAACTTTTCCCAGTGTTCCTGTTGATCCTGGTCCCTCCTGATAACTCATGCCAAGGCCTGGCTGTTATCCACGAAGTGCTGGCGAGTGGATGGAGCTGTCTCTGCTGACCTGCGAACTGAACGATTGATTTCCTGACAGCGCAGATGGGATTTGCTCCAAAGAACCTTTCTAATCAGGTCCACTTACCCCCATATCCTTTCTTTTCTACTACCTCTGGTGGGTGGTGGGCTGGAAGGGAGGTTAAAGCATTTAAGAACCATCACTAAAAGCAGGTTTTGAAAAAAATAATTAGTTACACCTTTAGTCTTTGCAAATTCCCTATGTTCCTGCACATATCTTTTTACATCGTCTGAAATGGCTTACGTAGAAAATGTCCTACACATATATGCTATACTGGCTGGTTTTGTGTGTCATCTTGACACAGGTAGAGTCATCACAGAGAAAGGAGTCTCAGTGGAGGAAATGCCTCCATGAGATCCAGCTATAGGATATTTTCTCAATTAGTGATCAGTGGAGGAGGGCCCATCCATGGTGGATGATACCATCCTTGGGCTAGTGGTCTCGGGATGAAAGACCTGTAAGAAAGCAAGCTGAGCAAGTCAAGGGAAGCAAGCCAGCCAGTGAGTAACATCCCTTCATGGTCTCTGCATCAGTTTCTGCTTCCAGGTTCCTGCCCTGCTTAAGGTTCTGCCCTGACTTCTTTGGGTGATAAATAGCAACGTGTAGAAGAAATTAAGCCAAATAAACCCTTTCCACCCCTAACTTGCTTTTTAGGTCATGGTGTTTCTTCACCGCAATAAAGCCTGGACTAAGACACATGCCCATGTATTCAATCAAGCTTCTAGAGACGTTTCGGGAGGTAGTGAAATATTTAGAGGTAAGGCTTAGCTGGAGGAAGTGGGTCTCAAAGAGAGCCTCCAAACCACAATCCTTGGTCTCTTCCCGTTTCTCTGGGTTTTTCTTTGGCAGTCGAGGCGAGCAGCTCTGCTGCACCATGCCATTCTATCCTGATGCCCTGTCCCACCACAGGCCCGGAAATTCCAGAGCTAGCCACCACGGATAGAACTTCTGAAACCCTGAGACAGAACAAATCTTTCCTCTGCCACAGTGATGAACACTCTACCCGTCCTTACCAGGTCCCCGGATGCTCGGTTGATACCAGCTGCTTCCGACCTGGACTCCTCCAGCACTCTTGGCCTGACACAGGCTACCCCAGCACTCCCCCACATCACCAGGGACCCCATCCTGTCCTGCTTAAGCACAGCTGACCGGGCTTGGAAGCTACACGCACCAGCAGCTAAGATGGTCATCTCCTCCTGCTCCTTTGCAGTCGGTGAGAACACTATTCCTTCCTGAAGCAGCGGTGCTAAGAGTGTGGGAGCGAAGGGGAAGAGCTCTGGCCTGGGACACTCCCCTTGAATGTGACTGCCGAGTCTGCCATCAAACAACTGTGCTCACTTAGTCACTTAGTTCTGGGCTCATGGTGGGACAGAAGGCCATGACAGAATGTCATGGTGGAGTAGGCACTGTCACTCTTACTACTCAGACTTCGTTCCCCTCACCTGTCTCCTAAGAATTAGACTCCTTCCAAGAATATTCGGCAAACAGGTGAGTTGATAAAGAAAATGTGTACACAGTGGACCTCCGGTCAGCCTTAAGGAAGAATAAAATTAGATCTTTTGCAGTGAGATGGATGGATCTGGAGATCATCATATTCAATGAAAGTCAGCCAGACTTCAAAAGATAAATATCCCATTTTTCTCTTTTGTGTGGAATATAGATTTTAATGTTTTTGTGTATATATTCCCCTTTCAAACTTCATATACACCTATAGTATGAAGGTATAATGGGGACTATGTTGGAAAGAAAAGTAACTTGGTGTTGGGGGAGAAGCCTAGGCGTCACGTGGCAAAATTTCTTGGTAAGATGCAATACACACATATTTATCTATTCACCCCAGATAAGGAGCCCATTATAGACCAAAGTGCAGATCTCACCAAAGTCCAACCTGGTGAACCATGTGTTTTATTGGGGGATGCTTACAAGAGTATGGGTAAGGGGTTACTGACTTCAGCAGAAATAACTCAAGGACAACTTCTCACCAAAGTCCACCCCAGCATGACAGTTCATAAAAGCTGGGAACGTGGTGCACACTCTACAGTCTGCAGGCAGCTCAACAGTTTGAAGAGGGTCTCCACAGTACTTCAGCTGGTCTAAATCTCTTCCTGACAGCTGGACTGGTTTCTGCTGTTTCCAAGCTGCCAGGCCAGTCCCAGCGTCTTCTTTAAAGACTGGCTTGTGTACTGGCTGGTCTTGTGTCAACTTGACACAAGCTGGTGTTACCACAGAGAAAGGAAATGCCTCCATGAGATCCAGCTGTAAGGCATTTTCTCAACTAGTGAACAAGGGGAGAGAGCCCAGCCCACTGTGAATGGTACCATCCCTGGGCTGGTAGGCCTGGGTTCTATAAGAAAGCAGGCTGAGCAAGCCAGGGGAAGCAAGCCAGTAAGCAGCATCCTTCCATGACCTCTGCATCAGCTCCTGCTTCCAGGTTCCTGCGATGTGTGAGTTCCAGTCCTGACTTCCTTTGGTGATGAACAGCAGTGTGGAAGCATAAGCCGCCGAAAAAACTCTTTCCTCCCCCACTTGCTTTTTGGTCGTGATGTTTTGTGCAGCAATTGAAACCCTGACTAAAACAGTTTATCTGAGAGTGACTCTCAATAGTTTGGGAGGGAGGGGCCTAGGGAATCTGGTCAGTTTCAGGGACTTCCTCAAGTTATTGAGTTGATTACCTTGCTGATTAAGGAACTTTTCTGCAGGATGGAATGTTTCCTTTCTGGGGGAAACTGTTACACATTACTAGGTAATTGGGGACTGAATATGCAAATACACAGTAGTCCTCTAGCAGTGAAAGGCAAAACCCATCAAGCCCCTCCTTCCTGCCCCAGCCGACAGCCACAGTGAGATGTTTTATCTATCAAAATTAACCAGCTCCTCCAGGGTTACCCCAAAAACTGTTTCCCATATGTGAGATATTTTCTTGGGCTGTCTTGCTAGGTGGGAGAGGATGCACCTAGCCTCTCAGAGACATGATGTACTAGGGTGGGGGGATACCCAGGGGGAGTACCACCCACTCAGAGGAGAAGGGGGTGGGGGAAGGATTGTGGGAAGGGGTGACTGAGAAGGGGACAGTGAGCAGAATATAAAGTAAGTAAAAATTATATACATATACACACACACCACACACACACACACACACACACACATACAGGTGTGCATAGCCAATGTCATGGGAACTATGGAAAATAACTCCCTACAACTGGAGCCTGTAACACATCTTCTGGTACCCTTGAGCACACTTCTTGACACATACACTTTCTGACATGAAAATACAGGTGGATCACTTGTCAAAGGCTTCACTCACCCCTATTAGCGACCTATCCTGACTGCTAAGCGTTTCCAATCTGATCTTCACATTACGCTTTTGATCCTGTTCCTCTCCGATCATCCTCTTATCCAATGGGCTGATACACAGGTGGGTACCGTCTGAACTACCTAGCACTGTGAAACAAACTCAAAATTTAGCTTTCCCAATTAAGCATTTGTCGTCTCAGTCATCAAGGTGGTGACTAGGTGTGGGACTCTAGCCTGGGACTCCCATGGACCAGGGTTGCAGTTGCCTGACTCAGTGGTTGGTCTGAGAACTTGACGCTTTTCTATAGTCCAGCTGCAGTTGGGATGCTTTCATGATCTACTTGACTACACTACGGTGACTAATCAGGCTGACTCGTGGGAACATCTGTGGAGGATCAGTTTGATGATGGGTGGCACCATTCCCTAGGCTGGGCCCCGACAGGTATAATAATAAAGAATGCTATCAAACAAACAAGCAAGGAAGATCCTTTCGTTTTTCTTGCCTGTGGATACGATGTGACTAGCTGTCGAGTTACTTCTATGTCTTCTCCTCAGTGATGAACTGTAACCCGAAATTATAAGTCAAATAAACCCCTTTTTTCTTTCAAAAGAGGCAGGGAGGAGCGCCTGTCAAAATGGCAGCACCATGACATCTCCTCAGCCTGTAGCCATCACAGGAGCTGTCCACAGTGGTAGCACCTCCTCTTCAGCCTCCATGAACATCCCCACCAAGATGTCACCTCAGCCGAAGCTGGCTGCAGCCAGGAAGGACTTTCCATTCAAACCCCCATTTAAAAAAATTTTTGCTCAAGCATATTGGGAGGTAAAAGTCAATCTGAAAGGCAGCATACTATATGGTTTCAAATGTAAGCACTCTAGACGCTTGCCCGCACCCACAGATTGTTTAGCACAGTACTGGCTAGGCAGTGTGGTGCAGGCATGCAAATCCCAGCCCTTAGGAAGACCACAAGTTTCTGGCCTGAGCTTTCTTTTCCTGATTCTGGGGAAATGTCTGTCACAGTAAAACTGTCTGAAAGGGGAAAAATGCCAGTAGCAAAGCCAAAAATACAAGCACAAGGCAGGAGTGGATCAAGTATTCACTCAGGAAAGGCCAGGGGATTCTGGATGAGTATCCGGAAGTCTGAGGACATCTAGGAGTCTATTCCATCTTTATACTGTTTGGGTCCAGAGATCAAACTCAGGCCACCAGGCTTAACAGCAAATGCCCTTACCCACCGTGGCCCACGGAGACCTTTCTCCAGCTCTAGGCCAATTTTTGAGCATAAGAACCTTGTCTTCCTTGCCCCTGTGCCAGCGAGGCTCTGATTTCAAGAATGAATGGAAGCCTGTGTCCTGCCAGACTTCCTTCATGGTCCACTTGGTTTTGCCCTCCCAGCCACCCTCCAGAACCTTCTCACTTCCATTGACCTCTGCTCCTGGGAGAGAAATAAAAATGGGAAAATTTAAACCAGTGGCTTAAAACACAAACCAGCCCTGCAAACGAAAACACGGAAAAAGCGAAGGAGCAACTAGTCAATTTGGTGTGACCTTAACGAACCGACCTCTGGAGCTTCACACAGGCTTGGCTTTTACACATATACTTGTAGGCAAAACACTCTTGCACACACGCTTAGACTCTAAGAAACAGCCGATAAGCTAATTATTTAGGGGTTTTGTTACCAAAGCTAATCCCATTGGCTTCCAAAAAGCTTAGCGGTCAGAGTTCATTTGCAAGCTCAGCACGGGAACTTTCAGCATCCCTTTGCAAAGGCTAGTATTAACTGTCACTTTGACTAACTCTAAAACCACGAGGGCATGGGGATTATGGCCTTGACCCGGGGGCATTATCTTGAGGGCGTTACTTGATATGGGAAGACCCATCTTAATTTTGGTTGGGACAGTTCCCTGAGCAGAGGCTCTTGGGCCTAATAAAATGAAGCCGGCAAGCTGAGCACTCACAGGTGCGCATGCGCTCCTCTCTCCTTCCTGACTGATGGCCTTGCAGTCTTCGCGGTGATAGACTGAGCCTGTGAATTGTGAGCTACAGTTAACTCTCCAGCTATTGGTTGCTTTGGTCAGGGTATCAGCCGGAGAAGAAACTAAGGCAGCCTCTCCTTGTGCCCCCGGCATAGCTTCATACATATGTATGTGTATGTTTATGTACATATGTATGATGGCTGCCTGTTGCAATATCCTTTTCAACCCAATCGCCAATTTGTTGCATTTTCCTCTTTAACCCAAATAAACCCATTCAATGAAAACACAACTCAGTAATTAGGAAAACAAGCTGCGGTCTATTTTGGGTATGTTTACCACTACACTCTCTATTCCCCTCCTAAGAAATCCCTCTCACTTGCCGTGAACTGTCCTCTTGTTCCTGTTCTGTCCTCCTTCCTTCTCCTCTGACTCCTCCTCTTCTGTTTTACTCCCTGACTCCTCCTCTTTCATTTCCTCTCCTTTTTCCCACCTCCTCTCCCTGTCTAATCGTGTATTGCCTTAACATAAATCTACAGCTGCCATTTAGTGAATGTCTGCCGTGTTTCGGAACTCTGGGAAGCTACTCTGCTTCCTTCTTTGTATTGGGAGCTACTACTTCTTGAGACTGCTTTCTGACAGAGGAGAACCTGTTCTGGAGACAGAGTCCCACCTGGGGCGCTGGGAAGATGATACGATTCTCTAGATTCTCAAGAGCAGCATAAGACTCAGCATATCTCCACTTCAAACTTGCCAGTAGAAAGGAACAATGCAATGGAATTCCTTCTGGTGGGCAGATGACAAAGGTCTCCAGTATCTTTCTTACCTTAGGGACGTTGGAGCCAAAAACATACCGGTGTCTTGGGCCAAGTGGTGGTGACCAGCTATTTATGACACATTTTGTAAGAAGGGAAGGCATTATTATGAGTGGTATTTTATGGCTTTAAAAGAGTTTCAACGTGATGGTAACCTGTTTGCGATTTTTGGAGACAGTCTCATATAGCCCAGATAGCCTTCACTTGCTAAATGGCTGAGTGTGAGCTTGAACTCCTGATCCTCCTGTTTCTACCTCCAGAGTCAGGGATCCTATGCAGACACTGCCACACCTGGCTCCAATATTCTTTTTCCTTTAATAACCAAGGAGTTGCTGTGAACCAAGATCCACTTTGCTTTACAATCCCTGCCTTAGTTGGGGTCTTACTGCTGTGAACAGACACCATGATCAAGGCAACTCTTATAAGGACAACATTTAAGTGGGACTGGCTTACAGGTTCAGAGGTTCAGTCCATGATCATCAAGGCAGGAAGCATGGCACCATCCAGGCAGGCATGGTGCAGGAGGAGCTGAGAGTTCTACATCTTCATCTGAAGGCCACTAGGAGAAGACTGGCTCCCAGGCATCTAGAACGAATGTCTTAAAGCCCACATCCACAGTGACACACTTCCTCCAACAAGGCCACACCTCCTAAGAGTGCAACTGCGTGGGTCAAGCATATTCAAAGCACTACATTCCACTCCCTGGCCCCCATAGGCTTATTCCCTAGGTGGGTCTCCCAGCTACACACATGTGCTTTGGTGAGTCTCCCAGCTACACACATGTGTTCTGGTGAGGTCCCAGCTACACACATGTGCTCTGGTGAGGCTCCCTGCTACACACATGTGCTCTGGTGAGTCTCCCAGCTACACACATGTGTTCTGGTGAGGGTCCCTGCTACACACATGTGTTCTGGTGAGGGTCCCAGCTACACACATGTGCTCTGGTGAGGCTCCCTGCTACACACATGTGCTCTGGTGAGGTCCCAGCTACACACATGTGCTCTGGTGAGTCTCCCTGCTACACACATGTGCTCTGGTGAGGGTCCCAGCTATACACATGTGCTCTGGTGAGTCTCCCTGCTACACACACGTGCTCTGGTCAGTCTCCCAGCTACACACATGTGCTCTGGTGAGTCTCCCAGCTACACACATGTGTTCTGGTGAGTCTCCCAGCTACACACACGTGCTCTGGTGAGTCTCCCTGCTACACACATGTGCTCTGGTGAGTCTCCCTGCTACACACATGTGCTCTGGTGAGGTCCCAGCTACACACATGTGCTCTGGTGAGGTCCCAGCTATACACATATGTTCTGGTGAGGCTCCCTGCTACACACATGTGCTCTGGTGAGGTCCCAGCTACACACATGTGCTCTGGTGAGGTCCCAGCTATACACATGTGCTCTGGTGAGTCTCCCTGCTACACACATGTGCTCTGGTGAGGTCCCAGCTACACACATGTGCTCTGGTGAGGTCCCAGCTACACACATGTGCTCTGGTGAGTCTCCCTGCTACACACATGTGCTCTGGTGAGGCTCCCTGCTACACACATGTGTTCTGGTGAGGCTCCCAGCTACACACATGTGCTCTGGTGAGTCTCCCAGCTACACACATGTGCTCTGGTGAGGTCCCAGCTACACACATGTGCTCTGGTGAGGGTTCCAGCTACACATATGTGCTCTGGTGAGGTCCCAGCTATACACATGTGCTCTGGTGAGTCTCCCAGCTACACACATGTGCTCTGGTGAGTCTCCAAGCTACACACATGTGCTCTGGTGAGTCTCCCAGCTACACACATGTGCTCTGGTGAGGGTTCCAGCTACACATATGTGCTCTGGTGAGGTCACAGCTACACACATGTGCTCTGGTGAGTTTCCCAGCTACACACATGTGCTCTGGTGAGGGTCCCAGCTACACACATGTGCTCTGGTGAGTCTCCCAGCTACACACATGTGCTCTGGTGAGTCTCCCAGCTACACACATGCTTTGGTTTAGGACTAATTTATAAATTTTGCTGAAGGGCAGAAAAATGGCTCTAGGACAAGCTGTCAGAGGCTGGCTTTCTTTTGATTATTTCAACAGCTTCTGAAGCCCCTCTCCTATGCTCGAGCAAAGTTCCCTTGGAGACGTGAGTGATACATGCATGTACAAAATAAGAAAGATTATGTGACTTAGAATTAGAAGGTGTGTCTTGGAACACTGGCTTGCTCACCTCTGGTTTTGAACCTGGGGGTGAATCACCTTTATTCTTTTCTGTAAATTGGGCTTAATGGTTCTCAGTGGGCAGGCTGCTGGGAGGTTTAATAGGGAATATATCACAGCATCCAACAAAGTCATTGGTTCACAGAAGGCCTCCCACAGATAAGTAATCCTGTTAATTGAAAGCCCCACCAGGGTTAGACACCCCCCCCAAAATAAGAGCTACACCCCATGTCTAGCCACCCTGTATGAGGGGCCATTTGAGGGTTAGGGATTCATGCTAACAACACAAACACTGTTTACAGTTATATTATGGATTACCAGTCAGAAACTTTTTAACTTTTAAAAATTACATGTATTTATTTACTTAGTGGGGTGGGGTATGGACATGCCTGAGTGTTGTGGAAATCGGTGTATAATTTGCCAGAGTCTCCTTCTACCATGGGCCTCAGCAGGCACTTTACCCTATGAGCCATGGGATATATTTAGTGTGTGAACACAACTGTTTGTATACACTCGGGTGCCACAGAGGGCCTGTGGAGGTCAAAGGACAACTCTGATTTTGTTCTCTCCTTCTACCAAGTGCATTTCCAGAATTGAACCCAGATGCTCAGTCTTGGTCCTGAGAACCTTTTCCCACCGAGTTACCTCATTGGCCCTAGAGGTCTCTGGCATTCTCTCATTTTCACTTGCTTACACTTCTTGGACACATGTGGTGTTTTAATAGTGACTGACAACTTAATGATATTTCGGATTACCCAAGGGGCAGAACCTCAATGTGTCTCTGGGGAGCTTTCCAGAGTGGGTTAGCTGACAGGAATGCCCATCTTTAATGTGGCGGCTCTAGAACAAACCCTGCCTTCTCAGATTAGTCATTTGTCTCACTGCCGTGACAAAGCCACTTTTAAAAAGGGGTTTCTTTCCCACATTTCAAGGGTTTGGGTCATCACACTAGGGAAATCATGATTATGGGAGCTTGAGGCAGCTGGTCATATTGTGCCCACAGTCGGGAAACAAAGAGAGTGTTTCTTCTTTTCCTTTAGGTAAGCTCCTTTATCCAGTGAGCCATCTGGCCAGCCCGGATATTGCCAAGGGTAGAGTGCCTGCAGTCCAATTGTGAGGACCCCAGTTCCCATTGCCAGCACACACATGCAAAGCCAACCCTGGGAACTAGAGAGGTTGCTGAGTGGTTAGCACATAGGCTGCACTTGCAGAGAACCCAGGTTTAATTCCGCACAGGAACACAACCCTCTGTAATAATAATAACAGTGTCTTTCAAAGCCAGGCGTGTGCACATCTATAATTCTAGTGCTAGAGAAGCAGAGACAGGCAGATCCTTAGAGCTTGCTACCCAACCAGCTATTCTAGTAAAATTGGGGAGCTCTAGCCAAGTCAGTGTGGACATATGAACTAAGGTGGGGAACGACTGAGGAAGATGTGTACTGTTTGTCTTACGGACACATACACACACACAAACACACACACACAACAACAACAAAACTGGTTTTACAACAGTGAAAATTCAGAATTCATTTTAGCTTCTCTAAAGGGTGACCTTTTCATAGTTTACATTCTTGGTAAGTCACCCTGCTAAGTGGTAATTAGGTCCTTGAGCTTCGGAGGAAATTTTCCTAAAGGTTTTAGTCAACCTTTTAAAAATAAATAACCTTCAATGTACCTCACTAATGTCGTTTGACTTAGCCCATTTCTGTGGTAGTGACTCTGTTTACTGCTGTGACATGAACAATAGTTCGGACTATTGTTGAACAATAAAACAGTATCGTTCGGTTCAGGGCCTATGTCCATAAAGGGGTGCTGGTGTTATTCAGAGAGGACTTCCCTTAGTTGATCTTGCAAACACTTTCGTAGACACACCAGAAACCTGTTTTCCAGATGACTCTAAACCCAGGCAAATTATGAGGAATAACCTGAGAAAAGCTCACTTGGGAACCTAAACGTTTCTTGTCTACAACCCAAAGTTAGCACCAGTTATGAGTCATGGCCATCAAACCAGAGCCACCCTTCCCACGGGCAGCTTTAATGCGATCTTTGAGTAGCTTAGGGTTTCAAACGGGTTTCTTCCACCTTTTTAGGAAACACACACACACACACACACACACACACACACACACACACACACACACCAGCAACAAGTCTCTTTTTTTAAAAAGTAAATCATCCAGCAAGGTTTAGTGATACACACCTTTATCCCAGCCTTCAAGTGCTGAGGCAGGAGGATCTCTGTGAGTTTCAGGACAGCCTGGTTCATATAGTGGGGTCCAGGACAGCCAGGGATATGCATAGAGACCCTGTCTCAAAAAAAAGATCTTTTATTTATTATTTGACAATTTTATGCACAGAAAGATGTATCTTGGTCATATCCACTCCCAACTCCCCCGTGCACTCCCCTTGGATACACCTAACTGGTCCCTTCATTGTCCTGCCCTGCAAATTAAGGTGGATGTCTACCATTGCCCGGATTGTCTTCTGAGCTCTGCACAAAATGGGGACTCCCTGTACCAGCAGGGCTTCTCCTTCTCTGACCTTGCGGGGCTCGAAACACCTAACCCTCTATCTGTGGACTGTCTTATAAATATTCTTGATGAGATTACAGGTTCAGCCTCCTTTCTCCTGATCAGAAACCTACTCAGCAAGCACCTGAGATTCCTGGGATGCCTCCCCACACTAATGAGGCATCTCAGTAACTCAGCCTTCAGCCAATGAGCTTTGCCCACACTAGATATTCCTACTCTCTAACCCCCAAACTATATAGCCCTTGATTCGCCCTGAGTAAAGTTGATCTGTCTCCCCGAAGCTGGTCCCAGAGTGTTGTCTTTTCTGTTCATACTCATAGGCCATCCGAAACTCATTTCTATGTCCTCATGGACCAGTGACCCCGGGAGAAGGGAGGACCATACTTCACATCCCCCTCTCTCTTTTCCCCATCATCTACATCGTCTAGTTAATGTTGTCTATTGAAACGTTAGCTGCTCTGGTTGGCTTGATCTTGAACAGGTAACCATAGCTGCACTGAGGCCATGCATGGAATGGCCGTAGCATGTCCGGAGAAGGAAAAGTCCTCCCGGTCCTCTGACTTTTTATTCTTTCCTCCCCTTCTTCTGCGACATTCCCTGTGCCTTCGAGATTTAGTGACTGATCCAGATGCCCCCATTTAAGAGCTGAGCACAGCACGCAGCAGTTTCTTATTCTCGGCTTTTTGACTTTAGAAATTCCTGTGCTACTGCTAACCATTGCAGAAAGAAGCTTCTGGCTTCTGAAGGCAGCGCGGATCTATGCACTGCATCCCAGAGCTGGAGAGAAACCACAGACGCTATGTTAGCAGGGATGGATTGGGCTGAGGAATTCCAGGTTAAGACTCTGCCTTTTCAATAACAGATGCTGACCACTCAAGCTACCCGGGGATCCTTCCAACACCCCACAGCCACATAGTAGCAATGGTGCATGACCCCTGCCCCCAACAGAGCATCTGGGACCCAGGGCTCCTGGAACAGGATGTTTGTCACTAGGCTGCCAATCCTTCCAAGCCCCATGCTGCTTGCTGTCCCTGGCAGGAAGTATGAGGAGTCCCTTTAGCCTGCGGGGCTTGCTTTGTTTAATGTGTCCTGGGAATGGCTCGAGTCATGGATTCCCCCCAACTTCCTCAGCTGGATAAATGAATTTGGCACAGAGCAAACAAAAATAGTACAGAAATAGGCTTCAAAGTAAGCTAGGGAGCCCCTTTTGTGGCAGAATTCTCTGTCTTTAAATCTTTGTCTTTATTATTTTTAACTATGTTTGGCAGAGGGCAAGGCAGGTAACGGCTGTGTGTGCAAGGTGACCACAGATGTTGGGTGACCCTGGTGCTGCAGTTACACGCAGCTTTGAGCCACCCATATGATGCCGGGGCCTCTATCGGAGCAAAAAACGCTCTTTACCCTATTGAGCCATCTCTCCAGACACCCTATTTTATAAAGATCGCATCTTTTGTAAAAGTTTCTATCTTTAGGATATGCTTCTTTCTCTCATGCAGAACAGGAAGCCACACAAACCTGGTGGGACAAGGGTTGGCAGCTTGGGGTTTCCTCTGTGAGACTCCTCTGTGCCACTGGCTGCTGGTGCCATAAAGTCTGTTGCTCACTCTAACCATTTGCATGGTTGCATCACAGACTCGAGGACTTGGCTAAACAGGACCCTCTTCTCCTTTCCTTCTTAGTCTCATTCATAATACTCACTTGAACACCTTCATAACAAACTCACACACACACACACACACACACACACACACACACAGTACATTGTGATATATACCATAGAAAGACACATCGTCTCCAATATAAATATTACACACACACATACACACCACCCCCACCATATAATACCACACACACACATACATACACACACAACCACATACTGCATTATGATATATACCATAGAAAGACACATTGCCTCCTATATAAATATTACACACACACACACACACACACACACACTATCATTTGTACTGTTTGGAACATAAATAGAGTGGGTACCAGACTGCATTCTTTCCCCTGGGTCAAAAGGAAATGTCCCTGTGGGAGGGGTCACTGACCTACAGTCTCCTTTTTTATTGAAGAACTTTATTTTAAAAAACAAAGATAAATGTACAAATTTTAAGCATTTTTGCATAAAAGTATACGAATACATTTTTGTCAGTGCTTGGCTTTTCTTTTTAAAGGTTTGATAGTGTGCATTAAGATTTTACTAGTAACAATGAGCATAAAGTACATGTAAAACAGGGTGTAACCTGGAATTAGTCAACGTTTTCTTGGTGTGTAAGAAATAAACATAATGGTTTTTTCTTCTTTTTTTTTTTCTCTTGGACTTCACATCTCCTTATCTCATCATGAGTAACTCCAGTCCCTGGCAGCAAATCTGTCTTCCCCTCCATCCAGCCTATTCCAGTTCTGTGTCATTCCACCCGTGACCACTATCTCCAGTCAGTTAGGAAAATTTCTGGGAGAATGAACATGCCCACCACCAGAACACAACTTGTTAAGAAAAAGAAAACATAGAAAGCTCTGTTGTCCTGAGCACCTTAAGGGACACATTCTCTGCTGCTGGGTCTCCCCGGGATTCAGCAGCTGGAGGGTTACTCGCACCATACGAGGTAGAGATGGGGAGGATGAACGGACAGTTCAGGGCAGCCTTTCCCTCCTCCTTCCTCCCGCAGTGTTGAATGAGCGCTGCACCAGCTGCTTGGGGAGCAGCAACAGTCGCATCAGCAAAATCCTCAGAACAGGGTGAGAACCGTGCTGCAAGCCAAACTGGGACTAGAACCTTTTCGTGTATGACACATGCCTGCCATCCCAGTGCGTGGGACATGGAATCAGGATGATAAGCTATTCAAGGTCATCCTTGGCCACACAGCAAGTATGAGCTATGCGATTACAAGAGACAAACAAACAAACACTTCCCAGAAGGCCTGAGGTTGAAGCTGAGGACTAAACCATAAAACAGTTGTTCAGTAGAGGAGGGGGAATGTATCCTGGAAGAAGGAATGGTATGTGCAAAGGCCAGAGGAAAGAGACAAATGAATTCACTCAAAGAACAGAAAAGAAACAATCAGATCTGGGGTTTTAAAGCTCAAGTAGGAAAGGTGGAAGCAGCTTCAGAGTGGTCCTGTGGCAGGGCTGGTCACGCATGAGAAGACAACCAAGATCAGAGTGCCCGGTCTCACAGGTGGGCTGAATGCTGGCCAGACAGCTGCCGTGTCATGGGCACCACCATCTGGAGCCGCTGGGAGCATGCTGGAGGGTAAGTGGTACACCCGGGGAAGCAGCTGCCTTTCTACAGGACTCTTCGCCCAGCTGGTGCTCGAAGCTGACGGCGATTGTGCAAAGCAATGGTGAGAGCCACTCTGAACAGCGTTAGCCAGGATAACAAAAATCTCTCGGGAAGCCTGAGGCTCCCCCATAGTATAGATTTAGAATATGCAGCGGAAGTGAGAAAAGACAGCCATGTCTACAATCTCTGTTTGACAGGCAAACACACAGAGCGAGCACCAGTACCAGAGGCTGAGCACTCTCCAAGATGGCCAGGGCTCTTATGGGTTTTATTTCCTTTAATTCTTTTCTTTTGATTGTGGATACACGTGGAAGTCAGAGGAAAGCCTGTAGCAACTTGGTTTTGTTTTTTTTTTTTTTTTTCATTTCACCACGGGCATCCTGGGGGGCAAGCAAAGTTAAGCAGCAAGTGTCTTTACCCACTGAGCCGTCTTGCCAGCCCCTGTCTGGAGCAGAACCTGGAGAGATGGAGCCGTGGAGAAATGGTGCTCACTAGAGTGCTCATTGTGGCTTGCTTAGTCTCCTTTCCTATAACATCCAAGATCATCTGCCCGGGAGGGGCATTGCCCACATGACCTGGGCTCTACCAGATCAACCATCAATCAAAAAATGTCCTATAGGCTGACCCATAGGCCAGTCTGGTGTGGTGTTTTCTCAATTGAAATCCCTTCTTCCCAAATGACTATAACCTGTGTCGGCTGACATGAAAGCAGCCGGCAGACTTACCCATTCCCAATCACATACTGTTATCAGGATCAACTTGATGTTTGCTGCGCATTTTAGCTATAACCTCCTTGCTTAATTTTGGTGCTGCTCTCTCTTGCTTTGGCTGCAGGGAGTGCTTTCAGCTTTTCTCTTGTGTTCTCTCCCTGTTACTCTCCACACGCTGTGGCATTTTCTCAGTGTGTGTGTGTTTGCATGTGTATGTGAGCACATGCTCAGGAGCACTTCCTTACTTTTTGACATTAGTAGATGCTCCGGTATCTCTTTATTAGGGCCTCCTGTCCAGACAGAATCAGCCCTTTCCCCCAAGAAACCCCAGATTCTGTTATTAGAAAATGGCATTAGAAACCAGGATCTAAACCTAGAGTTGGTAGTGCACACCTTTAATACCAGCACTCAGGAGGCAGAGGCAGTTGGATTTCTAAGTTCTTCGAGCCCAGCCTCGTCTACAGATCAAGTTTCACCACACAGAGAAATTCTGTCCTGAAACTTTCCCACCACAAAAGACAGAGATTAGGTGTGTGTATGAATTGGGGTTACAAAGCAGCTTTATTTAATGAAGCGAAAGCAGTGACTTTGTTGACAGGCAGTGTGTCTTAATGACAAAATAAGAGTACTGTGTCTAAATGACAAAATAAGAGTCCTCGGATAGGGGAGTGGGAAGGGATGGGTACTGACCTTGGGAGAAAGATATGGATAGATCATAGTTGCTCACAGAGCAAGGAAAGGACTCCTGACAATGTTCTGACCTTGTGTCCTGTCTCTTTCAGAGTGGAGCTAGAAGTTCTCCACCATGAGACAGTAACATCCTCAGATGAAAGCAAGACACCATGGCAGGAACTGTGACTCTGGTGTGTACCTGTAAGTATCTGCTGGTAACTGCAGCTTTTCCCACTGGGTTTAGAAACTGCCCTGGGCCCATTCACAGCAGTGTGCATGGTCCTTATAAATCGGGGTACACCTACACCTGCCTCCTTACCACCCACTGCTCCTACTCCTGAACAGCTCTATGAGATTCCTCAAGTCAAACCACAGGGCAACTTTTCAAACATTATCTTCTTTTATCTTTTTCTGTCTGTCAAGTAAGTGAATTTTCACTCATCCATTCAAGGCAAGAAAAGCCCTGGTGAGGAGACGCTACAGGTGGAAACACATTGGCTCTACCCTGCAGGCACAGATGCATCCCGATTTATAAGGACAGCTTAGTATTTATTGACTGTGTTGCTTGGTTATTAGTGCTCATTTTATGTAGATCTATAATGAAAAGAAGCAGAGTGAGCAAGGAAGAATAAAATATGTATAGTTTAAGGAAAAAGGGGCACCAGGAAGTGGAATGGAGCCAAGTTCTTGTAAGGGTCCATGATTTACTGAAGACTGATACCCGGGACTCAAATAGTGTATAAGTGCAAAGAGTGTTTACTTCCCAGAAGTCTAGCACACTGGGGTCTCCCCTTAGCAAGACAGACAGACAACCAGGTGAGCACACAGGCCTGATTTAAAGCACATTTGGGGATTCTGTGGAAGGTGACCTCTATGTTAATTTATCGGGTCCATCTCTATGGACATTCCATTACTGAGGTGTGAGGACTGGAAACTTGCTGAGGAAGTCTGGAAACTGTTGCTGAGGAGGTCTGGAAATTGTTGCTGGGGAGGTCTGGAAACTGTTGCTGGGGAGGTCTGGAAACTGTTGCTGGGGAGGTTTGGAAACTGTTGCTGACCTATCCTCCTTGCCTCAGGCCAGCTGGTGGGGCAGTTTCTGAGACCTGGACTTGCCTGGAATGGGATTGCCTAGTTCTCAGAAACAGAGATTCAGGCCTAGTCTTAACTGCCAATTTGAAGCCTGTCATGGAATCAGCCTAGCCTTCTCATTCCTCCCTTCTAGTAACAGGCCATCTTGAATCCTTGAGATGTTTCTGAGGCCCCTATACTAGCAGCTCCAGCCAGCCCTACATCAAGGAGAGAACCTAGTAACAGTGGAAACTGCCACCCTTTCAACCCTTGGAGGTGCCTGCTGGTTGAAGGCATCCTCCCCAGAGTAATGAGTCAGTCTGGGCACAAGCTGTATTAGAACATAAGAATCCTCTGTTGTGTTTACAACCAGGCCATAAACACATGGAGTAAGCCCCAAGGTACAAGCCCAGCAAGCATCCTCTGGAGGCAGCATGTCTCCTGCAACAGTAGAGGTTACAGTGTGGTTGCAGAAGTAGGAATGGGCTGGGGATACCAATGCAGAGTCCCTGTGGAAGAGGCTGTCTCTCTAAGATGGGAAAGTAAAACCTGGATTGGAGACCCCAAGATGTTGGAGATGCCAAAACCCTGGATTATCCACTAAGGAAAGTTGCCGACCAGGTGTGGAAACAGACGAGAAAGAAAAGTGTGCTTCAGTCAAGAAAGTTAAAAGGAATTGGAGATTTTTGACATGAGACGTGGGAATGCAAATTTTGGAGACTGTATTGCTGATTTTTGGTCTTTCTTTGATCTGGTATTTTCTCACTATATCTCTTTTCTTCCCCTTTGGAAGAATCTATATTCTGTGCCATTGTATATTGGATGTCTCTAATTTGATTTTGATTTTACAGGGAGTTATAATTAAGAGATAAAGCTGATGACTCGAAGTGGTAATGCACACATTTAATCCCAGCACTTGGGAGGCAGAGGCAGGTGGATCTCTGTGAGTTTGAGGTCAGCCTGATCTACAGAGAGAGTTCTAAGACAGCCAGGGCTATGTAGAGAAACCCTATCTCTGAAAAAAAAAAAAAAAAAAAAAAAAAAAAAGAAGAAGAAAGACAAAAACAAATAAACAAAAGATAGAGTTGAGTCTAAAAAGAGACTTTGGACTTTTTTAAAAATTATTTTATTTATTTACACTCCAGTCCTTGTGCAGCCCCTTGGTCCTCCCTCCCACAATTCCTCATCCTATTCCTCCTCCCTCTTACCTCCAATAGGGTGCTCACCCCTACCATGTCTAGAGAATTAAGTTCATCTTCTCCCATTGAGGCCAGACCAGGTAGACCTCAGACCAGCTCCTGTATGCTCCTGGTTGGTGGCTCAGTCTCTGGGAGCTCCCTGGGGTCTACGTTAGTTGAGACTGCTGGTCTTCCTATGGGTCACTCTCCCTTTCAGCTTGTTCAATCCTTCCCCTAATTCAACCAGAGGGGACATCTTTTAGACAGGAACAATTCTGGGTCAGGGGGAGGGGAAAAGGAAGAGAATCAGATATGGGAGGGAGGGGACAGGAGAGAAGTCCAGAGGGCTAACAGAATGAATGGAAATAAACAGCCTCAGGAAATGGGAGGTTGAGGGATTCTCTAGAAAGTACCAGAGACCCTGAAGGTGAGACTCTTAGGACACATTGGGGGTGACCTTAGCCAAAATGCCCAATACTGGGGAAAGAAAACTCAGAGAGTTCATCTCCAGTGGTAGGCAGGGCCTCAAGTGAAGGAACAGGGTTACTAACCCACAGTCAAAATTCCTGACCCAGAATTGTTCCTGTCTAAGATACTTTGGGCTTTTAAAGGGTATAAGACCACTAAAGACTTTTGAAGTTGGACTAAGTGCATTTCGCATTATGTTAACGGCAACCTATTAATGTAATAATGGTGGCCAGGGAGTAGAATGTGATGGTTTGAATGATAATGGTCTTCACAGGCTCACGTATGTGCACACTTAGTTCCCAGCTGATGAACTGCTTGAAGGGAGTAGAATGGGTGGTCTTGTTGCAGATGGTGTGTCACTAGGGTAAGCTTTGAGGTATCCAAAGCCGACAGCAGGCTCTCTCTCTCTCTCTCTCTCTCTCTCTCTCTCTCTCTCTCTCTCTCTCTCTCTCTCTCTCCTCTCCTCTCCCTCTGCTTGCTGCCTGTGGATCAGGAGATGAAGCTCTCAGCTACTTCTCTAGCACTGTGCCTGCCTATGTGCCGCCACGCTCCCCACCATAATGACAGTGGAGTAATCCTCTGAAGCTGTAAGCAAGCCTCCAGTCAATTGCTTTCTTTTATAAGAGTTGATTTGGTCATAATCAGCTCTTCACAGCAATAGAACAGTAACTAAGACACAAGGTATGATGTGAATCCCAGCACTCAAAAGGCAGAGGCAGGAAGGTCAGTAGTTCCAGACCAGCCTCACCAGCCTCAGCTACATAGAAAGTTGAACATCAGCCTGAACTGCACAGGACCCTGTTTCAAAGGAGGGAAGGTACAATGGTCACCAAGATGTCCTTGACATAGTGTCCTAAGTCGGTGATAAAAGAAGGGACTGGCATAAGGACCTGCCCATTTTTACCCATTGTGGGCCTCATCTAAGGCACATTCTTGCTCTGAGCTCCTTGTTGGAATCTTAGAGTCTGTTATGTCTTGTCTGCATTCTGATGGCTCTCCTCACCTCACTCAACTCTACTCTTTCCTTTTAGTTCATAGGTGTTTTTCTGCAACTAACTTCCCAGACCTCTTACTCTGTTTTAATCTCTACTTCCTGGAGAACTCAAACCCGTGCAGCTTCAGATAGAATATACAAAGAGTGTCCCGAAAAAACAAACAAACAAACAAAAGAATCAGAAATCAGAATGGCTGGCAACCCAATATAAAGTTTAAATAACCACTTCCTAAAAAATAGACAGAGGGGGCTGGGTAGGCAGATCAACTAATTATGTATTGATATGAAACCATGAGGGCCAGAGTTTGGATCCCTAGCACCCTGAAAAATAAGGCATGACTGCATACTTGTGACCAGCATGGGGGAGGCAAAGACAAAAGGATCCCTGAGAATCACTGTCCAGACAGCTGAACTGGTAAGCTCCACACACAGTGAAAGATTCTGCCTAAAAACCAAGGAAGATGGTGATTGACAAAGAATCTGACCTTGACCTCTGACATACACATACACAGAGAGAGAGACAGAGAGAGCCTTTGTGCAAAATTAATTATTAATTAAAACGAAACTGAAGTAAAAGTCAATAAATCAATCAACAGAAATGCAGCCTCTCAACTTTTGGAAGAAAGAAATCTAAAGTCAAACTATTGGGCAGGACCATGCTCTGTGGAGGAAAATAATCTTTATTCCTTGGGGTTTCTAGATACTGGTGGCTTCTGGCATTATGCTGAGAAAGCACTTGACAAAATTCAGCACCTTTTCATGTTAAAAGTCTTGGAAAGATCAGGAATTCAAGGCCCATACTTAAACATAGTAAAATCAATATACAGTAAACCAGTAGCCAACATCAAACTAAATGGTGAAAACTTGAAGCAATCCCACTAAAATCAGGAACTAGACAAGGCTGCCCACTCTCTCCCTACCTATTCAGTATAGTACTGGAAGTACTAGCCAGAGCAATCAGACAGCAAAAAGAGGTCAAATGGATACAAATTGGAAAGGAAGAAGTAACATTATCACTGTTTGCTGATGATATGATAGTATACTTAACTGACCTCAAAAATTCCACCAGAGAACTTGCTCCTACAACTGATAAACAACTTCAGCAAAGTAGTTGTGTATAAAATTAATTTGAACAAATCAGTAGCCTTCCCCTACTCAAAGGATAAATAGGCTGAGAAAAAAATATTAGAGAATCAATACCCTTCACAATAGTCACAAAGAATATAAAATACCTTGGTGTGACTCTAACCAAGCAAGTGAAGGATCTATATGACAAGAACTTCAAGTCTCTGAAGAAGAAAATTGAAGAAGACCTCAGAAGGTGGAAAGATCTCCCATGCTCATGGATGGGAAGGATCAACATAGTAAAAATGGCCATCTTGCCTAAAACAATCTACAGATTCAATGCAATCTTCATCAAAATTCCAACTCAATTCTTCATAGAGTTAAAAAGGGCAATTTGCAAATTCATTTGGAATAACAAAAAACCCAGGTTAGCAAAAACTATTCTCAAAAAAAAAAAAAAAAAAAAAAAAAACCTTTCTGAGGAAAATCACTATCCCTGACCTCAAGCTGTATTACAGAGCGATTGTGATTTAAAACCGCATGGTATTGGTACAGAGACAGGCAGGTAGATCAATGGAATGGAACTGAATACTCAGTAATGAACCCACACACCTATGGTCACTTGGTCTTTGACAAAGGAGCTAGAAACATTCAATGGAAAAAGGAAAGCCTCTTCAACAAATGGTGCTGGTTCAACTGGCAGTCAGCATGCAAATCGATCCTTTCTTATCTCCTTGGATAATGCGAAAGTCCAAGTAGATCAAAGATCTCCACATAAAACCAGCTACACTGAAACTAATAGAACAGAAAGTGGGGAAGAGCTTAGAACACATAGGAACAGAGGAAAATTTCCTGAACAGAACACCAATGGCTTATGCTCTAAGATCAAAAATCTACAAATGGGACCTCATGAAATTACAACGCTTCTATAAGGCAAAGGACATGGTCAAAAGGACAAAATGGCAACCAACAGATTGGGAAAAGATCTTTATCAGTCCTATATCTGATAGAGGGCTAGTATTCAATCTATACAAAGAACTCAATGAGTTAGACTCTAGAGAATCAAATAATCCTATTAAAAATAGGGTACAGAGCTAAACAAAGAATTCTCAACTGAGGAATATCAAATGATTGAGAAGCACCTAAAGAAATGCTCAACATCCCTAGTCATCAGGGAAATTCAAATCAAAATAACCCTAAGTTTCTACCTCATACTAGTCAGAATTGCTAAGATCAAACACTCAGGACACAGCAGAAGCTGGCAAGAATGTGGAGAAAGAGGAACACTCCTCTGCTGTTAGTAGGGTTGTAAGCTGGTACAACCACTCTGGAAATAAATTGGACCCAGCTATACCACTCCTGGGCATATACCCAAAAGAAGCTCCAATATCTAACAAGGACACATGCTCCACCATGTTCATAACAGCCTTATTTATAATAGCCAGAAGCTGGAAAGAACCCAGATGTTTTTCAATAGAGGAATGGATTCAGAAATTGTGGTACATATACAAAATGGAGTGCTACTCAGCTATTAAAAACAATGACTTCATAAAATTCCTAGGCAAATGGATGGAATTTGAAGCAATCATCCAGAGTGAGGTAACCCAGTCACAAAAGAACATTCATGGTATTTATTCACTAATAAGTGGATACTAGTCCAAAAAGCTCGGAATACCCAAGAAACAATTCACAGAAAATATGAAGCTCAAAGAGAAGAAAGGCCAGAAGGTGGATGCCTCAGTCATTCTTGGAAGGGAGAACAAAACACTCATGGGAGGAAATAATGGGACAAATAGAGGAGCAGATATTGGAGAAAAGATCATCCAGAGACTGCCTCGCCTTGTGATTCATCCCATATGCAGTCACTAAACCCACGCTGATGCCAAGTAGTGCTTCCTGTTAGGAACCTGATATGGATGCCTTCTCAGAGACTCTGTCAGAGCCATACTGATACAGAGGAGGATGCTTGCAGCTAACCATCAGACTGAACATGAGGACCCCAATGAAGGAGCTAGAGAAAGGACTGAAGGAGCTGAAAGGGTCTGCAACCCCATGAGAAGAACAAAATTATCAACTCACCAAACCCACCACAGCTCCCAAGAACTAAAACACCAACCAATGAGCACACATGGAGAGACCCATGGCTCCAGGTGCATATGTAGCAGAGGACAGCATTCTCTGGCATCAATGGGAGGAGAGGCCTTTGGTCCAGCGAAGGGTCATTTTCCTAGTGTAGGCGTGCGAAGTTGCTGAGGTGGGAGATGGTGGTTGGGAGAAGAATCACCTTCATGGAGGCAATGGGAGGGGGAGGGTATTAGGGTAAAAGGGATAACATCTGAAATATAAATATAGAGGTTATCCAATTTAAAAAAAGAAAAGAAAAAGAAAGCATTCATTGCCCGTATCATCCTGCTTGTGTGTTAATATCCCTTTACCTGTCTCCTATGAGAACGCTACTAAGGACATTTAGGGCCTACCGATAGTACATCTCATCTCCAAAATCCATAACTGAGCCATACTTGCCAACTTATCAGGGTTATGCACTATTCACATCTGCTAAGTTCCGGAAGCATGGCTTAGGCCAGTTCCGCTTGCATCATTAGTTACTGGGAAGATGGAACTGGAAAGCAAGTGAATGATCACAACGCGTTGTCACCCTGTACTCACCAAAATACCTAAAATGCAAAAAGGAAACATGGAGAGTGGACAGAACTATGAGCCAACAAGGGCTCTCACATAAGGCTCCTAGGAAAATGGACTTGCTATTCTGGAATTATGGTGTATGTTGACTGGAGTTGACTCGAGAGGAAGGCAGGCAAACTCTGTGATCCTCAGTCTGTGATGGTTTTGAAACATGACTATAGATGTGTTGACAGGTCTTTTGTCAAAAGTTGGGGGCTTTATTCAATGTCTTTCAGTCATGGAGTGTTTCTAATGGTTCCATCCAGAGGAGTGAGGTGGTGTGGTGCATGAAGATGCTCGTGAAAGAAAGGTCTAATATATTCCATTTTTCTTGCTAAATGTCAAGCCTTCAGGGAAGACATCTGATTATGTGGCAGCTACCATAGTGTGAGGACATGGAAGCCATCTAAACTGGCTAACAATTATCTTAGAGCATCATCTCATAGTAGCTTCGATTTTGAGCTACCAGAGGCCAGACGTCAGATTTGTGAGTCAAGACACTTCCAGATGATTATAGTCCCAGCTAGTCAAACCACCCCCAGCCATGTGATGTTTTCAAGTTGAGACCTCAAACTAAATGGGACATAGAAAAACTGAACAAGAAAAAATGGAGGAGGAGGGAGGGATAGGGAAGAGACAGACAGACAGACAGACAGATAGACAGACAGACAGACAAGGCCTTGCATAGGCTTATGATCTTTTGAAACCTCAAAGCATACCTGCAGTGGCACATTTCCTCCAACAAGGCCACACTAATCATTCTCAAACAATGTCACTCGCTGATAACTAAGCACTCAAATATTCATATATTTGGATGGTCTATGAGACCATTCTTATTCAAACCGCCACGGAAGGCCATAGCCATATCATAATGAAAGAAACGCATTCAATCCAAAAGTCCTCATAGTCTATCATGATGACTATTCATCTTTAATTTGGGCCATACCTTCTGCTAGCAGGCTATAGAAAGAACATGAACGAAGGCTACGTCTCATAATCCTTCTAATCCTATCAAAGAGTCCCTGGAGATTAAGCATTCAAGTACATCATGGGGACCCTTCTTGCTCATACCACCAATCCAAGTGACTCTAGGTTGTGTCAAGTTGTGAGAAACTAACCCACCCACAAGATCTGTGAGTGTAATAAGATGAACATTGTTTGATGCCACTGTTTTGGTGACACCTTGGAGTATAAATAAGTGAGACAGAACCTTATCGTGGTGGTTAATCTTTTGTTTTGCCTGAGACAGGGTTGCTTCATGTAGTTCTGGCTATTCCAGAGCTCTCTATGTAGACCAGGATGGCCTTGAATGCACAGAGATCCTCCTGTCTCTGCCTCCCAGTTCCTAGGATTAAAGGTACGAGCCACCACACCCAGCCCAGTGAGGACTGATACTGATCATCGATTTGATTGGATTGGGGCATGCCTAGGAGATAGGTAAGGAGTATCTCTGAGTGCATTTTCAGAAACAATCAGGACACAAAGTCTCTAATATAATAAACGAATCAACCCATTGGTGGATTAAGAATATCACACTTAGCAGGAGGTAAACACTGCGAAACATGGGGCCTAGCTAGAGGAGGTGCTTAGGGCCACTGAAGGTCACAGTGCATCCTGTTTCTGCTTCACTCTGGTTCCTGTTTACAAGATGTAAGTGACCCCAACATGCCTCTCCCACCACGATGGAACGAAACCTTTAACACATCCTTCCCCCTTTATGTTACTGATGTCACATGAGAAGTCTGACTAATAGACTATGTTGTTCCCTTTTCGAGCTGCTGTGGGAAAATGACTGGAAGCACTTGTGGCCCGTGTGTTCAGGGGATGTCAGTCCATCTTGGCTGGGCAGGTATGGCTTCCGAAGTAGCTCGGTCTGTGGCGGTGGGAGCTTGTAACATAGCTCCTTAAATACTGGAGGGCTGAAAGCAGAGAATGCAGGCTGGTAGTAGAGCTGGACTAGAACTTTTAAAGACTGGTGACTCTCCTCTGTCAT
The DNA here is from genome assembly GCF_963924665.1 of Micromys minutus. Lineage (NCBI taxonomy): Eukaryota > Metazoa > Chordata > Mammalia > Rodentia > Muridae > Micromys > Micromys minutus. Next base: position 13,835,538 of record NC_137953.1, read on the forward strand.
ACATACTGCCTGATCCAAGGGTTCAGGAACCTCACAAAATGATCTCGGCAGCTGAAGAGCCTGTGGAGGGGGGTCTCAGTCATTTCAAGCACCCAACACAATGGGTAGGAATTAATTAAAGGAGAAATGTGAGAACATTCATATCATCTCTATTCCTCCTAAGCCAACTGATAATCGCCCCCCCCCAACATCTAACAGACGGTAGCGTAGATCACTCTGAATGCTCACACGATGGGATACTATACAGAAAAAGGGAGAAAACAACCATAATCACATGTAAAAATATGGATGACTCACAAAGCATGGAACCTCAGATTCCAGATACAGAAGTACACACTCTGATTCTTTTTTTTTTTTTTTTTTTTACTTATTTACATAACTTTAAAACAGGCGAAACTACTCTGTAGTGTTGGAGGTTGAGTGACGAACACGCCCGGAAGGGAAGTTATGGCTAACATTATAGCCATTGGTTGGGGTCAGATCTGAGTGATCACCATGTGCAAATTCACCAAGTGGCACACTACACTATCATCTGATCACTTCTGTGGAAATAGTTATATTTCAATTAAACATCTAAGAAAGTCATGTCTTCATGTCTTTGGGAGTAATGAGACATAATGTATCAAGGGATAAGAGATAATATTGTCCCAAGGGAGTAGATAATAGCCTCTGAGCAATCTTTGTTGCAAGGCATCCAGAAACTTAAAGCCCCACCCCCTTTTTTTGGACAAGGGCTCATGTGGCTCAGGCTGGCTTCCAGCTCCTTACCTGACTGAGGATGACCTTGAACTTCTAATTCTCCTCCTTCCACTCCATAAGTGCTGGGATTGCAGGTGGGGGCCAATACTCCTGCTCACAGATTCCATGCTGGCGACTGAGCCCCTGGTCTTGTGTACACTAGACAAGCACTCTACCAACTAAGCTGTATTCCGCAAAATCTGGAAGCCTATTAAGTTACCAGGGGAACAACACTGCCAAGGAAACCCATATATTGACCTGTCACGATCCCCAAGAGGCAAACTCCCCTAAAGCACACCACGTCCCCACTCCTTACCAGCAAGAAACAGACACAGCTCCCAAAAGTGTCATTTCTATGCCATTGCAGGCAAGAAACAGAGTAACCTCAGAGCACACACAAAACCACGTGTTTGCCGGGTCCTGTCTCATGTCCACGGTCAAGCTCTGGGCAATGTGTGCCCTTACCTCCTCCAGCCCCAAAGCAGTATTTGTGCTCTTGAAAACCGTGTTCCTTCTTTTTCTAGTCACTGTGACAAAATGACTTAGGGAAAAGAAGACTTATTTTGGCTGACAGGAAAGTCACAGCCTATCTCGGTGTCTAGGCCTGGAGGCAGGAACATGGCGTTACTGGCTGGCCACATTGTGACAGAGAAGAATGCCGGTGTTCCATTTTCTTCTTTCTTTTTATTCGGTCTGGAACCCAAGCCCATGGGGAGCATGTGGCCCACATACTGGATGGACTTTCCTCCTCAATTAAACGTATTCACAGATACACCTAGAAGTGTATCTCCTAGCTGACTCCATATCTGGCCAACTTGGAGGTGAAAGTGGATGTCACAGCAGCACTTTGATAAAAGATCATTACATACTGTCCCCTCTTCCCATGGAATCAGGCCCAGAGGGAAAGGAAGCACAGAAAGCCTGAAGCGAGCTCTCCCACTAGGAGAAATCATAATAGACACGGTCCCAGAATGCTCCACCTCCACAGGGCAGGGGGTGGGACAGTGCTCAGGAAGCTGAAATCTGTGTCTTGGTCAACACCTAGGTACCTCCACCCCTTTCTCGATAACTACAAGGATGTCACTGTCTAAGATTTACCATGGCTACTTCTGCAGTGCTGCAGTAAAGGAGCCTCCACGGTGGCTACTGGAAGAGCCTCTTCCTTCATAACCAAAGGATTGGGTACTTTAGCTATAACAGACCCCTGGTGTCTATGTGACAATAGTTGCCCTATACCCGAATCGGCTCTAGCGAGTGCCCGGTTCTGTTTGATCTTTACAGAGCTTGTTAACTAGTAACTAAGTCCAGACATCAATGTACGTTCGTTCAAAGTCCTTGAACTGTACTTGGCCTTTGGATGCCAGACTCCAAGTGTCCCGTCAGCCTTACGTTCCCCTGAACTTGAAAAGGGAGACAGAGCAGATGGTGTCCCTACACATGTCTGGCATACCCAGTGATTCAGGTGTGGGTGTTGAGAGTTATCATCCAGACTGGAACAAGGATTGAGCACCACACTGCCCGGGGGGGGGGTGGGGGCACTCGGGCAATGTCGTTCGCTCCAGATCTGAGAGAATGAGTAATGCTTTATTTCTAAATAGAGGCTTGGTATTTGCAAACACAGCATTATCAGGAACTGGCAGTGGGGTGTAGCCCCGAGATGGGTTAAGGAGCAATGGAGGCCTTTGGGAAGTTCATTAAAGCAGGACAAAGGGGATTCGAGGCTCAGAGGTGACAGTGAAATCAGATACAGGAAGGGCTCAGAGGGATGGGAGTTTGGGTCTGTTTTTGTTTTGTTTTGTTTTGTTTTGTTGAAACATTCTTCCCAGGTAGCCCAGGCTGGCTCCAAATTTGAGGTCCTTTTGCCTCCATTTCTTTGCTTCTCAGGTGCGAAGGCTATAAAACTTAGTCTACCATGCCTGGATCAGATCTGTGTTTTAAACAGTTCTGGCCAGCTTGGTGGGGTGGGGGATGGCGGTGGAGTTAGGGAGACAGGCAACATGTTTGTTATCTAGGAAGACCCCAATCAGACACTTTGTGCCTGGACACAAGAGGACTCATGTATGGTGAGACCCAGGAATGAACCACTAAGTCTCTGCCTGCCTCCGTTGACCTGTGAAGGTACAACATCTCAAGAGGAGACCCTACTGGTTACTGTACACTTTCCTGTGGTGAATGGTCATATCTTGTGACCCTGAGCTTGTGTATAAGGTGACAGGGGAGTTTAACAAGTTATCTACTGTCCCAGGAGGAAGTTCCCTGTACTGTGTAATAAGATCTGGAGTTTTCCAACTGCAGCAGGGAGAGCAAGAGGCTCTCACCCTTTCCCAGGATGCAAGAGAGAACTGTTAACTAAGCCAAGGATCAACCTTAGCCTGGAATGTGCACCTGTTCTGCCCCATCAGGAGAAAGCCACGTGAGACAACATGCCAACCACATGTGACAACCGCAGAATGTTGAAGGGGAGAGCGGTGAACAGGATTTTGTTCTGTCTTGCTTTAGACTCCCAGTGTCCATTGGTTTCTTCACGGTCCCAGGAAATTGTACTGCTTCCAAATAGTAAAGGAAATGTTGCCAAGTCAGAGGAAGAAAGAGGAAAAAGGAAGAATGTTATGTCTCTCATTGGCATCCTAATCTCAGTGACCCTTGAACGCTGTCCCCAAGAGCCTCTCATTCACATGGCCTGACCTAGAACACCCCTGGTAAATGAGCTTGGAGTAGTTTGCTTTTTTGTGGATTTTCAACCCTGATCGGGGGTTTCTTTGGTCCCCGAAGAGCCTGATCCTAGAGACCCCCTCCACAGTGCAGAGCCCATGCCATGCCACCACCAGGGACTGATTGATACGAAGTCCCCAGAGGCAATGACCCAGAGTGGCACCTGGCCTAACTGGACAGCTGTTCCAGTGTGGCTGTCAGTCTAAGTGTGGTAGTGGGGTCCTATCTCTGGGGCCTTTTGAATTGTTTTGTCCCGATGCACAAAGGACAGTCAGGCAGACAGGAGGGTTGAACGCTCTGATCTCTAATGCTCACGAACCAGAAAGCTCTTGAGTGCCGGCATGGTGCTGTAAGTATGACATTCTACCTCAGTGTGCCTCTGGAGGTCACAGTCAAATGTGTGCCCGTTAAAACATTTTTACAGGGGCTGGCACGATGCTCAGTGGGTAAAGGTGCTTGCTGCCAAATCTGATGAGCTGAGTTTGATCCCTGGGAAGTATGTGGCAGGAGGGAGTCGACTCCCGAGAGCTGTCCTCTGACCCCCACTCACACAGATGCCCACACACTTAAACTTCTATAAAATAAATTAATATAATTCTCTTAAAAATTCCAATAAATTATTTCTAGGCTATGGTGTATACAAATGTGTAGAAAACATAAACAAATTTCATATTTTGATTTAGTTTGTGTTTTAATTTAGGCCCCGCTAACAGGCTATCTCCACTACACATATACAAATGTTCTCAAATCTGAAATATTTCAGCTTATTTTTTGAGATAGGATATCACTATGTAGCACTTGTTAGCCTGGGACTCACTACATACAGGAGGCTGACCCGAACTCTTAGGAGATCTGTCTGCCTTTGCCCCTAAGTGCTGGGACTAAGCTGTTCAATACCACTTTCAGCTAGCAGTTTGGGTCAGGTTACTCTAGCTAGTGTTTTCTCCAGAGTCCTTGCCTCACATTAGGAGGAGCCTACAGCTAGGGCTCAGATGTCAAGAAGTGGAGTGTAGCCTTTTGGTAGCCATGTGGCTCTGACGGCAGGTCTGGTTGAATCCCTGAACATGACGAGGAAGTAGTAAGAGAAGGGTGTCTCCTCTTTGCTTTCTCACTTCCTCTATTCCTTTCCCTCCCATGACCCTCACTTCTTCTTATCTCCTTCCTGGTCCGTGCACTGCTCTGGAATTTCCTGCCTAACACATCACTTCTTCCTCTGGCTTCTGACAAGGAACTCTAGATGTCTATGGCCGCCTCAGTTTGGATTCAGGAAACCCCAACCTAAGGATCTACAAAGTACCCAGAGGATTTTGCCCTCTCCCACCCCTCTTTCATTTCCGTGTGTTTTTGTTTTATTCTGTGGATATGAATTACTTTTTATGGTCCCTTCTTTTAATCATTATGCTGGGGTCAGGCTATAGAAGCACATAGTCTTTTTTTTTTTTTTCCTTTTTTGCTTATCTGGTGCTGTGGTTTGCATTTAGCTTGTGCACTGGGAAACTCTGATAAGGATGTAATGTCCCTGTGGTTATTTAAAATAAAAACTTGGTCTAAATATGTTACTTAGAAGTGGGGCCCTCAGGTTGTGATTAGGATTAGAAAATGTTACCAATATGGGGACCCCAATAGCCACAAATTGCCACATAAAAGCACAGAGAAAGGGATATAAGGTACACATACTTATTCCCGAGGTATCACCGTGTGATGTCTTGTGCTGTCTCAGGACTCTGCTGGTACGAATCCCACCCCAAGAGCACCCCTCGAGCTTATAGCAGAACCACTGAATGCAGTGGTACCGCTTTCTTTATAATTTACCTAATCTGTCGCCGCTGGTTTTTAGCAACAGAAAACAAACACATTTATGGAAAGTCATTTGCATTGAGTATTGAAGGATCTCATCGCCTAAGTCAAATTTAGAGTTTGAATAGATCACCCACCTCTTTAGATGGACATTGTTCCTGTCTCATGCTCCTTTGTCAAACGTTCTACCTAAGTGGCTGGATGGTTTCATCTTGCTACACTTGAGATTTTCCTCCGGCTTTGAATGTCAACATTTTTAATTACAGATTTGTGGATGACTGTGGATTTATCTTTACTTGTAACTACTTTGACCTCCTGGGTGGGCAGGTCTAAGACCTGGGACTTTCAGTCATTACTAGAAAAAAAACCATTGGCTTCTTTCTCTCATTGCACCTGGTACTCTCAGCCAAGTGGACCATGTACGTCCCTTCGGGGACACACCATGTGAACCTCGCCCTTACCCAGAGGTAGATGGGTTATAAGGACACAGACCTGTCAGAGCAAGGCTGTTCCCAAGGCTCTGTCATTACGGCTTGTTGACCTCCCTCAGAGGCAACATTGGCAGATTCTAAGGATGCTGTCCACAGTCAAAGGTGGCTTTGTGGCCCTGGTTCAATGCTTTCGACTGTGTGAGAGTCATCAGGGAGAACACAGTATTCTCTCTTGGTACCAATACCTTCTCGGTAGCTCTCTATCTTTCCCTTAGATAGCACAGCGCTCAGATGCCTCCACCACATTCGTACAGGTTTTACTGAGCTTGATTTAAGCTGAGGAAATCAGAGGTTGCCATTATACATGCCGACCCCCTCAGCTCCCGGGAAGGACCCTGATGAGGCCTGAGGCCTGCAGTGTTTGGCACAGTGCAGACTGGAGCAGGGGGTGTCCTGGCCTCGCCAAGTAGTATAGACAGTCTGGTTCCGCAGTGTTTCGTAAGCTCTTGAGATCACCAAGGCAAACAATTGCCTCATTCACACTCTGATAAGAACTTGATATCTGGGGGTGGGAGAGGGAAATTCTGGCTTTTCAACATAGTTTCAATTTCAAATGCAATTGTAACCCTCACTAACACCCTAAGTGTTTTTTTTTTGCCCTTGAACAAGGCTCTGGTCTTCATATCCCCTGGGTGTCGGGATCAGTCTGTTCTGTCTAAATGTGAAGGATTTTCTTGTCTGGCCTTGCTGAGATGTATTTCACAGTGGCGGGTACACTACATTTCCCAGTCTTGTGGCATTCTCACGGCTGGTCCATGACGTTATTTCTCTTCTCAGCTTTAGGAATAAAGACACTGAGGCTCAGGGAATAGAGCCTAGGAAAAGTCTTTGAGTGGGCACGAGGAGATAAGCTTGATCCCCAGAACTCACATGACAAAGCCTGGCACTGTGGGACAAGCTTGTAAGTCCAGTGTCAGGGAGGCAGTGACAGGAAGTCCCCCGGGGCTCCCGGGCCAGCTGGCCTAGCCTAATCAGAAAGCCCCAGTGTACAATGTGCTAGACAATATCACACTGACACCTATAGACATGGCCTGGGTCAACCTAAGGTCTGGGATCTTTCCATCCCCAACCTTAGCATTGTCTACCCTCCTGTAGGTTCCTGAGTTTTTGTTTGTTTGTTTGTTTGTGTATTTGTTTATAAAGCTCCCTTGGGGCCTCGATCATATCTTAAAAATCATTTGATTATTCATAGATTGAGCTTAAAATGTGGGTCTCCTTTTCTTCTTTTTCTTTTTTCTTTTCTTTTTCCTTTTCCTCTTTCTCTCCTGCTCCCGTTCTTGCTCCCTCTCCTTCTCCTTCCTTCCCCTTCCCCTCCTCCTCCTCCTCTTTCTTTTCTTCTTCTTGAGACAGGGTCTCACCATATAGCTCTGGTTGGTCTGGAATTCACTGTAGAGCAGGCTGGCCTTGAACTCACAGAGATCTGCCTGTTTCTGCCTCCTGAGTGCTGGTATTAAAAGTGTGTACCACCATACTTGATTTTTTTTTTTTTTTTTTTTTTTGTATAAGGGTAACCTTCTATATCTTCTCATTTTTAAAAACATGGAGTATGGGTACAAACTATATAAAAGCCCTTGAAGGCTCTGGAAGAATCACTTATTTTCTGCCTGAAGCTGTCCGTCTGCACAGCATCTCCTGCTAAGGGAACAGAGGGAATTGTGGGGGCTGTTGAGAAGTCAGGAAATTTCCCATTCCCAGTCTTCTGTGGTCAGTGGTCATCCTCTTTATCTTTGGAAAGCTGCTACCTCCTTTATCCATACAACTCAACTGTCGATCAAGAGCCTTCTCTAGTCCCTAGAAATAATTAAGAGACATGTGACTGAAGCCTGGCCATTCGGGAGAATCCAATTCCGTGAGCCATTATGATTGGTGTCTGGATGAGTTCATCATCTAATGACTATAAATATCCCTCTCTAAGCAATGTTATGACTGTGACACACCAGCATGGTATCATTCTTCATTACATGGGGAGAATCATTTCCTGGGGTGGGGCAATCCTATTTCCTGACCCTAACAATTTAGTATCGGGATCCTTGGAATCTGAGGTGTTATCTATATAGTTTTAGTTGTGACCCATTTAGGTACCCGCTGAGACCCAAGCAGGAGTTTGGTGAATCACAAAAAGGTCTACCTTCCTTCCTTCCTTGTTTCTAAAACTGTTCTAAAAAAATGTTTGCTCATATGTAGAGATATTTTTAAATGTGGCATATTTTGTGAAATTGTCTTTAGGAAAGTCTGTCACCAATATGAATCATTTTGACACTATAGGGAGAGTCTGCTTTTGCGCACCCGAGCCATACCTGTTATTTTCATTCTTTACATGACTGCATGCCTAGGTACACCTGGCATTGCTACAGACAGCTGCTTTCTCCTGAGCCAGGTTCCCTCACAACCACTCCCCAAAGCTGCCCACTCTTAGCCTTGATTCCTTGGTAAATGGCCATATCACCCTGGTGTGCCCCACCTTCTCTAAATCTTTTAATCAGTTATTTTATTTATGTATTGATGTATTTATGTATTGGTGTATGTGTTTCTTTATTTATTATTTATGTATGAGTGTTTTGCCTGCATGTATGTCTATGCAGCATGCCAGTGTCTAGAGTCTGTAGAGGTCAGAAGAGGGTGTCAGATTCCTTAAGACAGCAGTCACTGGACTGGAGTCAGGACAGTTGTGAGCCATTATGTAGACGATAGGATTCAGTATCAAGTACTCCTAACCACTGAGCTATCTCTAGTTTCTTTTGATGGTTCTTTGTTCAACTTTCCTACGCTGCTCGTGACCTGATCTCATTCTGATAGGCCAAAACGTCTCTCTTTTATTCCTTCTTGTTGTTGGGAATATCTTTGGAATATTCTTTCGAGAAAGAAAGAAGGAAAAAAAAAAGGAAAAAAGGAAGGCAGGCAGGCCCTTCTGTGATTCACCAAACTCATGTTTGAGTCTAAATGGCACCAATAGTTGGGTCACAGCTAATCCTACATAGATAATACTCAAAGACATCAGATCCCAATATTAGATTGTTAGGATCAGGGAAGAAGATCATCCTGTTCCAGGAAATGGCATGTAATGGCCCTGATCAGCAAACTTTCACCAATAAACCATCTCTCTAGCACGGAATCTCAAGCATCTCATCATCTACATGAGAAGCAAAATGAGCCTACAAGACTGTGTGTGAGAGCTGTGTGGCTGTATCACACTGTGTGGGTTGATGTCAAGGTGATACATGATTGGATAGTAGAGAGTGGGGTGGGAATAAAGTTTTTGAAAGGCAAGAGAGAGGAGGAAGGGGGAGAATCAACATGGAAGACGAGGATAACCCATTTCCGTCTGTGAAGCTCTCAGTAACCATGGGTAGATATGTATACTTTCTAAGGGTTAGATTTCTATAGGTCAATTTGTCTTATTGAGGTGGGTGGTTTATATCTTTGTCAACTGGTTGTAAACTTATTGTGTGGATGGATTGTGGATTGAGAATTTAACATATAAATCTGATTGATAATTATTAATTATTGAGTCTTGATTTTACCGGGCTGTGGAGAATATGAGCAAAGTTCTCGGCTGTCAGGGAGACAACTGGGAGAGGGCAGTTCATGGACCACGTGGTAGAGAGAGATGGGCGCATGGCTCCAGTGGCTCCTGTGGAGTTCCTCCGGGTAGTAAGACTGTGAGGGACCATTAATAGCAGATTCTTTTTTATTTTTACCGCAACAACACTGCATTTAGGAAATATCTATGTCAAGTAGATCAGGGTGTGGGCTGGAGATGTGTGAAACTCTTATTAAAAAGGTGATTTCTAAGTAAACTTTAATAAGGATTGGAGAGGTTCTGGGCTCCCCACTTATATTTGGCTGGGACTCACATAGCTTCTTGCTTGTGACACATTTTAAGCCTTTATCCAGTTTCACACTTCTCTGAGGCTGAGTTTCTCACTTTTTAGTTGTTGGGTTGGGTACCTACTGGCCACAGGGAGATCCGGAGTCCTTCCTCAGTGCTTTGGGGAGATGCACCTCAAAGCAGCAGAAGTTCTCATCCGGAAAGGATGACTTGGGTATTAGGAGTTGCTGTGGTAGCTAACACTGCCCACACATTCTCCTTGGGCCATAAAAATTCCCAGGATATTTCAGTTCCATCTGGATTCTGTTTCCTTTCCCTTTGTCAGGACGAAAGGGCCAAAGCTGCTTAACAAGGAATTTGAATTCATCTTTAGAAAATGGATAGAAATTAGACAGGGCCAAGATTATTTCAGGCATCATGAATGAAGATGGAATAATGTCAAGCTGGGCATGGTGGTGCACACCTTTAGGAATAGTGCTACCCCGCCCCTCTCTTCACCTTGTCTTGCATGCCCAGCCCTGAACTCTTACCGTGATATGCCTCATCACAGGCTCAAGGCATAAAGCTCAAAGCGCCTCAGCAGCAGAGGCAGGCTGGTCTCCGAGTTCGAGGCCATCTTGGTCTACAGAGTGAAAAGATGAAGGAGAGGTGAAAATAAATTAAATGCAGGTGGGCTTGTGGTTCGGGCTATCCTTTTGTAAAACGTTTTCTGCTAAATTCTGAATAACCCTCAAGGCACCATTTGTTACTGCAATTGCCCTTTTTGGTGGGGGAGAAAACAAAAGGACATCCAGAGAGGTTAAAAAATAAATCAATAAGAGATTTAAAACTTGTTCTGATCCTCTTAGCTACGGAGAGACACAGCCTAACCTCTAAGCATGTCCCCTGACCAGAGATGTTCTCCGAAATTTTGCATAACTAAGGTGGTATTAAAGCCAACATCACTTCTAGAGGCACTAATGACACTACATTTCCCAGGCTCCTTAGCAGTGGGAGTGACAGGTGTCTGGGCTCCAGAGTGCCTGTTCTTTCACAGCCTCTCTCCATCTCTCAGCTTGTTACCGTGATTGTGGAAGGCAGGTGTTGCTGGCAGTCCAGAGAGTGCTAATGGAAAGAGTCTGGGCCCCAGAGGAGCAGTGCGTTCATGGCATTATCTGGATAATAAATTGCTTTGCTCTCAGACGACTATGGTTGTGTTATTGTAGCTAGCCTGGCCCATCCCTAGTTTAGACTCTAACCTCATTACACTGAAGCTAGCTGTAAAACAACGGAGTAAGAGCTGTTACTGTGAGAAAGTGATAGGGTGTGTAGTTCCTATAATCTAAAAAAGATTTAGATTACTTCCTCTAATCTAAAAAAAAAATAATGAGCTGCAAGTGCTAGTTGAAGGAGGGGTGAAGACAGAAGTGGTTTTAAGAAAAGAAAAAGGAGAGAGGGGTATAATCCAGGCTGAGTACCAGTGTTGTCCACCCGAAGTTGACTGTGGGCAGAAAACCTTGACTAGCTAAAGAGGATCCTGGGCTTAAAGAACGTGGAGAGGGAGCTGGGGTCACCGGTTAAGCCCAGCCTTTGAGAACTGGGTGTTGGTTTTCCGTTGCTGTGGTAAAGAGAAAAGGTTTGTCTTGGCTCATAGTTTTAAAGGCTCCCGTCCACATTTGGGTGCTCCCATTGTTTTGAGCCTGTGACGAGGCATATCATGGTAAGAGTTGATGGTTGAACATGGCCCCAGTAACTAACAACTTCCCATGAGAATTAAGAATTCTACTACCTCCTAAGAGCCTTAAGTGATGGCCTAAGAGATAACCAAGGTCTAAACCACAACAGGGATGAACATTACCATTAGGGAGTCTTGGGTCTCATGATTTGGTCCCCCAGACATAGATAGCTCTCTGGCCCTCAAATACACACACACACACACACACACACACACACACACACACATACACGGCACACACACAGACAGGTTGGGTGAGCTCCCTCTCTGAGCTACAGCCACTTGTTTGCCTGCAAGTACTTCAGTTTGTTTAGATCCCCTCATTCCTGAGTGGCACAGTTCATTTGATCAATGGTCACACATGTGGCTTCCTGATACTCTAATCATTTTGTGAGCACCCCAGGACCAAGTCTAGTCTTCAATTTCTGTGACCCTGACTTCTGACTGCTTATAAATGCACATGGAAAAATGACTACTTCCTCAGTGGGTAGGAAGTACTGATTCTAAGACACGCCCCAGTGGATACCCAGATCAGCAGATGCCCAAGTCTCTCTGTATAAAGGTGATGAGGATGCTCTAGTATCTAACCTGTTTTTTCTAGCAGTTACCCAATATACGATACCTGTTTTTGGTGGTATACATTTCCCTATACCTTTATGTTCAACCTTCTGCATAATTTTGTTTGGGAAGTAAATTTACAAAATTTTGCTTGTTGGTGTTGTTATTTAATTTTCCTAAATAGAAGTTCTTTTTAAAAGATTTATCTTCAGTTTTTATTTATGTGTCTAGTGAGTGGAGCTAGCTACGTGGAGAGGCCAAAACTGGGTGTCAGATCCACTGTAGCTAGAGCTGGAGTTGCAGGTCGTTGTGAGCCGTCCAGCATGGGTGCTGGGAACCAAACTTGGGTCCTCTGCCAAGAGCAACAAGTGCTGTTAACTGCTGACCCATCTCTTCAGGCCCCAAACTGCAGCCCAGTCTGACCGGTTTGTGAGTTCCATTGTTTGCAGGAACACAGCTATGCACATGGGCTGTATGTCATCACCTGGTGGCTCTTATGTTACATTCTGGTTAACTGAGCTTTCCTATCATGTTTTCTGTGTTCCACACTGTCCTCTCTCTGTGTGTCCCACGCTGTCCTCTCTGTGTCCCACACCGTCCTCTCTCTCTGTGTCACACTGTCCTCTCTCTGTGTCCCACACTGTCCTCTCTCTGTGTGTCACACTGTCCTCTCTGTGTACCACACTGTCCTCTCTGTGTGTCCCACACTGTCCTCTCTGTGTACCACTCTGTCCTTCCTCTCTTCCTCCTCACTTTTCTTCCTTTTCTTTTTCTTTTTTAAATTTTTCAGTTGATTAACTTTTTAATTCTATGTTTTTCTCTTTCCATTGTATTGGAAGCTCCATGTCCTATTTCTATTCCTTCGGGGTTATAATTAAATGTAGAAGACACACATTGCAACAGAATTTTCTAGATATTCTAGTCACATACATTATTGGTAAATAATCTGTGTCTTGAGGGCTTGCCTTATATTTTTGAACAGGCTACAAGCTAATAATTATTTTCAAATGACTAAATACAATCAAAAGAAGGTTAATATTTTATCAATATTATGTACTGTAAAAATGAGATAAATAAACATTCAGTCTTCATGAATAAAGTTTTGCAGGAGCAGAGCTCTGCATGTTTGCTTGTGTATTATTGTGTGCGTTTTGTGTGAAGGGAGACCTGAGAAAATGACATATCTAACAGAATGGCACAGAGAATGTGCTGGAGTCTAGCCTTTACTGAATATGTTCGCTGACTCCTGACCTACAGCTAAATTGACTTTCTAGTCAAAATGGTGAACAGTTGTTGTAACACAGAGATTAACTCTTCCAACCAACCCCCCTCCCCAACTCTACATCACCGCTGTGTTGTATTCATTTGAAATTTTAATGCTACAAACTGTAAATGCAGCTATCCACCACAGGGTGAGAGGACATGTAGATTGTATTATATCAATAAAATTAAATATTACTTGTCAACACCAAAAAAAGAATGGACTATTGATGTATTCACAGACGCAGACTGGGTCTTAAAATATGTGAATTTATTGTGTGTAAATGGTAATTTAATAAAGCTAGTTTTAGAAATCTTTTCTGGATTTGGGAAGATGGCTCAGTGGATGAAGTGACTGTCACATAAATATAAAGACTGGGATTTATAGGACACCTGTAAAAACTAGGCAGGCATGAAGATTGTCTATAATCCCAGGACTCAGAGACTGAAGAGCCAAGGAAAGGTAGCTTCAGTAACTGAAAATCGTGAGTTCCAGCCTCTCAAAGAAACAGTCTCAATAAATAGTGATACCATTTTAAGGCACTTAAGTCCAACTTAGGGCCTCAACATGCACCCACACAAATGCACATATGCACACATACATACACATGCCTACACATATTCAAACATACACATATACTCACACATATGCAAAAAATAAAGTCTCCTTTTGGGACAAAACTAATTTTTAGGAAGGAATTTATGATGTCGGAAGGAATGAAAAAACCTTTATTTACTTATTCATTTATTCATTTCTCTTTTGAGATGCTAAAGACTCATCTTAGATAGGGCAGGAACAACAGGCCAAAAGAAAAAAAAAAAAAAAGATTCCACCCAAATCTAGCTGAGTAAACCAGTGAGTATAATTAAAGTTACTAATAGGACTATAGATGAATTCCAGAAGAATGGACAACTTAGAAAAGGGTTTCCACCAAAGAAGTCTCCCCAGAAACCACTGACCATTTATCCTCAGGGGAACCTGTTAGGTGTCTAAATATCATTAGGGAGGAGCAGGACCTTGTGAGTCCCCCTTCCTTGTGATGAGAAGTTGCTAGGCTCAGTCTTGTGTTCATCTTGATCGGTAATCTCAGGAGAGCAGTGGGCTCCAGCACGCTAGAACGAACGCTTTCCCATACAGCTCTGTGACGAAGGAGATGGTTCTACACCGCAAACCTACCTTTTAGAACACAGCTCCAGCTGTGGCTGCTCTGATGTTTTCTGGGGGGAGGGGGGTCTACAGAAAAATTGACAAGGTATTTAATACCCAAGATTGGGTTTCGGGTTTCCTCGGAGACTAATAACATCCTTCTCCTGGGACATTCTACAGTCTGTTGAATCAAACTCAGGGTCTCATACATGCTAGTCAACTGCTGCACAGTGACACACCCAGCTACATCTCCAGCTCTGTCTGGAGGGTTGAACAAAAATGTCTTCTATGAATCTGCTTGCACAACGAACTCACGCTATGGGAATGGCTGCCCTTTGGGTTAGTGGTTCCCTGAGCTGACCTTCACTGAAGTCCAATTTGGACGTTGATGCTGTCTAGGCTCAACAGGTGTAACTCATCTGCCTCTGGTGTGTTTTTATATATTACAAATAGGAACACACACACAGTCTCAAGTCTTAAACCTAGATCAAACATAAATATTACTTCCCTCCATCTTCCCACTGAGATGATCAGCATAAAAAAGTTTATTGCGTCTCATCTGATTCCAGTTTTTAGTCTTCCTTGCCTTACCAAGTTGGTGTGAGGGCAAGGAAGTTAGGAATCATATAATAATCTTGGGTAATAAAAACACTCAAGAGAACCATTTTTCCCGGGAGCTACAGGGTAACCTCCAGGGCTCGCCACTATTCTTGCAACAGTAGTCAAATCTGGTAATAGAGAGAGGATGCCTTTGAGATATCCTTGAAACAGGACACCAAATTCATCAGCCACTGGCCAAAACAAAACAAAAAAAATGAGTGACCTGAGAATTTATTACACAGGATAATTCTGTCTCCTGACTGATTTGACCCATTGAATCAGTTTCTCAAGGATAGGTCTTACTATGTTCCATGGCTGGCCTGGAAGTCACTATGTAGTCCTGGCTGGTGTTGAACTAAGAGATCAGCCTGCCTCTGTCTCTGAGTGCTGGGATCAAAGGCATGTGCCACCATGCCTGGCTTCTAGGGGGATTCTTAGAGTGAAGTTTGAGTAGCACTATTCTAAGCAATTCACAAAAGGGTATCAGTGCAAACTGTCTCTGCCATCTTTCCCTTGCCTTGCTGATCTGTTCTGAGATCCCTTTCCAAAGACAACATGGGACCAGACAGGTTAAGTTAATCCCACATAGAGTGTGTTTCCCTCCCTCCCTCCCTCCCTCCTTCCCTCCCTCCCTCCCTCCCTCCCCCCCTCTCCTCCAGAGAAGCGGCAAATGGCTCCTAATGAGCAGAGCCCATTCTTTCCTTCCACCTTTATGTGTGTGTTCTGGGGATCAAACTCAGGTTGTTAAATTTGGGTGTCAAGAACCTCTTAGAGGCTCCCTTCTTCTTCTTCTTCTTCTTCTTCTTCTTCTTCTTCTTCTTCTTCTTCTTCTTCTTCTTCTTCTTCTTCTTCTTCTTCTTCTTCTTCTGCTTCTTCTCTTTATCTTTTTCATCTTCTTTAAAATTTTTATTTATTTAATGTGTAGTGAAAGAGAGAGAGAGCAAGAGAGAGATCTCATGGGGTGAAGAGTAGGGTAGAAGACAATTTGTGGGAGTCTGTTCTTTCTACCATGTGGGTTCTGGGGTTCCATCTTAGGGTGTCAGACTTGGGTAGCAAGCACCATTAACTGAACTGTCTGGACAGCCCCATCTTTTTTTATGTGTTTTGTTTTTTCTGTTGTTTTACAATAGAGTTACACTATGATCTGAAGATCTGAAGGGAAAAAAACCTCTAAATATACATTGACATAACTCTTAAGGAATATTCCAGGGATGAGGGAGATGTCTCAGTGGGAGAAATGCTTGCTGAGTAAGTATGAGGACCCAAGTTTGGATCCTCAGCATTCACATAAAAGTTGCCCATGGTAACATATATCTGTAACACAGCACTGAGAGAGGGTAAATGTAGGATCAGTGGGGAGTTTACTGTCCAGTCTACCCAGAATGGTGACATTCCAGTTACTTTTAACTATCATCTTGAATGATCTGGGAAGAAAGTTATCTATATCAGGTTGACCTGTGTGCATATCTAGAGGAAACAATTTTAAGTATTAATTGATATAGGAAATACAGTTCATTGTGGGTGGCATCATTCCCTTTGCAGGAACCCCTAAACTATACATGAATGAAGGTAACCGAGAATAAGCAGCAAGAAAACAAGCAAGGATCCATGCATTGACTCTCTCTGCTCTTGACTGTGATGTGATGTTTTAATGCCTTCCTTGACATTACCGCAACAATGGACTGTAACCTGGAACTGTAAGCCAAATAAGTCCTTCTTTCCCTAAGTTGCCCTTTGCCCTTTGTCAAGCACAGCAATAGAAATGAAAGTAGAACAGGTGAGCTACTGGTTCAGTAAGAGACCCTGTCTTGAAAAGGGCAATGGTGGAGTGGACACTGAAATCTATCTATGGCTTCCATGTGCGCACACACACACACACACACACACACACACACACCAAATAAATGAATACATGACCCTATCTCATCCCATCTCATGATAGATTATGGGAAATCACCAAAAGCATCAAAGACTGAAGAAGTTCCTAACAGCTTGTTCATTCCCTCATCCTCTGGGCCAGCCTCAGATCTGGTACCGCCCTTGCCTGCGTTTTTCTACATCTTTCTGCTTACAACTGTATTTCCTTTCTCTCTCCATTCAGATGTACCCCAAATTTCATGACCAGAAGCAGAAACACCTTGGGATGGTTTGTATGTGTTTGGAATGGCACTATTAGGAGGTGTGACTTTGTTGGAGTAGGTGTGGCCCTGTTATAGTAGGTGTGTCACTGTGGGTGTGGGCTTTAAGACCCTCATCCTAGCTTCCTGGAAGCCAGTCTGTCTTCTCCTAGCAGCCTTTGGATGAAGACGTAGAACTCTCAGCTCCTCCTGCACCATGCCTGCCTGGATGCTGCCATGCTCTCCCCTTGACAATAATGGACTGAACCTCTGAACCTGTAAGCCAGCCCCAATTTATGTTGTTCTTATAAGAGTTACCTTAGTGATGGTGTCTCTTCACAGCAGTAAAACCCCAACTAAGACACCCCTAAAATTCTAAACGCAGCTGGGAAAACCTTCTAGAATATTTGCATATGGCAGTGAATACCCTACTTCTCAGCCAAGCTCAATCACTGGCAGGGAGAATGTCATTCCCCAACAGGGCCCCATGCCAGCATGAGGCTGGCAAAGAGTAAGTTACATAATAATAGAATCACATTTAATAAAACCCAAGGAGCACCCGAATACACATGGTGGGGTTGGGAGGTGCACGGTAAGGATCAGTGAGTGGCCAGGCAGAGGTGGGTCTGGAGTCCTGGAGGGATGCTCCCTAAGGAACTCGAAGTTAGAAGAGTTCTTTGCTTAGTCAAAAGTACAATTCGTTCCACAGATGTTCCTTTGCCTGTAGTCTAGACACAAGACTAACAACAAAGAGAAGTCTGGGGGTGGCTTAAGGCACGGCAGACATTTATTCCTGAATATTGTCCACGAGGAAAGACAGATTCCAAATATTTTACATTGAAATTTTTCACTTCTTTCCTTTCTCCTCCCCTCCCAGTTCTCTCTTCTTTTAGCTTTTCTCTTCTTTTCCTTCACTCCTTTCTTCCCTCCTCATTATTAATCATCACCACCACCACCACCACCATCACCATCATCATCAACATATTTTCTTTGGTGGTGTGGGGTATTAAATCCAGGGCCTTGTTCATGCTAGGAAGGCAGCCTACAACTGAGATACATCCCAACATTCCCCAACTTTTCTTCTTTTTTTAAACAGGGTCTCACTGTGCAGTACTGTAGCTTTCTCTGTGAAACAGGCTGTCTTCAAACTCGTCAAGCTCTGCTTTCTGAGTGCTGGGAGGGACTGAGGGGTATGCACCACGATGTTTGGCCGGCTTCTACTCACCCACTTAGTAAGAAATGCAAGTGACAAGGAAGATGCCTTGGCCTGAAATGACTCCCACTGATGCGAATTAAATGTTCATAAAGGTCTCCCAATGTCAACAGTGACGAAAGTATGCAAAGAGATTTGAACACAGATTTAGTAGGTTCCCTAGGAATATGGCCTCATGGAGAAAATGGCTGTATGTTGTTGTAAACAAAACGTTTAAAGATTGGCTTAAAACCCAAGCTCTGGAGATAAGTATATACCTACCTGGAAGCAAACAGCGTTAATGTGAGTAATTGTGGTTTGTGTCAAACGTTCCAAGGTCATGTCACCTGTGGGTTTCAAAAGTGCTGTTTCAGAAGCAACTGAGTCCGAAGTGAAAAAGTGTCTAGAAGACAACTAGGATCGTGATTGGTGGGCAGGGAGACGGTTCAGCCATCAAACACCCTGCCGCACGAACCTGAGAACCTGGATTCAATGCCCAGAAGCCACATAAAGGCAGATTCAGCAGTGCGTTCAGCAACACATGTGTCATTCTAGAATGCACACACTGAGACAGGAGACTTGTTTAGGTCCTCTCTAGGTCACAAGGTTCAGAATACTTACCACAACAGCAGAAATACGAGAGAACCTTTCTGAACACAGTGAATGGTGAAAACTCCCAACACATGTTCCCTGACTGGTGCCCCAGCATACGAACCTCCCCATGAATAAAACAAACAGACAGACAGACACTTTAAACTGCTGATGGAGAAGTCATTGTTGCTCCCTGAAGCTCCACAGTGGCCAGCAGCTAAGTGCTGGAGGTTGTTTCTTCAGCCTTCTTCTCACACCTAGGGCCTGGCAAAATGGGAGACCATAGTCTCCTCCACCTCCTTTGCTATTTCCCCAACCAGCCTCATCTTTCTTGCTTGAAACATCCAGGGCTGATCTATCTTTGAATTTCTTCACACTACACTCCTAACCCTTCCCTGGTACAGGCACACACTGACCATTGGCTACCTCTGAACTTCCTCATATGTGACAACCCTCAGCATCCCATTCCTTCCTAACACACTTCTGATTTTTACCCACTCTCTTCCCTTATACCTCTCCGACTGTTCCTTCTCCCACCTCTCCACCGGTAAACATAGGGATGTCCCATGGTCAGGCACTGGCCCTGCCCTCTGCCTCTTCTTCCTGACTTTATCTCAGACAATGAATGACTCTCAGAGTTAAACCTTCATCCCGATCACTACCCCAAACCTCAAAGCTATAAACTCAACTCGTAACCAGACCTCTCCACAGATGGCTATTGGGTACCCCATCTCCTATTTTTCCAATATGCTTTCCCTGGTCCTTTCTGTCTCAGAAAGGAGCAACTCCAGTTCCTCTTGTGAAAAAAATAAATAAAGCAAAATCAAAACAACCTATGTTGGGTGACTCATGACCAGGGATCACTCCAGCTCCAGAGCATCGGACACCATCTTCTGGAATATGTGGGTACCTGAACTCATGTATCCATACATACATATGCACATAACTAAAATAAAGTCCATTTTAAAAATCCGAAGTCCTCATGTGGCTTTACATCTCCTGAAAAACAAAAGTACACATCCTTAATTGATTTGGACTCAAACACTGGGTAATCTCATCTACTTCCCCTTATCACACAACTGCCCTTGTTCCTCCTTGGAGACTCTGCACACATTTCTGCTTTGGGGTTTTAGAAAATATCTTGTATTTTATTCTGCAAAAATTCATGCATATAATGCATTTTAATCATATCATCCTCAAATCCCCCATGATAAGTTTTCAATTTTATGCTCATCCCACCTCTCTTAATCTATCTATGTATATATGCATATATGTGTGTTTGTATGTATCTATCAATCATCTATCAATCATCTCTCTATCTATCAATCATCTATCATTTATCAATCATCTACCTCTATCATCTATTTCTATCATTTATCATATAGGATGATGTCATTATGCTACAAGGCAGGTCCAGGATAAAGTGAAGCCTATCATTGGATGAGAAGGAAGGGTAGGCAAGGAAAAAGTCTAGGAAGGTGGGAGGAGAAGCGGAAGATTCAACATGGAAGACGAGGATGACACATCTCCATCCACGTGGCTCTGAGTAGCCATGGGTAGATATATATACTTTCTAGGGATGGATTTCTATAGGTCAATTTATCTTATCTAGGTGGGTGGTTTATATCTTTGTCGATTGGTTGTAAGCTTATTGTGTGGATAGATTGTGGATTGAGAATTTAATATATAAATCTGTTGGATAAGTTATTGATGGTTGAGTCATGTTTTTACCGGGCTGTAGGGAACGTGAGCTAAGTTCTCAGCTGGCAGAGAAGCAGCCCGGTCAGAAGCAGCCAGGATGAGAGTAGCAAACCACCTAAGTCAAAGGAAGCCAGGGTCTTCGAGTTCTGGGGGTGGCGTGGAACCGCTGAGATAAAGATGTGCCATGTGGCCCTACTGGTACCGGCACTAGCGTGGGATAAAAGGTTACCACTTTTTAATATTTACTGCAACATGTTATCATCTATCTATCATCTCTATCTATCATCTATCGATCTATCAATCACCTGTCTCTATATAGCTATCTGTGTGTGTGTGTGTGTATGTACATAACTATCATCTATCATTTGTTTGTTTATGTCATAACCCAGAGTCCAATGAATGCTACCCATGGTCAACCTACCAGGGACCATGTCCCTAAAGAAGACTGACTCTCCCTGTCCTAACAGCCATCTAGTGTCGATAGCTCTTCAGCCAGGGGTGAGGGCTATGTTCCCTTCCTCATCGGTGCTGGATGCTTTGAGCTTTTGTACACTGTCACTTCCTCATATACTAAGACATCATCCCACACAGCAGTAGAACAGGGTCCCTCATTGTATTGTCACCTTACCAAACAGGCCTTCTTTGGTTACCAATCCTCCTTGTTTGAATGACAATGCCCCCAATGGCTCATATATTTGAATATTTGGACCCCCGTTGGTGGATTTGCTTGGGAAAGATTAAGAGGTATGTCACTGGGGCTGGGTTTTGAGGTTTCAAAAAAGCCTAGCCCGTATCCATTTTCTCTCTCTCTCTCTCTCTCTCTCTCTCTCTCTCTCTCTCTCTCTCTCTCTCTGCTTAGGGCTTACAGATCAAATGTAAGTGCTCAGCCACTGCCCTGGCCGTGCCTGCCTACATACTCTTCTGAGAGTAATAACCATCTCTTATTTAGTCTAGTACAATCCCTTTCTAAAAAGCAAATTTCTTTGTTCTTAGTTAAGTCTGTGTTTATCTTAAGTTTTAGATTAATGTACACTAATCAGAAAATAATGGATCTTATTATGACATCTTTACATATATATGTATATATGTATATATATGTATGTATGTGTATATATATATATATATATATATATAGTCATATTCACCCCCATTATCCTTTTTGGGAGGTATCTCTCTTCACCCTAGAGAAGCCAACAACAGACCAAAGAAGTGATTTGTGACGGCTGTTCTTAGTTGTCAACTTGTTTACATCTGGAGTGAACTGCAGAAATGGAGGCACATCCATGAGAGGTTACTGGTTTGAAGTGGGTGAATCCACTTCTAGTTTGGACTTTTGAGGTAGAAAGACACACACACCTTTGATCTGGATCTTGAGGCAGGAAGACACACCTTTAAGAAGGCTACACCATCTGCGAGAAGCCTACGTAAGGACCCAGAAGAAGGAAGCTTTTGCTCTTTTGCCTGCTTGTTCTCTCCTTGCTAGCACATCCATTCCTCATGGGCGTTGGGGAATTCTACTACGTTGGGATTCCAGCATATACTGAAGGCTTGCCGATGTTGTGCCAGAAAGCGTTCATGAACCCCAAAAGATCACCAAGGAGCTGACTCCAATGTAATCACAATAGGATCTCTTTATTACAAACTCGAGGTTGGGTCTTACTCAACACCGGCCCACAGGCTGGTCTGGTGAAGTAGCCCGAACTCCCATCAGGACAATGTTTTATAGAAAATGGAGGTAAGTGAGTGGGAGTCCAGCTTGGCAAGCATCTCACTGAATATCTACTATAAGCCCACAGGTGGGTGCTCTGAAGCAAGATCATACACAATCACAAACAGTCTAAAAGCACAACTGAAACCATCAGACTAATCTTTGATTCCCTGCTGCTAGGACGTAGCTAGGTAGTAATGCTGGCCGTGGGATCCTTCCTGGTGCTTGGGTGCAGCTTGGGTTCTGCTGTGGGCAATTTTTCAGACCTTTTATTTATTTATTTATTTATTTTTTAAAGATGGAGTCCGGTCTCAAGATGGAGTAGGTTTGGCCTCTCACCAAGAGATCCAGACTTGTACTCTGAGCAACTGCTGGATCCTTGGACTTTCATTTACAGCAAGCCATTTTTGAATTACTGAACTGCAGCCCAAAAGTCATACTTTCAGCTACTGTCCAGCACCATGTCTCCCTGTGTGCAGCCATGCTCTCTGCCATGAGAATGGACTAACCCCTGGAGTTGTAAGCCAGCCCCAGTTAAATGCTTTCGTTTATAAGAGTTGCCTTGGGGGCTGGAGACATGGCTCAGCGGTTAAGAGCACTAGCTGCTCTTCCAAAGGTCCTGAGTTCAATTCCCAGCAACCACATGGTGGCTCACAACCACCTGTAAAGGGATCTGATGCCCTCTTCTGGGATGCAGGTGTACATGCAGATAGAGCACTCATACACATAAAATAAATAAATTAAAAAAAAAAATAATAAAAAGAGTTGCCTTGGTCATGGTGTATATTCACAGCAATGGAGACCCTAATAAGACGCTGGCCTTGAATTCACAGAGATCTACCTGTTTCAACCACCCAATCTCTGGGATTGAAGGTGGGAGTCACTGTGCCTGGCTTATATGCTTATTACATTAAGAATGCCAGGTGATGGGAACTCAGCCATAACTATCTGTAGATGGGGACAGCTGAAGTCTTTAACACATGCCTCCCTGCCTGGGGCAATCCACTCACCTGCAGGCAGGCCTCTGTGAACTCTCCCAGGTTCTCTAACTTTGTTTAGTCCTTCATGAGGTATAAAAGGGAAGGGGTGAAACCGCCATTTTACAGATGAAGTGCCCTAAGATTTCCCAAGTGGAAAGCCTGTGCCTGCCTTCCTCTCTCCTTAGTCCTGGGGGCATCAACTTGATCATTTAGTCATTTGTCAGGGGTTCTTTTAAGGTCATCTTTCACTGGAATGTGAAATATAGGATTCCTGCCCTTATAAGGGCAAAGTCATGTCCACCGAGTTGGGCTATAGGGAATAGCCACAGGCTGAGTGAGCAAAGGCATTTCTTCCAGGAGACTCTCCTGCCCAGGCTGCAGCATCCCTACACAGAGGGCATAGCTTCCTACAAGCTGGGCTGAAGGCAAATACATTCAAATGGTGTGGAAATGTAGAGGCCCGCTGTTTCGTTTTAGAGACAACTTTCAAAAGCAAGAACAATGGTTGCAGAGCTTCCCAGAAATGCTTTAGATGTAGGTGCTGAACTGTTGATTAGTGTAGTTTGTTTAACAGAATCTCATAGCTCAGGTTGGCATCAAACTCAGTGTAGTCAAGGCTGGCCTTGAACATTTGATCCTCCTGCCTCCTAAATTTTCAGATTTGTAGGTTTGTATCACCATGACTGCCTAATACTGATCTTATAAAAAATTTGTGTGAGTGTGTGTACCACATGTACATATGTGTGCAGGTTCAAGTGTCTGTGTGCTAATAGAGGCCAGGAAAGACAGTTGTCTTTGTCTGTCATTTTCTACTTATTCCCTTGAGACAGGGCCTCTTGCTGAACTTGGAGCTGGTAGTCAGAATTCTTATGTCTCTGCTGTTGCTTAGAGATTTTCTTCAGAAGCTAAGCAGTGGAAGGAAATCTGGGGTGGAAGCTAGTTAAGACTAAGAAAGTAAAAGCTTAGAAATCTCAGGAAGTCCCTGAAACTTACTAGATTCACCTGGTCTCCCTCCACAAGGTTATATAAGCAATAATGTCTGTTGAGGAGAAGAGACTGTGGCCTATTGAGCTGTCTGAAAGTTGTGCAGAGAGCTCCAGGGTTACAGCTTTAGTCATCAGCCATACTGGAGTAGGCTTTTAGTAATAACTCTGTCGTTGAATCATCCATGTTTCTATAATCTCTCACCCATATTCTTATAAATTTGGTGGTACTTTGGTTTGTTGTTGGTTTCCTAACTAGACTGTGTAGATATTTGTTGACATTCCCCAGCAATAGTGACACACAACTTCGCCACCCTCTGCCTCCTCCATCAATAACACTGAGTCAGGTTATTACAGTTGTGTGTGGCAAAACCTGGTTTTTCACATGGGTGGAGATTTGAACTTCAGTCCTCATGTTTGCATATGTGATTTTACATGCTGAGTCATCATCCCAGGCCCTAATGCCAACTTTTAAAATAGCACATTCCATATCTCTGTTTGTCTGTGTTTCCAAGCTGGTGTCAGGAATCTTACTGTGTTGACAGTTATGGGAACAGCATGTTCCCTGACTTTGTCCAATGTGCTCTTCTGCCAAGGTCATCTGGGGGAGGATGCTCTTAGATTCTCTCTGCAGAGTCCTCAGTTTTTCAAGGTGTCTTGTGGTTTTATGTCAATATAATTTAGGGAAACTTAATTTTTTTTCTTTTTAATTATAAGATAAATTAGAGTTTGGCTTAAATACATGCGTTTGTGTGTATTGCATAGACTGTTAGGTTTGGGGTATGGTGGGTTGTTCAAGAGGACAACACTAAGATGCATTATTTGACTAAGAAGTTTATTAGAAGAATTATTCATGCCATGGACAGGGTGGGGGGAAGGAAAGGGCAACAGAATGGTAGAGGCTCTGAGGAGACTTTAGGCCTTGGAACCAGGCAGAGAAAGAGAGCAAGGCAGGGTCTCCCAGGGAAACCAGAGCCCATGGGGCAGAAGGACCCTTTTATATCTCTGAGAAGGGGTTCAAAGAGAGCCAGCAGCTGGGCTCTCTGATGCTCAGGTCACTAAGGTTGTAGGGACAGCATGTAGCAGTCCTTTGAAGTAGACTCACCTCCCCCAGGGAGATGTCCTGCACCAGCTAGACTGGGAAGCCTGTCAGTATCTGTGAGCAGAGCCTGGATTCTAACATTAACAAGCGCTTATATGTAGATACAACTATACAGATCTATGGTATGCATACACATTTTGACGGTTACTTAAAGATATTGTCCTAGATAGGGTTTCTATTATGACCATAAACACCATGACCAAAACTGGAACTCACATGGGGCAGGAACCTGGAGACAGAAACTAATACAGAGACCATGGAGAATATTTCTTCCTGGCTTGTTCCTTGTGGCTTGCTCAGCCTGCTTTCTGACAGAACCCAGGGCCACCTGCCCAGGGATGTCCCTACCCACAATGGGCTCCCTCATTAACCACTAAGAAAACACACTGCAGATATGTCATAGGCGACTATTATAGAGTCTTTTCCCCCCATAGAACCCCTCTTTCCAAATGACTCTTCCTTTCTTCCCAGCCGATTTCCTTCTGCTGAGCGCCAGTTCATTGGCCGTCTAAGGACAGGGTATAAGAGACTGTATTTTCCTCAGTGGTCCCAGTGAGCAGTCCCTCTAAATAGTTCTCCTCTCAACAATCCATCGTTCTAACTTCATTCTATTGACACAATAAAAATACCGTGCTCCAAAGCAGCCCAGGAGAGAGG
This sequence comes from Micromys minutus, assembly GCF_963924665.1. NCBI lineage: Eukaryota > Metazoa > Chordata > Mammalia > Rodentia > Muridae > Micromys > Micromys minutus. The sequence goes on from NC_137953.1 coordinate 13,861,415, forward strand.
AAAGGGTTTATTTCAGCTTGCAGGTCACAGACCATTACTGATGGTGAAGTCAGGGCAGGAGCTCAAACAAGAACTTGAAGCAGAAGCCACAGAGGACAGCTGCTGCTGCTGTCCCTCAGGTTCATGCTCGGCTAGCTTGCTTCCATGGTGCAGGTCCACAGACCAAGGAAATGGTGCTGCCCACAGAGGTGCTTTGGGCCCTCTTACATCAGTTAAAAAACAAGATATTTCCCCCAAAGACCAGTCTGATCTGGGCAATTCTTCAATTAAGACTCCTTTTCCAGTTGACTCTAGGTTTTGTCAAATTGGATAGCTAAAGCCTACTAAGAAACGAACCAATCGTTAAATCTCTGAGGTTCTATGTGGAGAACTCCAGGCTCATAAATGAAAGAAAAAAAGAAAGAGAGAGAGAGAGAGAGAGAGAGAGAGAGAGAGAGAGAGAGAGAAGGAAAGAGAAAGAAACGAACGAAGGAAGGAAGGAAGAAGGAAGGAAGGAAGGAAGGAAGAAACAAAGGAAGAAAAGAGCAAGGGTTGATTAGTAATGTCTGCCAAGGCCTCCAAGAAGGGGCTGGGACACACAAGCCGCAGAGCTCTATCCCTGACATAAATCTGCATTGATGGTTAATCTTTATGGCCAGTTTGACTGGATTAAGTTCACTATGAAAATATAACTGTGGGCATCTCCGAGAAGGATTTTTCTAGATTGCATTCACTGAAGTGGGATGACCTGCCCTTAAATTAGATATTATCCTGTCATGGACTAGTAAGGCCCTTAAATTAGATATTATCCTAGGGACCCAGGCTGCATAGAAAGGAGAATGTTGAGTATAAACATCTATTGTTCTCGGTTTCTGGACAATGGACTCAGTTTGACTAGCTTCCTGCAGCCCCTGAACCCTTTCCTCACCATGGCGACTGTATCCCCTTGAACTCTAAACCTATTCCTCCCTTAAATTGTGTTTTGTTAGAGATTTGGCCGAAATCATAAAAGTAACTAATGCAGCTCCTTTCTCAGACCTGGCTTCCCCAGGAGACTCCAGCCAACATGGGCATTTGTGTGCAAGTGGCTTATCTGAGAGGAGACGCCAGGGGTAGGAGACAGAGGACAAAGAGATAGATGGTAAAAGGAAGGCATACAAAGTGTGTTGGTAAGAACATTACTGGGCTGGAGAGATGGCTCAGCGGTTAAGAGCACTGACTGCTCTTCCAGAGGTCTTGAGTTCAATTCCCAGCAACCACATGGTGGCTCACAACCAACTGTAATCAGATCTGATGCCCTCTTCTGGTGTGTCTGAAGACAGCGACAGTGTGCTCATATATAATAAATTTTGAAAAAGAACATTACTAATAATAATACCTAAAGCTTAGCTAAGCTCACCTCTGGAGAGAGCTGGACATGCACCCTGGAGCTTGTTCCGTGTTTTCCATTCTGGTCTGACCTGGGATCCAGACACTCCCCAACAAGAAGATCATGAGGAACTTTAAAATTAGAAGCTGTGCAAAGAAAAATGCCCAGCCTCCAAATATGCCGCCTTAAACAACATCAAGGTTTTACTCTAATCTGAAGGGAATGGATGACACAAAGAAAAACATTCTGCGTTCCCTATAATGGGTAAAAGTCTGGACATTGGTCCTCAGAAGCCCCTCCTCCTGTCTCTCCAGCAGAGTGGGGAATCTGCAGACAAATCAGCATCCATCAGTCTAACACCTGCTGAAGCCTAGCATCTGCGGCCTCTCCTCATGGTCTTGTGCTGGATTTGCTAGATGCTTAGCTATCTGAGGAATGATTTTATTTTAGTGGGTTTGTTTTGCTGTACTTTTGGGGGGGGGGGAGTAGAGAGCAGTTTTAAATTAGCAAAGTACTTTTTTTTTTTTTTTTTTTTTTTTGATTAAGGCTTTATCATGTAGCTAGTAACTCTAGCTGGGCTGGAATTTCTAGTTACACCAGAAATGGGCAGTGCCCAGGCCTCTTCTGGGAACAGCACATAAGTATAGTACAGATGACTCTCCTTATGGCCAGGTCTGAAGAGCTGGCTCCCCACATGGCAAGAACCAGTGCGGATACTCATGCAGAATCCCCTGGCTTTTTCTGAATGAATGTTTGGTTCACTTCTGCCTTGTGCTTTTTTTGGATTTTTTTGGATTTGTTACTGGCACTTTTTCCTTTCAGGCAGTTTTACCATGACAGACATTTTCTCAGAATCAGAAAAAGAAAGCTCAGGCCATGATTGATTCTCATTTGCCTGTGAGGATCACGGGAATGGAACAGATAAATGACTCTGCTTGTTCATCATGATGATGCGGTTTAGTCAACAAGAGGGCCTGGTCCGAGTCCATCAGCTAACACCCGGATGTTCTCTTCTGATGGCAACTTGGTTCTCACAACAATTGGCTCACCGAGCTGTTCCACACAACAGTTAGGTGATTACCAAAAGTTAGAACGGTCTTGCTGGATCATTGATTCCAAGAATTATGGAGGGGCTGGAGAGGTGGCTCAGCAGTTAAGGGCACTGACTACTCTTCCAGAGGTTCTGAGCTCAATTCCCAGCAATCACATGGTGGCTCACAACCATCTGTAATGGGATCTGATGCTCTCTTCTGGTGTGACTGAAGACAGCTACAGTGCACTCCTATACATTAAATAAATCTTTTTTAAAAATGAATAAAAACATTCAGAGATGAGTCAGGCAAAGCGGAGGAACTTACTTGCCAAGAGCCCGTGGTGTTAAAGGGACCAAATCTCCCGAGGATGTGGCCAGACACTAGGCGTCAATAATCAAATCAAAATCTCCTGGAGATGAAGTCTACGACCTCTCTCTAACTGCAGTTCCTGCCAACTGTGTCTCTTGGCTATGCACCATGGACTGTGTTAGGTAGGAAATGCTTGCTGAAGCTTTACGGATTATGGGTGAGCTGAAAAACTGCAGGGAATGAGGAAGGAAAAGAAGGGGAAAGTACAGTGTGCACATTGTTGTTAAATGCAGGAAATTCTTTAAAAAGGTTGTACATGAGAAAAGACACGTGAAACCTTTCAAGTTGTGTGGGGGGGGGGGGAGGAAAAGATGTGTAAGTAAAGGTGGTCTGAGTTGTCTCGGTACCAGTGTGTGAACTGCACCTCTTGGTCAAAGACTTCTTTTGCCGACTCTACATACCGTTCTTCAGGTCCTGAACCCTCTGGAGCTGGAAAAGAGATACCAGCGCACAGTGAAGTAGGTCATGTTCTCTGAGACCGTCTCCAGTCAGGGCTCCCTCATGCATATCTCTTGCCCTGCAAACCTCAGCTACACTCTTCCATTTCTCACAAAGCTCTTGGCTGGGCTCACCCAGGAGGCCAAAAAGTTGGCTTTCCATCCAGATCCAGGTTGTTCATCACCTACTGCTCTCACAGAACAAATCTGAGTTCTGGTTGAACAGTGTGTTCCAAAATATAAGAACACTTCTCAGGCTCTGTATCCCCCATTTCCAGGTGTCTTCTCCAGGGTCACTCTCATAGATTCCAGGGAGTTTCCACTGCATTGGATTTCTATGTCTCCCACCCCTACCTCCAATTCTGTCACCTTCTACAACCAGACAAGGTTCCCAGCAGTGGCACTGGAACATCAACCTGGCCACGAGACCTTTGATCTACAATCTGCTTGCGAGATGTGCTGGGGTAATGGTGGTGCAGAACTTGTGACAGTGGCCAAGTAATGACTGGTCCATCTTGAGGCCCACGCTACAAGAGGGAGCCTACACTTGACGCCACCTGAATGGCCAGGCACCAGAGGCAGGATATCCCAGAAGCCAGGATAAAACCAAACACAACTGGAAAGAAAAAAAAAAAAAAAAAGTCAATGAATTGATTCCTAATGATATTTTGCCATATTCCCAGATCGGTGCCTAGCTCAATTGTCATCAGAGAGGATCCATCCAGCAACTTCTAGGAGCAGAGACCCCCCCCCACACACACAGCCAAACAATAAGTAGGGCCAGGGAAGCCCCACAGAAGGGGGAGGAAGAATAGTAAGAGCTGATGAGTGGAGGGCCGCACAAGAACATGCCCCACAGAATCAACTAAGCTGGGCCCATAGGGGCTCATGGGGCTGAAGTCACAATGGCAGATCCTATATGGGTCTGAGCTAGGTCTTCTACACGTGTTTCAGTTACACAGTTTGATGGTATTGTGGGAATTCTAAGAGTGGAAGTGAGGACCCTTACTTGCTCTTGGGACCCTTTTCCTCCTATTAGGTTGCCTCATCCAGCCTTGACATGAGGGTTTGTGTCCAGTCTTATTGTAATTTGCTATACCATGTTTAGTCGATATCCCTAGGGTGCCTGATCTTTTTTTAAAGAGAAATGGAGGAATGGATCTAGGGGTGAGGAAGGTGTGAGAAGGAACTGGGGGCAGTGAAAGGAGAAGAAGCTGCAGTTGGGATGTAATGTATGAGAAAATAATCAAAAAATAAACCAATAACAACCCTTAAAAAAGAAAACTACATAATCAAAGTGAATACATTTCTAATTAAATGCCTCCAAAGTAGAGCATGGTGTCCATTTAGTTAACTAATACATTTAAAGTACGCTAAGAAATTTCATCATGTTTGCAAAATGAATGGGAAGTAGCTTTTCCTCTTTCACAGTCTTCTGGAATGGTGCTTAAGGATTGCCAAGAAAGAGCGTGTGGTATGCAGCCTATCATTTTAAAAAGGAAAATTGTACAAATCCTTTCTAAATATTTGAACTCTAAGAAATATGCACATACACAGTTAACCCTTCTTAGCCACAATTCTCACATCTGCAGATTCAACCATCAGTAGAGTTAAAATATTTGGAAGAAATTTGTATTTGTACCAAGTGCACATAGTCATTTTTTCATGCCACTATTCCCCAAACAATACAGTGTAACAGTTATTTACGTGGTACTTACATTGTGTCAGATGCTAGAAGCCATCCAGAGACCTGCAGGCTCTGTGCAGATACCATAACGTTTTATTTAAGAGCAGAACAGCTTCCCGACATTGATGCTACTGGGGTTTTTGAACCCATACCCCTGAGAATATCAAGAAAGAACTGTGGTAGCTATCTATGTTAAAAAACATATATACATATGCTTCAATGTGGATTGTTACTAGTGCATTTCTGGAGTGGGTCTGTGTCTGTGTGTTTGTGTGTGTGTGTGTGTGCGTGTGTGAACACTTGAGTGTGACCATAGCGAAAGGACAGCCTTGTATGTCTTTTTGCAGGAACACCCTCTATCCTTTATTTTCAAGGCAGGGTGGCTCATTAGCCTAGAACTTGCCAAGTAGGCTTGCTGACTGGCCAGCTAGCTCCAGGGATCTACCTGTCTCTACTCCCTCAGGACTTGGATTACAGACTGTGCCACCACCTGCGGCACTTTGCGCATAGGTTCTGGGGATTGAACTCAGGTCTCATGCTCATACAAGCACTTTACCAACCGGAAGGTAAAGTAGGTTAGTGGGTAAAGGTGCCTGCTGCTGGACTGATGGCCAGTGCTCAGAGTTCCTGTGACCCTTTCTTGCCCTTTGACCTACACCTACACATGTACATCATGGCATTTGCACACTAACACATACACACATAGATAGATAGATAGATAGATAGATACATACATACATACATATATACATATATACATATATACATACATAGACAGGATAAATAGATAGATTGGATAGATAGACTGGCTTGATAGATAGATACATAGATAGATGTAAAGAAAAAGGTGTACACACACACACACACACACACACACACACACACACGGGGCTCAAGGAGGCAACCTCACATATTGGTAAAGTCCTAGCCCCTGAGATTGGTCCACTGTACTCTTCTACAGACAGAAGACAGGCCTCAGGTTGAATCAAGAGAAGCTTTTCTGAGTAATCTCTCAAAGTTGTCCCTAAGAGACACTCCTGAGGCCCCTCCCCTCGCTGAGAAGCTACTGGCCTTTGATAGCTGCCAGAAGAGGGAGAGTTAGAGGCAGAATTATGGTTTAATTTTTAAAAACACAGGAATAGTATAAAGATGTGTTCTTCTCTTTAATCCCAAGCACGGGCTACGGGGCTGCTTCAGATTGTTCACAGCAGCTGACTATGGCTTGCCTCATGCTGTGTGTGTTTTTGTGTGCTCGGGGGTGTGGTTTTGTGAGCTGCAGATTGTTTCTGCAAGTGTGTGAAACTTAGAATTCTGGGGACTTTTTCAGTGAATATATAAATGCTAGGGCCCCAATAAGGGGGTAACTGTTAGCTACTTGGTGGTTGGATGCTTGCAAAGAGACAAAAAGCAGAAATTAGATATCCTGACTGAGAAGACCAAACTTGCCCTAAAGAATTCAACTCCCCTAACCAGCAGGCAGTAGTTTAATAATGTCGTTGCCCCTTTCCCATCTATTCCTTTTTCTCATCTACCTAGTGTTAGGGGGTTGAAAGGGAAGAAGAGAGATGCGGAGAAGGGTGAACGGAAAAAGAACCTGCCAAAGAGCTGCTACAGAGAGTAAGTTTTCCTTAGGGTGTGGCCAGTGGTAGGCTGCATCCCACTCACCACACATATGGACAGGGCTAACTGGACTCATCGGGTTATAAACAGCAACAGCAATAAGGGACCCCTTGTCCTTCTAGACATTTCTAGGAGCTAATGCCTTCATAGCCTATAGCTCAATAAGATACAAATAACTTCTGAAAGACATTGCTCTCTTTTCTTTAAAAAAAATCATTTAAGTAACCTTTGGATAGCAAATAGCATACATCTTAAGTATACACCTCAGTGACTCTGTACAGGCTAGCATCACCCAGAGAGATCTGGAACATTCCCTCACTCTCTGTTTCCCTCCGGGTGACATCTTCTCCTGAGGTGACAGACATTCTTATTCCCATCTCTATAGTGTGTCTTGTCTGAACCCCGAAGAAATGGGCTCCTGTGTGTTTGCCTCCCCTACAACAGCAAGTCTGCGAGCCACTCATTACCTAGAGGATAAAAGCCTGTGGGGCTTTGTTTGGGGGGTTGGAGAGATGGTTCAGTAGTTAAGAGTACTGGCTGCTGTTCCGGTATCCACATGGTGACTTACAACTCCAGTCTCAGGAAATCCAACGCCTTCTTCTGGCCTCCAGAGATTCTGCCCGGATGTGGCGTACAGATGATGCCTGCAGGCAAAACAGCCATACGCACAAAACATAAAGGAAAAATTTTTTAAATTTTAAATTCAACTTTTAGCATGCCCATATGTGTACATAATGTATTGTGATCTTACCCACCACTGGCTTCCCCCCTCTCACCCCCTCTCCTGCGGTTTCCCTGCCTGACTTGTGTGTCTTTGGGGTTGAGTCTGTGTGCTGGGTGTTCAGAGTTCTATTGCCCATGCCATCTCTACAGGACAGTCCTTCCCAGGGCCTCTGTCTTCTAATGCTTAGATCTGTCTTCCCGCTCTTCCCTGATGTCCCCTGTGCCTTGAAGGTGACGATGATGTCCCACTGATGGCTGAGCACTTACCCTCAGAACTTTGACCAGTCGGAAGACTTAAAATGGCCACTTCAGCTGTCACTCTGCAAAGAGAAGCTTCTCTGGCCAACTGTAGTCGGTGGGATAGAAATGATTCTTTAGAAGTCAGTGTGGCTACAATGGAATGACCCCTTTCTGGTATGGCTGGCCGTATCCCATCTTGTTTGTAACATGCAGCCAGTGAAATAGGTGAACACAAGTCTCATAAGACTGCTAACTTTTACAGTTTGAATGAAAAACTTCTCCCAAACAAACAAACAAACAAACAAAACCAAACAAACCCATAAACACAAAATCATAAGATTTAGCTGTGAGACCCTTTCATGCTTCACCCAAACACCGCCAGTCCCAGGGTCCATTCATGGCCTTTGACCTAGAGAGCCTGGCTGTAGAAGTGAGTTAGGTGTGTCCCACTCTCTCTCAGACGAAGAAATATGGCCTCCAAGATTCAGGGGGGCTATACGGCAGAGATGCTGGCCTCTCAGACTGTGTAGAGCATCTTCTGGGAATGGTCCTCATTTCCAGCTGCCTACCCTCTGTGGGCATCCGGCCCTTTCCCCAGGGCAGTCCATATACACTTAATGGCTAGTTGATGTGAGGGTCAATTCAGGCTTGCTTTTTTTTTCCCCTCAGACTTGATGCAAGATTTATTGACTATGATTTGGTAGGGTATAGGAGAGCACTGTGGAAGCCTTCAGGAATGCAGGGTTCTCCAGTTGTCCAGAGGACCACGACTGGGGATATATGTGACACCACAGCCATCAGGAATGAGCCGTTTCTCAGCAACCATGTCTTCAAACTCATCTGCATTAAACTTGGTGAAGCCCCACTTTTTTGAGATATGGGTCTTCTGGCGCCCAGGGAACTTGAACTTGGCTCTACGCAGAGCCTCAATCACGTGTTCCTTATTCTGCAGCTTGGTACGGAGGGACATGATGACCTGGCCAATGTGAACCCTGGCCACTGTGCCCTGGGGCTTCCCAAAGGCACCACGCATACCTGTCTGGAGCCTGTCAGCCCCAGCACAAGACAACATCTTGTTGATACAAATGACATGGAAAGGGTGGAGCCTCAACGGATATGAAAACCATCCTTGCCACAACTCTTTACCATGTATTTGTTGGCACAAATACGAGCAGCCTCCAATGCTTCAGAAGAAAGTTGTTCATATTCATCTGACACCATGTGGCCACAAAGTGGGAATTCGTCCACTTTCGCTTTCTTCCGTCCCAAGTCAAAGATTCGGATCTTAGCATCAGGGACTCCACGGCAGAAACGAGACTTTGGGTATGGCTTGTTCTTACAATCTCGGTAACACCGGGCGGGGTGGCGGCCCATGATGACAGTAGGATCGTCGGTGGCGAACCGGAGTAAAAGAGCTCAGGCTTGCTTTGAGCTCCTCTAGAACTTTGGGTGGAGACTCCACTGAAGCCCAGTGCCTCCCACTACCCACTTCCATCTCCTTCTTCATCCTTGTCTCCCCCAACCCCACATCGACTCTAGAATACATTGTAATAAACTTCTGATCCTCGTCTCCATTTCAGGGTGTCTGAGGGAGCTGGTCTACTACAGAGAGCTCAGAAGAGATGACCCATATATACATTTAGGCATTGCTCACACTTCTACAGGTCCACTGAGCCGAATGTTCTACTAGATGGTGGGTCAACCATGTTTCCTCGACCCTCACCCCTCAAACTATGCAGGTCTGTTCTGGACAGCTGCTTGCCCGGCACTTAGGGCCTCCAAAGGGAAAAGTAAGATGATAGGAGAGGTATCGGATCAAATGTGGTCTTTCTGAGCCTCGGTCTCTGTATCTGTAAAACGGGTTAAACTCCCTGCTTTGTAGGACTCGGAAGATCTAGACAGCGTGTGTAAAAGTTCTGAATTTAGGCTTCTACCAGGTTTGAAGTTAGTCACTGACAGACTAGGAAAGAGAGAGAGAGAGAAAGAGAGAGAGAGAGAGAGAGAGAGAGAGAAAGGGGTGTGTGTGTGATGTGTTTATAAAAAGATAAAGAAAAGATATGTCTTGGGTTTCAGCACCAGTGTTATGAAAAAGATAAAGAGAATGGAGGGTGTGTTCTATGGGGGTGTGGTGAGGTGTGGGGGGAAGGGGTGCCTCTGGTGGGCTCATGTTGGACATCCCTTTCCCAAGGGACCAGCCACACGATGGTATAATATAGAATAGAGTTTATTCAGGGCATGGGGAGGGGAGCTAAGAGGGTTGTAGGGGCAGAGAGAGAAGAGGGGTAGAGGAGACGAGGCCGGCCATGAGCGCGTGGAAAGAGGGGGGAGGAAAAGGGGAGAGGAGGGACAAAGGGGTAAGAGAGCAAGAAGGCAAGAGAGGCAAAAGAGCAAGAGAAACAAGAGAGTGAGGAGGGGGCAAGCAGCCCCTTTTATTGTGCCAGGCATACCTGGCTGTTGCCAGGTAACTGTGGGGTGAAGTTTAGATAGAATGCTAACAGGGGGAAAGAGGGAGGGGGAGGGGAGATGGAGAGCACCCAGGGGACCCACTGGATAGACAGAAAAGTTCTGCCCACCTTCACTATGCCCCTCATATTGTAAAGACCTGGAGTTCAGAAAGGTTGAGTGGTGTAGTCAGTCCCAGCCCCCTGCACAACAGGCGTTCTGAAGCACTCCCTGTTCACTTTCCAGCCCCAGCCTCTGGCTGGCAGCTCCCATTGCTATGTCTCAGCTGGCCTGGACCCTGCCTGGAAGGCCTCTTCACTGCCCAGAGCTCTTCAGCATCCTCTCAGCCAGGCCACTGCCCGAAAGTAGTTTCGTTGGCAGTTGTCACAGCATTTGTTGTTAGCTGCCTGGTTAAGAATTAACCGGGTTAACTAGCTACCAGGCGGTTTTGGTGAAAAGTGCATTGCTTGTTCCCCAGGTTTTGTAACTTACAGATGGTCTCCCACTTCTCCAAACTTGGCATCAAACCTGCAGTTCCTGTGGATGAGTCAGTGGAGGAAGAGCTGATTTATTGGCTCAGGTTTGGGCAAAGTACACAAAAAAAAAAGGGCATTTCTCAGCTTCGATCCCCTCCAGGACAGGAAGATCGGATGACTGTATGCTTCAGCCCTAGCCTCAAGAATCCTCGCCTGGGAACATCCCCGTGGTGGCGTCACCCTTGTCTGCAGAGGAGGAAGGGTGTTGGGCAGGCTCCCATCCCCTGCCTGCCACCCCACAGCATGGTGCCCAGGGATGTTTGCCAGGGGCCAGAGAGCAAGGCTCCCTCCCACCCGCTGTCTTTCCACCACAGGGGAGAGGTTGGACCCAAAGCCTCCCACACAATGTGACCATTGACATTTGTGGGTGCCATGGAAACATCTCTTGGGAGCTGAGTCCTCCCACAATAAACCCATTGTCCCCTGAGCCAGCCTTTCTCCGAGAGCCCCCCACCCCCTTCTTAGCCCTTTCGTGGCCCAGAACTCCTCTTGTTGACTCTGGTAGGGGAGCCAGACCCAGGTTTGCTTGTGACTGGCTCCCCTGCCCTCGGTGTCATCACCCCAGGCCCTTCCTCTCCAAGTCTAAAGCGGCCCAGAAGATGGCCTTTTGGTTGCTCTGAGTCCTGACAGCAGTAGCCCACGGGGGCAGACACCAGAAGTGCCCCCTTCCCTGTCTGTTTGTTTTGGAGAGCTAGAAGGCGGAAGCTGTTTCTGTGGGGGCAGTCTCCTGCTGCGCGGCCACCCTCAGTACCAGGCCAGGGTCTGTGTAGGGGGCTCTGGACTACATCGATCTGGGCCACCTAGTCCCCGTTCTTCCTTCAGGGCTCCGCCCATGCATTTCTCTTCTAAGTTCTGGAAACTTCTCCAGAAGTCACTCTCCTGCCTGTGCTCCCTCAGCTTCCCCCCCCCTCCCCCCACCCCCCACCTCCCACGTTTGCTTTGAGCCAAGGTCTCAACTGTAGAAATCTAGATACAGAATAAAGCCAGAGACTGTTAGGGCCACAGGAGGCCCCAGCCAGGAGAGCCAAGTGTGTGCTCCCTTCGTTCTCTCCCCAGAGACAAAGATGTTATAGAGAAAGAAGGCTCTGTAGAAACGAGGGGCATGGGTACAGCCTAAGATCCAGGCCAGGCCTGGGGCCTGCTCTCTCTCTCTCACACTATCTTCCTCTAAGCCACACAATGATTAGAGACAGGAACTCAACAGATCCCTCAAAGCAACAAACCCCACAGGGACTGGAAGCTCCCGCCCACGATGCGGGTGTTAACAGCTAGAAAGAAGAGCTTGTGCGACTATAACCCCATCTTTCATCAGCAGTCATGTGCCTGTGCCCCAAACCACTCCCTTCCCAGACATCACCATGGACCCCGATACCACAGAAGCAGTGATTCAGGCAAGAATCCTGATGCTGTGCCGGCCATGGGAAGGAAGGGCTTGCTGATGGACAAGCAAGTTTAGACTGGCGCTCTGTGAGCTCAAACCCTAGCTGGGTGACAGGGGGCAAGTTATGTAACCATCCTTTGCCCTGCTTGCAGCCAATGTAGAGAGAAAGTAATTAATCTTCCTGCTTTCTTAGGATGCTGGAAGGGTCTGACAGACAGGAAATAGAGAGGTCAGCACAAGGCCAGGCTCACCAGAGTACTCGGGATAAACACACAGTGTTGTGATTGTCAACATTGCACTTAAAGCCAGGTTCCTGGGTAAAGGGGTCTCAGGTTAAGAACGCCAACAACTGGCTCCTACAGTGCGCATGATTCTATCCCACGGTGGGAGTCCCAGGCCTGAGGGAGGAGAGAGCAATCAGCCAATCCTAGGCAGCTGAGTGCCCCACAGCAAGGGGCCCTCTGAGCCTTCCTGCTGGGCTTTGACAAGGGGTGGCCAGTTGGTTCCTGGAATGTCCAAGAAAAACAAACTGGTTATTCTGAGTGAAATTGCAGCCTGGTGGCAGGCTGGGTCTGCTTTAAATTAAACACAACATTTCTTGGATTCTTTTCATCTTCTTGCCACCGTGGGGTTCCAGAGACATTACCTCACCTCACTTTCCTGCTCTGGAGCTGGGGAAACTGACAGGGTGTGGGGTTGGGGGGGGGGGCTTGGGAGGAAAGGCTGGAGAGCCTACCCTGTCTTTGGACTGAGGTGAGCAGAGCCATTCTCCTTCCTCCCATCCAGACAGGAAGCAGGGACCGCACCGGGATCCCAGAACACAGCCAGCATATGGTATTTAGCAAAGGATTAGAACATTTTCAAAGTAGCATCTCTCCTAGGAGTGCTTGGGAGAAGCTGACTGTGGTTTTGTGAGTCTTTGGACCACTGTGTGATATTTAGACTTGAGGTATGCGATATTTAGCTATGCACACCAGCTCTCGGCTGGCAGAGGGGCCCATTTCCCTGCTGGGCACTGTGGTTTAGGGTGGAGCTCTTTCTGGTTTTGGAAATTGCTTTTAGCCAGCTTATGGGGTCCTAGAGAAATCAGTGTTAGAGTTAAGCGCTCCTGGTGGGACTTCCCCTCAGGGAAGAGAGCTCTGTGTCTTGCTTGGATCCCACATCCTTTTGTTTATCCATTTATTTATATTTTTATTAAACATAGGACAACTTGCAAGAGTCAGTTCTTTCTGCCGTGTAGCACCTGGGACTAGAACTTGGGTCCTCTGGTTTGGCTGCAACTGCCTCTACCTGCTGAGCCATCTCATTGACTCTTTATTTACATTTTTACTTGTTTATGATGCGATGGGGGGGGGATGGGAGGTGGGTCATTGTGTAATCATGTTGGTTTCAAACTTCAGATTCCCCTGCCTCAGCCTCCCAAGTGCTGGGATTATAAGATAGCACTTTTAAAAAGGCGAGAGGGTGCCTTTCCTAGTGTTTGCAGCAGATCACAGGCATGCGCCAGTGATGAAGGCATCAAGCCCAGATGAAGGGTACAGTAGACTTCGCCCATTCCCATCCACAGGATTAGCCATCGGACTTCCTGTCTTTTCCTTTCTTTCTTTTTCTAGTTTGGCTCCTGGGAGCTTTGTAACCGTTTGGTTTTCTTCTATGTTCACCCCAGTTCCTGAATAATGATGTGGAGGTTAAAATTTATTTACAACGCTCATGGCCATAAGCCAGGCTTGTCTCCCAACTGGCTGTTAATGGACATTAACCCTTTTATGCTACTCTATGTCTGCCACGTGACTGGTCAGTTACCTCTCCACAGTGTCCTGTGTCCAACTTCCTTTGAGTCTGGGTGGTAAACCTTCCCAAACCTGACTCTTTCCAAGAGTCCCTCTCTCTCTCTCTCTCTCTCTCTCTCTCTCTCTCTCTCTCTCTGCTGGGTGTCCTGCCTTGCTGTTGGCTAATTCAGATCTTTATTGGCAGGTGAATGCTTTCACACAGTGCACGAGAGACTATTAGCCGTACAGGTTTTGCTTTTGGCTCTGATGTCCTTTAGCCTGAGAGTGTGTCTCTGGCCTCTTGCTCTGCCTGTTCTATAGACCTCGGTCAAACTCATGGAGGCTTGGCCTTGATTCAGCTTCCCACATAGGTCACTCAACAATTCACCTCATAGTCAAGGTCTTTGCCATCAGTTCTGAACTCAGCTGCAGAAAGTCCCCTTTCCTGACGAATCAGATTCTCAATGAACACACAATGGATCTCAAATGCTCACACAATCTTCAACTCCAGTCCCGCCTTCTAGGTGAGCCACGCCCCTCTGATTCTATGTGGAGGTGACTGCTTGTGTTGACTCCTTTCCTTCCTCCCCTCCACAGTGGTCAAGGAGGAGGAAGTGGTAGAGGAGAGCTGAGCATCTGTGTTCTTCACATGGGGTGGCACTTGAGGTCACTGTAGTTCCTCCGTGAGCTGTTTGTCTGGCCAGCTTCATCCCAGAGGGGCGGAGGGGAGGACTGTGACTCCAGGCAATGCAGCCTCCCGGCAGCCTCTCCATTATATACCTTTGCTCCCTGGGTTCTTCATATGATGGTGTCTGTCACCTCGACACAGACAAGTCAGGAGTCACAAGTTGTCCCATGGGATGCCTTGCAAGGTAGCCAAAGTCTGATTTCTTGTGAATGCTGAGCCAATATAGTGCCCTGTCCTCAGATGAAGAGTTCTGACCTGCTTCATGCGTGGCTGCCTGCTTTGTTTGCTTGGTTGGTTGGTTGGTTGGTTTTTTGCTTGTGTAGAACGCTCAAGAAATCTACTGCTTTTCAGGGTAACATCAATCATCAGTTGCTTTCAACCATTTTTGGTCACACACAGAGACATACACAAATTTTTATCTCAACTTGACCTGAGCTGAAGTTGTCTGCAAGGAAAGAGCCTCAGTTGAGAAAATGCCTACATAAGACTGGGCTGTAGACAAGTGTATAGGGCATTTTCTTAATTAGTAATGAATGAGGGTGAGCCCAGCCCATTGTGGGCGGGGCCACCCCTGGACTGCTGGTCCTGGGTTCTAGAAGAAAGCAGGCTGAGCAAGCTATGAAAAGCAAGTCAGTAAGCAGTATCCTTCCTGCCTTCAGGTTCCTGTGTGTTTGAATTCTTGTCCTGGTTTATTTCAGTGAGAACTGTGATATAGAAGTGTAAGCCAAATAAATCCTTCCTCTCCCGGATTCCTTTATTATGTTATCATCACAGCAATAGAAACCCTCAGTCACAGAACACAGACATACAGACATATACACTTAGAGACACAGAGAGAGACAGAGAGACATAGAGAGAAAGAGAGAGAGAGAGAGAGAGAGAGAGAGAGAGAGAGAGAGAGAAGGAGAGAGGGAGAGAAAGAAGGAGAGGGAGGACAGGGAGAGGAAAAAGAGAGGGAGAGGGAGGGGGAATTAAAAGTATTGAGAAAATACCTACAGATTAGGCCATACACAATTCTGTAGAGCATTTTCTTAATTGGTGATTAATCATTACTTTTAATCATTCAACCCTCAGTTTCTTTGACTGTAACAACCAAAATCTTATAGAACAAGGGCCCTGTATTTCAATACAGTAAATCTGAATACTATGCAATTGGGTGTTACAATAAACACCGTGTAATTCATTTTTGGCAATTGATTATACGTCTCTGTGTTTATAGTTTGAACAGGTCACATTCCTCACAGGCTCAAATGTTGAGTACCTGGTCTTTAGCCAGTGATGCTATTTCCAGGGCCTTCACTAGAGGAAGGAGGTCTTTGGGTGTGCACCTTTGAAAGTTATGTCTGGATCTCGTGCTTTCCTCTCTGTTCCCTGTCCATTGCAAGGTGAGCAGCCTTCTCATGTTCGTGTTGCCAGCATTAGGGATAGCCTGGCTTACTATAGATGTGGATCAGTGGTGGCCAGGCCACAGGCTGAAATGGTAAACCAAAACAAGTCTATGTTTGTTACCGTTAGAATAGCTATAGCCGGGGCTGGAGAGATGACTCAGCAGTTAGGAGCACTGACTGCTCTTCCAGAGGTCCTGAGTTCAATTCCCAGCAACCACATGGGGGCTCACAACCATCTGTAATGGGACCGGATTCCCGCTTCTGGTGTGTCTGAAGACAGCAACTGGATAGTGTGCTCACAGACATAAAATTAAAAAATAAAAAAACAGCTATGGCCAAGTATCTGACTGGGAGCCACACAGGCTAGGAGTTTACTTTGGCTCATAGTATGAATAGCTTAGCCCATTGTGGGAAAGGCCATAAGATTGTGCTGTAGACAAACTTGTAGGGCGTTTTCTTAATTAGTGATTCATGTGGAAGAGTCCAGCCTACTGTTAGTGGGGTCACCCTGGGCTGGTGATCCTGGGTTCTGTAAGAAAAAAGATCCATCACAGTGAGGAGGGTACCAGTCTGGGGTGCTGGGAGTCTGAACTTTCTCACTCACCTCTCAGTACATGAGGAAACAGAAAGCCATGGAGTGGCCTTATCATCTCTTTTTCCTTTTCTCTTTTATTCACACACACACACACACACACACACACACACACACACACACACACACACACACACACACACCATGGGATAATGCTACAAACATTTACAGCAGATCTTCCTTTCTGAGTTAAAACTCTCTGACATACATGCCCAGAGCCGTGTCCCCAGGGCCACAGCTTGTTAAGTTGCTCTTTGTAACTCCATGGAGGTCTTAAAAAAATTAATGAATGGTAAAATTTGTGAACACACAAAAATTAATTTGAAAGGCAGCGTAAGGAAGCTGAGCTGTTTGGGTGAGCATTTCCCGTGCCACACCATGCCGCTTCAGGGCAGCCTCGGGTGTGAGCACACTCGATGCACACTTCTCACTGCGTGTGCTGCCACACCACACAACATGGAACAGCTGAGAACAGATTCCACACTACCGAAAGTCAGAAGCTGCCGTGTATGTTGCATGTGTTTGCCGGTGAGTGTGCAAGTGAAGTTTACATGTATGTTTGAGACAGAGTCTCATGTATCCCAGGCTGATCTTAATATGCAGAAGAGGGTGACCTTGAAGTCCTAACCTTTCAAGGCGGGGATTGTCTGAGAGCACCTCGTGTCTTCATACAGAGCTGGGGGTGGGACCCACGGCTTCACGCATGCTGTGGAGACATTCTACCAAATGCTGTAGTGTTTTTATATTAAATACAAACTTTTCTGCTTTTACAGAAATATAATGGTTTAATTATGAAAATTGAAGGCTTTTAGTAATATTCTACCACTGTTCTTCACCATGGACATAAAATTAGTGTGCCTTTGAATTATATTGTGTTGGAATGTTTGACTCTCAAAAATTAATAACCAAAAATTGAGTTACTGACTTGATGTTGTTTTGAATGCTGAGAATCAAACCTACTGCCCTGTGTTTTTCTAGGCAAAACCTTAACATTTAAGTTGCTGACTTAAGTTTCACAAAAAGTTAAGTGATTGGGGGGGGTGATTAAGAGAGTAAGAATTTTTAATAACTTCTGAAGTAGCCTTAAATGTACAGAGACACATAAAAATCAAAATAACTTAAAAATCAGAATATTGATTGCCTGAAGAAAGCTGAGGATGCTTCATGGAATATCAAATACCCATCTAAGATTTAATTCTTTATCTAAAAATAATTGCATTCATCTCAGTATGAAAATTTACTACTTTATCTTTAATAATGATAAAATTACATGTATATCAAATCAGTTTTGTTTTCTTTGTGTGTGTGTGAGTATGTGTATGTAGTGTGTGTGTGTGTGAGTGTGTGTGTGTGTGGTGTGTGTATGTGTGTGGTATGAGTATATGTGTGTATGTGTGTGACTGTGTGTGTGTAGTATGAGTGTGTGAGTGTGGTGTAAGTGTGTGTGGTGTGTGAGTGTGTATGTGTGTAGTATGAGTGTGTGTGTGGTGTGTGAGTGTGTATGTGTGTGGTATGAGTGTGTGTGTGTGAGTGTTTGTGTGTGTGGTGTGAGTGTGTGTGAGTGAGTGTGTGTGAGAGTGTGTGTGTGGTGTGTGAGTGTGTATGTGTGTGGTATGAGTGTGTGTGTGTGTTTGTGTGTGTGGTGTGTGTGTGGTATGAGTGTGTGTGTGTGAGTGTGTGTGTGGTATGTGTGTGTGTGTATGTGTGTGTAGTGTGTGCATGTGTATGTATGTATGAGTAGACATGTGGATGTATTTACCCATGCATACACATGTGAAAGCCAAAAGCTGATGTTGAGTTTCTTCCTTCATCACTCTGCACCCCATCTTCTTTTAAAGATAGGAATTCTCCTTGGCTGGAGAGATGGCTCAGTCCTGCTGTTCTTACAGAAGGCCTGAGTTTGAATCCCGCCACCTACAAGCCCACACACAACCACCTGTAACTCCAGTTCCAGGATATTCAGTGCCCTCTTCTGGCCTCCTTGGGCTTTAAGCATGTACATGGTGCACATACATACATGCAGGCAAACAATCCATACACAAAATGTTTTTATGATACGAATTCATTGAATCTTCTTCATCTTGCTGTTTCAGCAGACTGGCCATCAAGGCCCTGGGATCTACCTGTCTCTGCCCAATGCACAGGTAGGGCCACAGATTCCAGCCGCCATACTTGACGTTTATACAGGTTCTGGGGACCCAAACTCAGTCCTCACACTTGTGTCAGCAACAACTTTACCTATTGGGACATCTCCCAGCCCACAGATAATTGTTTAAAAATTATCTTTATGATATGTTATCAATGAATGCTTGGTTTGCATACCTATTTTACACATCTGTATACCTGGGGTCATGTAAATTTCCTCAGATGCAAGAAGTCATGAATGGGAAAAGCTCTGTTCCAGGCGAATTCTAAATGCAGACAGGTTGGCCATGGCTATTACCCATTCACAATGTCCTTTGTTAGGTTGTTAATGTTGGGTATTTTGTCATAACAGCATAAACAAAAAGGGGTTTCTATGTAACAGTAGGAAAGGCTGAGTCCCAAGTGCAGGAGCAGGAAAACAGGGCCCAGGGCCAAGCACTCTTTTGCACGCATCCAAGGCTACCAGGGCTGAGGTCCAACTCCTAGGAAAGACACAAATAACCAGATACTCCTCACTTGAGCTGTGTCCGTTCTGAGCTAGATAACATTGTTTTATCCATTCCGGCATCTGATGTTCTAGGTCTCCTGTGCCACCTTGGCACGGTCCTCCCCACCCATGCTTAGGGAATGAGGAAAACCTTGCCCAGAAGGAAGGAGCTGGGGGCGGTGCTGGCAGCATCCAGGGCACCCTCCTGGATTGATGCAGGAAAATCTCAGGGTGGGAAATTTCCCAGCCTCTCAAGTCATAGCCCAGCCGGATTCAAATCCTCCCACAGAGTCTTTGAGGTCACTTCCCTGTTGACCTCTGCCCTTCCAGCCTCAGCTGGACAGCTCGTGATTGATGTTTCCTGGCCTGGGTTATGATTTTATCTTTCCTTAAGAAGTCAAAAAAAGGATGCAGACAGGGGTCACCACAGGGGCTGGGGCTGGAACCTCAGACATTGGCAACAACGTGGCGGCTCTAGGCTCTGAGCTGCTGGGCTGTGTGCCTGAGAGGGGAAGGTGTCAGTCTCTGTGCTGTGCTTCCTGTCCTTCCTGAGAAGTTGCTTAACTTCTCTTTGCCCAGGCATCATAGAGAGGCCCAGAGGATGTCCCTTCTTCTTCCTTGACCTTCTGAAAGTGACACTTCAACGTCATTGATGTGCAGGAGAGCGGAACTGATTGTGGGCACTTGAACAATTACACATGTATTTAATCTAATAAAACCAGCCTAGACATTTGAAATTTAAATTTTATATTTAAAAAAAGTTGTGTATAATATGTGTATTTGACTTTAAAAGCCAGAAGAGGGCATTTGATCCCTTGAAGCTGGAGTTCCACACAGCTGAGGACCACCAAAGGTGGGTTCTAGGAACTGAACTCATGTCCTCTGGAAGAGCAGCAAGTTCTGACCCTGAGCCATGTCTCTAGTCTCACCCAATTCGGACTATTTTAAAAGGAGCAAAAGAATACTGATCATTGGAAGCCAATTTATTTTCCTAAGAATAAACCACACTGAACCAATCCCTTTTCCATAGTTACCTAATTAGAGATCTTGGGTGATGTGTGCTGGCTCCCACAAGGTAAGTCAGCAAGCCTCTCACAAGACTTTCTCTTCCTCTCATCCATTGGGCAGGTTGCATTTTCCTGCCCAGTTGAAAGCAAGTAGATGTCAACATGCAAACTATTTTGGCTAACAGAAGGAGTGGAAGGGCACTCCTTAACGAGTCAGTGGACCCATTTGCTCTTAGATGAACTCACTGATTAAGCCAAACCAAGTCTGGATAGTGTTACTAGTCACTCCTGAGGGCAGGCTGAAGACAAAGGACTCTTAAAGTCAAAGATGACAGTGACTTTGGAGAGAAGATACTAAAGAAAGTGCTTAGATTGGGAGAAAGCAACCTGAGAGGTGAGATCTGTGTTGAGACCTGGGCTCCAACTATAGTCATTAAAGCCCAAGTAGTCAGCTTGGGTAGAACATGAGGGCTTGTTGGCTGATGACTGGTCCTGAGCCTCTAGGCTTCCCTGTCCTGCACATGCCTGGGAACTTGGAGAGGAAATGAGGCAGATGGGAGTATGTCTAGAGGAAAAGTTGCCAATAACTTTTCCATGCCAGTGGACACTGAACGTCTCTTCGAAGATTTTGGTTGTCCTCTTCTTTGAACCCCAGTGATCACTCTGAATTGTGCAAAAGAAGAAAAAATAGCAGCAGTTTTAGCAGCCAGTCAGTGGCACCCGGACCCGTGTGTGTGTGGAACTGGCTAACTGTGGTCAAGGAGGATCCTGGGAAAGCAGGATAAAGGCTCCAACTGCCTCTTCCTTGTGAATGTCAATGTGACCATGACCTTCTGTTACCAAACTCAGGGTCATACTAGAAAGCCCAAGTTTGGCTACTGGTTCTAAATAAGTCAATTAAAAGTCAAATTAATATCAAAATGCAAGAAGAAAAAAGATTTATTCAATGTGGCTATGTAGGGAAGTCAAAGAGATCTAGTGACCCCCACTTCTAGTTCATGTTCAGGGTCCTGAAGTGATATTTAAGTTCAAATAGATGGCGGGGGTGTGAGATCTAAGCAGCTGAAGTTAAGATGTGGTCTTGTCCACCATGAAATTATCACCGCCTGCGCTTCAGTCTTATCCGTCAAGGTGTTTGACAGCTTAGGCTTGTGTGAAATTCCCTTCTGGCCGGCACCGGGCTTCATCCCCTCCCTTCTCCCAGCACTCCCATCTCTCTTCTGGGACTTAAGGAAATAAGTGTATCCTCAAAATGTATTCATTAGGGGTGGTAGCTAATGTCTTTAATCCCAGCATTTGGGATGCAGAGGCAGGGTGTTGGACCTAAGGCAAATGCGTTCTCATATCCTAAGAGGTTTCAAGTTAGTCAAGGCTACATAGTGACACTGTGTTTTGCCATATTGAAGAGATGACACAGAGTTTTTAGATGCCAAGGACTTGGCCCAAACTAGCAGATTTCAGATGAAGTGAGACATGGCTGTCGTCAACTACTTGATAAACTCCTCATGGGGTTTGAAGTAGACAAGGAGGTAAGCCTTTCCCAGTTTGGATCCATAGGAGCTATGGAATCTTACACGCATGTTCACCGACCTTCGTTGCTGGAGTCCAGCTCCAGTTGAGGACAGAGGCTGAACTGGGTGGATGCAAGAGCGTCCATGGAGGAATCAGACACGTGACACCTTTCGGTTTTGTTTTTTGAGAGGGCAGAGAGGAAACATCACAGTATGACTTGATCCTACTGACAACTGCATCTCTCACAGACTTTATACTATTTATACATAAAATCATTTCCTCATAGATGTTAATCATTGGATACAAAACTTTAAATAAAAAAAAATTTAATGTATTTATGAGTGCACACCAGAATAGGGCAACAGACATATCATTACAGATGGTTATTGTGTTTCATTAAAAAAAAAGTCAGGATGCGTTTGATAGAGGCTAGGTATGGTGAGGTGGGGGCGGTGACTTGGTGGACCCACACCAAGGTATCCCTTCCCCCTGAGGTACCAGCCATAAGACAGATATATTATGGAATAAAGTTTATTTAGGGCATGGGAAGGGAAGTTGGGAAGAAACTAGAGACAGATGTGGGGGCCGCAGAGGGCATGGCTAGGAACACAGAAGGGTGGGGGGAATGTTGGGAGAGGGAGGAGGAAGGGGAGAGAGGGAGAAAGGGTTCAGAGAAAGGAGTCAGAATAAGAGAGTAAGAGACAGAGAAGGGGGCAAATAGCCCTTTTCATTGTAAGCCAGGCATACCTGGCTATTGCCAGGTAACTGGGGGTGGAGCCTAGAAGGGATGCCAACAGTTATTGAGCTATGTGATTGCTGGGAACCGAACTCAGGACCCCCGGGAGAGCATCCAGTGCTCTTAACCGCTGAGCCATCTCTCCAGACTCTGAAACTTTTTAATGTACATTTTTTCCTAAAAACTTCTTTAATTACATAAGCATATTAAACAAAACAAGCAAACAGCAAGTTTCATGAGAACAGAAAGTTAATATAAAATCAATTTTCTTTTAACTCAATGTCTTTTCCTTAAAACTGGTGTCATAAGTTTTGTGGTTATAGCAGAACAGCTGTTTGAGTTTGGTGCAGTTAGTAGTCAAGACGCTATTTCCTGGTACATTATTTCCAGCTTGTCCTGTATCATTTTATCAATCTGTCATGATACCGAGTTTCTCTGAGAAAAGCCTGTTCTTAGTCCCTTGTTCAAGTTTTCCTTCTCCTTTATTTTCCTTTTCTATTGGACAGGCTCTTCATCTTCGTCTTAAGATCACTATCCTTTCGACTTCTAAAATCCCATGCAGCATTTTCAGTAGCATGCAAACATTCAGGCAAGGGCAGCCCATCCTTTTATCTGTTTGTAATAAAAGTTAGGAAGTCAGATAAAATAAAAAGTCAAGAAGCCAAATAAAATAAAACCAGGAAGCCAGACACCGAGCCAAGGTGTTCTCCCTGTCTTTGTCATGAACCCTTGTTTCAATATGATCCCTATCTTTATTATAACTGGTAGAACATCAGAATTCTGCCTTCAGGAGGGCACCAAGGCCCTTCATCAATTAATCAGAATCTTCCTGTCCATACCGTCCATACAGTGTCTTTCTGGAAGCATCTTGGAAAAAAGGCATGTGATATTTGGAAAAGATATTAATCTAACCCAACAGGCAGTGGCCGATGCTGGACGGTCTTGGCTTGCCTTACCATTCTTTGCTAGTCATTATCATATTTCATGGAGAGAAACACAAACTTCCAAGGGTGGTGCTTTGAACTCCGAGCTTCTTTGAATTCGGACAGACTGGCCGAGCCTCTCAGTTTCTTCTGATTCATGAACGGTATTTTTCAAGTGGATTTCTGGCTGTTTTGTGTGAACTTAACTGCTGATAACTTGGCCGATGCAGACTGGATTTACTCCAAAGCACTATTTCTAAACAGGGCCACACCCTCCTTTGCCCTATTAACATCTCCTTTCCATTACCTCTGGTGAGTGGTGGGCTAGAAGGGAGGTTAAAGCATTTAAGAACCACTATTAAAAGTAGATTTTGAAAAAACAAAGCCTACAACATCCACTCCATGGGCAGTCTTGCACTAGTGACATTTGTATTGGATGACTCTTGGTTAAGACTGTCATTACAGAATCATTTGGACTTGTACCCTCTAGAAGCCAGTAGCATCTCTCTACAGTTGTGACAAAAATGTCATTAGACAGTTCAAGTGTGTGTGGGAAGGAGCACAAATATGCCCCTGGTTGAGGACCACTCAGCGTACAGGTAACATAGGTGAGCACCTACAGTTGTGCTTATACGGTTGACTTTATGAACACATACTAATTACCATTTTACACATGAAGTAGAGAAAGGCCAAGTAATTCCCTGTTACATTTGTTTGCGAGAACGGGACTCTGTCCTCAGCGCCTGTTGTTCTTGAGGTTTGGCCAGATCTACATACTGTAATAATTAGGCTCATATTTCTGTGTAAAAATCTTGTGTCAGGGGCTGGGGAGATGGCTTAGTCACTAAAGTCACAGCGAACATATGGACCCAAGTTTGGATATCAAGTATCTATGCAAAAGTAGCCAAGGATGAATTCTGGGCTCTGAGGAACTAAACCGTCTCAGAATGTAGATGCAAAGTAATTGAGCATGGACCTTCAGCACTGACCTCTGGCCTCCACACACCAACATACATGCAAATACATATATCATACCTATCCACCTACTCAGACAAACAAACAAAAGTCCTGAGTAAGGGCTGGCCCCCGAGACCAGGGGTGTCTGAGACCCTCAATGTACACCACAGCTCCAAACTGGCCGAGCTCCTGTGACAACAGCACAGTGGACAGCTGCTCTAGAAAGCAGCACCAGCTAATCTTCCTCACACAGAAACTCAAACTTGCTAGAGGCACATGTGGCTGGGCCACGATGAGGCTTCTACATTCGAGATGAAGCCAGGATGTGGGAGGTGTGGAGAAGCGAGAACTGCGGGTGGGGAAGCAATGATCGAAGTCATAATTTTCCCACTTTCCTCTCTTCTGACCTCTGAGCATCCAGACTATTCTTTCTCCCCATGAAGCTAGCAGTCTGGTCCTACATGGAGTGTACGCTCACAGGATGCTCACTATAACCTTTGGCTAGTAACAAGGCAGAACTGGCTGGTGAAATGTTGGGCATGCTGTATTACTAGTTCCATGAGAATAGGGCCCACGTGGTTCGCACAAATGGAGGTTGTAGAGGGACAGATGCAGGATGGGAGGGGACTGGGAGAGCGGGCGCCATGTGTGAGCTTTGAGTGTAGGGAACAGCAGCAGGTGCCACACTGATTCATACACGTGCTTCGGTGACACCTCTGACCTGCACCCAGCCTTCTTGGCATTCACAGGACAGGCACTTGGGGATCAGGCTAAGTCTCTGGACATTTGGGTGTAATGTTTTCATTTGCTGTGCCGAGGCTGGGACCAGGCTCTTGCAAGGGTACTCTCCAGAGCTGCACTTCAGCTCTTGGTTTTGTTCTTTTTGACAGTGTCTTACTACGTAGGTCAAGATGGTCTTGAATTGATTCTGCAGACCAAGAGGATGTTAGATTTGAGGTCCTCCTGCCGCAGCTTCCCAAGTGCTGGAATTACAGGTGTGTGTCTCCAAGCCAAAGCTTCAATGTTTTGACGAAAAATTCTTGTGGGACTATTTTAGACAAAATACTGGCTGGCCGCGCATCCCCTCCCTTTGGTTCTACTGTCCTCCTGGCAGGAACTCTGACAGGTGGACAGGCAGCTTCCATAACATGCTGGACTCAAAAAACTTCCTGCGGAGAGAA
This sequence comes from Micromys minutus, assembly GCF_963924665.1. Lineage (NCBI taxonomy): Eukaryota > Metazoa > Chordata > Mammalia > Rodentia > Muridae > Micromys > Micromys minutus. The sequence goes on from NC_137953.1 coordinate 13,886,617, forward strand.
CTACACTATCTTCTGCCAGGCTTCATGTGTGTTAGATCACTGCGGCTTCCTCTGAGCACCCTTTGGCTAGAGGTCACTGGAGGACTCCCAGGGCCAGTGACTTACTTCACACAAGTCATCTCACACTTAAGTGAAGTCAGCTTTAGGTCACAGCTCTGCGGGTGAACCAAGCTTGTGGTTTCCGACTCTTGCTGCATACTCTTTTCTGAAGCTCGCTTCATATCCAGGCTGCATCAGACCATTCTATCTTAATCCTGGGGTGTAGTTCTATAATCAGCTCTCTAAAGTGTCCCCCAGGTGCTGGGGACAAGTGCAGCCCTGGGCTTGATCTTCAGTGCTGAATGGGGAGGGTGGTGTTATGAGCCCCCCCCCCAGCATTTGAGTAGAAAAGGGCATACTTCTTTTTTCCAACCTAAGGCATGCTCACTTCCTTCTTGCTAGGCTATTTTTACAGAATTACTCGCTTGCTTTGTTTCTCTGTTCAGAATCCTTTGAGGTTGGTCTCCCTGATAGGTTATGGCAACAGTCTGGGGAATAGTCAGTCTCAGGACTGCAAACGTTCTTTCTTTGAAGCTATTTCATAACAGGCACAGTAGACCCAAGCTAAATGTGAAACAGCTGGGTGGGTGGATGGAGAAAGAATGCCACCAGTCCAGGCTCCCGCAGGGGTCTGGTATAAATGTGGTCAGTTTCCAGCCCATGCTTACATTCAGCATTTGTTCCTTTATCTCTATGCTCTTTTGTTCCAGATGAGGTTGATGGCAGCTCCCAGATTACCTTGATATTTTCTACAAGAACCCCCTCTCAACTCTAGGTTAAGTAGTGAGTAATCAACCTGCCTTTTGACCCCCAAAATGAATGCAGGCTACATCCTCAGGGCAGGGCTCTCTGGGACCCCTTCTGTCTGCTTCCCTTAGAGGCTGTGACATCATCTATGCCAGGCCCTGCTACTTGTTTTGAGGTGCTGGCTTTCTTGGGTATACACAGGATGGGCCCCATCATGAGCCTGGAGGAGACGGTGAAATCTCTTCTGGCACGATGACCTTTAGCCCAGCTACTCCTGAGGTCACTGTAGCCTTCTTACCCGACTAAGGTGACACAAATTCTTCCTACAGCCTTCTGTTCTGTGCTTCTGACCATGAGTAGGATTCAGAGGTGAAGACTGGGGGTTGGGGTGGAGGTGGGGGCACAAGAACTGCCCCTGCATTGCTAGATAAAAGCAGGAAGAGAAGCCTGAAATCTGTGCCAAGAAAATCCTAATTAGAACTTGTGCAGAAACCACAACTGAAGGGAAAGATTAAAAACGTTAGCCTTGATTATCTTCTAACAGCCAGTTCCAGCCATGTTTATTACTCAGCCCATGTTGAAATAACAGTGGACAAAAATAGAAACTGTCTGGCTTTATAAAGCCTCTGCCTTTGCTGTCCAGTCAGGGAATCTGACTGCAGGGCTCCAAGACCCCAATGGTGCAGGGCTGGGGGGTGGGGGGATGACTATGGGCTCTGACATCAGGTTGAGTGCAGAGGCAGGAAGGTAAAGATGGGCTTTCTGTGAGGTAGAGAGCTGCTGTAGGCAGCCTGGTCCAGTGCACGCAGTCACACAGCAATGGCAGTATGGTGGGGGCCTTCTGCCACTGATTCTGGCCCAGGAAAGCAGCCCTGGGTGGAGCCTCTTTGAGGATGCTCCTTCAGTAGCTGTAGCAGAGAGGGACAGGCACATGTCCTTTCTGGATCTTCAGGAACCCCTAGGAATGTTTCCTTAGGTACTAGCTATGCACAGTAATGGTGGCAACTGGGATTCCCAATGTAGCTCACAGTGATCTTCCCACTGTGCAGTCCTGGGTCTCTTGTTAGGATCTTGGCTGGGGCCTGGGAAGCCTTGTTCCTGAGGCGGGAGAGGCTAGGGAGGAAGAGCCTTTTCTGAGTGAAGCTGGTCCAGCTCAGGCCACCTGCTTTCTGGAGCCGAGGTCACTCCTTTGCTATGTCACTCTGAACTGTCAGCTGTGCCCACCCCCAGGTCCTCCAGGCTGGGCAGACAATGCTGCTATCTTAGGGGCTGCTTGAGTTCAAACAGGCCTGTCCCGCCTTTGACGACCTTTCCCACCACAAGGCAGGCAGAAGGTGACTTCAGTTCATCATGGGACCCTATGAAAGACAGAAAGAGCCTGTGTCAGGGTCTGAGGGAAATGTAAGGGGGCTGAGGGCTCAGTGCTGAGGTTGTGTGGTGGGTACCTCAGCTGGACACAGCACACCCCCTACCCTCGTGGCCTCATGCTATGGCACTGTACTTAAGTTTAGAGGAGGAGCTCCCTCTTTGTTCTATCAGAGTTCAGACTTTTACTGTCTGCTGCCTTCTCTCCACTTCCGATTCCTAGATCTCACTGCATGCAAGGGTGAGACAAGCCCAACTGCCCAGGGAGGGGACAAGCCACTGCCCACACTCACCCATCATGGTGGCCTGTTTCAGAAACTGGAAGCTGGTTTCAAAAGTCATCTGCTGCAAAGGGGAGGAGCTTGACTGGATCCCAAAGCGATTGAGTGGTTTATAAACACCCTCAAAGCACATATAATCAGCAACCAAGGAGAGATGGCGAGGATCAACTGCAATGCCTATCACAGGGCAGAACATGAGGAAGATCAGACAGGGACGATGAGGAAGCACTGTCTGACACAGGCAGGCTACAGCTAGACCCCGAGATCTCTCGGCTCCTCCACCTCCTCATCCGCCTGGCCCAGGGACGGCCTGGCTCCTTCATCTTGCACACCCATGTCCACCTAGCAGCACAGGAAAGGAAAATCTGCCAAGTGTCCTGTTTCTACTTGGGATCTAGAGCCTTGAAGGGCCAAAGCCGGCCACCATAAACTTCACAAAGGCACCAGTAACTGGGACACTACTTCAAGTGCCACTGCCTTCCACACTCCCTCATGAGGACTCTCAAGTGACTACAGTCCCTGCACACTCAGCAACCATGTTCCCACCCAAATGCAGGGCTGACCACCTCAGTTCTCTCGCCCTGGCCATCGGGTACCAGGCCAGGCACGCTGTCAGCTCCACTTACCATACACAGCAAACACATCCTTAATCTCCTTCTCTATCACCCGCAGCGCAGCCTCGATGCCGTAAGTATTGGCCATGGCGTGGATGTCATTGGAATAGAGGCGGCGCAGGTCCAGTACCTGAGCAGGGAAGAAGAGACCCACGTAAGTGCTCCACTGACAGCTTTGTCCTGTGTGCATGTCCCCGTCATTCTCTCTCGCCTTGTGCTCGGTGGCTGGGGACAGCTGGTGCCCAGTGTGTGGAGGCAGCAGGGATGATCGAGAAGGACAGCTGCTGGCAGGAGAGGTGCCCCACATCAGCCAGGGCCCTAGACTGTTTTGCTTTTGTGACCAGATTAAAGAGACAACTTAGGACACACTTGAAATTAAGCAAGAAATGGCCTTTTGTTCATCATTATTCTTGTAACAGAGATCTGTTCCCTGGGATGGACGCTCGGGAGGTGAGGAGAGGTTCCTCAGCAGAGACCCTCAAACACCTCTCCAGGGTGCACAGGGGAGGAACAGGTTGGATCCCATAATTTTCTTGGCCTCTCTAGAGGCCTGAGACTCTTGGTGGCTCTACCCCAGTGTAAGTCACAATAAGTAGAAGACACGAAGAGATAGGCTGCATGACTGAGCACTTGAAACAAACCCCAAGTGAGTAAGTCAAGACACACCCACATACTCACGACCATTTACGTCCCCCCCCCCCCCCCCCCAGCAAGCTCTTGAAAAAGCTCTAGAGCACCGCTTGTGTGGTTTGGACAATGGAGTGTGGGTGAGGGTACACCGGGCCAGAGCATCTCAGAGAAAAGGACTGATGAATGGTGGGATGGGAGCACGGGGTCTCCTGGAGCCTCAAGCAGGGAGCGCTGGTAGAGCTGCACCTTTACCAGAGTGAGCAACACTCGGGCCAGGAATGCAGTGCCCTGTTTCCTGTACTCTACCGAGAACTCCAAGAGAAAACAAGACAACATAAAGAGGGTTCTTAAAAATGCTGAGAGCGCCCCGGCTAATGTTGAGCAGGTTTCTATACTGCAAACCTAACAGGCAATGGGAGTCCTTGGGTCACAGATGAGGGTGCACTCAATTTGGGGTCCATAGTATAGCACCAATGACTCAGCAGAGTCCAGGTGACCGGAGCTCAACGCCCAGTGCCTGGTTCCTAAAAGAACATGAGGTCGGGGGAGGCTTTGCCCCAGGCCGCATCCAGCCTGCAGGGCTCACATACCTCAGAGTACTTGAACAGCTCAGGGAGGTTGATTCCCTCCGTGTTCAGCACAAACTCCTTCTCATTCTTACTGTTGGTTGTTTCGTTCAGGAGGCACCGAGTGATGCCCCTGGTCGTATAGACAATGGCATTGTGGGCCAAGGACACAACCAAGGAGCTCATGTCAAAATTAATCTTCATCAATGGGAGCTTCACAGTCACCTACGGGAGAGAGAGAGCTGGACCAAGGAAGACAGCCCCCAAACCCCCAGCTCCGTGAACTTCAAGTAGCCTTCAAAGCCCACTTAATATTCTTCTGGCTCGGGAGATGGGTTGTGCTGCAGAAGCGGGCAGGTGGACTGAATACTGAGTGGTTTAAATGAGCCATATTTAAGGTGGAAACAGTTGACAGATGTCAAGTCTACTCCGATGCCTGTCCTCTCAGTGGCCACAACACAGTGTTTGCTGCTTCAGGTGTCAGTCCCACCAGCAAGGTTTGTTATCTAAGCGTGGGAACCATGGAGTTTGATTGAAGAGAGGATAAGGAGTATGCCTATGCCGATATAAAAACACTGGCCACCCAGGCCTCAAAGGAACCTCAAATTCTCACAATGGGGTACAGGGGAGATTTTGGAGCAAGCTGAAATGATGGGTTACTGTCTCCTGGCAGGAAGAAAGGAAGCTTCCATGCATGTGGCGTATGGTGACATGTTTGTGCTTACAAATGAAGTTAGGCCTGCAGATGAGACTCACGAATGCACTATTTCTGAGCACTAGGGGCTGGGAAGTGGAACGGGAAAGCTGTGTTAGAGCACAGGGTCATCAGTCATTAGATTCTTGCAGGGGTGCTAGAGAAATGTGGTTAATATCACTGGCCACTATTTCAGAGGACCTGGGTTTAACTCCCAGTAACCACATGTTGGCTCACAACCATCTCCAGTTCCAAGGGATGCTCTTTTCTGGCCTCCAAGGGAATTTGCACACATGGTGTGTGGCCGCACTCACAGGCAAAACACCCATACAGATGAAATATTAAAAAAACAAGACAGAGGTTCTTTAGGGGATATTTGTGCAGGAAGAGCAGCTTGTGGGTTAGGCAGTAAGCTTCTACTTGAGGGTTAGGCTAGACACAAACCCCTGGCCCAGCCGTATAGACACTGACCTGGCACCACAGGCTCTCTTCTGTGTCATACTGGTAGTCCTCAATGAATGAGTGGGACTCCCGTACAGCCTGGATCCGGCGTTCTATGGCCTCAGCTCCCTGAGGCCTGGAGTGGCGGCGGGGAGGGCTCTGAGAGGGCTCCTCCTCGAGGCCCGAGCCTTCTTCCTCATCTGGCTCATGGGTCCGGTGGGCACCTTCACCTTTGATGTTCCCCTCTTCTTGCACATCCTCCTCTTCCTCCTCCCCTTCCTCCTCACTCTCATAGTCAACCTGACAGGATGTGAGATACAGGCAGTCGGTGCAGGTCCCAGTTACCTGGATGTCACTTATGGAACGAGGCCCTGCTGGCCCACACAACTAGCTTCTCTGCTCTGACCTGGCCACCTTCTTCCATCTACCTTCCCTTCCTTCGCCTTTCCTCTGAGTCGGCTACCACTCAGTCCCTCAGAGGCAGCTCACTTGCTACACAGCTTCCCTCGCAACCCTCCAGCCTCTCTAATCTTCTCTTATGACACTAGGGATCGGTTTGGGGACAGTGAGAGAGCATATTCTCACCGTACGAACAGCAGACAATAACTTCCTGTCAGTCTTCTTTGGGTCTTTGAGTCTGACTCTGATATTCAGGGTTAGCTAGAGTCTAAGTAAAGCCCTATCTGCTTAATTAACAGGTATGATGGACAGACAGGTCTTCCTTCAGATTTCTGGTGGGTTCCTTACGTGTGAGCAGAGCCCTGCACCCCGCCAGCACCCCTCACCTCCTCTTCTTGCTTCTCCTTGCGTTTGGCGTCAGAAGCATCTGCATCCCCCTCCTCAGCTTCAGCATCCACAATGTTCCCCTCTTCTTCCTCATCCCTTTCCTCCTCTCTCTGTGGTTTTAGGTCAAGGAGAAAAAGGATTAGTTCTACTAATACCCAGCCATCAATGACGCTGTCTGCCCACCTGGTGGCCCTTACTTAGTGATGAAGCCACCTTCCTACTGTCCATCAGCACACCTTCCCGCCCACACACCTTCCTCTACCCGCTCAGGCCCTAACCCAGCCCTTCTAGCCAGTGTGCTCATCTAGGCTTGGCTTGCGAACCTGTTTCTAGGCAGCATCAGAGCAGTGGGTTTGCTGGTGTCTGTCACTCAGGACATGTCACCTAGCTGCCCTCTGTCCTCCCTCCTTGCTCGGTGCTTAGTTCCAAATCTCACTACAGTCCCTGTGTTCATGTCACATTCACGTCATTACCCTCTCTTGTACACCATAATATTCTGGTTAAAGGGGTTAAAGACATAGTTTAACGTAGAGGGCTGCCCAGTCATTACGTGACATAAAATAAATATTGCTCCAACATTGTGGGTGGGGACAAGGAGAAAGTAGTCTTTTCCCGTCCTGGCCTTGATTCCTAGTTTTTTTGCCTCTTTCTGGCAAAGTCAAGACTGGACATACAGGTAATACACGTTGAACTACACTTGAGTTACTGAAATGGCAAAGCCACGGGACAAGAGGAACTTCAGACTTTCTCTGATTTAGGCCCAGAGACAGGTGACACAGAGCCAGGCAGGGCATTCCCAGTCCACCCGAGTGGCTCGCTGCATCAGCACTGGCCTCTGCTTCAGCCCTAGAGTGCTCTGGTCCCTGCCTTGGGGACTTCCCACACTGCTGCTTATCTGGCACATTCCTTCTCCCTTTGCTACCAATAGTTTTTCTTCCCTTTTTTCACTGAGGCTCAACTTTTCTGCTTCAAACTTCTTTTGACGTGCCTTGGTGCTTTGGGGGAAGTGGGGAAGTTAAATATAGAGAAAACTGAAAGAATAAGAACTTTCAAAGGCTCAGTGCACCGTCCTTAGGATAGAAATGTCTTACAGAGACGGCTGTCTGTAGGTCTGATCCAGAGCCAAGCAAACCATATTGCTGGCAGCCTCGCTGGCCTGGCCCATCATGCCTGGGAGTAGTAAGCGTAGCTTACTGGGCGAGAGCAGCAGATAAATGCCGAGGGACGTGGAGAGATGAGCTGGTACCACGCAGAGACTTGCAGAATGCTGAGAAGTATCACAGCACCCCCACGCCAGAGAAGCCCCTATGGGAGCCCTCCAAGTCTCTCAGCCTTAAGATCAGTTCTGTGCCCCTCACGGGTACCTGGCATTGCTTACCCGGTTCCTCCCCGAGTCCTCACTGTCATCGAGGTCCTTCTGCGTAGCTCTCCTAGTATTCACACTTCTGAAGGCTGATGCTTTGCTATTCTTCTTTTTGATAGCTTCCATTAGTAGCTTAAAGAATCTGCAGGAGAAGAAAGTCACCCATCCCCATCAGCATAAGTGTGTCTGGCCCTCTCCATGCTAATGGATTTGCAAGGGAACCCGCAAAGGTTCCAAAAGGACTGAGGCCAGTCTCTCCTGTTCACCTCCACCTTCCCCCACTTGCTGACTCTGTCAGAAAGAACACCAGTCCCATACGCCAGCCTGCCTCGTCCAGATAGTCTGTCACTCCTAAACTAACACGTCTCTGACTGCGACAGACAGCTTGGGCTTTTTAACTTGTCTGGGGAACGTGGGTTTTAGTATGTAAGGTGCAAGTGCGGTTTAGCCATCATGGTAAACCACATCAGATATTGGTGTTTGTCATCCAATCAGGACAGCAGAGCCAACTATAAGAGATGGAAATGCAGCCTGGGACAGCACACGTCCTCCCAGACATCTTCAGTATCTCAAGAAAGTAGGTCTGGCTGGGTCAGAGGGATCCACACCCTCATATGCGAGAGCCCCAACAACTGAACGAACAAGAGAAGGCATTAAAGTGCCCTGGGATTCAGAGGACAACGCATTAGACTTTGTGGCAATGGTCACACCAACGGGTTAGAAGCAAATCTATCTGAAGAACTCACGGGTCCCTTTCTTCTTCTTCCTTCCCCTCCCCTTCCAATTTTAAGGGTCCCTTGGATTTCAGCCTGCCCCATTCCACTTTTATTTAAAAAAAAAAAAAAAAAAAAAAAACAACCTCTCACTCCTTTGTTATTTTAAGCACTTGGAGCATCCCAAAGTGGACCGTGTTAACAATACAAAGTCTTAGGTCTCACCCCAAACCCTGCATTCATCCATCCTATGTTCTGAGTTCTACCCTGTGCCTAACTTAGCCACACTAATCCTACAGGCAAGAGAAGGAGAAGACAGGCTCCCAGCCCCCAAAGCAGCACCATGGAATCTTCATTTGAAAAGTAGCAGATCAAACGTTTTTACTGTTTTGGTCATTAAAACCTAAAGAATGTCATCCTTTCTCTCTGCTTTTGTTTTTAAGAGATGTACCTATTTTATGTGTTGAGTGTCTGCTTGAATGCATGCATGAGTACTCATGGAGTCCAGAAGATCGTGTCAAATTCCCTGTACCTGGAGTTACCAACAGCTGTAAGCCACCATGTATGTGCCGGGAACCAAATCTGGACTGCTCTGTGTCAACTTTCCAGCCACTTTTTAAAAAGCTTTTCAAAGAGTGCACATTTATTTGAGACCCACTAATACAGAGACAAGCTTGCTCACCAAGTGCTAAGGAATGGGGGCAGGAAAAGTCAGAAGAGAGGAGGCAGGGAAGGGCTTTGGAAAGAGCAGACCCTGGAGAAGGGTGAGACTTGATTGAATGTTATAAGGGGTCATTTACCCAGGGTACCACAGAGGAGATGGAAGGACAGACCAGGGTGCTTTCCTCCAGAGCACTCGTCATTGGGCTCCTCTGCCCTGTCTCACTATGAACACCTCAGCCCTGAGGTTCCTTGCTCACCATTTACACAGTCCATCTGTCTGTCAGGGACCCTCTGGGCATCTGCACTCTCAGCAGTATCCCCAGTCTTACTGCTGTCCCCCAAGGCTAGGCTGAGGTGTGATGCCTCTAAACACCCTCCCTCTAGGGCTCCTCTCTACCCTGCCCACATCTTTGGTGACCAAAATTAAGGAGAACATGGGTGTCGGTGGCAGCAGTGAGACTGGCAGGCTGCAGTGTCTTCCTGCAGAGCTGCTGATGTGCTATTCCATGATTGTGCCAAGAGCAAGGGGAGTGATGGCCCTCGGCGAATGCTCTGGGCAGGTCGTGCTACCTGGCAGTGTGGCAAATGAAAGGAACAGGAGAGGCAAATGGCAGAGGAACCAGCCATCCCACATAAGTAACTATGAACGGGGACTGGCCCCTTCAGTGTTTCCAAAAGTGCCTGCCAGCGCCCCAGCACCCCACCACCTGCTGCTTCGAGCTAGTTCTGCTCCGACTGCAGAAGGGGCTACTGGGTTAAGTTCATGGCTGGACAGGGGCCAGTCCTTGACTCCTAGTTTTGTGCTCTTTCCACTTTACCACACAAATATTCAAAGGGATGGACGCCAGCAGGGACATCTGAGACTATTTGTGTTTGTGCCTCCATCCGAGGAACACCTCTGTTTGTTTCCCTTTCCTTCCATTATTTATTAAAAAAACAAATAAAGAAAAAAGCCCTCATGACCTCACAGATGAGGGAGAGAGAGGAAAAGGAAAGGGGGTGGCAGAGACAGGAGAAGGAAGGAAGGACTAGCTGCAGAGGAGGGTGGCTCTCCTGCCCCCCTTCCATTTCCTGTGAGCGCTAAGGCCTTAATGCAGTTGAGTCATTCACTGCCTAGGCTGACAAAGATCCCTGAACCGCAGCCCATATTACAGGCTGCTCTTACTGCTGTCTTTGCCTGAGACCTTGGAGGCCTGCTTTGGACTCACTAAGACTACTACTGCCTAAAGTGACCGCACATGCCCTGTTTATCGCAGCTTTTCAAGTGGCTAAGCAAAAGACACCTAGGAGCTGAGAAAGTACCATACTGCTGGGAATAAGCCAGGGTTGTCCCTTGTAAGAAGAAATACACAAAAAAGTGGTTCAGGGGCTGGTGAGATGGCTCAGTGGTTAAGAGGCCTTACTGCTCTTTAAAGACCTGAATTTGGTTCTCACAACCTATGTTGGGTGGTTCCCAACTGCCTCTAACTCCAGCACCAGGGAGATCTGCCATCTCTGACCTCGATGGATACCTACATACAGCACACACGTACCCACATACAGATACACGGAGTTATGATAATACAAATAAATCCCTTTTTAAGTGACTTACTATTTTACTTCCACAAGGTAGACAGAACTCTAACAGTTTCCAGGTGGAGAAAAACGGGGCAAGCTGTCAACTCAGCCTCCTCTCAATCACCCTCAGGAGGCCCTGCGGGCTCCAAGTCCCATTTCTCAGAAGAGAACTTCCAGGCCAGTGAACACCCGCTGTATGTGGGAGATGTGGGAGCCCTGCTCTTGTGTTAATTAACAAGCTGGCAGGCTGGAGCCTGTTCTGTGCTCCTGTCACTTTGCCCAGTGTCCCAGAGCACATGAAGGAACAAAACAAGTGCTGGGAATAAGTCCACAGAGGCACAGGAGCATACACGGAGGACAGAAGCGTGGCCAGCCGCCGAGGCCACCGCAGCACAGGGGTGATGGCGGAAGCAGGAGAACTTCTGTTCTGGTTCTCTACAAGTTAGCAGCTCTGGGGAGGCAGTGGTCAGGGGCAGACGGCCAAAGCCTGTCAATAATGGGGTCTCTGTTGCTTAAACGTAGTAAACATATATTTACTAGTTGCTGACATCTGAATGCTAGGACACTGACGTTCTCTCCCCTTCTGCTCACCCACAGCAAAGGCAGGTGGGAGGCAAGCCTTTCTTCTCTGCCATCGTTTGATACGGACGCCCTGGTCCACACTCCTGCACACGAGAGCCAACCCCCCCAAAGGCTGCACACTCTGCCAGTGTCCACCACCACTGCGCAAATCAAGTGCTTTGGTCAGTCTCCCCACTCTCCTCACCTCGTGCCGTCACCGTGATGGCCTATGCTTTCAGATGCCCATCAGTCATGTGAACCCGAGAGAAACAGGGGGTTCATTCTCCCCAGCAGATAGAAACCAGAATTCCTACAGCGAGTATCCATTTACAAAAGCGGTTTGGAAACGACTTGTCACTGGCTCCCTATCAGCTGACAAGAAGTGACAAGGAACCACATTGCAGGCTGTACTCACACTGCATCCACTCTATGCCATGTGCTGGTCTGAACCACGTTAGTGCCAATGTGATGAGGCTCCTTTGCCTTCAGGTCCTTTCATACCTTAACACCATAAGCAGGAGAGAACTCTCAATCTAAGACAAGCTGAGGCAGAAGGGTTAGGGTTGGGGTCACACACACAGGTCAGATTAGGTGGCAGGGCCTAATGTCCTCTGAAACATTGCCTTGGTGGCCTCATGCCAGGAGTGCTCCGTGGGTTAAAGTCAAAGATAAACACAGCTGAGTCCTGACCTGGTTTCCATGAAGTGCAAGACATCCTCAGGTCTCAGGCACTTCTCATGCTGGTAATATGCATGTGGCAGGAACTGAAACCGGAGTTCATACACCCGATATTTATTCTGTTTTTCTCCCATACAGAAGGACTCCTGGACGTCAACTTTCTGCAATACCTAGAACCAGATAAACACAGAGAATCTGACTGTTCGGGCCCCAGATGATTGTGTACTACAACTGGATCAAAAGATACCAAAAGTCTGAAGGGCCACAGCCCCAAACTCCAAAGAAACCCTAGTAAGCTCTGCCTGCATGAATCCTTAGGGTATGCTCAAGTGACCAGCCCCGTCATTTGCTAAGTTAACCCAGGAGGCATTCTTACCACAGCCTCCAGGTAAATGCTCTGAAACTAACGATTATCTTAAAAGCTTCGTGATGTAACCCCGACCAGCACCTGGCAGACACGGTGTCTGTCTCCTGGTGGGAGCTAAGATGCCAGCAGCCTGCTCTGTGGCAGTAGGAGCAGGTCTCCACCCAGCGTGTAATCAAGTAGAGACAGTTACCTCCCCCAGGCACACCCTGGTGAGCTGCTTCTTCAGACTCTTCACTCTCTTCAATGCTTTCTTGGTGTTGAACACGGGCACACTCATCATGGGTGTTTTGATGTTGGCACTGGCCACCATGAGAATCTCCCTCAATCTGAGGAAGAATAAAGACACATCTGATCAGAGGTAACCGGGTTTCTTGTTCACCTGAAACCTCATAAAGATGGCAGTGCTCGGGAGTGACAGGAGTGTGTGCCATCAGTTACAGCTCTGGTCCTGCTAGCTTCCTCCTGCAGGACCTGCTCCTCACGGGCAGCTACAGTTGAAGCTCCTTCCTTTCGGCATTCCCTGTAGTCAGCAGGCATTTTCAGAGAGCTTACCGAATGAGGCAGAGGAAAGACTAAACTAGACGCCTTCAGCACTCCTACTGAGCCCTGCCACCCTAACAGCAGCCGTGGCAGAGGACCCTCATGCTGAGAAGCTGGGGTGGCTGTGCAACATCAATCTGCTAAGGTGGGGGGTGTGGCTCCATGTTTTCCCTTCCTCAGCAGTCACCACACTGCAGGGTATAGATAACGGGCCATGGCCACAAGAATGACACTCCTGGAAGTTGGCGACCAGGTGGCACTGTGTTGGAGTGAACCATGCTCTTGTGAGGTCACACAGGTATCTCTGCTAACCTGGTGGTAAGGAAGTGGTAAGGGTACACAGAGACCACTCAGGCTCCAAATAGGCTCGAGAATTCCAAATAAGGATCCACTTAGAGACTTAATCTCTCGCTCACCAGCCCTGCATCTTGTCCCTCTCATAACATGACCCCTTTCCCAGGAGCAATAGCGCAGACTGCACGGCCGCCAGTGTCTCTTTGTGTCCTCATACCTTGGAATGCCCAGGGTGACGTTCATCTCGCCTCTGCCTGCAAAGTGGAAGGTGTTCAGTGTCATCTGTGTGGAGGGCTCTCCAATGCTCTGGGCGGCCAGGAGGCCAACAGCCTCGCCTGGATCACACAGTGAGCGTTGCCACTTCAGCTGCAGTAAGGTTCTCAGCCTGGAGACATAGGGGAATGACAACAGGAACCAGGAGCAAGTATTAGACTACCTGCCACACCAGAAACCAGGAACACAAAGCCCTAGCTGGTTCTTGTTTGAACTGTTCAGGTTTGCCACCAGAATATCATGTGCCAGCTTATTTTGGGACTATTCACATCCCCTCCCCCACTAGCGAGAGGAGTCTGGCTGACACTTTCACTGTACCAGCTGGAAACAGGTTCAGGTTTACCAAGCAGTCAGAGGTAAGGGAGAGCCCCTGCACGTGTAAATCACATCTGTATCATGCAGTGTCTGCACTGCATAATTCTCTAACGTACTAACCATCCTTCCCAGATGGCTGGCCCCTTAGCAACAACCATTATCGTACGTGGAAGGGGCTCACTCAACAAACCGGGACGTGTACAACTGAGTGTAAGGGCGGCACACACGTGGAGGGAGCCATGGAGGTGCATGGCTACATAAGTTCGTCTATATGCTTTTGAAGGCAAAGGAGACCTTTGGGATGCAGGTGAAGGCTGCCCTCCTCTTCTGGAGTGGACTGGAGGCTCGCACACCATGCCACAGCTCAATGTCCTCACCTGTCGAGGGAAAGCTCTGACGTCTGGTAACTCTTCTCTGCTTGAGCTGCCCATTCCTGACTGTAGTCATCAATCTTCTTTTCAAATGTTTCAGACACAGATGCGAAGTGGATGTCTGGGCGCCACACAGAAAGGCTAGGGTCAGGACAAGGGGCAGCCCTCTTCTGGTATTTCCATCGGCTCTGCTCATCCAACTCATACCACATCTGTAACATCTGAACAGAGAGGAAGCCATCTCTTAGCTAGATGGGAAGACATCAGAACAGGCTTCTCCAGCTCCAGGCACAAGAAGGCTCAAAGGAGAGTGGGGAAGCGCAAGGCACCTGGCTGTGGTGACGGGAGAACCAGCTCAACACTTAAAACAGGGAACAGAGTCTGTCCCGTGGCGTGCTGCTGACCAGGATGCTTTAGGTAATTCGTCTTGGCCTGCCCGAAGCACAGTAGGGGCACGACATGACCACCTCCTGTCCAGTTAAGACTCCTCTGGAGTCAAATGGGTGGTGCTCATGACTACAGTATGATAAGAGGCAAAAGCAACCAGGACACTCGGAGTGAGGTGACTACTAAATGCTAGTTAGTTAGCACTTCTCTGCCAAACCCAGGCTGGCCTTCTCTATCCATGTCTCTCCAGAGCTCTGCTCACTGATGCCTTCTCCACTTCTAATGACTGGTCTCTCCTGATCTCCCCACCAAAGCCTAGTAATTCCTTTAAGCCCTACTACTCATATGCTTCATGAGTTTCTTAGCCGTCGTCTTGCATGGCTGCCTCTGGCATCTGGATTGATATCACACTATTAGGGAGCAACCTCTTCCCTTTCCTCTATCCTGTGGACACAGCCTCCCCTTGTTACCTGCTGGGTCTCGGGGCTGCGCCCATTCTGGGTCTTGCCCTTTAGGTTCAAGGCTTTCACAGCTGCCTGGATCTTCTGGGAAAAACTCAGGAAGGCGCCTCTTCTCAGCAGGGCACTGGAATGCCTGTGATGCCATTTTTTAATGGCTTTGAAGTGGTGGAGCACTTTCTGGGGATCTGCTCGGGATAGAACTTCATGAAGATGCTTGGACTTCATTATCACCTAAATAAACAAACCACACAGGCAAGATGACATGAGAAATGGGCCACAATGCAGGATTTCATGTGACCCACGGTCCCCATGTCACCTCACGGAAGGAACAAACACCCAGAGAATAAAGCTTCACGATAGGAGAGAGATCAGCACATCAGAACAGCCTCCTAGGAAGAGGTAAAGACGGCCATCCCAGCCAGGACTGGATCCTCAGTCCTGCCTTCAGAACTGAGTCCTGAAACTCTCGATGGTTTCAAGTTGAAAGCAGGTGCACGGCAATGGCCGTTACTTGGCATTAAGGAATATACGAGTTCCAGACGTGTGTAACGTGGGGTGTGTTCAAACCCTTGCCCCACCTCCCACCAGTTGGCTACCACAGCTTCTGCATGTAGTTACTTTAGGTAAATCTGGGCAGAGGGCTGCTACAGGAGGAACCCAGACTTGCTGTGTTTCAGTTTAAGGTCCAGCACTCCCTGTCCCCGAAGGCAGCTACTATTCCACAGATACTCAGTGTCTGTTGCCTTGGCCTTGTGTGGTCACAGTCTAAGGAGGAGCTCTGACACTGGTTGGGGCTTTACAACATTTCTGGCTTTTCTCGATGGTCACGTGGATGAAAGGGCAGGGCTCCAGATATCACCCACAGGGACCAGGGTCTGACATTACCTCATAATTGCTGGCAAGAAAGGGGAACTGCTTGGGCTGTAGGAACTGTGTCTTGGGGATGTCCAGGCCATCCTCCCCATACAGGAACTGTACCACACTGCCATCACTGTCACGAACTGTCAGATCGTACTGGATGACCAGCCCCTCCAGGTGCTTGATGATACACCTGTAATGAAACTCCCTGATTAGTGTCAACGGTAAACACCTCCCAGGGCGGCTATGAGGGGAAGGAAGAGGACTACTGTTCCAGGAAAAACTCTAGGATGGACCACTTCCAGTGCTCCAGGCCCTGGGATCCAACATCCAGAGGCTACATTTCCTGCCAATTTTCCAGGAGGAGAGCACCTCAATGGTCTGGTTGCTAAACTCCCAAGGCGAGGTTCCCATTTAGCTCAGTGACTCGGCTGCTCCCTGCCCCGTCATTCTGCTGATTCTCAGAGCATCCTTTAGAACCGCAGGCATGCAAAGAAGGGAAGAGAAGGCAGAATTCTTAAACTGTCAGTGTAGAAACTGCTGAGCAAAAGGGCCGCATCGGGAACTAAATGCTGACAGGATGCCCCTGTCTGAAGGCTCCTTCACCCTCCTTGCTTTCCTCCTGGTCACAACTCAACGTCTATTGCAGTTTCCTAAGACCTTTTTCTGTCCCCCAGCATCCAACCCAAGCTGGAAGAGCAGAGCTTAGTTTTAGCCACTACTTCATGATGTTTGACTTAGGGCCTGACAAGCTGGTACCAAACACTAGCTCTCCTTCCGCCACACATGGTGGTGATGATGTCAGTCTTTGGCCCACTGCTATGCTGGCCTAAGAGGGCCTAACAGCTGTCCCTCATGTCCATGTCCCCAGACTGCTTCTCTGAGCTTCAGGTTTTATCTCTAATGGCCCGCTAGCAGAGACATCTACTTTGAACCTTCTCCTATCAAACCACAGACAGCCATATCCCCCTCTGCTACAATACTCTTTCTGCTTCCCGTCCGCTGTGCTGCCTCAGGCCGGAAAACTTCAGTGAGCATATCTGTGCCTTCTCCACTTCCCTACCTGAAGCCTGTGCTGCACCTCCTCAAGCCTGAGCCTTCATGAGCTCCCACTGATGGGTAAATTCTGTGAGGTATGGAGGGAGCTTTGCCCCAGTGGCTGCTGCTCTTCAGGCCAGCCAGAGACCCCAACACCCTCCTAGTCATTCTTCTGTGGGTTCCCACAGCTGGATCCTACCATGCAGAGTTCACCGTGTTGGTTTCCCAGCTTTTCTTATGCTACACTTGTCTTCAACAGTTTAGGGGTCTGACCTCTGCTCACACAAAGGTCAGGTAACCCAGGTCCCTGGGAAGAAAGGGAACTGACCTTACTTCCCTGACCTTGCTGTGCACTGCTGGCTCCAGACAGGCTTCTTACCAACAGAGCACGCAGGAGTGCCCTCAACTCATCCTGCCCACTCTAATGCCACGGAGTCAAGAGGGAAGTGACCAGAACAGGGTACACTGGCCTGGCAAGTTTGAGCTCAGAAGAAATGTCAAAGCAGTAACTGATGGGCAAATCTTCGAGGGGAAGTTGGGAAGAAACTGGGCTTCTGTCACCCTGCCCACAGCGCTCAGCATGGAAGCTGGAGAGGCCTAGGGTTTGCATCCCGTTTCCTATCTCTATTCCCACTAGCATACATTCTTTGAGCTCAGATCCTTCCATCTACCCAATGAGGCTAGGTACAAGACTGTTTCTTTTCCTACTAGAGAGGACAGGTCTTGGCTGACGACCTCCCAGGTGACAGGGGTACCTATTAATAGAGTGAGCTGTACTTATCCCAGGTTGCCGAGCCTCTCAGACAAAGAACAAATTCACCACTGCCAACCAGGCATGTCCAACCTTTGGATACTGCTCATACTGTTGTCATCTACAACGTCCACCCCTGAGAACCATGTAACTGAGTTTTACATGGTGTGGGATTACAATTTTATGTTGGGTTGTATTCAGATATTTTGAGGGACATGCAGCTCACGGGTAAGGCACACCTAGAAGACCTACTGTGTAAGCCTCTGACGGTGTGCCTATCAGTAATGTTTAAATAGTCTGTGCTATTTTCTGTCTCAGGCCACACCTGGAGACACACCATCTAACAAATGATGTGCACTCATGACATCATTTTGAATGACAGCACATGACAGGAGCAAGGTCCTGGGACACCAACCCACCTCTTAAAGAGAGCTACGGGTATTTTGGTTTTTACCTTTGGAGATAGCCAGAACGGCTGGTTTTGACAGCAGTATCCACCAGGCCTTCTCGCCCTGCCATGCAGTGGAAGAAGAACTCCTATGGGAAAAGTGGGCACCAGGTCCCGAACGTGGCAGTGAGTAGCATGCATTTCCTAGAGGGCCGCACAGGGCCAACCTGTGCACTCTTTCCTAGCCACACAGATCGTTCATTTCCTAGATCCTACAATCCTGGCTTTCATAACCCCAATAGCTCCTAAAGACTTGTAGTCCCTTGGGATCGCGCTCTTCCTGCCTGAGGTAGAAGGACACATGATCAAAAGCATGAAGCCCTAAATGCACTCACTCATGCCTCCCCGGGACGCCGTATGCCACACTGCCAGTGAGAGGCAATGCTGGGGTTCACCACCGTCCTGCAAATCCCAGGCCTGGATTCTGCACTTCAAGTGTTTCCTAAACTTCTTGTTTGGTTTTGAGATAAAGTCTTCATATGTAGTTTAAGCTGGCCTTGAATTTGTGATCCTCTTGCCTCAGGCTCCTGACTAATTGAGATTACAGTTGTGAGCTATACATATGGTAGTTCACATGCCTAGCTCAATGATTTTTTTGATACTCTAAAAAGGCTAAAGTCAGAATTTGAAATATTCTACATCAACCCACTGGTCCCTCTTGCCTTTAGGCTGTGGATGATCCTGGAGATGCTTGTGTGGGGCCAATGGTGGGGTCTCTAGAGCAGTCAGCAGCCTTACAGCTCACTCCAGACCTGGTGCATGACCCCACAAAACCAAGGTACTGACGTCCAAAAGGCCGTTCCTTAGGGAATGCAAACTATATACCTGCTACCCATGTCCCACTATTACAGAGAGGAGAGGACAGAAAACGGGGACTTCATGAACTCAATCTCTACCATGCTCCCTTTGGTGATACAAGCATCCTGGTGACTGATACTCCCCTTTTTGGCTGCTTCTGAAGCAGCTAAAATCTGGCTTAGAGAGACCATGTTACAGAAAGGGTGAGGCCAACATCTATCTTGTCTTTTCATGTGTGTGTGTGGTTTTTTGAGGTGTGAGGACTTGCTAGGTAGCTTTGGCAGGACTCAAACATGACAACTCTCCCTTGAGCAAGTACTAGGATAATAGCATGAGCCAACACAACGGGCTCCATCTTTTCATTTGACCACTAAACACAATCACGTGCCTACTGTGTGTTAGCACTTTGTGGCTCTAATATCACGATGGGGAGCTCCATGTGGTCTGGAGGGTATGCCTTTAACCTTTACCACTTGGTTGTTCCTGTGCTATTACTAATGAGGCCATAAGTCACCACTACCAGGCATAGAACTGAGGGGAGATGCCAAAAATCCACATACAGGAGGCTTGATACCGGTAAGGAACCTTCCAGTGACAAAGCCGCCAGCCCTTGGGGTGAATTCGTAAGGCTCAAAGCAGGGCAGTGACTTGCCAGACGCCATCAGTGGGGGTCTCCGACCTTCTAACTCAATTTGGCCCAGCAGGCAAGAGATCTGGGAAAACAAAACACAAATGACACACAAGGTTTCTTTGAGTGTTGAGTGACACTTTGTCCAAACAGGACTTCCACCTTTGCTTCAAGAAAAGCATTTGGAAATGATGTTAGATCTGAAGGACAGCCTAGATGCTTAATCTACCCAAAGAAGATCATTCCAAGAAAAAGTTGGCTATGGCTCCCCCTCTCACTTGAGAACAAACAATACCTAGAAAATAAACGGTGACTTAGAATCACCATGTTATACCTGGAAGTACCTTGAAACTTGTCCTGCTTGGGCTTTTTTGATAACTTTACATAAGCCAGAGTTATCTGGGAAGAGGAACCTCAGTTGAGAGACTGTTTCTATCAGGTTCCTTGGAAGTCGGCCTGTACTGTGTTTTCATTGTTAGTGATTAATGTGGGTGTGCCAGTTCACTGGGGAAAGGCCGAGCAAGGACAAGGTAGTAAGCCGTGTTCCTCCATGGCTTTTGCTCCAGGTCCTGCCCTAAATTTCTGTCCTGAGTTTCCTTAGTCATGGAGTTAGAAGATGAAATAAATTCCTCCCCAAGCCGCTTTTGCTCACCATGTTTATCACAACAATAAAAGCTTTAAGGAAAGGCTCAAATGGGGATGTGGGGTCCAGAGGGGACAATAATCCCAGAGCCAGAGAGAAGTCAAGCCACTCATCTGCTGAGCCTCTCAAGCCCCACTGTCTTGACACTCACCTAAGGATTGCACATGCCCCCTAAGAGCCTCTCAGAGACTGAAAGCAAAAAACCCCACATCAAAACACACTAAGATCTGTGAAAACGGCTCTGTAACACCAAGGAACTCTGGGAAAATAATGAGACCCAAGAGGTAAATAATCCTTAGAACAATGCTTCCAATGTAAATGAAAACAGTAGATCATACGACATTGTAAGATTCCATGCGGTGTGTGTGGGTGTGATTCATGTATGTACTTGTGAAGGCCGGTGGCCGACATTGGGTGTTTCCTCAATCTCTCTTCACCTTTATGTTTTCAAACAGGGTCTTTCATTCAACCTAAAACTCATCAATTTGGTTAGCATGGCTGACCTTTGGGGATCTGCCTCCCCCATAAGAAGGGGACCACATGAACTGCCAAGCCCAGCTTTGTGCGTGGATTCTGAAGCCCTGAACTCAGGTCCTTGGGCTTGTGAAACAAATACTTCAGTGATTGAGGCATCTCCTTATTTCAACATCAAGATTCACACTGAAATTCTGCATAGATGGGACGATGTGCAGATATAACATGCACACACACAGAGGGATGATGTGCAGATATAACATGCACACACAGACCAAAACCTGGTATAATACATCGCAGGCCGTTATGTAACCTACCTGCGGTTTTCTATTAGCTTGTCTAAGTCCAGACGGTGGTTAGCGCCTGCACTGACTACTATATGCTTCAGGGTTTGTGTGTGTGTGTGTGTGTGTGTGTGTCTTTTTAGTTATATTTACATGTTTTAAAAGCAGAAATGAATCTGAATGCTGACTCATGACATCACCCACCTCTCTGACAAACTGGCTCAGCTACTGTTGTTCATACCTGCATCGTGTTCACGGTTGACCCTTTGGCTCCTGACTGCACCATCATCTGCAGGTTGTTTTCGGGGAACTGTCTGTGTAAGCCAAAAGGCATACATGCCTGTGGATTAAATCACACTGGTCAGTGACTTCATCTTTTTTGAAATCCCATATTCAGTAATTCAGAAGGTAAAGCTATGACGCAAAAACAATAAAGCCAGAGAGAGGAGTATTTATCTTCGACTAAAGGCTGAGCTGCACTTGAGACAAAGGAAAACCTTATCTGGATTATCCTTTCTCTAAAACATACAGATGGAGTGTCCTGCCCTCCGCTCTGCTCACAGGAGTCCAGGTTCCATTCACTGGCTAAATGGCACCAGAAAAGGAAACACGAAAGGCTGAGAAGCTAGGCGGTGGGTTTAGGGGGTGCAATCTGTGATCCTAAGAGGGGCTAGATGTGGTGGTCTGAATAAGAATGGATCCCGATGACTTATACATTTGAATGCTTAGTCACCATGGAGTGGTGCTATTTGAAAGGATTAGAAGGATCCCTGTTGGACAAAGTGTGTTTCAAAAACCTATGTCTGTTTGTCTGTCTGCATATGGATCAGGGTAGAACTCTCACCTAATTCTTAGCTACTTCTCCAGTACCATGACTGCCTGTGTGCCAATGTGGCCATCTCATGACAATGTACTAACCACTGAAACTGTAAGCAAGCCCACAATTAAATGTTTTCCTTTACAAGAGCTATCTCACTCATGGTGTCTCTTCACAGCAATAGAACAGTGACTAAGACACTAGATGAGAATAAAATCTGGGCTGAAAAGATAAGCTCAGTGGTTAAGACCACTAGCTGTTATTCCAGAGGGCTTAGGTTCAATTCCCAGCACCTATATGGCAGCTCACAGCTGTAACTCCAGTTCCAGGGGATCTGACATCCTTACACAGATATACATGTAGGCATCAATGCATATAAAATAAAATAAATGTAAACATAAAAATCTAAGGTAAGGTACCAATGACTCGGCACAGGAAAGCACTGTTTGGATTCCCCAAAGAGCCAGCATATTACCAATGTCCACACTTGCCAGCATGCCACCAAGCACTGGGTGGGGAGCCAGTAGTGAGAAAGCCCCAAAGAGAGATCCTGGGAGACAATGACATGGTTCTGAACCTGTTTCAGCCTGTGCCTGGAGACCTAGACACCCAACTCAACACAGGAGGAGCAGAGCCTGGAAGAGGGCAGGAGGTGAGCCATGGGACAAGAATCTAAGATTTGTGCTGTCATCCCTGGTGGGCAAGGCGTCTGCTATAAGGCTTCTCTGACCTTGACCCATGCAGATTCCTGTCTCCTTCTGAACTGCCGTAGGAGGGGGCTCGGCACTGTGCATATGGTCCTCATACACCTGCTTCTAGGTGTTCAGAGCCCAGACACACCACTTACTTAAGGTCACACAGCAAGTGCAAAGTACAACAGGAAGCTAGGCATTCACCCTGACTCTGCTGCATAAGCATCAGAGATGTCTGCCTTTCATTCTATACATGAACCAACAGTCAAGCTTCTTTCTTCAGCCCCTTTAATATAGCAAACACATTTAGAAATGCTGCACAAAGTGTTCCCTTCTAGCATAAAACCAAGGCCTTCCTAGACTCACAGTGTGAGAGAATGAGATTCTGAGCTCTTCACAGAGATGGACTTTACCCATCCAACTTCAAATTTCACCTACTCGGATCTAAAGGGCTCAGGGTGAGAATCAAATGTAATTAAAAACAAACCAACAGCAATAAGCATTCAGAACAATGGGGATTTGTGCATGGTATGGCCAGGCTAACCTTGTTAATCTCATTGCTGTAATGGTTCACTTCCTCCTTGAACTTCATATCAATCATGTTAAAATCCCTCTGGTCTTTGCCCAGATGGGCATCTTGCCATTTCCCTTGGATCTCATCATATGATGCAGCTTCTGGCAAGTTCAACGCAGCCCTGACAGCCTAGAATAAAGAAATGAACAGGAGGCTCTAGCGAAAGGAGGATGTGGTTACTCTGTAAGGTTAAGTGGCCCCTGGACAGAAGACCACAGCTTCCCAGTCCTCCTCTTTACCCGGGGTCCACACTGGGTAGATTCTTCAATGATGCGCTGTCTCATCCCATCTGCGTTTGGCTTAACCAAAATGTCTTCCACACCTGCAAAGTCAGACAGAGAAGTTCAACAGGACCCAGGCCTAATGTCACACTGGCTTGTCAACTTGGTGAGGCTCAGACCTAAAGCTGAGAGCCACAGATAAAGGAAACTCTGGAGTAATGATATTAACATTAGTGTATGCTTACAAAGGCCTAAACCTCTCTTCTGTAAGTGATATAATTAGGGCTCAAAACTGAGGTAAAGAGAAGAAAGCCGAGGCTTGAGTTTCAAACTTCTGCTATTAGCCAGAAGCTCTGCTGGCTGCATTCAATAATATGGCTAGAGATTTTGGTTGTTCAGCAGCAGAAGAGAGGCTGACCGTGAGTATCCCAGAAACCCTATCTACAGCTGTATGCATGCAAGCACACATCCATGTCAAGTCTGGGTTCCCAGTACTGCCTCAGAAAGGCCCACATCCTTTCAGCTAAGCCCATCCCTCGACTCAAAGGACTGATTGTTCACCTTGAACAGTAATTTCTTTTCAACCCAACAATGTTTTGTTTCTACCCATAAATGCCATAGACCTAAGAGACCTGAGTGGGAAGGCAAGAACTGACTGTTTAAAAGCTAGAGCAAACATCTGGAATTCCCATCACAGTAGCCTGGAAACCTGAGGCTTCTGAAGACTATATTCGAGCAGAAAGAGGAAGAAATGATTATTCTCCATGGAAGCTAAAAGCATAAAAGCAGACCCTGCATGAGGTCACATCCAGGCCATCCGTGTAATGATGACCTCTGCTAAACAGGGCTAGAATGAGGTTAGCCAGCCCTTCCCACGAGCTCTACTCCCTCCTAGCATGGCCTTGTTTGCTCCGTCAAGCCTTGGCATACAGATCCCAGTGCATCTGAATTGCTCCTGTTTGTGCCACGTGCTAGAAGAGCTTCAAGCAAGGCTGCTGGTTAGGTCTGGTCCTCCCCGGTGAGCTGGGTGTAGGAGTTAACACTGTCATAGAGTGGGGTGAAGAAAGGGACAGGATGGGAATGAGGATGGGGAGAGTGCTCTGCCCTGCCGTAGGAAAGGAACACTGGCTGTGCAGTCAGACGAATAGCCCTGATGGAAGACGAATAACCCATCCACCCAGAAAACTGCCTAGGTGCCATCCTGGGAGGCAGACACTTACCCAAGGTGAAACCTCGATAGAGCTGTAGGTAGGCAGTGAAGAGGCGGGCTAGGCAGGTGAGAACCCTGCCGCTGGTCTCACCCCCATAGATCTCATAGCAGCAGTGGACCAGGCCGTAGGCAGAGCTCCCATAGTGTGCCTTGTCCAGCACACCGCACAGCAGCTCCCCTTCCCTGATGATCACCTGTGCAGGGAAGGGTCACCAAAAGCTGGGCTTCAGGGAACATCTCTTGTAGGAGCCACCCACACAAGCCAAGTACTATTTTAGCTTTATTGCTTATGTCCCTCTACTGTGACCTGCCTCAAATCCTTCAGGGAAAGACGAAGGGAATATATGAAACCAATACATACTTTAGGTAAGGGAGATGAACATACACTGGCTAAGTTTTAACTGCACACAGTAAGTGGATGATCTATACAGGGAAAAGAAGTGGCTGCTCCAGGTAGGCATAGGGCATCTGTTAGTCCTAACGCAGGGTGGGGGTGGGGTTCACTGGTAGAGTTCATGCTAAGCATGCAGGGGACCCTGGGTTCAATACCCAACACCACAGAAAAAAGGAAAGAGGGAGGTAGAGGAGAGCAGGCCCTGTTAAAAATACAGCCAGCTGCAGACTTGAGATGCTTGCTTACTAAGAACACCGAGGCTTTGGTGTGTACTCTCACAGGGACAAAGCACTCAAGAGTGACCACACTGGCCTTCCTTAAGTTTGGTTCTGAGTGTTTGGAGGTGGGATGTGGGAAACTCACAGCAATATGGCTAACTCACATCACTCAGAGGTCTTGAAGGAAAGCGCAAGTTCTATGCTGTAAGCACCGCAGAATCAGCGCCCCAACTTTGGGAAACCGGTCCAGATTAGCAGGTGTTTCATACTGAGAGCCAGAGGGTAAAGGTCAGCCCTGACTACATCTTAAACAAAAGTGGATACCTTGGGACAAAATTTGTCTTCTGAGGCATGGCATCAGTTTTTGAACTTGCTTTTTAAGTTAATACCCCTACCTCTTGGAACAGAAATCAGCTTTATAAAGGGCAGCCATACCTGGGATTCACACATGGAGTCAGGGTCAAAGTCAGGAACAGGCCGTGGCTTCTCCTTCACCCAGGCTTTACCGCCGATTTTTGCCTTTCCAGTTAAATTCAGGGGGGCATAGTCCTCTGGAGTTATGTTTATGAGTAGGGTCGACACCACCTGGGAGGGGAAGAGAGAACTGCTCTTTCAGGACTGTCACCTCATGATGCCCTTCCTCACGCTTTCAAAGCGCAGTAAGGAAACAGGTCCTGATAGACAAGTCCCCTAAATACACTAAAGCATCATTGTTGAAGGTTTCTGATCACAGGTGAACCTGGAGATTGTGTTATTTACTAAAATTCTAGTTGTCGTGTGGCTCAGCCCTTAGCACACACCTTTAATCCCTCTGGCTGGAATACAGACACACCCTTAGTACACACCTTAAATCCCAAACATTGAAGGTGAAGTCAGTTTGTAGAAGGAAGAACTCAAAAGTGATGTCTAATTGGGAGGCAAAGTGACAAATCAGAGAAAGATCTGACAGAACAGATGCCTAACTCACAAGAGAGAGGGAAGGGAGCATAACAGAAAGGAGGAAAAGGAGGAGGAGGAACTTTCTGCTGGGAGAGGTTGAAGAGAGAACAGGCTACACACAGGTGAAAACAGGAGCCAGTATGAGGGCAAGCAGAGAAATGGGGGGATATGGGAGAGTCGAGGGGGCGGTACTGAG
Source organism: Micromys minutus (assembly GCF_963924665.1). Classification (NCBI taxonomy): domain Eukaryota; kingdom Metazoa; phylum Chordata; class Mammalia; order Rodentia; family Muridae; genus Micromys; species Micromys minutus. The sequence continues at coordinate 13,912,506 of NC_137953.1, forward strand.
TCAGTCAGCTTGGAGGACTAGGTCTAGGTTAGCAGGTGGAGGCAGCAGGCCTCTGAGATGACAATTACATTAGGCAAAAAGTTACTTTTACTCTTCATAGGATCTTTATTCCTAAGACTTGCATTAAATTCTGAATAGGTCAAAGGAAAAAGTATAAATTGGGGTCAAAGCAAACATCAGAGAATGTGGTAACGTACCAAAAATGAAGACCTAGCTGAGAGAGATGGTGAGGCTCTTAAGACACCCCCCTGCCAGGACAGAAGCTGAGATACACACCTCGGTCATCCTCAGGTAGGGGGCAATCACTGCTGAGCTTGACCTCCTCCCTGCACAAGAGCTTGTATTCTCAAGGCAAGGACATGAAGACTAAGGAGCTCCCCACAGGAGGCCTAAGCATCTGACAGACGCAGAAAGGCATCAGGGATGGGGTGCCTGGAACCAGTCATGCAACCGAGAGGCACATTCTGACCCAGCACTGTTTGTTCACAGCCTGCAGACAAGATGCAGCCATTCACTGGCAATTATCTGCCCTGTGTTTATGTGAGGCAGGCACTGAGGAGAGATTAATGCTCCTTGGAGCCTTGATCCCTTGGGGATCCTGCTTTGGAGGACAGAGATCAAGGACAAGTAAGAGCAGAGCACAAGAGGTCACGGCTCTTTCAGTAAGATGGGCATGGAAGGGCAGTCGGTGACAGGATCATAATCATGTGTGTAGGGCAAGGGCCAGGAAGAGTGAGTGGAAAGACTTAGCCTGAACGAGAAGGAAAGTATCTGAATTCTACACCCAAATCCGCTGAACTGCACAGAACATGAATCGGAATGTATTTCTTATAGTCATGGGAGCAGAAAGGACAAAATGGGGGTAGACTCAGAGTCTGGGGAGCCATGCCTTCAAGCTCAGAAGTGAAGACTTCTTACTGTTTTTACTGTCTTGACTTTCTTTGTGGATGGAGTGCTTAGAAGACTGACAAGGGCACTAATCCCATTCATTCTGCTCCCATGACCTACACATTTCCCAAAGGCCTCATTCTGCAATACTATCTGAGGGGCGTGGTGGGCAGAGTGAGGATTATAACACGAATCCTGGGAAAACAAATATGTGGACAAAAGTTTGCTGACTTAACTCCTCAGAGTGCTGTTTATTATAAATACCTTCTAGGTCTACAAGCTGAACAAAGGAAATGCCTTAAGGAACAGGTGTCACACTGATAAGGCGGGCTGATAAGCCCAGAACCTGATGCCAATCAGCTCCTCCAGAGCTAAATGCCACAAGGAAATTGATGTAACCAGAATTACTTCTAGTACTGAAAGGTCAGGGTGTCTATCCAGAGTCAATCAGAAGGGTTATCACTCAGCAAACAGTTGCTGATAGACGGCCAGGAGAGGCCCTTTCTCAAGCAGGTGTTCTACAGAGGGAGGCAGGTGTGCCAGAGGACAATGAACCGGTGTTGGAAGAGCTGCCAAGTACACTTCCACAGAGGGAGCAGGGTTGGGGCAAACAGGCAGAGAGTACAGGTTCTCGGCTGGAGAGGTGGCTCAGTGGTTAAGAGCACTGACTGCTCTTCCAGAGGTCCTGAGTTCAAATCCCAGCAACCACATGGTGGCTCACAACCATCTGCAATGAGATCTGATGCCCTCTTCTGGTGTGACTGAAGACAGCTACAGTGTATTTATATATAATAAATAAATAAATCTTTAAAAAAAATCCTGGATTTGAATTCCAGTTCTGTGTCTAATAACCTTGAATGTATAAAATTTAATATTAAGTCTCAGCATTCTCATCTAAAGAGAGAAAGTTGGATTTAAGCACTTTAAAAAAAAAAAAACCAAACTCAGCAATACCCTTGGTATTTCCCAATAAACCTTATCACCAGAGATGTAACACCACTGCCATTTGTATTTGAATCAAGTTAGACACCAAGTTATGTTAGAGCCCATAAAAAGAAGCCATGCGACCTGTTCTTAGTAGATTCACCCTAAGATTACCCAGCCTTGCGGCTGCACCCAAAGGAAAAGTCACATTACTTCATGATTAGAGATTTTTGTCTCTGCTCTAGGAGCTCTTGGAATTGAAACTGTTATATAAATGATTCATTTCCTTTTAAAACATACACTGGCTGCTATTCCCCCAGCTACCTGCTTTCCTGTCCACAGCGGGTAGGGCTTCAGGATGGCAGGAGGAAAGAGCTTCACACGTCCCACTTTGTCTGTGAGCCCTCGGTACACCAATTCCATGTACTGTTCCCGGGTGAAAAAGCATCCCCGAATGGTCATGTTGGCACCTGACACCATGTGATCTTGAATCAACCCTGCCAATGGCTGGCCATCCTGCAAATCAAAAAGACAAAGAATAAAGACAAACTGAAAGTCAAACTCTTTCATTTCCAGCCATCTACCTGGAGGCCGCTCTACCAAGAGCTTTCGCATAAAGCCCAGACTCTCCGCTCCGTACCATCACTGAGAAACAGACCGCCTCACAACTCACATGACCAGGACTTACTTCTGGATTCATCCTTTGCCAGCTGCCTGCTGTCTTAAGACAAATGTTTCAAACTCATCCAGTTCCACAGGCCTTCCTTATTTAATCACATCTGGTTCTAGTTACTCAGCAGATTTTTGGCATTTATGCCTACGTTTGGTCTGGCTGTTGTCAGTTGTGTTCTTGGTTTTGTAGTTTGGTTTTATGCTTTTATATTTTTCACACATTTCTGGCCTTGTACTTCTATAAATTAGTCATCCATCTAACAAATATTTACTGAGAGCCTACTGTGTGCCTGGGCATTAGGCAGATCATTAGCCTGCTCAGAAGCCAACAAGGAAACAAATGCTGAGATGAACATAGGACCACATGTTTTAAATGTCGTGGGAGAGAAAGGCAGGATGTACAGTGCAGACTTCAGAGGGGCTCACACTGCACCTGAGCAGCAGTGCAGACTGCGGAGGGGCTCACACTGCACCTGAGCAGCAGTGCAGACTTCAGAGGGGCTCACACTGCACCTGAGAACACTGCAGATGATGCCTTAGTGATGATGTGCTCAGGCAGGAGGAAGAATTTAAGGACTCAGGGGTCTTATAGGGCCAGGGAAGGGCCTGTTGTGTTTGACTATATTGGGAAAAAATGTCCTTTACTAGTGTGCTTTCAGAATACAGCATGTGGTTCAGGGTGAGTTCGAATAAAGCTATTACCCACCTAAGGCCAAAGCATGGGCTTTTATAAAAACTCCAGGTTCAGTGTCCACATTAAATTTCATTTGACATTTTCAGTCTTTGTAATCCCCAGTCTTCCAGACCTAATCTGTCAGGTCTGTGTTCATGGCAACACAGGTAAATCAAAGTAAAAATAGCTACACTCAGGGAGGTTTTGTAAGTAGTTTCTTAAAACTTTCCATGTTTACTGGAATCTAAGATTAAATCGAGAATAGAGCTCAAAAAGCAAACACACTCCAGGGCAGGCCCCATGTCTAGGAGATGCTGGTCATACAATACAGACTCCATGTTTGTGTGTATGTGTGTGCTTGTTTTATTTTTGTGTATCTGTGTCATTAGTTTTGATTTTTGTTCCTGTTTTTGTGTTATTTGAGAGAAAGAACATGCTGAAAAAAATATTGTATGAAAAAAATTAAATAAAAAGTTAACCTAATATAAAAACAAAAAAATCTTCCACATCTTATCCCAAAAATGATCTTGTTTTTCTTGGAGAAACCCAAACCAGGATTCGGCATGTGATCTAGTCCAGTGTCTGGAGCAGATAATAGAGAATTTTCACCTTCAAGGGCTGCCATTCCACATGTGACACACCTGGTGTCTTACCTCCTTCTAGCCAAAGTTTTTCCAGGACTAGAAAATTCCTTAAAAAGCTAAACTCTTTTTCTTTCTTTTTTTTTTTTTTTTTTTGTTTTTTGCACTTTATCATGGATTCTAGGGAGAAATGCTGATTAATGCAATTACTAAGGGTCTACTTATAATTCTGAATTTCCTAAAAAAGCCATTTAGGGTTGGAAAGAACAATTCTGAATGAAAACTACAGAGTTCTGCTGTTTAACATCCTAGCAAGATGATATTAAAATCAGTATCTCTGGTCAGAATGCTCAAAGAACAGTGTGTTTTATGTTTTGGATTTTCTAGCTATGTAGAAGTCAGGAAACTACATCTTAAGTTTCATCAAGAACTTTCTACAAAATTTGGCTCTCAATGAGCACAGGAAACAAAAGGAGCACATTGTTCAAAGAAATAAATGAAAAACTCAGTTTCCTTAAAAAAAAAAAAAAAAGAAAGAAAGAAAAAAAAAGGTTAAAGTTCTATTCATCTCAGATTTTAATTAGTACATAGTATGGCCACAGGGAAAGGTGCTTAACCTGGCTGTATAGACAAAGTGTACCGCAAAGCAAAGGAGAAACGAGCAAACTCCCTGTCTATGGAGACCCAGCCCAAGGAGGAAAATGATCAATAGAGAGAAAAGTAAGAAAAGTCCCCAAAAGTCCCTTTCTGGTTGGCCAAAGCACCCGGCAGCTCATTCTCATCACTCTGTCACCAAAGACGCTGGATTCGCCTTTTGGCATTTAAGATGAAATAAACCTGACCAGAATCTTAACTGCTGACACCATGTCATGTTCTACAACAAGCCCCACCTAGGCTCAAGTGTGGCTAAGGACTCAGAGGCCTGAGTCTTGGCCTCATCACTGGCTGACAATTTACTTTCTTGGTGTTTCTTCACCTGTAAATGGCACCTGTTTCTAAGGCCATTGTGAAGACTGTGTATGACAATGTTTGCAAACTGCTGAGGGGATGCTTGGGGCCCAGTGTATGCACGTATGTATGTATGTATGTATGTATGTATGTATGTATGCATGCATGTATGTATTTCAATTCTATATATCACTGCCAAGAAACTGTACAGTCTGAAAAGGCCTCAGCCATTTGAGCAGGTGGGAAGAATTATACTCAGTCTGGTTCTCTTTGCTCTGTTCCTTCCATAAGCACCCACTAACTCAGTCTCCTGAAATATCAGTAAACATGTCAACCCTGGAGAAAAAAGGAGGATTTCAAAGAGACATCTTCATGAGATATAAGGGGAATCTCATCTGGACCCAGGATTAAGCTGCCTCTTAAAATTCAGGCTTGGAGATGGGGAAATGAGGCCAATATAGCAAGAAAAAGAAAGGATACCCGAAAAAGCCAAAAGGAATCACACTATTTACCTAAAATTAATGATTCATTTAAGTCTGCATGTGTGCATACACACATATACCTTAAATAAAGTTACCCTACTTGGGCTGACAATGCTCCCCCCATATGCCATAGATTATTTAGCAAAAAGCAGGCATGAAAAACTCTTTTGAGTTGTCATGGGAGTCCAAGAGAGCGTCCCTCAAGTATAAACTATGGATGCTGCCCCGACTGTCTCCCAAAGGCTGAACTCAACTCCCTATTGCCGAGACATCCTGTACTTCAGTCATAGGCTCAGAGGATCTAAACTAGATTTGACCCGGAAGCCTCCTCCCTGAGGACTAATGCTCAGTGTTCTGCAAGCTGCCAAGGGAAGGAAACAGCCAACAGCCTACTCAGCTTTGATGCTTACGAGGAACAGCAATGACCTCAGAACAGGGTACCTGTGAGGGTGCAGTAGTGGCACTCATGCCTTAGCAGTACCTCACAGCCCACTCAAGAGGAGGGAGAGCACGTCTGGTACGAGACACCGAGCTAACTACCTGGGAGTGCTGTGCTCACAGCAAAGACTACTACGGACGCTTTACTAAATTAGCTAATTCTGAACTGTATTCTAAATACTTATCTATATACCTTTTCACCCCTCGTCAAAGAAAACCACAACTGATACACCTCTGTGTGTGTGTGTGTGTGTGCGCGTGTGCAAGTGTGTGTTACAATAAATAAAAAGCCATAAATCTGAGGAGGTAAGACAGAATGTAATTAAATCTCAATATAAAAGTAAAAAATATAAAAATAAAAGTAATCAACCAAATGAAAAAACTCCCAAACTTAGGATCCTCATAGTCTTCTGTGGGTTTTAAATGATGCTAAATCTTGCTAGACCAGCAAGTTAGAGTTTGGAACTATCATTCAACTACCAAACTTGGCTCTTAAGGATGGCTGCCCCAGGTTTTCTCCTAATGTTTTAAGTCACCACAAGACAAAAATGCTTCTCTGATTTCAGACGCTAAGAGCTGAAAAACGTAGGACCTCCTGTTCCACACACTTCTGTCCCGGAGCTGCCCAGCCAAGCCAAGGTCCAGCTCTGCAGGCCACGTCATGCAGGTGATGACTGCGGCATGGTCTCACAAGTCCGACTTACCTTGGGAACAAGATACTGCTGATCAGTGCAGGCCAGGACATAGGCTTCAGCTCGGCCCAACTCACTCTGGGGGAAGTGGGCGTTCATCTCGTCTCCGTCAAAGTCAGCATTGTAGGCCTTGCAGTTGGCATAGTGAAGGCGCAGGACTTTTTCTTCAGGCAGAATGTGAGCACGGTGGGCCTGGATGGAGGGTCTGTGCAAGGTGGGTTGTCGGTTCAGGAGGAGAATGTCCCCGTTCTTGACATGCCGGCACACCTGGGGCAGAACAAAGGGCAGGTTAGTACCAGTGGGAACTGATCCTTTCAAGGGTTTGCCACACTTCAGCTGGGTAAGATCTGCATGCCTCATGCTCTAGTTAACCAAGTAATCTAGAAAAAAGCTCTAGAAACTCTGAGAACTACTTGCTAGCCCTCTGTTCTTGGCCTTTCACAGCTCCAATCCCTGCCGTTAGGTGCCGAGACATAAGGAGCAAACATGGCTGACCACAGAGCCTGCCTGGTAAACACTACCTTCAGAAGACGAAGCCTTCCAGGGCCCTGGGCTCCTGTCTGAGTTAACGAAGAAACAGATAAAGTTCCAAGACTGCATGCTTCCATGGATTTGAAAGAACTTGGCAGGCTTCTCGAATCCCCCCAAGCTCATACAGGAATTCCACTGCTTAGAATTAGCCCAGCTTTTCCTGCTCAGCCAGCACTGGAAGACGAGTGGCTTTTGAATCTCAGTTCAGTGACTCTTGAAAACATACCGTACTTCAAAACTTTAAAACAAGTTTAACAACTAAAAACTGCCATAATCTTGGGGAAAACAACCTGAAGATATCCCTGTGACATTTAAAACATTTCCTCCCAGTCTTCCAGAAGGAAAAAAAGCACCAAGAAAAAAGAATATATGTTTATACAGCCTGGCTTACAATGGCAAAAAAGCAGAAATATTCTCACTGTCCCACAAACACGGCAGTAAATTCCAGTGTATACACACTACATAATGCTACAGGGATCACAGAGGTTAAATTAGATCAATGCTAGTCTGGTGTAATGCTAAAAGAACTAACAAAACCAAAATCCCAGTAAGGAGACAGGATGAAAGGAAATCAACTTGACTGTCATCTAGGGCATCTGCACGAAGGAAAGGGTGTGTGGGTCGTCATTGCTAGGTCTCTGGGCATGGACTTGAAGGTGTTGAGGCACACTGTAGCACCTTAGCCACCCCAGGTCTTAGTATGGCTCACAGCAGAATGCATATTACTACTGCATAAATATTTCTGCAAACACTGTCTTGCTGTGTTGTCAAAGTTGGTCTCAAACTTATGATCCTCCTGTCTCTGCCTGCCAGAGATGACTCAGCGGGTAAAGGAACTTTCTTCCGAGCCTGATGCCCGACTTCAATCCCTGGGACCCACATGACAGAGAGTGAGAATCACATGATGGAAGGAGAAGGTTGCCTTCTGATTCCACATGCATGCCTTGGCATATGTATTCCTTGATTTCTTCCCAGTAAATAAATGCAATAAGAAAGCAAACCAGAGGATATGGACCCTTGGCAATCATCACCTCAGGTCCCCTGGGTGGCAGCAGTTAAGGGGCGGGAGGAAACAGGCATTGTGTCCTTCGGTGGCTCTCCCAAGAGGGCACACCGGGAAGCTGGCTAAGGTAAGCCAGTCAGCGGGGCTTCAGGCTGTGAAGATTTCCCCTCCCCCACAGTCCTTGCCAGTTCTCAAAGTTCTCTCAGCTGGAACAGGTTAGCAGCCCTAAGAGTAGAGGGTATTTTTGCTTCCTGAGGAATTCCAACCTTCCTACCCCCATAGGCGGTCTTCCATGTGTTTCCAAGGAGACCTGAACTCTGAGGAGTCCCATGAGCATTTGCCCAAGGCACTGGCTGCTCAGTCACACAGCCTGAGGTTTTCTTTCCTTAGTGTCTCATGGGAAAAGTTGGTCAGATCTGTGGTCCAGGTCCAAAAGCCCAGGCTGGGCCTAGAATCTGAGTCTAGTGAATTCACTGCAGCTGGAGAGAGATGTAGGCCAGTCTGCCAGGCACTCGCCAATCCAAACAGAAATCTGGGAGTGCAGGGCACTCCCCTTGCCAACCCAAACCCAAGGCCTTTCCTTTCTCTTGTCACTAAATAAATACTCTGGTGAAAATTAGTGTGCCCCAGTGCCCGGGTTAGAATTTGCAGGGGCAGGCATGGGGCCAGAGGCTGCTCAGGCAGCCAGGCAGAGAAACAAGCCTAGGCTATCCTGACCACTTCCTTTTTGTTGAGGCCCAGGGGAAAGGGCAAAGAGGTCATCCCTGTCACAGAGAAAATGACCTTTCTGCCAATCCTCCCCCACTGGACCTAACCTGTAAGTTAATCTTTAGTTTCCTCCCTATTCACCTCTCCCAGCCCCTCTATTAAAAAATAATAAATTAGAAGAGCATGCATACCTAAATCGAAGTATCCTATACGTACACACATTATTGACATCAAAGTTGCCATCCTGAGTTCCAGGACCTGATGGAAGGACCACTTGTGCTTCCTGTCTTTGCACAATAGGGAACTCAGAGATGGGCGCATACTCTGGGACACACACACGATGTTGTCAGAGCAAGAAGCAGGGATAGGGAAGAGGGAGGGTGCACTATGTGTGCTGGGGAACACACCAGGTATCTAACACGATTTTCGGGAGTGGTAAAATCCCGTCTTTTAAAATATTTTTGGATGCATATCTACTTGTTTACACTTGCTTTCCCACTATATAGTAAGAGCTGAGTAGTCACAAGAGCCTGTAAGACCAATTAAGGCTGAAATAGTTACTTTGACCCTAGGGAAAAGAGGGCTGGACTGAGACTTAAAGAACCATCAGGATTCAGCTACAGAGTCTGAGGGGGGGGGGGCAGAGAAACAGCATGTGCAAACCCCAAAAGGAGATGGACCCAGCCACACAGATGGGCTGAGAGATGGGTCTGAAAGACCAGGATAAATCCTGACCCCTAACAGGTAAAGCAGAAGACCCCTAGCAGGTAGAGTAGAGCCAAAAATGTAGGATAGCCGGTTCAGTGACTCAGCTTCAGGAACTGACTGACCATAAAAACATAGAAGTTAAATAACACATCATAAACAATCTTGAGAAACCGGATGTTCCCCCTCAAGATTCTTCACTGGTATTTTTGGTATTCTCCAATGACGTACCCCCCCTCCCCCCATTGTGGTTTTCTTCCTTTAAAACCCCTTTCTCCCAGCCATTCGTGGTCAGACTCCTCTACTCCTGCGTATGAGTCTCGATCCCAGTGCACTGGTCCATTAAAAAACCTCGTGTAATTGCAGCAAGGACGGTCTCTTGTGAGTTCTTGGGGGGTCGTGTTATCCTGAGACTTGACTGAGGGTCTCCCCTCTGCGGGGGTCTTTCAGGTTAGCTGCTCAGGTGATGGGCTGAGAGGTGGGCCAGCTCGGAGAAACAGCAGGTGGCCTCATGAGCTTGCTAAGGATTTGAGCCCATTTTGAGTTGGGAGATAAGAACTGAGCCAGGCTCACTTACCCTCACCACTACTCAGGAAAGCTGTCACTGGCTTCATGTGAACTGCCTAGCACACTGACGCTGGGCACTCTCCCCCAGTGGCACTCCTGCCCCAACTTTTGTCCATCCCCACCTGAGTCCACAGAAGTAATCAGGCCACATGAAGAAAGCATCCCAATAAGCCTCTGACTTATTGCTATGCCCCACTGGCGTCAGATCATTTCTGATTTACGTTTCAAATGCCCTAGCTACTTACTGCCTGTTTCCTTAGTTAAAGGCTCTGAAATCTGCCTCCTCCGACTAAAGAACGCCCTAACTACAGACAAGAATCAAGTGTAGACACAAAACCAGCAAGCGGGCCATCGCTCCCTAACTTCCCAACTGCTCCCATGTTTTGTACTCCTAGAGGACCTCATCTCTCTTATTGGACTCTTTATGAGATTAATGTTCTGATAGCTTTTTCTTAATTCTATGACCGATCCATCTAAGCCTCACACTTCTTGTTTTTACAGGAGATGGGTTATTTTGTCTGCTGTCAACTCAAATTTAGAAGGGCTAAATATTGTGTCTCTTTCCTTAACACCCCTCTTCTCTCCCATGCTTACCTATATCAGGAAATGTCCCTGGTGCTCCCTCTGCAACACGACTGTACTTATCTGTAATTCCCCTGCAGCCCTTGAGGACTCCCTTCTGGGTTCACAGATCATATTCATTCATTGGCAATCCCTGTCAGGGTCATGTCCTTGCAAAGCTGGAGCACAAAGCACTCAATACTCAGTACTACTGACCCCTCACTGCAAATTCCTCTTGAAACATTTCTCCTCCTTGCAACTCTCTGAGTGAACAGAAAGATTATTTTACATTTGCCTGGACCTATCAAAGTTAAGCAAACATACCTCGTGGCTTCTTGAATCTCTCAAATAGCTCCTAGCAAAAAACCTGACAATGTACTAACCTAACAAAGAAGAAAATTGGTGCCTTGAACTGTTTGAATTGTGTGCCGGTCACCAAAGCAAATCAGCATAGAGCAGAATTTAACTCTGCTCTACTGAGGGGGCTTCAAAATTAAGGCAAGAGACTGGCCTATTGTTAGCCCTGAAAAACCAATGGGAACCAGCGGTCACCATGGCAAGCCAAGGGTGTCTCCAAAGTTCCTGTAGGCAGGTGGGAAGTTTTGTTGAATACTACAATATTACAGTTAGCCAGTCTCAGAGACACTATGCTAATTCAGTATAAGGGGCGAGGACACCGGTCAATCATTTCTCTCCTTAATTCCAGTGAAGCTGCGACTGATCTGAGTACCATACTTTGATTAGCCCTGCTCAGAGGCAGCACGAAGGAAACAGACAGGAACTAGGAAGTCATGAACAAACCCTCCTTTTACTTACAACTTTTGTCCCCTGAGGCTTAGGACCCCCTGTGGCAGGTGTCAGAAGCTGTTTGGCCACAGCTTCCCGCTGCGTAGCATCCACTGCGCTCAGGGCTGTGCGGCTGCCATCTTCATTGATGACCATGGAGGCCCCTGGGTGCACATTGGGTCCGTTGATGACCGCCTGTCTCAGTTCCTGCACGTTCCAGGGGGTAACCGGCTGAGGGTAAGTCAGTTTTGTGGCAAATACCTAGAAACAAGGATTGCATGTTAAAATTCAGAATGGGCAAAGGTTCCAGGACTACAAAAGCTAACAAGATAAGCTGCCCGATTTCTTCCCAAATTGTGGGGAGCTGTCTTGCTTAGCCAAGGCCTTTCTGCAGGCAGAGCAGCATGTCTCCTTGGCTGGACTATTTTGCTACACTTGCTCTCTTAAGGAAACAGACTAGGCAATTTACTGATTAGTTTTCTTCACCCTTTCCTGTCTGCCAATAAAGTCAGTGTTGACAAAGGAGAAGTATGGGACACTTGCTTGAAAGCCACCACACCCCTCCACATCCCAGCAGGTACCACTAACTGCCCAGGTACTTCCACTGAGCCCAGGCATGGCATCAGAGTGGCACTTGAGAGGAAATGGATTTGCAATTCTGAGAACATGAAGTATTCTGTCAATGCTAGGTCTGAAACCCGCTCTAAAAGAAGTGAGTTCTCCACAGTAAAGTGCATTTCTGAGTCACTGGTGTTTACTTATTTGATTCTTCAACACACACACAGACTCCAAAGCCCAGTTAAAGTCCCGGCTCTCTGTGGGAGCAGTGTAGAGCCCTGCCACGCCCCGCCCCCTGCACTTCAAGCTAATGGACTTGCTTACTGCTTGCCCATCACTTGGCCCACAGCTTTAGGAGGCAGTGCTTGGTGTGTGGCTCCCTGCCAGGCTTTAGCTCAGTCTCATTTGATCTCACCTTCTTGTTCCCATAACACCTCTGCTGCACTGTGGGGGAGGAGAGGAGAGCAGTTTTACCCACTGTTTTTCCTAGTCACCCTGTAATAACCCCAGGCCTACATGGCTCTGAGAATGTGGGGTAAAGTGGAGGTCAGTCTTTTTTTCTTTAAAAAGAAAAGAGCAGAATGCTATGGAGGTACAAGGCAAGACCTCCCTGAAGCTCCCTGCCAAAGCTGGGGGTACTCCAGACACTGAGGTCAGAGCCAGGATGGCTTCTCCATTCTGCCTACTGGGCCTTTCCTCCCAACGATTCACACTTAAGAATATGCTGGCTTTCCTTGGTATATAGTTCAGCTTTTGGATGCAAAGACTTCTGGTTCCTGGGAATAAACACAGGGTAGAGCCTTCTCTGCCTGTTCCTGATACATTAGGCTCTTACCCAGGAAGCCAAACTGTGCCCAAGACTCAGAACACTTTAGCTCTGCTTATTACCAGCTCCCCCAAGAGAGGCAGGGTGGCGTGTAAGGAAATGAAATTCCGCACAAAGGGAATTAAACCATCTGCACATTATTGACCTCGAGGCCCATTAAGGAGGAAGTTGGCTAGAGAGAGCTGCTAATGAGCGCCGAGGCTTTAACTGGTGGGGAAGTGAGAAAAGGAAGCTGGCTTGCCAAAGAGCACTAATGGGTGACCAGGCGAGCCACTCACCCCTGGAAAGGAGAAAAGACACACGATACAAACTTGCTGCCCTTCTGAGGGTTTTCCCCTTTCCACTGCCAGATACCCAAGTGGGACTAAAATCCCCTTGTCTGCTTCTCCTCTCATGGACTCAGTTGGACAAGGAAGGTTTAAAGACTAGATAAAGATTGGCAAGCATAAGATATAGAAACAGGACTTGGAATGACTTGCTGGGAATTCCCTGGTGCTTTGGGAAAAAGTTCCAGGATACCATTATGTACCTTAAGTTCTTGCCCTACACACTCTTCTTCCTTCCACAGGTGAGGCTGAAGCTACCCCACTGGACCCACGTTGATCTACCATCACCTCTGTCCCCAGGCCTCTATGGCACACCTATCTCCCAGCCACCAGTAATAAATGAGGCCTCTCCCCAAACACATACCATGGGAATCCCGATTTCATTGGTGTTGATGTACATATCTGGGCAGATGACTGAGCGGGCTGCGTAGTCAACTCGCTTTCCCATCATGTGCTTCCGGAACAAGCCTTCCTTCTTCTCTAGGATCTACAGAGAGCAAGAAAGTGCCAGAACATTAAATAATTCAGTTACATTTATTGTTTTCTTGCTTCTGAGTCAGGGTGTATAATGTGCACTTACTTCTAAACAGGCAGATGGGAGCTGGGGATATAGACCAGGTGTCAGTGTTTGTTACCGACCCTCACTCACATGTGGTGGGAATCCAAATCACAGCTCACCTGTCTTATGCCAGGGTACTTTTCCAACATCAATTTATCCATCTCACTGTCAAACACAATATTGACGTGGCTCTGAAGGCGAATCCAAATATTGTAAAGTTTATCTGTGAGAGACTGGCCCGGAAGCAAACTTAGAAAGGAACGGTCGATAACACCTGAAGAGTCATTTTCCTGGGAAGATAAATCCAAGAAAATAAGAATGATTGAAGAAAAACTTATTTACTTAAAAGGAGGATGGGGTTTGCTGGAAAGATGGCTCAGTGGTTTGCTTAATAGCACCGACCGCTCTTCCAGAGGTCCTGAGTTTAGTTTCCAGCAACTACATGGTTGCTCATCTGTAATGGGATCTGATGCCCTCTTCTGGTGTGTCTGGAGATAGCTATACTGTACTCATAAATTAAATAAATCTTAATAATGTTAAATAGGTTCCCATCTTAAGCTTCTTAATGTCTATTCTACCCAAACTAAGAGTCTTAGCAGTCCTTCCTGTGGGGTTCTACCAGACAACAGAGTTTCATGTGGAAATGCTACAGGTTTAGGAAAACATTAGTCAGCAAATTCACAATGGAGTGCTCACCTAGGTTGCAGGAAGTCCCGGCTCTACCTCTAGCAGCACAGAAACTGGCTGTGATGGTGCACACAGCAATCCTGGCACTGAAGGTGGCAGCAGAGGGGTCAAAAGTTTAAGGGCAGCCCTGGTTATATGGTAACTTAAAGGCCAGCACAGGCTGCATGAGACCCTCTCTCCAAATAGTAATAAACAACAAATAACAGCAATAATAGTATTACTATTATTTTAACGCAGGTAGAAAAATTTCTTAAAAAGAAAACTGTTTGCTATATAATACTGTATGTCATCAGTTATAATGTGAGTCCCCAAGTGGGTTAGACTAAGTTACTGGCTGATCCTCAAGCTTAAATATTTACCTAATCATGTAAAAATATTGCTATCCCTAATCCTGTCTCTTCCTCTTACATACCCAGGGAAGAGAAATACAGATGTCCTTAGAGCACCACCTACTGGCCCCATCTAGCTACATAAGGCCTAGAAGATAGAATTTCACCATGTAGTTCACATGAGAGAAAACACTATTGGTGTGGGGAAGCTGAGGGCAGGTGAAGACGACACTGTCACAGTGATAATCTGGGTTTGCTCCCATAACCAAGGAATAAAGGAATCATCGAGGGAGGTACATGTAGGTCCTGGGAGATCACTGCCATGAGAGTACAATGAGGAACACGGGAAGTTGGCTGAAGGATCAAGACAGTACTGTTTTGTTTGCCCTAGAGACGGAGCCCTGTTACTACTGATGAGAGTTTGTCTCTGCTCCTAAGGGTCACGAAGATAAAATCGTCACTCCTAGTCACTGGATTTGATAATCCTATGGTCGGTCAGGGCCTGTAGATGGCAACTCTGTCTTATGCTGAGGATCTGTGAAAAGCACATCCACTCTGACTCAGCAGTAAAGTTCAGCAGAACCAGACAAAGGATCACGAAGTCATCCAAAGCTAAGTGCCCAGGAGACAGTGGTGTCACCTTGTACAGTCCTGGCTGACAGCAGGATTGTCTGAGGCAACTGGCATGGAGTCTGAGAGGTCAGTCTCTCCAAGGCTGGAGAAAGCCATTTCTATTTACACCCTGATCACAGTTCAGGGACACAGTGACCTTGGCAAGTGTCCTGAGTACTGTACTGGCTTTATGTTCACTACAGAGTTGATAGTCTGTTGTGATACAGGTCTTAACCTGGAAAGGGCTAAGGAATTTTCGGTGGGGATGGTATAATTCTAGAAAATTCTATCATTCTACATTGTCTTCCTGGCTGCACTGCTAAAGACCTTAATGGGCCCAAAAACACATTTGTAGAGTCTGAGGGAAGGTGACTACTCAGACCTTCCTTAGCAGTTGGGGTACAGAACAGCCAAGGTGTGAAACCTCACCATAAATTACATATACTGTAAAGTGAAGATGAGTCCAAGAAATCAAAGTGACTAAAACCACCGGCATGATCATTGGCTACTACACCCAACCGTACCTAGATTTATTTATAACCAGGCCTGTGCTTGCCCCAACAAGTCACACTGCCGACCGGGGTGCATTTTGTAGCAGGCACATCTGCGTCCACATGAGGGTTCGAACCAAGTGCTCTTACCACACCTGTCCTTGCCTGAGACATTATACAGCACCAAGGCAGCTCTGACCTTGTCTATGGTGAGTTCTGTCATCTCACAGGGCAGTTTCTGTTCTTGGGCCATCAATGCCAGGAGTTTTCGGACCAAAACTGCATCCTTCATGACTGCCTGCAAATTCACTGTTTGGCCATTGGTGAACATCTGGTCGCCCAGGCGATTGATGGGACGATACCTACAGGGTAACATACAGGCTTCGTGAATGTTCTTCAGCCTCTTAACCTATTTGCTGAAACAACACAGCTCAGCCTGCTCAAAACAACCATCCATGTCTAGGACAACCAAATAACAGCGAATGTTCAGGCCGCTACCCGCAAGCTTCTAGGCCCTCCTACGTGTCCCTACTCAATCCCTCAGTCCACCCTTTCCCTGCAAAGTAAGTTAAAAGGAGTTACCTGGATGGCGGCACCACTATGAAATCTAGAAAGAACATACTGGGGTTGAAACTGGACTCTGGGCCAATATCATCCAATCCGGAAAAAAGATAATTCAGGAAGAATCCTGTGTTGAAATAAAGTAACCAACAAGACCATTTAAACCTATGTATAAAAACATAAAAACGTTACTAAGGAAAAAACAAACAGGATATGGTATCCTATGCAGAATAAGAAAATGCTTTTTATAAAAATGAACCAAAACTACCCAGGTATATGACAGCTTGTATGCAAGTAAGGACTCTGAGGGACAACAGTACTTAAGGAAGGAAATGGCTATGAAGGAACAGAAAATTTTAGCTGCCCTCCCTAGGCATGGAATATGACACGTATATTAAGTGTTTGTTATTTTGAACTCTGGACAAAATTAATCAAAATTAAAAAAAGTCAAATAAAATTTAGTCTTTTAAAAACAAGGAATAATGGAACATCTTTTTTATGGGTATGCCAAGTGGGCTCTTCTGCAAACTGGATCAAAGACAAAAGCTGACCTAAAACTGCTTGGAGAAAATGAACAAGACATGAAAGCGCTTCACTAATTCGGTACTTTTTCAGTCTTGTAATCCTGGTGATACCACGGTTGTCCATGAGCGCTTCCTGTGCAGAGACAGTCGGCGCCCAGAACACTGTCTCACATGGCTGAGCACTTGAGTACTCTGCACAGACCACGTCATGTATTCAAAAAGGGAATGAAGATTTTCCTCTTTGCAGGGAACCGAACTACACAAAAGTTCATTCTTTAATTCACAAAAGGAATCCCCATACAATGGTTACAAGATCTTCTTTGGGGTTTTTGGCTTTCCTGGAACTCACTATAAAGAGCAGGCCTTGACCTCACAGAGATCCTGCCTCTACCTCCCAAGTACTGAGACTAAAGGTATGTGCCACCTGCACAGCTAAATATCCTTTTTTTAGTGGACACTGAAGCAGATGAGTGACAATAAGAAATGCCTTCCAAAGATGCATCAGTGCAGCAGTGACTGGGCTGCAACAAGTTCTCGGTGGAGAGTGTGACCTACCCTGCTCCTTTATGGCTCTAAGTCAATGTGCCCTGACGCTTGCCCCAGACCAGTGGATAGAGTCCAGGTGAGAGCAACATTAGTTAGAACTAATTTAGGTAGTAAAAAGATGGGCTAATGAAATGAACCAGGAAATCAAATCCACAGGCAGACAGGCTATTTCTCTAGTACCTTCATTCTTCCAAATGGCCAGAAGATGTTCTTGGGCGCTGCTTGGGGTCAGGTACCCTCGTTTCCCCATCTGAGCCTCATCGATTCCTGGACCTGCTGGTACTCCTTCTGTAATGAGATACACTCATTTTTGTCTCCATCCTCGAAACGACCATAAACATCGATCTACAGAGCAGCATCTCTTCAGCCCAGATTTGCAGCCACTCTGATTTCTGCAGTACTGAATGCAACACACTACTATATAAAACCAGAGAGGAGGAGCACGAGAAGCAACCCCACCAGCTCACATCATTAACGTAACTATTCTCACTTTTAAATGGTCTTTCCCAGTGCTTTGGATCATGGAAATACTTTACATGGCATTGAGATTTTGCCAGGCATGGAAGCATAGACCCATTACCCTAGGAGTTAGGAGGATGAGGCAAAACGGTCAAGAGTTTTAGGCTACAGTGAGATATTACCTCAGGACAAAAACCAAGAGAACAAAAAAATTTTATGGATTTATTTTCATCAAAACTCTGTTCATTTGAACACACGAACAGTTGCAATATCGCTTTCATCTGACCACCTTTTTGCTTGTTACTGAGACAATCTCAAGTAGCCCAGGCTAGCCTTGCAGTCCCGATCCTCCTGTCTCCACCTCCCAAGCCCTGGGCTTAGTCTATGCAACCAGGCCCAGCTCCAATCATCATTTCTATGGCTGCACGACTCTGCTGAGGAGGTTCCCTAATTTACAGAACCACACTCTTCTATGTGGACATTCAGACTGACTCCGTTTCTTTGGTTTTCTAAGTGAACATTATTGGGCTGAAATATACATTACTGGTAGAATATACACCTACCATGAACGAGGCCTTGGGTTTACTCCCTAGTACTGGGAGAAAACAAGTAATGTTATCTTTATGGACACAGGACTCACCAGAAAAGGTCAGGGAAGCAGAAGTAAAATTAAATGTGGGAATTTTTTTTGTAAATTGTGGGAGTGTGAGAACGTATGTGCCCTATGTGCACACATACAGAAGTCACACATACAGAAGCTGACTTCTTCCTCACTACTTTTGGGAGTTCGTTCTCTTTGTCTACTATGAGCCCTGGGACTAGAACATAGATTTGGGCTCTAAGCACTTCATCCACTGAGCACTCTTACTCGTGCCTGTGTGAAGATGTGCACAGATTCAAACACACTCATTTAAGAAATACCACACTAGTAGGTGAGGTTGGCTTCTCAGACTAGGCGAGATCCTCTGAGACCCTGATTACTAGCTCTGCCCAGATCAAGTAGAAAACGGTATTTGATGTTGCCATTTAGGAAGCCGACTTCTGACATGCAGATGAGGAACAAAGGTAATTTAAGTTTTCTGTAGGTTCAAAATTGTCAGCATTTTCTGGAAGGCCTTAACTGACTTGAAGCATCGCTCAGTTTTCCCTTGTCTGGATTTATCAACGAACTACTGGAGCTGTTTGCTGCTTCTCTGAAGCAGGAAAAAAAGAGGTCAGCTCCAGGCAGAATCAAGGTCAGGGTCTGCTGGCAGCCCTGATGAAGCATGGAATGCTAAAAAGAGGTGCACTTGCATGGATGAGGTGCCCTCAGCCCTGGGTGGGCTCTGCTTTTGCCACTATGTGAGCTGCCAACTGGTCTGAGAAGTCTCTCTGAGCCTCGCATGGTACACAACAGAACCAACTGTACATCTCCGGTTCTGTTTTTTTCTGACTTGGCATATAAATTATAAGATTAAAAAAATGAATTAAAGCACCTAATAAACACATACAGCAATTTCATTCTCATTTCAGAATTAAAGAACAAAAAACACATTTAAAAAGGAAAGTTGTTCATCCCAGTGTTTTCTCTATGAACGGAGCATAGCTGACAAGGCGCCCTCTGCCTACAGACTTAGGTGAATAGTCAGGAGCAACTGGCAGCAAGTCCTCATGTTTTACTAAGTTCTTTCAATTTTTAAATATTATTCAAAATAAATCCATGCTTGCTACAAAACGAAATACTTAAAACACTTGCCAGGCAAAATCAAAAGTTCTTATTCAACAACCTTTCAGTGGTTGGGTGTTGTGACGCATGCCTGTAATCCCAGAATTTCAGAATGATCAGGAGGTTAAGGCCAGTCTGTAAGAGACCCTGTCAAAAAAAAAAAAAAAAACCAACCACATACTCCTAGGACTAAAGGAAACTAAGGCAGGAGGACTGAGTTTGATGTCAGCCTAAGCTGCATAGCAAGATCTTGTCTCAAAACACCCAAAACAAAAATGATGATTTGAGAACATAGGCACCTAGAGGGCGCTGTCTCACAGCATAGCCCTGACGGCCTTCCTGGGTGACAGGCCTGGGGTGGGTCTTCCTCAAGCTCTGCCGGAGAGGGCAGAAGCCTGGAAACATCTGAAGGCACAAGTGGGAATGTGGCTAGAGCTCCTAGGAGATCCCGCTGCTTACCTGGGAGTTCTGCGTCCTTCTGGCCAGACTTCTTGTGCACCATGGCTGGGTACGTGATTGTTAGCTTACTGTTGTGCTCCTTTCGAACCACTGACCGTCCCGTCCTGCACACAGGGGGATTTGCAGACAAACAAACCCCAGTGAGACATTTAATAACGGTGCTGAGTGATTAACCAAAGCCATCTCGAGCAGGGAACAGCACTCACTTGCAGTGTGGACAGCGCTTAGCAGCCATGTGCGTCTTCCAGAATTGAGCGACGAGCTTGCTTCTGCTCTCACACACATTTTTCACCTGTTTAAGAAGTCAGGAGTTATTAGTGACTTGTTTCTAGGTAAGGTCTCACTCTGTAGCCCAGGCTAGCCTCAAATTTGTGATCTTCTTGCTCCAGCCTCTCAAATAATGGGATTATAAACATATGCTACTGTGCCTGCACCAGAGTGCCACTCTGAAGAGATTCCAATCTGTATGTTTTGAATGGTTTTCACTTTTTATTTAACTAAAGATGATTGCCCCATGGTCGTCTGGATGAGAAATGTCCCTGTAAACTCAACCATTTGAACGCTTACTTGGTCCCTCTCTGGTGGCACTGTTTGGAGAGGTTATGGAAGCTTTAGGAGATGTGGTCTGGCTGGAGGGAGCGTATCCCTGGGACAGGCTTTAAGAGTTCACAGTGCTGCCCCACTTCCAGTGTGCTTTGTGCCTCTTGTTTGCAACTGAAACTGGGAGATGGTCTCGAGGTCTGGGTCCTGCCACTACAGCGCCCCTGCTGGAGCAGTGAATGTGAATAAAGTCCTTCCTCACAGCAACAGGAAGTAGTGAAAATACACCTCACCTAAACAAAAGTGCTCTCATTAAATGTAATCAGACACTATTAAGGACAAGGCACTGAGGTTCCCCAACAAGTGCTTTTTGGTCTTGCAACTGCCAACTGCATCCCCTTCCCCAGCAGGGATGCTGCTGACACTGATGAAGCCCAGTATCAGCTGGAAACGATGCAGAGCCTTTGACCTGGGAACACTAATATCTCTGTGTGGGCCAGTGCTCGTTCTTACTCTACGGTTTGTCACTCGGGCAATCGCTGCGTTCTTGGTTTACTTACTAAAATGCCCAGAAGAACCTGTCACTCTCATGTACAGTACCACAGACACCGCCCTTGGGTCTTTCTTGCTAAAGGCACAGACTCCTAAACTGGTACAACATTATAGAGGGCTATAGCCCTGACATACTATGCCTTTGGGCGCATTTTTAAAGACTGTGATTAAAGATTCACATCTGCTCTGTATCCTAGTATGGCACTGGAGAAGCCTGCTACAGACAAACACAGGTTGTTCAGTCTCGCTATCAGTAATCACTCAGACAAGAATCTACAGTTAGCGATGGAGTAGCAGGTAAAATGAGCCAAGGCACATATAACTCGTGAGTATACGAGTCAAAGGCACAGTCACAATCAAAAGCAAACTCAATCTTTAACTGTCCAGCGTCTGGGAATCCACTCACGAACTTCTGGACTTCTCCAAGGGCTTGGGTCACTTCTCCAGCTCTGCCCTTTGTAGCACACACCTTGTCTTCTAGGCTCCAGCTGCCTGTTCTCCACTGCCGCTGCTGCTTGGGGTCACTCAATGGCACTGGCATCTCCAAAACACTGCTATCCTCCACTGCAACTAGACTTCACCAACAGCCCCTCACAGACGCTCCTCATGGTGCCAAGCCTCATGGTCCTTTGCATGACTCCTTCAGTCCTGGGGCATTAATTGCAACTGAGGCTGCACCTTCACCAATAGCTTTCCATGGCCTCTCACAGTGCTGAGCCTCAGCTGCTCTTTATGACCCCTTCATTCCTTCAAAACTATTACCACCTGGGTGACTCTTACACTTACTAAGTCCAGCTACAGCATGAGGTACAACCTTGGTTATTTCTGAAACACAGCCTCTTTGTGCTCTGAAAAAACTTCCTAGATTTCACCTCAATGATGCTTGTCTCTTCTTAATCACCACTAATTTCTTAGCTTCAGCTGACCACCATCAATTGTCCTAGTAATGAAAAGGTTTTACTTTAGTAATTCTGGTATCTTGCTTTTTTTTTCTATTTACTTATTTATTATATATAAGCACACTGTAGCTGTCTCAGACACACCAGAAGAGGGCACCAGATCCCATTACAGATGGTTGTGAGTCACCATGTGGTTACTGAGATTTGAACTCAGAACCTCTGGAAGAGCAGTCAGTCCTCTTAACCACTAAGCCATCTCTCCAGTCCTGGTATCTTGTTAATCACAGCTGATTCTTCAGCCCCAGCTAACCAAAACCACAGAATCTTCACAATCAAAACAGCAATAGCCCTGATAAGAGTCTTTACTCTTCCCTCTGAAATTTCACAAGCTAGGCCTCCCTCCATCTTCTGCACTGTTCTCAACATTATCTTCCAAGCTCCTACAGAACATCCCACAGAGCTCTTAACATCCCAATGGCTCTTCTAGCTCAAAGTTCCAAAGTCCTTCCACAGTCCTACCCAAAACATGGTCAGGTTGTCACAAGATTACCCCACTTCTGGTACCAATTTGTCTTAGTCAGGGTTTCTATTCCTGCACAAAACAGCATGACCAAGAAGCAAGTTGGGGAGGAAAGGGTTTATTCAGCTTACACTTCCATATCACTGTTCATCACCAAAGGAAGTCAGGACTGGAACTCAAGCAGGTCAGGAAGCAGGAGCTGATGCAGAGGCCATGGAGGGATGTTACTTACTGGCTTGCTTCCCCTGGCTTGCTCAGCTTGCTTTCTTATAGAACCCAGGTCTACCAGCCCAGGGATGGCTCCACCCACAATGGGCTGGGCCCTTCCCCCTTGATCACTAGTTGAGAAAATGCCTCACAGCTGGATCTCATGGAGGCATTTCCTCAATGGAGGCTCCTTTCTCTGATAACTCCAGCTTGTATCAAGTTAACACAAAACCAGCCAGTACAGAGGGTTTAATGTTACTACTGTCTTTAACTGTAATGTCATCTTTCTAGAAAAGTCTTGACTATTTAACAGGACCCTCAGTCATAGTATCAGACCAAGAACAAAAACTTTTTCAGAAAGCTGTGACTAAGAATGATCAAAATTCTATTAAGGGGCTTTGAATAAGTGCAGGGTAATTTAGCTTTTAGACAAGCCTCATGCTACCCCAGATGGCTTCCAGGGTTCCCACAGCGGTGTTTCTCATGGCCTCAAATAGGTCCCACCCAGAAGCTTTTGGAACTTCCACAGGGCCCTGCTCTAGACCAATTAAGTGATATGATACCTGGTCATAAAGTGAATTCAATTTGAAGTTTTCTCTTTCTCACCTACCCCATTCATTCAGAGCAAATGAATTCTTTCAGGACACCTCAAGGGAGAGATAAGATAGTGGGGATTTAGAGAAAGTATAGGGCAGGGGATGGAGTCGAGGTAGAGACAGATCATGTTCTCACACAGCTGCTTGCAGGATGCTATAGTTAAACTAATCATCTAACCCTCTCATCAGCCCTGCTGGTAGCCATGAAGATGAGAAAATAAACACTCATACAATTTTGAAAATTTGCAAAATCATGCAACTCATAAGAGAAAGAGCTAGGACTGAAATCTATGTTTACCCTGGGAAGTCAGAAACTCCTGCAGATAAGAGTATAGAGAAACTGTGCTCTCTATACTAAAAGCAGATCCTTCGTTGGTAACTTACATGTGCACCCTGGGAGCCCAAGAGGTTGTTCTGCAGAATTTTGCTTGTGTACTCTTCTAACTCTTCTTGAATTTCGAAGGCGGAAGGATCCGCAGTTTCTTCCAGAAACTGAAAAAGAGGAAAACTATTGTGTTGCTACAGTAAAGTAAAATGTCTGATGAACACTATGGTTAGGACGGGCCTTTTCAAGGACAGAGATCAATCTAGGAAAGAAAGCCATAGCTACTGTTTTAAAACAGTGACTGTGGGCTGGGGATGCCATTAATGGCAGGGCAGAGCACTCAGAGTATATGTGAGCTGGGGGTCGACATTATTCTTATGCACCTAGATGGTGGCCACTCAGTACCCTTAAGAATCTCTGTGGAAGACACTATAGCCCTTGCCTCAAATTCATTTTGTAATTCATCAACTTTATGCTTCTCATTTTGAAGTCCTCAAATGACGCAGGAACAGAAATCAGCAACCTAGACCGAGTACCAAGATGATATCAAATGACATCACCATTTCCCAACCCCAACCAGGGGAGGACCCAAAGGGTAACACCCTTGGGAAATAACACTTGTACAATTATACAAGCAAACTAGGGTTTTAAACCTGAATTATGTGGGTTTCAGACTGGGAGCACCACCCAAGTGAAGCAGGAAGCTTCCTCTCTGAAGGAAGGCAGCAGCACCTAGCATACTCACTAGCAACCAAAAGGAAGTGTGCCACGCACGACTAGGGAAAAGAAGGTTTCTAATACCTTGACATCAAAGGCTGCCAAATATATACAGGATTACATGTCTATTTGCATATTTTGTGAAGAACAAAGAAAATAATGATAGGAGGTATATAAAAGATTAAATTTGGTTAAGAAAAATCCCTAAAAAAAATAACTTCTTTAATTAAAGGCACAGAATATCTTTTTCTCTTGCTTTTCTTTCTTGTAGGCAAATCTAACCATGGATTAATTGTTTAGCTTTGTTCTCCTGGATGCAAATGAGAATTTCTGCTGGTGGTAGAAATCTGTCTAGACTTGTTAGACTGAATCTCTATAGAGAGGGCTGAGTGCCTAATGCAAACCTCGGCTGTTCTCTGCTTTCCCAAGTCAGGTCCTCAAGGCTCCCTGGTAGCACAGAACTACTACGAAACATGAAATGCAGGCACTGCCCTACCTCATGCCTGTAGGATCTCTCATCTTCTACTATTTCTTTCTTTCAGGGCATTTTACAGAGAACTTCTTGAGGCTGAAAAGATGGCTCAGGAATTAGGAGCACTAACTTCTCTTCCCCAAGACCTGAGTTCAACTCTCAGAATCCACAGGGTGGCTATAAGACTGAAAACCACATCTGTCAATACATTACACAGCAGTACACGTCCCTGGGCTCGGTGGTACAGTGCTCAACAGGCAGAGAAGGAAGGATTTCTCTGAGTTAGAGACCAGCCTTGTCTACACAGCAAGTTCCAGGCTATCCAGGGCTTTACAGGGATACTATTTAATAAAACCTTACTGTGATAATCCACAGTAAATTAGCAATAATTAACTACTACCATCTAACTTCTAGACACCAATCAAGCTTTAAAAGTTCTCTTTATCTTCTACTGAAAAATCAAACCCGTTAGAGCCACTTGGTGTAGCTTACAGATGTCCACTCATTAGGAGAACAGTTCTCAGGAGCTTCTTAGATTAGCAGGCAGTGTGTCAGTCTCAGAATGGAACAGTTCCTTTGTCACTCACAGCCTTTACATTCTTGAAGGTTAAAGGAGGGTTTTAAAAATATTCAACTTTGGTTATGTGTTCCCTCATGAGCAAGATTTAGCCAACACTCCTGTGGTGGAAAGCCTCAAAGCAATGCATCTTTTTTTTACCATAGCTCAGAACATACCACAGGATTTAAAGGTTTCCTGTCAGGCGATGCTCGCTTTGACTACTTGGGTAAGGGGGCGACTGCCAGATTCTTCTATCAGAAAGTTACTTTGTTCTCAACCCCGTGGTTAATAAAGATTACTTATGTGCACAGCAAAGTGAGTGTTACAGCAGCCTATCAATGAAATTATCACATTCAAGTCATTCTCCATTTATACCCATATGAACTCATGGGTACTGTGGACTCTTTTGAAGTGGAAATTTCTGGTTTCTTTGGAGACTCAGTTGTGTCATGTGATGCTTTTCAGGAATCGGTCTTGTGAGAGATGTGTTTGCTGAAGCAGACCCATGGGAGGATGTTTTGCTGAGAAGAGACACAAGGTGTTTTTCTGGAAGAGCCTGGAAAGAGGGCATGGGATGTTTTGCTAGAGCAGGCCCTTGAAGGAACATGTGAAGTTTGGAAAAGGTATAAGTATGACCCAACAGAGAGTGGATGATGCTGGATGGTACTGGTTCGACTTGCCATTCTTTGGTGGTCATTGTTTGCCATGATTTCATAGAGAGAGACACCACCAAAGAGCTTCTGGTGGTGTTCTGGTGGCTTCTTCCAGCTTCTGCAGACTCTGGCCGATTGGCAGAGCCTCCCAGTTTCTTCTGGATCTAACTGCCATTGCTAATTTGAGAACTGAGTTTGCAATTCATGGGAACTTAACTGTTGGTATTCTGACAATGCAGATTGGATTTGCTTCAAAGATCTATTTCTAAACAGGTCCACATTCTCTTTTGCCCTATTAACGTTTCCTTTCTACTACCTCTGGTGGGTGGTGGAGCTAGAAGGGAGGTTAAAGCATTTAAGAACCTTTATCAAAAGTAGGTTTTTGAAGAATGTAAGCCTACAATTCCTATTGCATTCAATGGATTAGAATTATTTACTATCACGATTTGTTCCGATTGCCCCAGATTTGGCCACTGTGAATCTCTTACTTGAGCTGTATCCTTTTGAGTGACTTGCACGGCACATTACAGACTACTGTAATTTCTCTGATCCTGGCTTACAACCAGCCATTTCTTTAAGGAACCCTTAGACAAAGAATAATAAGCCTGGAAGATCAGATGTAAGCTGCCTTCTGCCTCTTCTACCACTGCTCCATTCAGACCCAGGGAAAATATCTAGCTATTGGCATCACTATCAGGTCGAACGTTCTGGAAACTATTGGGATGGCAATTAAGAACAACATACAAGCATCTTGATGTCTTGGTTTCCATTATCAACCTACCCTGCTGAGAATTTGCTCAAGCTCGTAGACTGCTTGTAGGGCTCCAACCTCCAGGACCCTCAGCTGGCAGATCAATAGATGAATTGCAGCTCGAGGACAAGTCAGCATGTGACAGTTCAAACAAGAGCCTCGGAGCAGCAGGTAGAGTTTCTAAAGAGTGGGGACAAAAGGAAATAGGGTATCAGAAAGAGACACAGTGGTGATTTCCAGTGCACACAAGAGATTTTTCTTTCCTTAAGAATTTCCTTAAGAATTCTACTTCTATGCCTCTACAGCTTTTAGACCCTAACAACTAGACAAACATTTTTCTTTTATGGTTTCATTTTAAAGCATTCAAATTTGAAACTCACAATAGGACGCATGGTCTGAGAACAGGAATTCCTTTTGTTTTACATTAATTAATAGCTATAATACTTAACCAAGACAACAACTTTCTTTCATATGCTAACAAAGTATGTCTGTATATACACAATCTGAAAAACTAAAAAAGAACTCCAGGGGGCTAGGTTACTTGATACTGAACTAAACATACACCTGTGCAGTCTAAACAGGAGCTTCGTTTGTATGTATGTTATTGGTCTTCTTACTGGGGCTTTGCTTCTCCTTCCAAAAGAGAAGCAAAGGTCACCTGAAAAGCCATCGGCCTCAGGAGTGCCACAATTCCCTTTATTTCTAGGGAGGTGACTGCCACTGAGCTTTCTGAAGGGCACAGAGCCCTCGAAGCAAAAGGGGATAAATCAGTGCATTAAGTCTGGATCAGACCCTGAGCCTTGGATAGGTGGGATAGCTCACTAAACTTTTCCCTCTAATATGAACAGAATCAGACTGAAGTTCTCTGGGTACGTCTGTAGGGTAAGCATCCCTCATCTGAGACTCTAAAATGGTAAACTTCTTGAGCCCTGATATTAAACAAATTCAACACCTGACTTCACGGTTATAGACTGAAGTAAAGATGCAGGCACATTAGAAATACATAAAATTCCCTTCAGGCTATGTATATGAGGTATATATAAACTATGTTCCTTCAGGCTATGTATATGAGATATATATATAAACTATAAGTGAATTCTTTGTTTATACTTGGGTTCTATTCCTACAATATAACCATTATGTAGGCTATAATTATTCTAAATTCTGAATTTCTAAACACTTTTGGTCTCGAGCATTTTGGACAATGGACACTCAGGGTGTACCCCATTCTAGGTCCATGAAAGGTTTGTTTGTTTTCTAAAGAAAGAAGAATAAGAGGTGATGCCCATAACCCCAGAAGTCCTGAGACCCACATGCCCAGGGCAACACGTACATCAAAGAGAAGAGGATTGTACACTGTGAGCGGGAGGTCAATGTGGCCCAGGTGTCCGGAGCAGCTGTTGAAGTCCTGCACGCAGGTAGAGCACACTTCTTTGGAATCTGCGGGACCCAAAGCCAAATCATACAGGCCATTTGCTGAAGGGTTTCCCAGGCTGTCCACATAGCGAGGATTTGTAATGGATTTAACACTTAACTTCCTGAGGAAATTAGAGACAGATGCAGGGAAAGCCCAGGTTATTAACTTCTTTGATGTTAAAGTGGAAGAGGTTATATACCAGACCTGACTAAAAGCCCAACTCGTTCAGTGAAGGACATGTCAAACAGTAACTCAAGAAAATTAAGCACAAATAAAATTATAAAGAAACAGAACTTACTTTACGCAAGGTTTCAACACTGTTTAATGCAACTGTCAAATAACTAGCCATGTACCCACCAAGAGCATGTCATTGTGCCAAATGTGACAGTAAACATCCTACAGCCTCTACCCAATTGTGTTTGGATGTTCATACGATCCAACAGTGGAAAGTCTCCTTAAATGCCACACAAATATACTTCTCTACAAAGCCAACTTTTCCTTTAAGTCTCTTCTAATGTAGAAAATTGAGGGGAGCCAGACTGTCTGAGACTTTCTCAGAGGTCCCGATGAAAGGACAAAAACCCCAGTTCTGCATCCTTCTCTGAGAGTGGACTTGACAAAGCCAGCCTAGGGGAGGAGCCAGAGCCTCAAAGGAATCCAGGTTACAGCTTCTTTGGACCCAACTCTTCCTTCTGGTCTATGGTTACCAGTCCTAAGGCACCATGTCTGAAGTATCCTGTGTTCTCTCTGCCAACACTGTCCAACTTAGCTCTGTTGACCTTGGCTGTTTTCCCCCTACAAATAGTACATAAACTTGCTTGGCATACAATATAGCTTGTGTAAGACCTCCTGACCCCAGCTTTTCTCTTCTCTATTCTGTATCTTTTCATCCTTGGCAGGTCCTCTTCAGGACCCAGGTTCAGGCTAGAATAAAAGCAAAGTCAGATACTGTCCTGATTTGCACTCTAGTGGGAACAACAAATCAGTGAGTTGTGTGGTCAGGTTGACTGATGGTGGTCCATAGAGAGCTGGGAGACTCGCATGGTCAATGATTCCACTGAGGACCAAGGCCACACAGAGACGGCTCTGCTGCTGTGGCTCTCTTCAAAGTTGTTACCTTTCTGCTGCTAAGCTGATGCCAACAGACACTTTATCTAACTCATCGGTTGGTCCTTTCATCATGCCCTGAGTGTCCTTTTCTTCTTCCACCCTTGTACCTACCCAATCCTGCCCATCGTCCAACAGCTGTCAAACATCTGCTTTAGTAAATGGAACCAAGCTAATACCCCCCTTCCAGCCTTTCCAGGTGTCTGCCCTTGAGAAAAGGATACTTCCTATAATCCGTAACAGTGGTTCTCAGCCTTCCTAATGCCACAACCCACATAATATGGTTGCTTATGCTGTGGTGACCACCCCCCCCCAACTTAAAATTATTTCATTGCTACTTCGTAACTGTGATTTTGCTTCTTTTAAGAATGGCAATGTAGAGGTTTGATATTTGACCAACAAAGAGGTCGAAACTCACAGATGGGGAGCTGCTGATGTACAAAGGTTTCTCTCAGTGAGACCAGTGCTGAAAGTTTAGGATCTGACACTAAAAATAATTAATAATTAATGTTCCCTTTTGTCCACTTAGGAACTGGGAGCTGTCCACCTCCTTCAGATTAAATGCCATGCCCTTAAAGTGACACGGGGGCTGGGGGCTTCCCAGCCTCTGACCTCACTTTACTCCTTGCCTTGGCCTCCTTGCTGTTCTGAACACCACAGGAGGTGAAGGATTTAAATATTCTTAGTGCCATAGGATATTCACAAATGCTCAAAAAATGAGTAGTTGAGCTGCCTGTCATCCTCAGATCGATGCAAATCAAAAACCACAGTGGGATACCACCGAAATCCATCACAGTATGACCAAAAAACAAACACACACACACACACAGCTAGAAAAGACATGGGGAAGGTGGAATCTTTATGTATGGCTGATGGGAACATACGATGGTGCTAAAATTATTGAAAAAAGAATTAAAAATGACATTAATGCTTGAGCCAGAAATTCTGAGTCTGGGTATGTACATACAGCTTACTAGGAGCATTATTCACAATTGCCAAAAACTGGAAATAGCCCAAATGTCCATCGGTAGATGAGCTCATAAAACGGCATGCATATATATATATATATATATATATATATACACACACATATATACGTATATATATACATATATGTATATATATATACCATGTACTATTTACTTAACCCTAAAAAGGGAGGAAGTTCTGATCTATTTATCTTTAAGTGTGAGAACAGTATGCTAAGCACATAAGACAGGCACTGACTGATAGGGGCCTGGAACAGTCAGAGTAACGGAAATAGAAAGTAAAGAGGTGGTTGCCATGCGGAAGGGGTAAGGGAATGACTGATTATATACGGAGCTTGCGTTTGCAAGATGAAGGGTTCTAGAAGTGGGGGTAGTGGTGATGTTACCACAGTGTGGTGCACCTTTTTATTTTTGGATTTTTCGCGTCAGGGTTTTTCTGTGTCCAAGCAGCTCGGGAACTCACTTTGTAGACTAGCTTCTGCCTCCTGAATGCTGGGGTTAAAGGCGCACGCCATCACCGCCCGACGGCATGTTGAGTTTTTAATGCAAGTCTGAGAAGTGTATCTGTTATCGTGATCAAAATAAGGATTAAAGAAGCGTCCCCAGGACTTCATAACAAGGGTCTTGATCCAAGAATTAAAAGTTCGTCATCGCTAGGACCAGAGGAGACTAATTAGGAAGTTGATGAGCGTGTGACGGAATGAGAGTATAAATGACATAAAGCTAGTTGATTAATGGGGAAAACGAACGCATGAAAATGAAGCAAGGAAGGAAAACCCTATTTGCAGCGCATTCATTCCCACTACTTGCCAGGTGCCAGGCAGCCAGACCCCCGCGCCCCGGACTGGCTCGGCTCAAAGCCTTCTGGGAATCGTAGTTCCCGGCTCCAACTTCCACAACCCTGCTCTACACACATCCCAATAACTCCTTACTTGAGCTCCTCGGCCGAATACATCCCGAAGGAAATGCCCTGAAGCCGCCGCCATGGCGCGTGCTTGGAAGCCAGCATCTTCCGAGAGAGTTTTGAGGTCCGTCACTACGAGAGAAGTTCCAGTCAGCTACAGAGAACCCCACTCCTCTAGCGCAGAGCCACCATGTGTTTCCCACTGCGCTTGCGTGCGGGAAACGCGGCCTGCCGTACTGGCTTGGACGAGTTCACTTTTGCCTTCGGGGTGGGGTAGGAGTGGAAAAAAACTGTCTCCAAACCCTCATTACGTTTAAAAGCAAAATTACAC
Source organism: Micromys minutus (assembly GCF_963924665.1). Classification (NCBI taxonomy): domain Eukaryota; kingdom Metazoa; phylum Chordata; class Mammalia; order Rodentia; family Muridae; genus Micromys; species Micromys minutus. The sequence goes on from NC_137953.1 coordinate 13,943,846, forward strand.
ATGATAATTTAAGACGGCATATTAAGTAAATTCATTCGAGGTGAATGATATTTACTGAGCGCTCCTTTGCTAATCTTGCCAAACTTGACCTGGTAACCACCCATTTAGAGATGAGACATTCCACGCCAGCCCCGCCCCTCGACTCCGTAAGCAGAGGGCGTTCCCAACGTGCTCTGCGACGAGGCCGAAGATGGCGGCGGCGGCGGTAGTCGCTCGCCGTTTGCCCTTTCGCAGCGGGTTTGTCTTGCTGCAGACCACTCGGGGGGCGGGTGTGTGTGAACAGAAGCTATGTTGCAGGTAAGAAGACCCGGAGTGAGTTTGGCCTTGCATTTCTCTGAGAGTCGTGAACTAGGTGAGATGCAAAGGTATTTGCCTGCTGCAGGCCCCGCGCTCTCAAGGGTAACACGAGGTAGCGGCGTATTGAGTTGAATTTCGAACTGCGAGTGTTCTTTCGGGAGAGTTTTGTTGGTAGGTTGTAGTACTATATAGAATTAAAATTGCCTTTTAAACTAGGGCCCTGTTCTCGTGAAGTTTACAATTCCACGAGTGCCTCTATAAGCCGTTACACAAATTTCTTTAACCCCCATCCCATATCCATTTTAACCCTGCCAAAAGGAAAGGGCAAAGTATTAGATCTTTTCCAAATAAAGGGTAGGCTATTATTACCATTGTGGACTGAGTGTTATGAAAATCGAGCTAAGAAGATTAGGCTCTTAGTAAAAGCAGAAAAGCCATAAAACGTCTGATCATAGCCTTTCCATCTGGTGATGGTTACAGCTGGGGACATTTATGTAATTTCTTTTTACATCCTTCATACAGTGGCGTGGGGGGAAATATGAGGTATTTAGGTGTAGTGTAAACTTGAAACCCAATTTTAGTTATGTTTGTGTATTGATCCAAAGACTTCGTATGAGCTAATTACCCACTCTACTACTGAGTTAAAATTCACCTACTGAATAAAAACTTGTGTGTTCAGTGTTAAATATTCAGTTGGCTGATAGTAGACCAATCTCTAGAGTGAATTCTAAGTAGTAATAACTGTCTGAGAGAACTTTGTAGGGTAAACTGGAAGGAGAAAACCAGCTCCACAAAGTTGCAGTGTGGCCATTCGGGTACAATCACACAAAATAAAAGCTTTCTAAAAATAGGTAAAATGATGCCTTTATCTCTGTCGATTTTATTTTAGGATATTAAGTGTGGAGTTATCCATGAATATGCTATTCTGAATCTTAGTCATGAGCCGGTATTTCTATTCGAGACAAAAATAATTTTTGAGGCTCTTAAGAATATAGTGGTTAAAAGACTTGTGTTGTTAGTACATTGTTAATTATTAAAAGTAGTAGAATATAATAAAGCCATGGGCGATTTTAGCTTTGTTCTGATCGCTTTAAGTGAGGTAAGATTTTGCTGTCTGGGTGATGTCTAATAAAAACACCTCAACTGAATTGATCCAACCCAGGTTAATTTCTGTGTATTTCAAACCAGCTGTTCAGATTGTTTCAATGTTACTAAATTTTCCCCTTTTGATGAGTTTACATGTTTTAAAAATCTTGGCTGAGACTGTAGCTTAGTGATCCAGTGCTTGCCTAGTATTGTTGAAGCTCTGGTTTGATTTCTAACATCAGAAATCAATGAATCAATCAATCTCGACTGCCTATTATATGTGCACTGATCGTGTTGTTTTGACCACGTTTTCCCAGCACATGCTGGTGATAGGTATAGAGCCTAGTCTATTTGACCCATGGTAATTAGAAAATGAGGCTCAACATGTATGCATGCAGGTGGAGGTGAGCTGAGACCGTCAGTGAGCAGTACTAACATTAGCGTTTGATTTGATTTTAATGCAGATTTTATCCTGGAAGTGAATCCCTCCCAAAGGTTGAAGGAACAGATATTGAAGGTAATTTTAAAACTATGGAAATAGATTTTTTTTTAATGAAAAAAAAATCTTTTGTGTTGTGAGAAAATTGATTATTTTTGTTTTTTCTCTGTAAGGGGTTAAAGAAATAGTCATTCCAAAAAAGAAAACATGGTGAGTATTTTGCTATTTATTTAGCAAGTGGTTGGGTGTTTGCTGTGAATAAAACAAAGATTTAAACAGTGCCTAACACGTAGACAAATACTGTGTTGCAGTTCCTTGTGATATAATTTTATGTGTAAACTATATTTAGTTTATAATTGAACTATTAGGTGTACTTTTTCGTATAATACTTTTGATTTTTAGTGGCTGTATGATATCATTATATAAATATGAGTAGATTCATTTGTTTTCCCTGCATGGCTGATCATAGCACCATACCCCTTTAGCCTCAGCACTCAGGAGGCAGAGGCAGAAGGATATCTGAATTTAAGGACAAGTCTATCTAGTGAGTTCATACAGTAATGCCCTGTCTTTCAACAAGAATAGGTGTGATAGATAGTACACGGGATCTGAGTGAGGACTGGGTTACCTGCAAATATAGCATTCCTGTGTGCTGCCCTGTGCCAACCTCTATACCCAGAAATATAACAGGAGGAATATTTACAGGGTGCTACAGTCCAGTTGTCACCTGCCTGTGCTGTATCTTATAATCCTGTGTGTATGCAGTTTTACCCGTATAGCTAGCCAGAATTTAGGTATGTATTGAGTGTTGTTTTGTAGTGCATACTCCTGTAATCCCAGCACTCTGGTAGAAGTTGGAGTCTTGTCATAGGGTTCCAAGCCAGCCAGCCATTTATTAAAAATGCTGCTTCCTTTTGGTAGTTCTTGTGAGATGCATAGGTAAAGGGTGCAGGAGGGCAGAATATAATGTGATCGTTGATTATGGTGATAGTTCAGGTGGCCTGGGGAAAATGCTAGGAAACAAGAAATGGCATTGGTTAAAAGAAATGGTGTAGGGTGGATATTGAGCCCTGATGTGGAGCCTCTGGTTTCTAGGCTTAGTATTTTCAGACTACACATGCCTTTGTCCTTTAGAGCAGTGATCTTCCAGATCCCACAATGCCGTAGAAGATGTGAATAGGTTATAGTTGTGGATTTCCTTACATGGGAATGACATGGTGAAGAAAGTTAGTTAGATTATGAGGTCATTTTAGAGGGCAAAAAGCCTACCTAGATTTATACAAGAAATACAATTTAAAATCTTCAGATTAGCAAGAGTGAAAATGTGTTCTCTGAGACTATAGGATTTGTAGTAATGTCACCTATTTCGGTGGTAGTGACTTTGAGAAATAAGTTCTGACCCTAGGTCAGAACTGAACTGTCCTTGTTTTATGCCAGTGTCCTCTAAGAGTAGAATTACTTTTTCATTTTTGTGAGTATGAATAGTCTTGATAAAGGTTGACTTGTGGTTCTTATTCTAGGGATAAAGTGGCTGTTCTTCAGGCACTTGCATCCACAGTAAACAGGGTAAGTAGGATTTTAAAGGTTAATAACACATTCAATGTTACAGCTCTATTCACAATTGAACTGTTGTATATCTAGAAATTTTCTTTAAAACGAATTCAGTCCCTCCTTTTGGAAAGTGGGAAAACAGGTTTTGAAGTGACCATCATAGGGCTGTTTAGGGTGTGTTGCCCATGTAGTATTTTTGTAGCACACTGATAATTGTGTGTTAGTTTTGGTTTGCTTTTAGAGACAGGGTATCTCTCTATACAGTTCTAATACAGTTCTGGCTGTCCTGGTACTTGCTATATAGATCGGGCTGGCCTTGTGCTCAGAGATTCTCTTCCCTCTGCCTTCCAAGTGTTGGGATTTTTTAAATGTCCACTACCAGGCCTAAATCATACTAATTTTTTATTACTGGAAAAGCTTGAGATACCTGTTTCTAAAAATGACATGAAGTAATTAATTAAATTAAGAATTATATGTTAAAAAATAGGTGCTTGTTTCTGAGGGATTTGGTAACTATACACAGCCGTTGTCTTTGTACTGAGTCTGAGACACGCACGGGTCTTTCCTGCTAGTGGTAATACACTGGTCAAAATATAGATCTTTTCATGGGTGTAGTAGACATGCCTTTAATTCCAGCGCTTGGGAGGCAGAGTCTGGAGGATCTCTGAGTTTGAAGCGAGTCTGATCTACATTATGAGTTCTAGGATAGACCCCCCAATCCCACTCCCCAAAGAAAGCAAATCTGGGTGTGGTTGTGAAAACTCATAACTTGGGAAGTATTGTGGACTAAGACAGGAGTGTTACAACTCTGAGGTCAGCCATCCACATAGAATGCCCTAACTCTAAGAGGGTGACTCTAAGTTTGATACCTCCTTAGGTCTCCAGGAGTCCCAGTTCTGAGTAGCATTTTAGGTACCTATTTACAGACAAATGAACTGCTCAACAACCGTCCACCTGATTCATTGGAGGCAAGATCTCAGCTGAACCAAGAGCTCAATTGTGAAAAGGCTAGTTTAACTAGCCAGTATTCGGGGTATCTTTTTTTCTCTCGAATTCTGAGCACTAGAATTATGGAAGGGCTGGCATGCCCATCCCATACTTAGGAGTTCTGTGACTTGTGCTTGCATGGCAAGTGTATCTCTCTAGCCGTTCCCAAGCCCCTGGAGAAGCAACTCCCAAGGAAAGCTGCACATGGGCACAAAGTGACTGCAGTGAAGCAAATCTTCCTGCAGGAACCGTTGGCGGGAGTAGTTAATTCATGGGCCATAGAGTTTAAAACAGTGATAGTCCTGCCTACTCACTGAAATCCTAAGAAACTGGCTGAGGAGGTAGCACTTTGCTAAAATGCTTACTAATCAATATGTGAGAGCCTGTTCTATCCTAGTACCAAGAGAAGAAAAAAAAGATGGAGCTGTGGGAGTTTGTATTTGCCGGTTCTATATTATTTAAAATTAGGGAAGTCTTTTATTGATTTGTGTTTTAGTATATATGCAGGCATGTGACCATATTCCTACATGTATGTTTCCTGTCTAACTAGAACTTTATTTTACAGAATTTATGATCATTAAAGCTTAGAGAAATTTAGGGAAAATCTAAAACAATGTTTGTTCCTTTTCCACAGGATCCCACAGCTGCACCTTATGCGTTTCAAGATGATCCTTACCTCATACCGACTTCTTCTGTGGAGTCTGTGAGTGATATTGTGTAACTTTTCTAGTAATTTTTAAAAGCCTTACTTGTTTCTGTAAGAATATATAAGTAGCTAAATGATTAAAATAAGAATCCTTGATGAGCTTACAAATACTGGCAAATTGGCAGACTCTAAATCTTAATTTTATCAAAGAAATATTTAAGTATTGTTTCTGAAAAGGGTTTTGGTTTAGTTTTTGTTGTTTTTTTAATCTTAGGGTCTTAACTGACACTTAGGCAAACCATATGTGTCTTTGTCTGTGGTGTATTGTATATAAAACATGACCTGAAATTAATAGCATACTCAGGAATGAGATGTGTGAAGTACTGTATCTTGGTTTATAGTTGGGACTTCTTGTATTATTGTATTCTTTGGCAGGGGGAGAGCAATTTTTGCTGAGGGTGTAGTTTTGTTGGAGTCTAAATTATATGTAAGTGCTAATTTGTATTTTTCTTATGTAGCGTTCATTTTTATTGGCAAAGAAGTCTGGAGAGACTGCAGCAAAGTTTATTATTAATTCACATCCCAAATATTTCCAAAAGGATATAGCTGAGCCTCATATACCAGTAAGTAGAGGTGATTGTGTCTTTTATATAGTAATTCGAATACAAATTAAATCTCACTTCCACAGCTGATTTAGCCAATTAGTGCCCAGGTATTGGAATGAGAACCTTTGCTAGCCTTTTAAAATTCATTTTGTGTGTGAATCTTCTCTGTGACAGTTTCTTTTCAGGGACCTCCAGTGGCTTCTGGCATTTCCTTATAAATGCCTTTATGAGGGCTCTATGCTCCGTTTTTCTCTTTTTACAGCCTGCACTGGTCCAGGAATTGTGGTCCAGATGTCTGTAGATTGATTAGCAGCCACTGCAGTCAGTTAAACAGTATGAGTGGAAACGCCTTCCTAGGCAGCTCATCTTTCCTTCCCCATTCTCACCCAAACTCACACCTAAACAAGCCATCTTCCTCTTATCTGCAGCTTATGTGACTGACCAGCAAGACGACACAGTTGTGTAGTAAGAGTACTGGACAGTTGTAAAATGCTCATTTGTTGGCCCACCACTTGCCCTTTTGGCTGGCAGTGCTCATATGCTTGGCTTCAGTGTCACTTGCTGGAAGCCTTGTGGGGTCTCCTACCTTGTACACTGTACTGTAATTGGCTCTGTTTCTGAGGGTTTGTGTTGGTGATGAACCATAGACCCTCTTGTAAGCTCTCTGCTATGACAAAATATCTGACAAGCAATTTAATGAGGGAAAGTTTTAGTTCATTTTAGAGTTTAAGGAAATACAGCACATCATGGTAGGGAAAGCATGTTAGCAAGAGCAGTAGACACATAGTCACAGTATAACCGAAATAGGAGCAGAAGCCGTGCATCCTGCTGGTTAGCTCACTTTATATACAATCCAGAACCTGTGGATTTAGAATGGGTCTTTCCACCTTGACAGCATTAACTATCAGAATAGGAGTGCTTTGAAGGAAGAGCACCTCTTTAAAAATCTTAGAATCCATAGTCCTAGCTTAGTACATGGAGTAAAGTAGTGCCTGTTTGAAATATATTTGCAAAATCAGTAAATGAAGCAAAATCAAAACACCTGGAAGCAAAGTATTTAGATCAACCTCAGGTTGAGACCATTGGTTGGAAATAGGGAGTGAATATTTATGTTGTAATGTTTTTAAGTTTTCATTGTCAGGAGATGCTAAACAGTCTTCTGTCCGGGTTGCAGACATTAACCATCCTTTCTTGTCTGTACTAGTCTATTTTGTTTTAGATTTTTGTACTAAGACATTTATGTTCAGATGTAAGTATTGTGTGGTGCAGGACACAGGAGCTGGAACAGCCAGTTTACTTGGGTCTCTGGATGCTCCTGTGGCCAGTCTGTAGTCATTCTCTCCTCCTGTTGTAGTGCTTAATGCCTGAGTGCTTTGAACCTCAGATTGAAGATGTGAGTGAGGCTGCCCTGAAGGAACGAATCAAACTCAAAAAAGTCAAAGCTTCTGTGGACATCTTTGACCAACTCTTGCAAGCAGGTGACTCCTTTCAGTCAGAGCCCCTCTTGGAATATGGGGCCGTTTTCTATGGTCCCGTTAGCTATGAGTAAAAGTAGCAAACAGTGCTCATTCTGCTTGATGGTGTTGCTTGTGATTTACGTGGGGTAATACACATAGTTCATCTTCTGCTCTAGCTTCACTGAAATTACAAGTGCAGGCTTGTTCGCTGCCTCTGCTTAGCATTAGGTGTGAGAAGGCAGAGCCAAATAAAACAGAAAACTTTCTGTTTGTGTTTTGCTTGCATGTGTATCTGTATCATTTGTGGGCCTAGTGTCTGGGGAGACCAGGAGAGGGCCTCTGATCTTCCTTAACTGCACTTATAGATGGTTATTTTACCACTGTTGTGATGGGAATCAAACTAGGTCCTATGAAAGAGCAGCCAGTGCTCTTAACTACTAAACATCTTTTCAGCCCCAGAGAAATGTTGTAAAAGAAAGACTTGTTCAATAAGGATCAGGGAAGGACTTTGCTATCAATAGGATTCTGGCTCGCTTAGTAGTCTAGAAAAGACCATGTAATTTTTCTGAGCATCTAACTAATGTTCTGTTGTGTTTTGAATTAGAGCTGGATGACTTTGTTAATGAATATAATTCTAGGTAATATGACTGATAAGCTACTGCAAATATACATGTGGTCTCTTCAAAGTCAGGTGTTACTACATTTTAGGAGTCTACACTGCTGTCAAGTGAATTAGAATAAAAATGTTGCTGAACATAAAAAAAAACAAACTGGACAAATCATTGAACATATTATTTGAACCCAAAATATTTTCTTCCACTTACTGGCCTGCTCAGCTTGCTTTCTTAGAGAGCCTAAGACCATCAGCCCAGGGCTGGCACCGCCCACAGTGGGCTGGGCCCTACCCATTTGACCACTAGTTGAGAAAATGCTTTACAACTGGGTCTCATGGAGGCATTTCCTCAACTGAGACTCCTTTCTCTGTGATAACTCCAGCCTGTGTCAGGTTAACACAAAACCAGCCAGTACAGGGGCATTGGGACAGAATCAGCACAAAGCCATGGTAACATGGTAGTAGGGATTAATTAAGTATGTAGCCAAATAAACCACCATCAGTAGAAAAAAACGTGAGCAATTTTACTCAGCAGGCTTTGGTTGTTGGGTGTTGTGAACATTTCTTTGGTTTTGTTTGTTTGTTTGTTTGTTTGTTTGTTTTCTCCTAACCACAGGAACCACAGTCTCTCTTGAAACAACTAATAGTCTTTTGGACTTACTGTGTTACTATGGTGACCAAGAGCCCCCAGCTGACTATCCTTTTCAACAAACTGAACATTTGGAAAACTTGGTAAGGAAAAAAAATATTTAAAAACTTTGGCTTTTTGTTTCTAAAATAATATTTTTCTCAGTGGGTTAGGATTCTGTGCCATGTGTCCTAGTAGAAAAGGGTTCTGTACTTAGGTGGCACGGTAGCCTTCGATAAGCATGACAGAGACATGTGAACGGTGTTTTGCATTCATTTGTGGTCAGTGTGTATTATACAGAATAGCGTGTTTTGTTATGACACTTTCATACCTATAATGTAATATATTTTAATTATACTCCCTCCTCCTTCCTTCTTCCCCTTCCTTTTCCAGTGGTCTTTTCCATCTTCCCAAATTCCCTTTCTACTTTGTTTTTATGATGTGTATGTTTTAGGAGATTATGCATATGAGAAAAAAGCAAACAACGTCAGGTTTTTTAAACTGTAAATAATCTCTAGTTCCACTCATTTTCTTACAAATGACATAATTTTCACCTTTATAGCTTCAGTGGGCTTATCTTATAGGAAGGTGAACCTAGGCCCTCCATATTATAGGCAACTACTGAATTGGGAAACAATCTTTACTCCCCCCAACTTTTTTGTTTGTTTTGTTGTTGTTGTTTTAGAATTTTTGTTGCTTGTTTGGGTTTTTTGTTTTGTTTTAGATTTATTTATTTTATGTATATGAGTACACTGTAGCTGTCTTCAGAAACATGGGAAGAGGGCATCAGATCCCATTCCAGATGGTTGTGAGCCACCATGTGGTTGCTGGGACTTGAACTCAGGACCTCTGGAACAACAGTCAGTTTCTCTTAATGGCTGAGCCATCTCTTCAGCCCTGTTTTGTTATTTTGAAATAAAGGTCTCTCTGTGCCCTGGCTGTCCTGGCATTCACTCTGTAGACCAGGTTGACCTAAAACTCACTGAGATCTAATTGCCTCTGTCTTCCAAGTGCTGGGATTAAAGGTGTACATCACCATGCCCAGCCCTGTTTTTTGTTTCTTTGTTTGAGTTGGCTTATTTTTTTAAATAAAGATCTTGCTAATTAAGTTGATTGGACTAGCCTTAAATTCAAATTCCACATGCCTTGACCTCCTAAGTAGCTGGCTTGTAGGCTTTATTATTAGGCCTAGCTACACATTGCTGGGTATGCTGGCTCACACCTTTAATCCCAGCACAGAGGCAGAGGGCAGATTTGAGGCCAGCCTGGTCAGATTTTAAATGTATGATATCTGGAAATAAGACAAAGGTGACAAATCTGACTTTGCTTTCCTCAGTATGCACTAATTTTCACACTGAAGGGATTAACTATGGGTCTGAACAGTTTTGGGGGTTTCCTTTGTGTTTTGATGATCTATTATTTCTTTTTCTGATTTTTTAAAAGTAGATTGCAAGCAAGCATTGTCTTATCTTGTATTTCATTTGTTCTAGGAAGAAGCTACAGAGGAAAATAATCAACCATCCAAGATGGCGTCTGGCCCTTGGAAGTATGTTAAACATGAAAACCTTGTGTTGTGGGAATTTCGCAGTACATAAAAAATTATGCTGGAGTTGCAATCTTATAAAATATTCTAAAGCAGAAACATTTTTTCATTTTACAAATGTGTTCTACAATCTGTATGTTCATAGTTTATACCTTTTGTCTTTTTTGTTGTTTCATGAGACAGAAACTGTAGTCTTGGTTTCCTGGAGCTCACTATGTAGAATGGGCTAGCATCAAACTCAGAGATCCTTGTGTCTCCTGAGTGCTGGGATTAAAGTGTGCTCCACTATACCTGGTTTCTTGGTTACTGCATTTTTAAAGATTCCACTTATATAGCCCAGGCCAGCCTCAGACATGGGCCATATCTGCCTCTGCTCACAGGTATAAGACGTGTGCAGCATCACTAGTGGCTTATACTGTATTTTATAGAGAAGAAAGGCAACCATTAATACCAGAGATTTGGTTTAGAAAAATAGCTCAGTCGTTAAGAGAATATCCTATTCTCACTGAGGTTCCAAGTTTCTGTTTCCAGTATCTTGTATATAATTCCAGCTCTGGGAGATGTCATCTCCTTGGACACTGGCACACACTCAAACAGATGCACACACATGGACTTGTAGTAAGATCTTAGCTTATATTCTTGGGTGTTCGGTATACAGGACCATTTATACAAGTTAAGTACCATTTTCTTATCCTCTAGTAAAGAGGCAAAACTACTCATGTTAGAATATGAAAAGACTTAGGAGCAAGGTTACCTTGGGGAATTTTGTTGTGGGGGAGAGAAACAGCCTCTGCTATATTTCTTGTTCTTTGTATTTGACCTGGGCATTTCTTAGATGTTAGTAACCACTTGTCATTCCTGGTCATAGCCCTGGGAGCTGTGAATGTCTAGACAACCAACTTTGAGGTGATAGCCTGCTGCACTTGGTCATAGCAGTTATGTACATTGCCAGAAGGTGGTGGTACTCACCACTAGTTTTCTCTATGCCTTTCTCCAGTTGATGTTTATTCTCATGTTTCTAGAGCACAAAACAATGCTGAGAGAATCTTCGCTCTGATGCCAGAGAAAAATGCACATTCCTACTGCACGATGATCCGAGGGATGGTGAAGGTACCTTTCTTTGTCTATTTTTGTCTTGAAGGTCCGTTGGGTTTGTTCTTTTCTACCCCTATACTAACAAAGTTGCACAATGCCTGGGATCATGAATATATGCATAATGTGATATTTTGGGAGTCATTTTTAAGCAAGATGTGTATTTGCTTCATTTTTTAATAAACATAACATGAGAAAGTTAAAATATTTGAGACAGGGTCTCTAACCTTAACTGGCTAGACTAGCAGACAGGGCTTAACTTCAAAAAAAGAAAAAAAAATCTGCTTGCCTGTTTCATTATAAGTGCTTCCACAATACCTGCCCCCCCCCCCCAAAGAAAAAGAAAACTTTTCTGATAGGCTCTCTGAAATTAATTACCTGTGCTACCCTTTCAAGTTTATAGGAGGTGAGGGTGGGTGTTGGGTTTTTGGAGCCAGAGTTCCCACAGGCACTTGTGAGTCTCCTAACATGGGTATGGGATTGAGGGTTCCAGTCCTTTGGATTGAGCACCAAACTATCTTAAGGACTGAGCTGAGCTCCCAACTTAGACTAACATTTTAGAGCAGAGGGCTTGGTGGAAGCTTTCCTATATGTTGGAAGATGTCCAAGTATGTTGCCTTCCTTATTTCTGCCCATCAGATGTGAGTAACATGTTTCTGCCTCATCCTCAGTTGTGACAACTGAAACTGTCTCTAGGCATTGCCATTGCCTCCTGGAAGAAACCCACTACACGGGGCTACAAGCTTCCTGAGAATAGCAGCCTTCTGTGTTGTGTGCTCACGTTCCCAGTTGGGGAGACTTTGATGATGTTCGCTTTTTCCTCTCCAGCACCGAGCTTATGCACAGGCGTTGAACTTGTACACAGAGTTATTAAATAACAGACTTAGTGGTGAGTTTAAGGACCCCTCACACCTGTGTCTTCCTCTAACACAGTGGTTCTCAACCTTTTAATATAGTTCTTCATGTTGTGGTGACCTTGAACTCAAAAGCATTTTCATTGCTACTTCATATCTACACTTTTGCTACTGTCCTGGATTGTAATGTAATGTCTGATGTGTGACACCCCCCCCCACCCACACACACAAAGGATCGTGACCCACACAGGTTGGGAACTGCTGCTCTCACTAGATTCACTGAAATCTTTAGATTTTGCTCTAGTGTGTGGGGAGGGGGTTGTTTATCTTTCTCCCTCATGATTAAAATGGAGTACATAACTAGTTCTAAGGTCTTACTGAGATTAGCTACGAACCAAGATTGACCATTTCCTTATTTTCAGCTTTTATGAGGTGAGTTTTCAACATCAAGTTTTGTTAAAGTACTTTTCCTTTTACAGCTGATGTATACACATTTAATGCATTGATTGAAGCAAAAACATTTATACTCAATGAGAAATTTGAGGAAAAATGGAATGATATACTGGTAAGCAACTACCTTTTACTAATGAAGATTAGTTTAGCCTTTCTGTGGCAGTCAATGCTTTCATGGAACAACTGCTTTGTGCCTGTCTACCAGGAGAAAAGAAAGTACTGATTCATCAGTCACCATATAGCAAGAATTCAGGGAGAGCTGGAACAGTTCACTGTAATTGTTTTTGTTGTAAGTTATAAAAGTAACATACCTATTATAATTCTGGCCAGAGATGACAAATTGAAAAACACCAGAAAGGATTTTGGGCAAAACTTAAAAATGTTTTTATACCATAGTGATCTGTTCTAGGTTATTTTATATGTTTGTTTTGTCTCAATTTGATAGAAGATTGCAGATAGATACCTTGATTCCTTGGGGTGAATGGGTGGATGGAGAGACAGGGGCTCCTTGATCCCATAACAGTGTTAGGCTTTACTAGAGGGTGGGATTGCTGGCCCTGCACAGGCTGGTTTTCTTTAAGAAAAGACCTCACTGTGTAGCCCTTACTGGCTTGGAACTTGATATGTCAGCCGGGCTTGCTTTGAACCCACAGAGATCTTTTGTTTCTGACTCTCAGGTGCTGGGTTAAAGATGTAGGCCACCAAACCAAGCTGTTTGTTTATTAAAGCTTATACTTCTTAATTGGGAGTATTAGTGTTAATGTATTTTATATGTAGCCACAAAATAAAGTTCTCTCAACAGTTTTGGCAAATTACCTTGGAGTAAAAAATATTTCCTGTTTTGGATTCACCCAGGATCTACTGAAACATATGGTTGCACAGAAGGTAAAACCAAACCTGCAGACTTTTAATACAATATTGAAATGTCTCCGGAAGTTTTACTCACTTGGAAGGTTACCAGCCTTACAGATATTACGTGAAATGAAACATATTGGGATAGGTAAGGAATCTACACTAAAGATGAGGGACTGAGGTGGCCATTGGAATCAGCCACAAAACCAGGAAGTGTCATCATTCTGGTAGGGTTTTCTTACTGCACACGTAACTTCACGTGCAGTTGGCCCTTTGTGTTTGTTGTGTCTATCTCAGCATTCAACCCTAGACAAAAATATCAGGAAAAATAATTGTAAACATTTGAAAGACATTTTTTCTGTAGCTCTCTTGATTTTGATGGAAATTGATTGCTTTATTAGACAGCTTTCAATTCCAGAACATTTTCTAGCATGATTAGATACTCTAACTCAAATTATGTGGTAACATGTTGTAGACATTTCAGTAATTATTTAATTGAAGATTAGATGAACATTGATTGGCTTCATGGTGCTTTGCTCTTCTCAGCGATTGGTCACACTCGTATGAATATGACAAAGTACTCTGTCTTTAGGGTAGCCTCGCCTTCTTATGAGATGAGCTAAAACTTGTCTTCAGAGGAGTAGAATAGTAATATTGTGTTTCAGCTCTATTTTGGATAGCTGTGTTTTTACTGTTGTTTTTTTTTTTTTTTTTTTTTCTTCTTTATCTCCCTGGTAATTTTGAGAACCCTCACTTGCAACATACCATCATATTATTAAACTGTTTTATCCGAGAGGTATGTATAACCTTACACTATCTTGATTTGTATGTAATTGACCTTCTCTGTTGTGTTGTAATTGTTAAAGTTTATATGAATTAAGAATAGAGAATTTGCTGGGCATAGTGGTGAGTAAGTACCTTTCTTTAACCCCAACACTCAGGACTGGAGGCAGGTGGATCTTTGAGTAGACAGCCTGGTCTATGGAGGGCATACCAGGACAGCCAAGACTACATAAACCATGTTTTTAGGAAGAAAAATAAATAAAAGAGTTCAGAGGCAGGCTGGAAAGATGGCTCAGGGTTAAGAACACTTTACTGTTCTTCCAGAAGACCCAGGTCAGGTTCAATTCCCAGCACCCACACTCTAGCTTAAAATCATAACTCCAGTCACAGGAGATCCAAAGCTATTTCTGGCCTGCAGGGGCCCCAGACATGCTTAAGCATACAGACCCCATCAACATGAAATAAAAATAGAATTGAGCCCTACATGGTGCTGCATGCCCGTACCAGCACTTAGGAGGCCAAAGCAGAATAAAGGTTGGAGACATGCATGACTCCAACTTTTAGTATTTCTAAAACAAGAAAATTCAAAAACTAGCATTTATAGTTTGAGCAATGGTTTAATCTTGAGGGTGGGTAGTGCCCTTGATTGCAAAATAAAATACAAACTTGGTGAAGGCTGTCACGAGTACTATATCTTTCTTGCACTACACAAAAGTAGTCAAGGTGGGTTGTAGTTAAGGTTACCTTTTGGTCTTTAGAACTGTGCTGCTCGTTATAATAACTTAGTAGCCATAAGTAATTAAGTAGTTTAAGTTTTTTTTTGATTTTGTTTGTTTGTTTGTTTTTAAATCTTGACATTAAGCCTTACCAGTCATTTCTTTTGTGGGTCCTAAAAGTCAAACTCCATCATCAGGTTTGGCAGCAGTTGCCCTTCTGCAACATGGAGCCATCTCAGTGCCCATGATGTGCCCTGTGCTGCCATCTATGCCCGTTGGTCATTTTCCTCACAGTGATTCCTCTGTTCACATCTCACATACGAACGAAGACATGCCTCTGTGTAATCTAGATACTGTTTGAAAGAGAAGTACAGTATTTGTGAGTGTAACATAATAACTTAATATGATTGTCTCCAAGTCTGTTTTACAAGTGAGGCTTAACTGTTGCTCCATTGAGTATTTCAGACCTGGTGGCACTTGCCTATAATCACAGAGTTTGAGAAGTCAGAGCAAGCATGTCAGATGTTTTTCAAGTTAGCAAATATTTACCTATATGAGTCTCAGAAAAAGAGATAGAGGAGAACTAGGAAGATAGGTTAGTCTCTAAATTCTTGTCACACAATCTAAAAACTAGAGTCTTTGGTCCTCAGATCACAGGCATAGTAGTAGTACACACAGTCCTGAGAGAAACAGTTAGATCCTTGTCCTTGGTGCGATCCAACCTAGCTCCTCTTCCCTTCAGTTGCTCTTGTCATTGTATTTTATCAACGTACCAAGACAGACCCTGTTTCAAGAAGGCTGATAATTCAGTGGGCTAAGTGCTTGCCTTGCAAACCCTGAGAACTTAAGTTGGATTCCAGAACCGATGTGAAGCCAGACTGGGTAGTGGATCTCGGTGTTGTGTGGCGAGATGGGAGGAAGGGACTAGGGGATCTCAGAAGCAGCTCACAGGTAAACCTGATCCATGGTCTTCCTACCTTAACAATACCTCACATTAATAATCATTTGCCACATACACTGTGCTACTGATGTCCTTTTCAGAGAGTTCTTGCTGTGCCATTGTTTTGAAGTGTCCCTTTGGTGGTTTCTCTAGCAGTTTCAGAGTGCTAGGTCTTACATCATAGTCTATGACTCATTTTTTAATGATTTTTGTACACAGATTTTTTTTCTATATATAGAAATAGAGTTTTGAGGGCCAAAGAGATGGTTTAACTCAGTGGTTCTTAACTCATGTGCACTTCCTCATGTTGTGGTGACCCCGTCCATAAAATTACTTTTGTTGCTACTTCATAACTGTAATTTTGGTACTATTATGAACTGTTATGTACATATCTGATATGCATCCCCTGTGAAAGAGTCATTTGATGAGGTGTTTTGACCCACAGGTTGAGAACCACTAGAGTAATGGCTAAGAGAACTTGCTGATCTAGAGGACACATGATCTGGTATACTCTTCTGGACTTTGGGAACACCTACTCAAATATAGTACACATTCACGTGTATCAGTGGATTACAACCTGGGAGTCATATATCAGACATCCTGTATATCAGATGCTTACGTTACCATTTATGACAGTAGTAACATTACAGCTTTGAAGTAGTAATGAAATAATTGCCATATTAGTATTCAGTTGTCTTAAAAAACCCAGTTATTTTGCTGTGTAGCATAGTGTCTTGAACTTGCTATGTAGCTCAGGTAAACCTCTGACTCATGGTCTTCCTACCTTAATGTTGGGATTCGTAAGTGTGTATGGCTTGTGTGACTTCTAAGAACCACCCCATCCACTAAATCTGCAGTTGGGTTTGGTCTTGGCTTCCTTGTCTGACTTGACTTTAAAGGAACACAGGTACCACTCAATAGTTAAGTGTTGGTTTGGTATAGGGGGTGTGGGTACTTGTCCTGTTCCAAAGAAATTTTGAGCTTCTTAAGAGGTGGTAAGGGTGAAGTCTAGATGGAACACAGGGTGGATGGGGCTTTGGACTATAGCGAGGTTTTGGCCCTGCCCAGCTTTCTTCTAGGTCTTAGGCTAAAGATGGAGGCTACAGATAGGAGGTTTCTGTACCTTAGGACTATGGAGTTGGTAGTGCTTATGGATGAAAACCCATTTGCCTTGCTTTTTTGCAGGTAGCTCTGTAAAAGTACCATCTTTCATCATCTATGATATTATGAATGAATTAGAGGGAAGAACCTTTTCTCCACGGGACCTCGATGATGGTAGGTACAGAAGTTACCTGTGCTTTCCCCATCTAGTGAGGGTGGTTTACCTGACCGCCACTAGAGGCCTTGTGTTGAGAGCACTGTTTATTTAGTTAAGTAACTATTTGGATTAAACATTCTGAAAAGCCAAGGATGTCTGTAGCATATTAATGTTATTGACAGGAAAATAATGTTATATCCACACCAACCAAACCTCTTGTGAACTTTGGTTTTCAGATAAATTTTTTCAGTCGGCGATAACTGTGGTAAGTGCCACTTTATTACTTTAGCTATCCCTGCTCCAAAGGTTCCTCTGCTTCCTTGTTTTGCCTGTAACTGTTGGCATCTGTGTGACTCCTGTTCATGTCTTTGCTTCTCCTGTTTTCTCCACAGTCTATATCCCATCTCTATTATAGTGTTGCCTTTTCTCTGCCTGTTTTGATAGTTTTCAGAATATTTTTCCCGTTAGCTTTGTAAAGTGATGGAAATAGGTTATGTTTGTTTTCATTCCATCATCGTCACAGGAGAAATCTCATGTTCTAGGTATGAGTAGAGAGCATCCTGTTCACATAATTGTTTGGCAGCCTAGTGTCTGTCCTCTGAGCTTTTTCTCTGAGAGTTTATATGGTATTTACAGGAGATTGAGCTGTGGCCTTTCAAGGCAGGAAGTAGAAATAGAAGCTGTCTCGTGATTTTGATACTACATTGGTAGAATTGCTAATGTAAATTTTGTCTTAAATTTCATAAAGCTAGGATTTACTTTACCCACCAATTCCTTCTTAATTTTTTGCTGTCTATCAATATATTTGATCTAGTATTAAGTATTGATACAAAGAAATAACATACTTTTTTTTTTTCACTCTGTTGAGCCATTGGCTTATAAGAATGGGTAATACTACTTGCAAATTTTCAGTGTTCATCTCTCAGAGATTTAGAGCTTGCTTACCAAGTACATGGTCTTTTAAACACGGGAGACAACCGGAAACTGATTGGACATGATCTTCAACGTAAACTGTATTATTAGTAAGTATGTTAATATTTTTAAAGATTTATTATACGTGTGCTTGTGTGTGTGTGTGCACACGCGCGCAAGCGAGCAAGCGAAAACCAGAAGAGCATTCCAGGAATTTTCCTCCGTCATTCTCTACCTGTTCCTCTAAGGCAGGATCTATCCCTGAACCTGGGCCTGTGTCTCAGCTAGTTTGGAAGCCCAGCCAGCTTCTATCTCTGTCCTGCTTTGGAGTTGCCCATAAGCACTTGCCTTGTTTGTTACATAGTTGCCAGAATCCAAACTCTAGTCCTCATGATTTTGGACCAAGGGCTCTTAACTCTTTGAGCCATCTTTCTAGCTCCCTCCTTCCAGTTTAGTTGCTAGATTCTGCAGTGGGAGGACCTTAGAGACTGTTTTAGGTACGTGTAAGTGAGCACTTGGAGATGAAAGCAGTGGGGCTGAGGAGCTGGCTCCATGGGTAAAGTATGAGCATAAGTTCTTAGGTTTGGGTTCCTTGCCCCGACTGCTGGTGTGTGTCTGTAACCCCACGATGAAGCAGGAAGTAGAAATGGGTAGATCTGTAGAAGACCAGCTCTGACAAGGTTCAGCGATTTAAGGAGGGGATGTAGGACTAGTGACAATGTAAGGCAGGCATGTGCTCACACTTGGTGGTTGAAGCAAGCTCTGACAGCAACTTCATACATACATACATACATACATACTTACATACTTACTTACATACATACATACATACATACATACATACATACATACATACATACATACGTGGTGGGTGAAGCAAGCTCCAACAACATTATACACACATGCACACACACACTGGGTAGATGGAGCAAAGCTTAATGGTAGATGGCATACGGGAGGACCTACAGTAGACAAGTGAGCTTTTTAGAGATAGTCCTCCATTTTACACAGCTATAATGGCTGTACCTCAGCTTTTGTCTGCAGATTACTTCTTCCCACTGCCTTGCTTTCTCTGTGTCATTGCTATATTTCCTCATACATCCTGTGTGGTATGATTGCCTCTTGGAACACAGCCCACTCTGTCGGGCAACCTTCCTGCAGATCAATATGAAGATGAACTTTCAAAAAATAAGGTAGTTTAGACGAACTAATGATTTTTCAGACTCCCTGATTTGATTTAAATGGTATTAGGAAGTTAGGGCAGTTGATAGAAAGTTTTAAGTTGCTTTGCCAGAAAGATGTAATAGAGTCAGAACTAAGAGTAGAACATGTGCCCTCCTTTGTAGCATAGTGAGGGCTACATAGGCAAGAAAAGGAATACAGTGAGTTTTCATGCATTACAAGCACATGATTGTACTTGGAAAAGAAAAATAGGCTTAGGACAAGTTGATAATCCAAACATTCTAGGTTGGGTGTGAGTTCTGGGATCTTATGATCTAGAGATGTGGCCATAGGTTTTAATGTGCACTATGAAAAGACCGGATTGTGGATAAAGAGTAAATAATTCTATTATGAATATAAGGATAAAGAATAGATGATTAGCTAGTTTAGCTGAACAAGACATAAGATAGATGATCTTTCTTGCTAAGTACAAATTGTCATCAACTAAGCATAGGCAAAAACTTGCTACTATAGACTGGATTGCTTAAACTTTGTTAGTAACAAAAGAATTATTGCTTTGGTGTTACGGTGAATTTGTGGAAAGAAAAATGGGGAATGTTTAGTTATGTATGAAATCCAAAAGAATAATACATAATTCTATTGTAATTTCCTTTTGTATAATGATTTTAAATCTGTTTGTGAGGAATGTGTTTTTGTGGTGATCGTTTTTTGGACATGATGTAACTTGTAACTATTAGGTTTTTCTTACATGAAGAACTTTGTCTTAGGTGGTAGAAAAGAGCTAAGAGAAAAAAATAAAGTTGTTGGAATCAGCTTACTGGAGTTTGCTCCATCTTAAGTCTATGCGTATATAAAGTTCAAGCCTGCTGTTGAAGCTTGTTCCATCCTCAAAATGTGTGTGTGCCGCTCTGTGTATCTGTCTTTCTGTGTATGTCTGTCTGTATGTATGTATGTAAAGTGGTTGGAGTATTACTCCATCCACCCAATGTGTCAATGTGTATGATTGAATGACTGTATGTATGTATATATTAATATGTGTGTAAAGTTGTTGGAGCTGTTTCGTCCACCAGAGTGTGTGTGTGTGTGTGTGTGTGTGTGTGTTTGTGTTTGCTTTTTACATTGTCACCAATCCCCATTTCTCCTTGCACCTCTGAACACATTGTTGGAGCTAGTGTTTGACACAGATCTCAGGGGCACGGTGGACACAAGAGTGGAATTCCAGGCTCAGTGAGATGATGGAGAGGCAGTTGAGGAAGACATCTGAGACACAACTCCTTCTCCTACATGCACTTAGACAGGCAGGTGCACCTGTGTGCATGTGCACACACAAAACATTGAAAAGTAGTGGTAATATTATGACTAGTCTCTTATGTGTACATAGAGATTTTATTTTCTTTGTTGCACTTTATACTGTTATATGTGAGGGTTGTTTTTTTTTGTGTCAGGGTTCTTGTTTCCCCACTGAGTACTTTGAATACAGATGTTATTTGAGGTAACTGCTTTCTAGGATCTGAGCACAAGTACTGAGCAGGCAGCTCAAATAGTCCAGCTGAGGATCAAAGATCTCACTCAGCTGGGAAGTTTAGTAGTTATCAATCATTCACCGTTCTGACTTGAAATTATGAATATTTTTTATTGTTTGCACAACCCAATGGAGGAGGGTGTCAAAGGGAACCTTTGTGGAGTAAGTTCTCTCCTGCCTTTATTACTTGTGTTCTAGGGTTGCCAGGCTTTTACACACCACACTGACCTAAAATAGTAAACTTTAAAATTTATGATTTAACATATTAATGATTCTACTGAAATTTCACTAATCATACCTTATTGTTAGACCTACACTTTAATCTAAACACACTTTTTCTCTCCTCAGTTCGAAGTTTTTCAGTTTGATCTGTTCACTGGAACAAATTGATGTCACCTTGAAGTGGTATAAGGACCTCATACCTTCGGTAAGAGATTCCATTGCTCCTCTTTCGTCTCTGTAGATGAACATGTGAGTTTGTTTCTTCTGATGGATGCTTTAGAGTCATGTTTCTATTTCTCTCCATCAGGTATTACTTCCCCACTCCCAAATATTCATAGGTCTTCTTCAAGCATTGGATGTGGCCAATAGGCTAGAAATGGTTCCTCAGATTTGGAAAGGTTGGTGACAGTTTTGTGCCAGTGCTATCTTACATGACTGATGATCAACACATTAACATTTTTAAGACTGAAAGGGGGTGGAGGGATGGCTCAGTGGTTAAGAGCACTGAGTGTTCTTCCAGAGTTCAAATCCCAGCAACCACATGGTGGCTCATACCATCTGTAATGAGATCTGATGGCCTCTTCTGGTGTGTGTGAAGACAGCTACAGTGTACTTATATATAAAATAAATATTTACAGAACCAAACAAAAACAAAAGACTGAAAGCCTCCATTCTTAATGGAACTTAACATATTTGTTAAGGTCAAACTTAAAAGGCCATTGCTCATGTTATATTGGATGAGTACACATGTGGAAAATAAGATTTTTCTGGTGTCAGTGTGAGAAATTAGTACCCAAGTCCAGCTTTGTGTCTTACCAAGTATCGTACACAGGCCTTTGTACATTGACTACAAACAGTCCTGATGGGCATCTGGCAACAGGTCTCACTTGTAGCTCTGATTCCCCTGGTACTCAATTTTGTAGACCAGCCTCTGCCTCCCAGAGTGGTGGAACTAAAGTTTTCTTTAATTCTAATAAATGTAGTTCTAACCCCACCAGAAGATAAAAGTCAGTGATGGATAAAAGTTCACCAGATGTTTTGCATCTGGGTTATTGTGTTATTTTCTTTTTCTTTAAGATAGTAAAGAATACGGCCATACTTTTCGGGGCGCCCTGAGAGAAGAAGTGCTGATGCTCATGGCCCGGGATAAACACCCTCCAGAGGTAAGGCTGGCTTGAAGCCCAAGTTCCACCCCCACCACCATCATGAGATGTGTACTGATCTATATTTGCTGATACTTCTATCTTCTTAAGTCCTCATGGGATTTCCATGCACAAATGTAGGTTTAGGTTAAACATGTATTACCATTAGCAGGATACCAATCTTAGTGTTAACCTCATTCCTCTAGTCTAAAGTGGGCAACAGGAAGAGTTGTGACAATGAATGCCAGGTTGTTTTAATAATAATTATTCCATGAGTTAGAGAGCTGGCTCCTAGGAAAAGCACTTGCTGTTCTTCTAGAGGATCAGGAGTCAATTTCCAGTCCTCAATCAGACACTCACAAACATCTGCACTCAAATGCATTTATCTCCCACACGCAAAAGAAAGAAAAATACAAGCTGGAGAGGTGGCTCAGTGGTTAAGGGCAACTTGTTCTTCTTCCCAAGTACCCTGGTTAGATTCCCAGCACCCTTGTGGACGTTCACAACTGTCTGTGCCTCCACTTCCAAACTGGCCTCTGCAGGCATCAGGCACACTTATGCATGTGCAGACAAAATACCCATACATAACAAAACTTTTTTATTCAAACTTATTTTCATTTTATTACTACTACTACTGCTGCTGCTGCTGCTGCTGCTGCTGCTACCGCTACCACTACCTGGAAAGATATGTCAGAGGTGTGTCAGTGGATAAAGGTGTTTTCTGCCAAGTCTGATGACCTGAGTTCTTTTCCTGGGTCCTACCTAGAAGGAGAGAACCAATTTCCCCTAAGTTGTCCTCTGACCTCTATATATGGGTTCTGGCACACTTATGTGCACATGTGTATACACAGTCAATAAATTAAAACCATTTAAAGGAAACTCTTAATATATTTCAAACATAGAGTTAATTGCACTATCCCAGGACAAGTCAAATCGTCTTTTCATTGTTGTGTTTCTTGTTTGCTGTGCATGTGATAGTTCTTTATTTTAAATTGTCAGACCAATTAAACAGTTCTGCTGACTCTTAGAGCCTCTCAGCTTCAGGTTGCATTTGCTGACTGTGCTGCTGATATCAAATCGACATATGAAAACCAGGATGCCCGGCAGACTGCTCTTGATTGGCCAGCCAACCCTTTACAATATATAGCTGTCCTTTTTTTAAGAGGAGGCAGAACCGAGGAAGCCTGGTGAGTATACATTTCCAAGTATAAGTTCTAACAATCATTCCTAGAGCTAAAACATTACTTAGGTTGATAGGTGAATATTCTCTACAAACCCAAATATACATGAGGTTCTTCTGGACACTTGTAAATACCAGTTAAACAAGACCAGTATGTGTGATGTACTAAAGAGGGTGCACCGGTGAGCTGAGAGTTGTCTATTCCATACCTTTCAGCTTTTTGTGTCTTAGTGGGCAAGAAATTCAGTCTCATTCTTCTGCCTTGTGGTTTTGAGTGATGAGAAAAGCACACTTTGAAAATGTAAGCTCATGCAACACATACATTTTTTTAATCTTATCTTTATTGATTTTTAAAGGATTTATTTCTTTTATGTATATGAATACACTGTAGCTGTCTTCAGACACACAAGAGGGCATCAGATCTCATTACAGATGGTTGAGCCACCATGTGGTTGCTGGGAATTGCACTCAGGACCTCTGGAAGAGCAATCAGTGCTCTTAACCACTGAGCCATCTCTCCAGCCCTTAAATCTAGTTTTTATTTCATTCCCCCACCCCTCCTCCCTCTCTTTGTCACACTGTGGTGGGGGGGCATGAATGTATTGGACATTCATTGCCAGTCCGAATATACCTGACAATTCTCCAGAAAAGATGTTTGAAACTTGTTTTTTGCTTGTATGTCACTCAAACGGGACCTGCTAGCATTCTCACAGTCTGGTGGGTTGAACACACTATGAAGCAGGCCGTGATGATTGGCGCAGGGGTACGGACCTCAGCTGAGTCATGGGAGCTGAATGTATGTATTTTGCCTCTGTCTTGCATGTGGCAGGCTGTTGGCATTCACATACATGAGACTGTTGCCTTAATCTGAGCCTGTTCTTCATAATGGAGTTTCAGTGCAGACTGAGGCTTCCAGAGGGGAGTAGGCTATGCCCATGCCTCCTGTAATCTGCACAGTGTAGGGTAGGTTCCCCCCTGGAGGATATAACTAGCTTTTCTAAATCGTCCACATCTCAGATTTACCTGTTGAATTTGTGCACCCAGACTGGGAACCTGTGGAGCCCACAGGAATCCAGAAAGTTTGGATAGGTGACATAGGTCACGTAGCTTCTGAATCTGAGGAAAGCCTGGCTTTGTCTAGTTGCCACTTGTTCTGTTAGCAGTCATGTTTGCTCTTCTTCCACAGGAAAATGTTGGCACTTTTCAAAAAGCATAACAGGATTCCCAGGTACGTTGAGACTCAGGGACCTCACCTGATACGGGCTTGAATTAGTCACTTAGACTTTGTCAGGTGCACAGTTGGAATTTCTTCACATGCCTAAACCACTGCATTTGAGGGCTCTTTGTTTAGACAGGCAAGCAGCTTATCTCCTACCATTCAGGGCATCCTAAGCAGGCCTTTTCCCTGTTCATTTTGTGATGGGGTGGTGGTGGTGGTAGAATGTTATCCTCTATCTTTTGTCCAAAGCTAATGAGAATTTAACTAATATAGTCTGAGTCTTGCCTATGAATATTTGATTTAAAGTTAAATTAAGTCAGATAGATGCACTGAAGAAATGGCTCACTTTGCTTGCTGTTCCTTTAGGTTTAGTTCTCAGCACCCACGTGGGGGCTCATAAACTTCAATTCCACGGAATCAGACACTGGCCTCTATGGGCATTATACGTCTGTAGTAGAAAAAATGTGCGTTGTTCAGTTTTGCTTTGTTTTACACAGAAATGAGTTGTTGGAGGAGTTTATGGACACAGCGGCAGCCTCCAGTAGCACTGCTCTGGCCGTGGAGCTTGTGAAGCTGGCAAGGGTCTTCAGCTTGCCTATCAGTGAGAGCCTTGCCCAGAGAGTAATCAGGGAATTTACAGTTGACCCAGAACAAAAGTGAGTCTGTCTCTCTCCTCTGATGGTGCTTGTCTCTCTGCTTCCCTCACAAAGCCAGGGTTTGGTGATATAATGGCTGGTTCCCTGTTATAGGCTTCATCTTTAAACATTTGGCTGTTGGAACTTTTTCTTTGTTCTCATAATAGTTCAGTGCAGTTTTGGGATCCTTATCTGTTGTCAAAACTGCTATGACTGTGTGATCAGAAATGCCAAACACTCCTGACTCTGAGCTGAAGTTATGATGTCATTTCTCCCTTACAGAGAAGCCTTGGGTAACGTCACTGTACTCAACAGTAGCGACGGAGAAAGCAGCAGTGACAGTGACAGTGACATCAATGAAGACAAATGAAGAGAGGTGGCTCACAGTAGCTGCTGGAATGTTAGAAGTGGTAAAATAAACAGATACAGGGCTGGGATCTAATATAAGCTCTGTGGTGTTGCACTGGCCCAGAAATAAGACCCTGGGGTTGATCTGCAGTACCATAAAGATGCACATCAGGCCAGTTTTTTTGCCAAGACAGCAATAAACACCGAAGTCTGTCTTTTGGAGAACAAATCCCACATAAACACAGTGTCTGAAGACTATCATGTTAGACCCACAGGCCTTTGCTGTCTACCTGCCGCCGGCCTAGAGACGAATTTAAACTGGTTTTCATGAAGATGCGTAATTATTGTTGAGTTGATTGTATCCCAGTTTGGGGAGTACTTAAAAAGGTGGATGGTCTTAGAACTAATTAAATCAGAAGAAAGCTACTGGTTTTGGCTGCCTGAATTGTAAAACCAATCAATAAAGCAATGTAAGTGCATTATTTTAAAAATCTAATATTGTATTTGGTTCTTTATAGGCATGTACATATTCATATAGAAGACAGAGGGAGACTGCACATTCAGTTAGACTAGTTGGACAGCAGTTTAACAGGGATCTGAACTGGTGTCCTCCTACCCACAATGCAGACACTTTATTAAGGAAACTATGTCCCAGACTTTTGAAGGAAACTATGTCCCAGACTTTTGTCATCTTCTAACTAGAATACCCAAGAATTTTAGGGATGAGCACTTGAAGTAGAATATCCCAGAATGCTTATGCTTAGGGAGTAAGAAAGGTATAGCTCTTGCCTAAGCCCATGAGGTCCTCCATCCACTCCCCCTCTGCCAAAAAAAGATTTTGGTTTTATGTGGGTACGTTCTTCATAGATATTTAAAGAGATCTAGAGGGCTAGTAATGATAAAAGGATATAAAGTGTTATGACAGTATATTGGTCTGTTTCTTAAAAATACTAATGGAAGCCAGTTACAAACATCTGCAGGGTTCTTTCTGTCACCAACCCATACACTCCTTCCAGGTTTTGCATCGAGCAGCTTTATCTGCTCTGCCTGCATCCATGGTTATAGAGAGGTGTGGTATTTTAGGCTAGGGCCCAGTCTTCATAAACTGTCCTACTCACCTACAGATTAAGGCATTGGAGTGATGTGGGGTTGAGGAGTGGGTGGATTGCAGCTGATTAATTACCTACAAAGCAACTTTGGTAAAGGACAGAGGGCAAATAAAGGAGAAGCTGGCTGCCAGGAAGGCAATCACCTCTGCCCACTGGCATCTGTGCAGGTGGGTAGCAATGCCTTTGGCATTGTGGCATTTCTGGTATGCCTCTTCCCACCCAGGACTTAACTGAACATTGGTTTGAAGCAAGCTGAAGAAAACCCTTGACAGGAATATGTAATGACTTTCTGATCCATTTGATACATGTAACTTAACATCCTCCTTAGCAAACCATTACTGAGCCATGAACTCAACTGAGAATGATATAGGCCTACCTATACAGTGTCTGCTGTTTGTCTTGTCAGTCTTTAATCTCCAGTATTAATAAAACATATTCTGTGCCAAAGTTAACCACCACTGTTTTACTGTCTCAGCTATGCCTCAAGTTTTATCTTTGTCTCAGTTCTCTGCTTAGTTTTTATTGCTTTCCATTCTTTGTTCATCAGATTGCACAAATTCTTACAGGATTCTTAATGTTGGCCATCTCTCAGCATATGACTCTCTAAGTGGTCTGTTTGCTGTAGATCTACACACAGCCTACCACCTACATGCCCACACTACTCTAGCACCACATTCCTAAATGATGCTCAGGTTTTTTGCTATGATGGGACCCTTTATTTTTACTTGTATATTAGACTTAGACATTCCCATTGAACCCCATGATGGCTAGGAAGGGCAAGCAACCTGTCTCAGTATCCTGAATGCCAAGATTACATCATGGGACACCATACCCAGCTTTTGTGTCATGCTTGTATGGGAAGATTTACTTGTAATTTGAAACAGGGTTTCTCTGTGTAGCCCAGGCTAACCTTGAATTTACAGAGATCTACCTGCCTCTGCCTCCCAAGTCTTGGGATTCAAGGCTTGTGCCATCTGGCTCAATTCATACATTTTAAAGCAAGATGATTTGGGAATCGAAATTTTGGTGTTAGAATTAATATCCAATAGAATCAGGATCAAAGGTTAGGATTTTCTTTAGACATTCTCAGTATATACCCTTGAACTCAGATCCACTTGCCTCTTTCAATCCTGGGATTAAAGGTACAAACTACTATACTTCGCTCAGAATTGAGGTTTGGGAAGCCTTGGGAAATGAGCAGACATATCGCTGCTTCAAAGCGGTATCAGCAGTGACATGCAAGCAACTATATTAAAATGCAGCAGACTTTATAAAACTGGGGCTCTAGTGATGGAACCAATTGGTACAACATGCCTACAATTGCATGAGACCACGGTTAATTCCCCAGCACACTGGGATAGGATTGTAGATTTATTTTAAGGCGATGTATAATTGGACAGGAGAAAGATGGGTGGGGAAAGGTTGAGGAGGTTAAGCCATTCCTTTTAATACTTACTGTAACACAGAATCTATTTGGCCAGCCTGTAACAAGAACTAGAGAAACCATGGGAGAAAGGATGCTTGGAATGGGGAAGCAAGAATCAGTTTATGCAAAACACAGAAGCCACAAGAGGGCACTTGATCCCTTGGAGCTGCAGCTATAGGTAAGTTGGGAACCTATACTTAGTCTTCCAAGAGCAGCAAGCACTCTATACTGCTAAGTCATCCCTTTAGTCCTTTAGTATAGACTTTAATGGTTACGTGCCACCTCAGCTATCAAGACCCCATTGGTCTTAAAATCTTGTATGGAGCCAGGGGACAGTGGTGCATGCTTTTAATTCCAGCAAAGGCAGAAGCAGGCTGAGTCCAAGGCCAACATAGTCTACAGAATTCCATGATTGACTGGGACACAAAAGAACCCTGTCTCAAAAGCAAGAAAGAAAAAATTTTTTTCTTTTAACCATAGTTGCTATAAAAACTACACTCAGCATGAGATCCAGAGGAAATATATTCAAGATTGTTCTATCTGTGGTTTGGTGGTCCGTAACTGCCCTTCCTTCCCTTTTTATCTCTTTGGGAAAGTATTTTTCTTTAAAACCTTTTTTGGGGGAAAGAGTACCAGAATTTCTTAAAACAGATTAAGATCCAAAACAATTGCCTAAAACTCTGATCACATACATGGACTGCTATGTGTACCAAAATAGAGAAAGAAGCATTACTGCTAGAAACATCAATCAGGAGAATGCAGATCATCTGTGTGTGGATACAGTGATGACTTTATAGAACGGTTGGCTTTAAAGGTGGAGTATAGTTTTACCAGAGAAAAGGGTATACTGATTTGGTATAGAGTCATGTGTAGGACATGGTTAAAACCTGCTAGACTCAGTAAGGCATATTAAAGAGTACTACACACCTGACCCTGACCTGGACTTTCCCAAGGATTCAGAACTCAGCACACTTTAATATTAATATTCTTGATACCTCATAGTAGTCAAGAGGAAAGGTTATTTATGCCTAAGGATATCAACCTTGTACTGGTGGGATGAACTCTCATGGCAATGTTCCCTCTACTAGATATTGCTTTATAACCATTCAAACTCATTAAACACCTTCTCCCTGCCTCTTACAACTGCAAGAAGCCTAGACCACTGAACCCCATGAAGATAAGCTTCCTACCAATCAAGCCTTTTTATTTTTGCCTTTTATATTTATGGAGATGACCTGTTCTTCTGCACTGAGTTCAAGCAAGTTACTTTGAAACGGGTAGGATTACTCATTTGGGATTTGCAGACTGCTTTTATCCAGAACCTGTTGAGAGAACAAAGGATGTAAGTTAACTTCAATGTACTGTGTTAAAAGATTGCTAATGATTCTACTGCAGTTTAATTACTGGTTTGGGAACTCAAAAGATCATTGAAGTACACAGAGTTCTAGGACAAACAGAGCTACACAAAGAACTCCTTGAGGAAAAAAAATCAGAGGCAAAACCCAGCATTTTGCTTAGAAGCATGACATAGCTCATTGGCTCTCATCCGCCGGCCTCCGCCTCCCCACCCCACCCCCATAAAAAGATCAAGTCTTATCCAAAGGATTTCTGACTTTCCTGTTGTCATCTCCACAGTGCTAGGATCAGTCACTCCCACTACACCTGCTTTGAACACGCCTACAGCAATCAGGATGAGGCAGTGAGGTGAGTGGACCACAGTGATGGCTTAGTTTTGTGTCTGTCAGTTCCGAGTAGCCGCAGTATGTGTTCATTTACAGTTTAAAGGAGTTGCTTTATGAAGCTGTTATGTCCCACCTGACAGCTGGACACTTTAAACTCTACAGTGTGAGCCTTGCAGCTTCTACTTCCTTGAAATGAGTAAGAACCCAAAACTCTCCCTTTTCACTTTAGCAGTTACTGAGAACATCTGAACAAGGACACAGACTGGGTAAACACGAGTTTCCTTCCGTTTTCAGTATGATAAAGGTACTCTGTCAAAGCCACTGTCTTATTTACCAAAACTTGAAGGCAAGAGGCTAAGGATAGCTCAGATTGTGAAATGTGGCATCAGAAGTTGGAGCTCATCTCTAGAGCCCATAAGCACCCCTTTCTCAAGCCCCCTCCCTCCAAAAAAGTCTGACTCAGTAACGTGCTTGAAACACTGGCCATCCAGCCTAGTTGTTTCAGGCCAGTAAAGACTGTCTCAAAACCCAGTGGAAAACAGGTACACATACAGAAAAAGACAAAAACAAAACAAAAAAACCCCAAATTCTTCATTACTTTGAATGCAGAACTAAAACGAGCCACTGTTTTTGGTAAACTTAAAGAATCAGGTCATTTGTGCCCTCTGGGGGTGGGGCTGTTGAGACAGAATCTGTGTAGCCCAGTCTGGCCTGACTTGATTGTAAGCATGAACTACAGTGACTTAGTCACATGTAAAAAAAGCTTTTCAGGGTTCCAAGAGAAACTGGATTTCCCCACAATTAGTATATTCTTGTGATTAGACAGAAACTACAGTTTACATGACAAACGCACATCTTAAGTATTACAAATTAGTGCACTTCTGAGATCTTATCCTATCCTTAGAGATGGGAGTAGGGAGGTGGATACTCCATTGTCGTAAAAATTTTATAGCCCCAGCTAGGTGCCCACCTATCTTCAGAAACAGGGCAATCCACATGCAGGTGCTCCAAATGGAGATAGAGCTTGAACAACAGCATCATCAGCACAGGTTGAACAGACAAGGCCAGAGCGGTACAAAGAGCTGGGCAATAGACCCATACTGAGAAGCTGCGGGGATGCAATTACAGAAATACAGGACAGAGAACATGAGTGGCTCTCATGCTTTGTGGGTATATTGCTCAACTGGAAAGTCCTCCTTAATCTTATAAACAGAAACACCTCAATAAAAAAAAAAAAAAAAATGTAGTAGCCAGCAAGATTTTGTAGAGATGGTAGTTTTTAGAGTGTAAAAATTAAGTCAAAAGTAAGAACGTTAGTATTTCTTCATTATAGCAACTATGACAAACTGGGATTCACTGGCAGCCTGGATGAAACAGGAAAAACTTATTCAATCCCTTTCTCCAGATTCCAGGCTTATTACCACCATCCACTGAAGATCGTAGCCCAGGTACTGGGAAGCAGCGCCATAGCAGGAATGCTGAGCAGGGGGTCAGGAGTTAGAGGAACAGATGCGTGTGTGCTGAATCCCAGTACAATAAACTACTTTTCCTGTGGAAGGCGATCAGAACAGTGTGGGGTGCAAACTATTTCCTGTGCTTCTCAGTCACTAAGTGCTAGATCCCCAACTAAAAACACTAGCATCGCTCCTGACTGTGGCTGTGATCCATTCACCCAAACACTCAAAGCCAAAGCAGCAGGCCTTGGACCTCAGGTTACCCAGCTCACAGCCCCCAAACTGTGGCCACACGTTCCTACCACTGATGCTGCTTCTCAAGGAAGCTTTCTGCTCACACAACAAACTGGAAATGGCAGTTCTGAAAAGGGATAGAGTACTCAGTTTTCATTGTGTTGCTTTATTCAGTTTGCACCAAGGGCAGAATCAATCGAAGGGATCACAAACATTATTCTGAGTGGCTCACAAGCCTGATCAGTAAAACCTAAAAAAACAGGAAGTGTTACACAAGTTGCAAATAGAGCCTCCTGGAGTTCATTGGCATGATAGCAGTGTAAGGACGGTGAATGCAACAGGTGTTAACATCTCACACAGGACTTGGAACCTGCTCACTTCTGGACAATTCTGGGACCCTTGTTGCAAACCCTGCAGATACCAATGCTGATTTTCTTTGATATGAAATATGACATTACACAACTCTTCCTAGGCCTTACTCTTGCTGCACTTGAGTGGTTCCTATTCCTACGGCGCTGGCGTATGCAGTCAGGATCTCCACTATCTGCTTAGTTTCTAGGGTCATTCGGGCCTCCTTCAGCCAGTCCTGTGCCACTCTTCTGGACTCCCCTTTTAGCTGATTGACAAACTTTGCTGCCAGCTCCAGGTCACCATGCTCAATACAATAGGAAGCATATGAGAGCAATTTAAATGTATTTATATCTTCAGGGTAGAGCTCTGCCGGAGGCTTCAGCTGCTTAGGCGGGAACAAGAGTAGGGACTGTAAGTAGGAAAGGAAGTATTGGTATAGGCTATTTCTGGTTTCATCAATCATTGCTACCCTTCCAGCTAGTTTTTGAACAGCATAGAAACGAGCTCTTAGGGTCTCTTCACTGTACACCCCCCGGGTCAGGGACTCTGGAGGAATGGCTGCAGTTAAAGCCTGGGTAAATTCATTATCAGAACAGCTGACTCTGATGGCCTCAACTGCACTGCCCAATGGGATGGTAGGCATTTCTGCAGATGAGGTCTTCATGCTGTACTTTAAAGCCTCCACTGAAAGCCAGAGCTGGTGGGCTTTTCTGGCTTCTTCTTCAGCAACTGCATGACCTATAGTAAATAAAATAATAAAATGAGATAAAGCAGAGACAGATACTTTTCTATCTTCCACAAACACATACAACAGATAGACCGTCAATACTGTACATCCATTAAGTCTTGTTAACTTGGCCAGGGCCAGCCTTTCACAAGGTAACAAGAGATGACACCGTTTGATGAGGACCTGGTTCTACTAATACTAAAGAAACAAGGAGGTTGCAAGTACACCCACAGCAGTCCCCTTCCCTTCCTGTGGGATCCAGGAGAGTGCATGGCCAAAGAGGATGCAGACATCATTCACATTTGCAAAGTTTCTTTGATGTTTGGGGAAGGGGTCTCACTATGCAGCCCGGGGTATGTAGACCAGGCTCTGCCTATCTCTGCCTCCTGAGCACTAGGATTAAAGGCTATGGCACTACACATGGCACTTGGTACAGGCATTTTTATATTTAGTGTTTGGAGGCGGGGCAGTCAAATGATATGGCTGCTCTATGCAGCCCTCGCAGTCCTGGAACTCACTCTGTAGACCAGGCTGACCCCAAACTCAAGAGATCTGCCCGCTTCTGCCTCTTGAGTGTTGGGATTAAAGACATGTGATACCACTGCCAAACTGTAGGCCAAGAATTTTAAGGCTATCATAAATTTGTCAAGGAAACAAACAAAAAGATTTCAAATAAGATGTAATGAACTAGGAATTAGAGAGGACTCAGGGATTAAGAGTCCTAGTGACTCCTCCAAAGGATCCAGGTTCAGTCCCTAGTACCTCACAGCATGGTGGCTCACCTCTATGGTGCCAGAGGATCCAACACCCTCTTCTGGCCTCCTTGGGTTGATGTGTGGTGTACTTATGTACATGCAGGCAACACACCCACATTATGTAAAAAATAAATTATTTGAAAGCATTTTAACAAAAACTGCAATGAACTAAACCAGACTTTGGCATTCATTAAGCACTGTGCTTACTTTTATTGTCATATGACAATTTAAAAAAAAAACCTTATTTTATTGATATGCTTGTTGGAAAATGTGTCACCTTTCAATGTTGCACACACAGGTTTCTCACCATAACACTGTCACAACAGTACACCACCCCTGCAGATAACTTTTTCCTACATGAGAGAAAATGCCTTGAAAATTGTGATTTTATGTCATTTATAAGTTATTACAATTTAATTTTTAAATCTTTTTTTTTCCAGTTTCTTCTCAGAACTCTATACTTAAATTTGTCGAGTCTGGGACCAACTCTCCAAGAATTGAATATCATCATATAGTGGAATAGCTACATACCCCTATTATTAACAAGAAATTATTGTGAGAAACTGTACAGGGTCAGACCATAATATATGAAAGGGAGCTTACTCTGAACAGCCTGCTCAATTCCTCTCAACCTGGCATAGGCAGTATTTATGTCCAGAGTAAAGTTGTCCATTTGTTCTTGACTGCGACGACGGAACTCTAATTCTTGCTCAGACAGTTTCTCAGACAGGCCCTGAAATAAAACATAGTATACAGAAAGCTAATGTTACCTCCTAACTAGATACTAGTCTTCTAAAAATGACTAACTTTGAAATAAAAAATGAGCCTTTACTATCTCAAATTATAGCCAGCTATGGTGACACACCTTTAATTGTAGCATTCAGGACACAGAGGCAAGTGAGCTCCAAGCCAGTCTGTTCTACAGCAAGTTCCAGGCCAGCCAGGGCTACACAGGGAGTACCAATCTAATACAAATAAAAATTTCAAAAGAGCTGCTTTGGAGATGCCAGAGAGATGGCTCTGTGGTGAAGAACACTTGTTCTTGCAGAGGTCCCAGGTCAGTTTTTCACAATGCAGCTTAAAATCGTCCTAACTCCAGTTCCAGGGCCTCCAATGCCCTTTTCTGCCCTCCTCAGGGCCAGGCACTCATGTCATTCATTGGCACACATGGAAGTAAAATACTCACATACATAAAGAAAATTTTAAAACAGCTGTAGCCTTGTATGTAAAATTTCAAACTTTTGTCAACTCATGTTAGTTTTTCAAGAAAGAGTTTCACTGTAATGGCCTGGCTGTCTTGGAACTTACCCTATAGACTAGGACCTTACACTCAGACCTTTCTCTGCCTCTAAATGCCAGGATTAAAGGCGTGTTCCTCAAGTTTCTGAGTTTTCTGATGGGATGTAGAAAAGCTTTAAGTTACGCTTTTAGACTGCCATCTTTTAAAAATAAAGTTTGGGGAGGCTAAAGATAGATCAGTACCTAAGAGCATTTCCTAGAGCACTCACAAAGTGACTCCAGTTCCAGGGTTCAGCCTCTTCGTCTAGCCTCTGTAGGCACTGGGTAAGCACACAGTACACATCATATATGCAGTTAGCATTCATGTACAGAAAACACATAAAAGCGAAACATTTTTATATTGCAACCCAAACATATTATTAGATCTATATATCTGTTCATGAACACAACAAGCATGCCTGATGTAAAAAGAATTGGTTCTGTAATTTTTAACTAACAAAAAGCCTATTCCACCAAAGCTAGGTAACAGTGGCAATCTCCTTATTCTCATCTTTAGAGTACACATGAAGGAGAAAGACAAAGCGTGTGTGAGGTGAGTCCTGTACTTTGTGCCCAATTGCTACCCCAAAATCAAGAGAAAGGAGAGGAGAGCTCCTAATGATGCAAATGGGGAAGGGGGAGAACGGAAGCCTCACCACAGGTCCTTACCTGTTCAAATTCATACTTCAGTTCCTGCTCTTGCACCTTGAGGACATCTCGTAAATGATCAGTGTGGGCAGCTGCCTGTCGTCGCAGTTGGGTCCGCATTTCATTCTCCATGGCATCTCTGACCTCCTCCACCTGTGAAGCCAAACACAGTCCTGGTACTTCTCACGTTTTCTTATGTGCATTAGGGGAGGGAAAGACTAGTTAGTAAGACAGCAGTAGCAGCAGCTGTAACAAACTCCATTAATGTGCCAGGCGTGTGTACACAATTATATAATTTTCAACAAGAGCCACAAAGCCAAACTGCAACTGAGACAAGGTCACATAGCTATGCCAAAAATCCCACTTCAATCACGGGTCTCTCTGGCTCAGACCCTGTGCTTCCATCATGCCTGTGTCCCACACAGGATCAAACACCATGACTTGCTAAATCACACATTCCACAGGAAGTAACTTATTCCAGCACTCAGAACAAAGAAACCTAGTTTAACCATAGCTCATGCTCAGCTTTCCTCCTTTTTCTATGGTGACAATGCCAACTTTGAAAAACCAACGTAGAAATTTGACCAAAAGGTAAACTTGAACACATTTCTTTGAAACCAGCAGCTTATTTTCACATGAATTTAGGTTTAACATGGGCCAAGCAAAACAAGTTAGGAAATGCTCTATCCTGCTTTACTTAGCAATTAACCATAGCTTATACTAGACATCAACATAAATTACCCTGGACACAAAACTCATCTTTCTCAGAATTAGCACAATAAATCAATGAATCCAGTTAGGCAGTGTGTAAACATTAAGACCAGCCCTGAGCCTGACAGAACTTATTGTCTGCTTGGATACATGATTGCTCGGACAATACAAACACAGATACTTGAGATTGGGATACTGGTTTCCAGGAGCTGGTTGCCCACTCTAAAGCCTTAACTCCCACTTAGCCTCCTCTGCCCACTTTCACTGAAAACAGCCATAGAGCAGAAACTAACCCACAGGTGCTGCTAGAAACTGAAAGGATAGGAGGGTGTGGCTCAGACGGTGACATCCAAGTGTAGAACTAAAGTTGAAGGAGAAGAGCCAGAATGACGGGAGCACACAGCACAAACGTCCTGGTGAAAAAGACAAAGACACTGCACAGAGAAGACCAAAAACAAAAGCCAAACAAGATCCAAGAAAATAAATGAAGGCAAGTATGTCATTAAGAGTCTTTGGGTGTTGTTTAAGAATTTGGACTTTAAATCTTTAAAAAAAAATTCTTTTTGAACTTTTGGGCTTATACTGTAAACTGGTGCCCTCTTGGTCTGCAGGCATATATGCAGACAGAACACTGTACATAATAAATAAATCTTTAAAAAATAAAAAAAAGAAAGAAAGAAATTGAAACACCACTTAATGATGGCTTGGCACAAATTAGCAGGCAGTGATGGGAAAACCAGGTTAACTGTGAATGCCAGGTTTCTCTTCTCCACTACCTTTCTGTCCTGCTCAGCCTGAATTTCACTCCTATGGTGCTCCAATGCTTTTGCCACTGCAGTGTCAAAGGTCCGCTTTTCTTCCAGCTTTTGCCTTTCCAGGGCTAGCTCAATGTGCTGCTTCTCTGAGGCT
Organism: Micromys minutus; assembly: GCF_963924665.1. NCBI lineage: Eukaryota > Metazoa > Chordata > Mammalia > Rodentia > Muridae > Micromys > Micromys minutus. The sequence goes on from NC_137953.1 coordinate 13,980,292, forward strand.
TTCTGCTGTGCGAGCTCTCTGTTGAGCTGATCAATGCGGCGATGGGCATGCGCAATGAGGGAGTTCAGGTCATCAGTCGAGAGTTTGCCAGCTAAACAGATAACATCAGTGTTAGTGATGTCACTGAAAATGTAGAGCAGATAGAAGCTAACACAAAATTCAAATCCTCCACTTAAAGTACAAATTAATAACTACTGTCCACCAATGTCAATTCTAAGCAAAATAACAGGTGGGTCCTATTATTAATAATAATAGGTATGAGGCAGCACACACTGCTCCTTTCTAAGAACCCCAAATCAATGTAATCTGAAATCATATCCTGGCTTTCTAATTGACTAACTTTGCTTCTAAAAGGACAGCTGTAGACACATTCACTACTATATTTCATTGTATGTAGAACTATGATTAGCCCTAACAATGTTCAGAAGGAAAGCAACTCCCACAAGTTCTCCTCTGAGCCACAAATACACTGACAGGCACACACTCCCCACCCCCCACCCCCAAAACACACACACACACACACACACACACACACACACACACACACACACACACACACACACACACGTGTGTGCAGAAATAGTCTGCAAAGCTGAGAAACTGCTCAAAGGTTAAGAACACTGGCTGCTGTTTCATTTCCAGCACCCACATTACAGGGCATGTTAAGGCACTCCTCTGGCCTCCACAGGTACCAGGGATGCAAGTGGTGTAGCAATACATATAAACACTCAAGACACATAAAATGATCCTAATAAACAATTTTTAAAAAAATTAAAAGGACTGCTTTCTACTAAAACAAAGGAGTATCTTGATTAAGTTCCTTTGGAAAATATTATTTTTATTTTTTTGTGTATGAGTGTTTTTCCTGCTTGGATGTCTGTGTATCTATCACATGTGTGGCTAGTGTTGTAAGAGGCCAGAAGAGGGTACCAGATCCCTTGAAACAGGAGTTATAGATGGTTGTAAGCCTGAGTGAGTGCTGAGAAATGAACGTAGGTCCTTTAGAAGAGCAAGCGGTGCTCTTACCCACTGAGCCATCTCTCCATCCGCTTGTTGCTTTTCTGGAACGCACACTACCTAGAATAGTGATCTGTGATCAATGATCACATGGGGTCACTTGTGCTCCTTTTAACACTGTCAGTTACGCACACACGCACTCAATGCAGTTTGTTTTAGAAGGGGAGGTAATTTCACAATCCACATTATTCCAACATTTACTAGAGGTTAGGAAGGAAGGCTCCACCATAACATACAAATACGAACAATTCTGTAAGCAATCACTGAGACTCACTGAGTAATTTCAACACTATAAGTAAAAATCCTACAAATAAAAAGACTTAACAATTGCATAAATAACAGCACTAGAAAATTATGAAGCCTTAAGCATAGTAATGGTATTTAAAGAAAAAATTAATTTAAGTATTTAAAAGGAAAAAGATATATTTGGAGTCTGCTTTGACATGAAGGTTATGAATAGATGAGACAAAACTGGGCATTGGTTTGATAACTGATAAAGTTGGGTGAAACATCCATGGGAATTACTTGTATTTTATTTCTTTTTAATGTTTGAAGCTCTCTGAAATAACAAGTAAAACAAAGACCTTCTTGTGTACATGTGCATGCGCACAAGCACACACACACACAACCCTACCTCACACCTAACATTTAAAGCCTTATACTTAACACAATTGTTCTTGATTATCTATAGATGACAATTGAGAATTATCACACATTCAGTTCTACCTGTATAATTCAGATGGCTCTCGCATGCTCATGCGTACACGCGCGCGCACACACACACACACACACACACACACACACACACACACACACACACACACACATTCCAGAAAGAGTTGAGTATTTCAACAACCATAAAAATGCCATTAAACATAAAATATACATAATTACTCACCTAGGTCAGAAATACCTACAAAGAAAGAGAAGAATAGTTTGAAAAAAGAAAGCGCATAATTTGGTTAGCCATCATTAAACAGCAACATCCAGAAGGACCAAGAAAGGAGGTTACTAGAAAGTAAAATGTTTATTTCCTATATTTACAGAGTCAGAGTCAGCATTCCTAAGGTGATTGTAATTTTTCAAAAGAAGAGGATCACTGACAATAAGGATTGTTCTGTTGGGAGGGATCTGTCACCGTTTCATCAACTAAAGACTTTACTAGAAGACACGATTCTTTGATTATTGTCAACTGAACTCATTTACAGAATATTTCTCCATTCTCGTACCGTGTTCCAGTGGCAGGCCACTTCCAACTGTCAAACACTTCTAGAATTAGCATTCTTCTTTAGGGGCAATTTTGGAATAAAATCTTTTCAGATTCTGTTCTCTTTCTGCTTTTTTCTCCTGAAAGCTCGTGTATCACAGTAAGCTCCTTAAATAAACATTACAGCGAACTTTACATTTACATTTAACCTGTGTAAATTAAACCAAGAACTCTGACCGCTGAAGTTTAAATGTTCCTTATCATGATTACAAACACTAATGAACCTGCAAGAGAGGAAACAGCTGCCAACCTCAAGGCCTTGCCTCTCTTTTTCCCCTTGGCAATTCTGGAGCTAGGACATAAGCTATGTCTCCAACCAAATATTAGCCTTTCATTTTGAACCAGATCTACAGTGTAGCCCAGGAATGTGCAGTCCCCTTGTCTCAGTTCCTCAAATGCATGGGAGTATAGGCCTGCACAGCCAGACCTGTCTTCATTATGAAACTTGTTAAGAACCTCTTGGTTTAAACTCAAAGGTAAGGACTTTTCATACAAAGGATGTGTTTCTGTGTCAAAGGAAAAACAAAGCTGAGACAATGTAAAAGATGACTGTGACAGGGCACATGAATTCAACAGAACTGTATAGTATAGCAGTAGGAGACATGCTTGTGGACTCTTGATTATGTTATCAGTCCTAAGCACTTTTCAAAAATACTGTTTATTTTCATGTATAATGTATGTGTGCTTGCCTGAGCTTATGAGCACTATGTGCATGCAAGTGCCCGCAGAGGCCAGAAGAGGACATCGGATCCCCTGGAACTGGAGCTGCACACATAAGCTACTGTGTGAGTGCTCGGAACCAAACCTTGGTCCCCAGAAAGAGCAGTAAGTACTAAGTACTGGACTCTCTCTAGATCCCACGCTTGAGTTTATGCTTGACACAGATATATAGCCTAAGTAACAGTTTAGGGGTTCTTAAACTTCACAATAGCACCAGCCTATTCTGTAGTTGTTAATATTTTTTTTAAAGTACTAATATATTTGTTTATTTGGATTGGGTACGCCATGGCTGCTGTGTGGAGGTCAGAAAACAATTTTTGAGAATCAGTTCTCTCCTTCCTCCATGTGGATCCTGAGGCTAGGACAGGTCACCAGGTTTGGCAGCAGATGACCATACTACTAAGTCTTCTCTTTAGAGAGACATAATAATAGCAGGTCACTTGTACTGATAAGCATAAGGCATATTTAACCATTTCAAAGTTTTCTTTCCTTTTTTGTTCTTTTTGGTGCTAGGGAATGAACTCAGGGCTGGTACATACTAGCCAAGTGCTCTACCTGAGCAACCTCCTCTAGCCTAATCCTCTTGCCACCTTTTTTTTTTTTTTTTTTTTTTTTTTTTGAGTCAGGATCTTACTTCATAGCTCTGGCTGTCCTGGAGCTTGAGATATAGACCAAGCTGGCCTCAAACTCAGAGATCTATCCCATCCTGCCTCACAAATGGTAGGATTAAAGGCATGTGCTACCACAGCAGGCCCTTTTTAACTTTTTTAATGCTGAGGCTCCAACCCGGGGCCTCTAGAATGCTAGACAGTCTTTGACCACTAAATTACACCCCTAGCACTCAAATTCATTGCTCTTACTACAACAGGAGTATAGTGGGAGTTTCCTTAAGCAAATACACAGGAGATGAAATGCTGGGTTAAGAGTATACACATCTTCAAGCCAACTGCTAAACAAGTGGTCCCTCTTCCTATTCATATCAATATTTTGGGTAATATACTAGATGGCCTCTACCACTTCACCCTCAGATGGCTGTAGCATCTTAAATTTATGCTCTTGAACAAGGTCTTACTAGGTAGCCCTGGCTGCCTTAGAACTTACTATGTGGACTAGACTAGCTTCAAACCAGGCTGGATCCTCCTGCCACTGACTCCCAAGTACCATGACTAAAGGTATACACAATCATGCCTGGCTCTGTAACCAACTTTTTAACCAACTTCTCTGCCCTTAGGCATCATACCACTTCTCTTATTCAATTTCATAATCTCACAAGAATGGGTTTTCCAGCTAGTGTACACACAACAGTGAGTGCCTGTAACCCCCAGTACTTGAGCGGCTGAAACAGGACAGGAATGAACTTGAGAACAGCCTGGAAAAACTGGGGTCACTAACAGAATTCTTAAGTGTGCCTTAACTAATCCATTCCAAAGATTTTTAAATACTAAATGATTTGAGTAAGTATGTAAATATACATATTAAAAGAGTTAATAATAAAATATCACTTTAGATCACTCAAATTCCACTTCTAATTTTTGAGTAGCAAATCAGAATCAAATCTTGAATCTTAGAATTAAACATCAGTGGAACTTCTGCTCACCATGATTAGCACTTCAGGAGTAATGCAGTATTCTCTCTGCTGTGGCTGTGACAGAGAGAAATCCACGCCCTATACTGATGAAGGCATGCTAGAAGCACAGGCACTGAAAGACTGGAGCGGAAGCAGGTTTAGATTAGTGGATTAGACTCGAAATTCCAGAAAGAAAGCGGCAATCAGCTGTACTTACTCATCCCTTTCCATCCAGGAGTGATGTCTGGAGTGATGCTGTCCAGCTCCTTTCTAAAGTCATCCCTTGCTTGGACCACAAGTTCATGATACTGAGATACCACCTTAGCCTCTGACTGAGCAGCCTGGACCTAAGCAGATACAAGGGGAACAAAAACCACAATCTACACTCTAAGAATCCAGTCCAGCTAAGAGGTACAACAATACACAAATCTGAAGATCAGAAAATACAAACTAACTTGTCTTTTTGTGAAAGCATGTGTGTGTTATACCTGTTTATGTGTGTGTGTATTCATGCATCAGCATGTGAGCAAAGGTCAGAGAACATCTTGAGAGAATCAGTTCTCTCTTCCACTAACTGAGCCCCCAAAATCCAACTCAGATCATCATATTCAGAGGCAAGTACCCTCATGCTGTTGCCAGCCATCTGACACAGATGGTTGAAGTAGGGAAAGATGATACTTTCCTTTTAGACTTATTTATTTATGTATATGAGTGTTCTATTTGTATGCATGCCTGCATGACAGAAGAGGCATCACATTCTATTACAGATGGTTGTGAGCCTCCATGTATTTGCTGGGACCTGAACTCAGGACCTCTGTTAAGTGCTCTTAAGTGCTGAGTCATCTCTCCAGCACCACACTTTTCTTTTACAATAAATACTTTACAATAAAAAACTTAAGAGGTGGTAGAAATCATCTTCCTGAATTCTTAAAAATGCTTTAATAGCTATTTGACTATAAAACCCAAGAAAGACGTGAGACATGCCTTCTTGACCACGTTATCCAGATCCACTATCATGCTGTGAAGTCGCCCCTCTGCAGCCGTTATATGAGGGGCGGCCCCAGCAATCTCTCTTTTCTTTGCATCTTCAATGACAGTTTTCATCTTCTCTAACTCTTCTCTGTGGAAAAAAAAAGACAAAGAAAAAATATTAAGGCTCCATACAATCGTTACGTACTTTATTAAAGAGTTTTTAAGTGAGCATAACACAGGAATGTCCCCAGGCCACAGTGCATGAGCAGTTCAGGTTTTGGAACAAGAGACCTCTGTCAGATTCTGTGTCCGACCTTAGTTGTTTTCTGTCAGCTTGAACCGAGCTAGAGTTATCATAGCTTTTATGAGCAAACTAAGATACTAGTTTGTGTGTTGACCCACAAAGGTTTTAGGCAATTTGTAGGAGAAAAAGATCAAAGTAGCAAACAGTTTAATACATTAACTGCCTTTGTAGTGCTGGCAACTTGTTATGATATACATTCTGAATGCTGATATAACTACACTGAGAATCCTCACTAAAATCTAGAAATTAGAACAAAGCTGTGATAATTGTGTAGACACACATAATCTAAGCAATAATCCAATGCATTTGGATTTTATATGAGCTCCTTTATATAAGTCTCTACTCATTTTATTTTAGCTTAACTGTGCTTCATACAGTTCATCCTCTTAAATCTTCCTGGGGACAGCTCAGAGCATGCACTGGTGGTGAGGCAACGGTCACTCTGCTTCTTCTTCATTTATAAAGACAGCACAGAGAAAGTGCAGTCCAAAGAAAGCCACCAGGAGAGGCCCTAATTACTTGTTAAAGTCCACGAGTAATTACTTGGCTTTGAGAAGGGCATCAGCAGCTTCATCAACTGCCTTTCTTCGCTCCTTCAATGCACCCTCCACTGTTCGCCACTGGGCCGACTTCTTCTCACCTGCAATCTGAACAAAATTATAAATGATGTTAACCTAATTAATCGCTCTCACGTCATACAACAATAGGTCAAGATTACTGCAGAATTCTGTGCCATTAAATTCAGGGGGAAAGTTATATACAAGTCCAGCCAGCCTGCCCTTCCTAGGGCGTTCTAAAGCAACACAACTGACTTCAAGACTGTCTTTCAGCACCAGGCAACATTCCCACAGATATCTAACATGGTCTCCATTTTAAGGGCATATCAATTACCAATGAAAATTTAAAAGCCAATGCTCTTAAGATAAAGATTAACTTTTACTGCTCTGGACCACTATGGCAATCTAATGAGCTTCTTAAAATCAATGTTTAAATTCTTACCTTCAAAACATTACAAAAAAATTCCTTTACATTACAACACATTGAAAAATATTTAAGACTGTATAAAATAGTAACTGTGGTCTAGAGATAAGATTAACACACCCCAACTTAACCCTGATGTGCATAGGCACTGCAAACACACCTAAGTACCACAGTGTAATATGGAAAGTGAGCCTTGCCTTATGGTACAGAACTCCTCATAACTGACACTCATAGACTCACAAAGATATAAGCATAAATGACAAAGATGCATCTTATCGCTGAAGGCAATTCAGGCTTACAGAGGTCCAGCAAGAAAGAGCCCATATCAGGCACAGTCAGATCGGTGCAGCTACATCCCAGCACTGCTCTGATAAAAATAGCTTGGGGACCAGAAGGACGGGTTGGCAGATAAAGGAGGTTGTCAGACAACCTGACAACAACCATACTCACACACACTCACCATACATACACACAATAGCAAAGGAATGTTATGTACTATAGCTCACAGGTTCACATACAGCTTTACTAAAACAATCAGAAGTTGGAATGCATTTTTAACACTTATAAAGATGTACCAGGCATGGTGGCACACATCTTTGATCTGAACACTCAGGAACCTAAGGCACAAGGATCACAAATTTGTCTGGTGTACATAGTGAGTTCTAGGCAAGATAGCCACACATAATGAGACTATCTTCTCAAAACAAGCAAAGACAATAACAAACAAAACCTATAAAAATGGACTATAGGAGGGCACAGGGTATGTTAACACAGGAAGGTCATAAGTTTGAAACTGGTCAAGGCTACACAGTAAGACTATCTCAGAACAAGTAAAATAAAAATGTGCCATTTTTTTAATTGGCAGAGTGCTTCTTAGCATACACAAAGCCTAGGATTCCATCCCCAGAAGCACATAAAACCAGACAGGGTAGCACGTGCCTGCAAATCCAACATTCAAGAAGTAGAGACAGGAGGATCAGAAGTAAAGGTCACCCTCAGTTACATAACAAGTTCGAGGCCAGCCTTTGATACAAGAGACCCTGTCTCAAACAAAGAAGTCAACTTAAATAAAAACAGGGTTGTTCAATAATTTTTTAAAAAGTAGTGTTTAAAACAACTGAAAACTGTGTTTACAGACTTTTATAATAACAGGCCTAACCCCTCATCTTCATTAAGTGCTTCTGTAAGGGCTCTTCAGGAGGAAGCTGTGCACCTTCCCTAGAGGACAATACTCTTCCATGCTGCTCTACCCCAAAGCCACCAACTGCTGTCCCTCTGACACCAAGGACATCCCAGCCCCCCAAACCCAAGTAATGAGCGTGACCACCATTGGACTGCTTTTCCATTTTGTTGACTAAGCTATAACAGCTACTTTCCCCCGTGAACATCAAACTTTTTAAGTTTTTTTTTTTTTTTTTTTTTTTTTTTTAAATCAAGACAATTTCTATGTGTAACAGCCCTGGCTGATCTGGAAATCACTTTGTAGACCAGGTTGGCCTCAAATTCAGAGATTTAGCTGCCTTTGCCTAGGATTAAAGGTCTGTGCCACCATGACCAGCCACTTTTTAAGTGTTCCAGTATTTATTTACTTTTATTTTTAGCTTATTTATGTACTTGAGTACTGTATTTGCATGTACACCTGCATGTCAGAGCCTATTATAGATGGTTATACCTGCCTAGCTGTATTTACTAGGAACTGAACTCAGGACCTCTAGAAGGGCAAACAAGTGCTCCTAAAGTCATATCTGACTGGTGGGTTATCGACACATACGCACCATGCATGATGCTGGCACGAAGTGACAGCTGACAAACTCACTTTCTGATCACCCTGAGCCTCAGCCTTCATACTATAGTTCACAAGCTTACTCTTCTTTAGTCTAAATAATTTGGTACTAGATGTTTTCACATACTGAGACTCAAAGGTAATTTGTAAAGGAAACTTGCTGAGTCCCAGTAATAACTCAGAAATCGAAATTATTATTTTTAAGTGCTTAACAGAAGTTACTAACATAAACATTAAAATATGTTGTGTCTATGCTATATAGTTAGTTTTATTACTATTTCTTAAAATTTCATATCATTCTAAAAATATCTAAAAATGAAAAGTTTATTTAAAGAAATGTTTGGCTGGGCCAGGTGATGATGGCACACACCTTTAATCTCAGTGCTTGGGAGGCAAAAACAGGTAGAGTTTAAGGTGCCCTGATTACAGAGTGAGTTATAGGACAGGCAGAGCTAAACAGAGAAACCCTTTCTCAAAAAATAGCAATAAAAATACATAAATAAACAAACAAATTTTTTAAGGTGAGAAAAAAAACATGTGGAAGGAGTAATCAGAAAAAGCAAATCTAAATCATCTCCCAAGCCAGGTGAGACTGTGGCCGCCTAGTAATCTTAGCACTTTTCAAGGACAGACAGAGCAAGTTCATCTTTAGCTACAGTGAGTTCATTACTGCCCTATGATATATGAGACCCTGTCTAAAGCAAAGCAGTACAGTTAAATAAAAATAGTTTATTTAAAATAAACAAAAACACTGTTTAAAATTTGAAAATTACAGGGGCTGGAGAGATGGCTCAGCAGTTAAGAGCACTGACTGCTCTTCCAGAGATCCTGAATTAAACTCCCAGCAATGTTGTAGCTCACAACCATCTGTATTGGGATCCAATGCCCTCTTCTGGTGTGTCTGAAGACAGCTACAGTGTACTCCTAAGTATAAAATAAATAAATGTGGCCATTCTTTTAAAAAAAATTACTTATACATTTTACTGACGACATTACTAACAAGTCTTATATATCAACTACATAGGAAATTTAGTATCAGCCTGAATTACATGAGACCCTGTCTCAAAAAACCAAGCCCCTGAATTCTCACACTGTTAACAGTGCTGTGGTTCATTTAAAACATATCTGAAGGTTTTTCTCAGCTATCACACACCTGTGATATCCCTACTTAGGAGGCTTATGCAAGAAGATCACTGCAAGTCACTGCCAGTCTGGCCTCCTTAATTGCAGGCTAGTCTGAAATACACAGTAAGAAGATTCTGACTTAAAAATATAGAAGGAAAAAAGAAGGAAAATCATCATAGACTGTCTTTACTCTGCGAGAAAGCCTCATATCACACAGAAGCAACCAGTCTATTTCACAGGTCAATCTTTCCTTGGCGCACCTCAGAATTGTCCATGGCTGTTTTCAGTATGTTGGAGTGTGCCTTGACAGCCTGAACTGCAGCATTCTGGGCTGTAATCGTCTGCAGAGTGACTGACGCAGTCCGGTTCAGAGCATCTTCTAAGCTCTTGGCTAGAGCTGAAAAAAGAAAAAAACCAGTTAAAAACAAATCCTCCTTACAAAAGACTTTAAACTTCTATTCTTCTCCTGGAAGTATTCCAGCACAATTAATTCACATGAACAGCAAACAAAACAAACAAACTATACACAGGACCCAATTTTAGGAAAGCATAATTCTCTTAAAAGTATGAGAGTGGGGTTATGGGTGGGAACTTAGTTACAGAAGTAGCTCAGAGCACTTGCTGCTTCCACAGAGGACAAGGGTTTTGGTTCCTTGCACTCATGTGGCAGCTCAGAACTCCACCTAACTCTACTTCCAGTTCAACATCCTCTTCTGGCCTCCACAGGTACCAGGCACAACTCATGGCGTACATACGGACATGCAGACATGCACTCACACAGGTAAAAAAACCCATCAAGACATCTTTTTTAACAATAAGCACAGACGGTGGCTCTGTCAGAGTTCACTGTATTATCTTCACTTTGATAAATGTCTGAGCATTCCAAATTAAAGGTTGTTTGGGAGAAACACCTTAGAAAGGCTAACAAATCAAATAGAGAAAGGTTTAGAATATTCTGAAGGGTATACATGTAGCACAGTAATTAGCTTTTTCATTTTATAAAACCCACAGACTCACCAGGGAAAACATGTGCCTATTTTCACATTCTCAGCAAGAGGAGTACCCGTAACAACTCACATGCCCAGGAAGCAAGGAGACAACAAACCAAAGAGAAAGAAAACAAAAAGCACAAGAAAAATCTGTGTGTGGTGGTGCTTGCCTGTAACCCTAGCACTCAAGAGACAGAGGCAGAAAGATAATCACACATTATACTTCGAATCCTTATCTCAAGAATGCCGAGGAGATGGCTCAGCAGATAAAGAAAGGCACTGGCTGGCAAGCCTAACGACATGAGTTCAGTCCCTGGAACACATGTGGTGCAAATAAAGAACCAACTCCCAGGCTGTCTCTGATTTCCACATATGCTTACCATGGTACCTGTGGCCCAACACATACAAACATATGTGTACAAAATTAATTATTAATTAATTAATGCAATTTTAAAAAGACTCTATCCAAAACAAAAAAACCAAAATCAATCAAGTAACAACAACACAACAAAAAATCCAAAAGGAGGCATAGAATGAACAGTTTCCCCACAAAAGCACACAGGAAATAAACACCAAATGTTAAAGGTTGTCTTCTCCTTTTTTTAAAAAAAAATAAAACATCAAGGGTGGGTATGTGCACACAGGTAAGTAAAGAAAGCCGCTAATGACAAGAATGCCAAGAAAGTGAGATCAAGCTGCAGCTTTATCTGCAGAGCAAGGTATCAAGAAAGCAAGAGAGAGAGGAGGAAAAATGTAGTACCTGGCTCGTGGGCTAAGCTTTTTAACGGTGGGCACCCAAGACCAGACAGCAGTGGACCATACAGAAACAAGACTGCAAGCAGGTCACGTTTACCTCTTTAAATGTCTATTCACTATGCTCTAATCCTTGATTTTAAAAAAAGTACACATAGTTTATTCTAAGGTTTAAAGGAAAATTAAGAGGCAAAAGCCAAGATGCTAAATTTTTTCAGTTTACCTAAACCAAATCAAGAAAATTTAGACCAACCCCAAAGAGACCAGCTAAAGTAGCAGACTCAGCATCTCCCATTTATAACTTAAATCAAGGCACTCATATGGCAGAAGAATGAAAGGGGAGTAGAGACTATGAATTCCACTTGAGAAGACTTAGGCAAAAGGATTGTGAGGTCAAGGCTATCCTACTACAGTGCTATACAATAAGGTCAAAGACAGCCTGAGCTACACATGGCAGAACATATCAGAGACAGATGGAGTGATGGAGAGAGGGAGGGAGGGAGGAAGGACATTAACATTACTGACAAATGAGAAAGTACAAAGACATTTCACTGAGAATGCTTTTACTTATTTAACATTTCAACTATAACAAGGCCAAGAATGAAAGAAAACACACACAATTAAAACAACTAATGCCCTGGACCTCCTTCCCTCTCTCTCTCATAAAAGCAGCTCCTTAGCACAGGATAGCTCCAATAAGGTGCCAAGGAAACAGAGCCAAATGCAGCAGCAGTAAAAACAAGTGATGTGGCCAGAGAAAATTCACATTAGCTGCAAGGGAATTTGAAAGAAACTTTGTGTTCAGCAAAAAGCTCTTTCTACTCCATTATTTCCAAAGTCACCAACACACAGCACACAGTGCAATAAGTGACAGCCGGCATCTCCTGTACGGGGCTGGGGAAATGAGTCTGTGGTAAATGCTACTCAAGCTTAGGGACCTGAGTTCAGATCCCCACTATCCTTAAAAGCTGGGCACTGCAGCAAGCACATCGGTAACCACAGTGCTGGGGTAGAAAACCAGGCAGATCCCAGGAGGCCACTGGCTTGTCAGTCTAGCCCAGGAGTTCTCAGCCTTCCTAATGTTGCAGCACCTTAAAACAGTTCCCCCCATGTGGTAGTAACCTCCAACCATAACTGTAGTTTTGCTATCGTTATGAATCAGAATGTATATATCTCATATATAGCTGGTCTATGGTGATCCCAAAAGAGGTCTTGAGAACTTCTAGTCTAGCAGGAAAAGCAAGCTTAAGGTTCGATGAGCAATTAATTGTCTCAAAAAAATTAGGTGAATAGCAATACAAAAAAATATCTAAAGTCAATTTCTGAGTCCTAGACATGCACAGGTGAGTGAACCCAAACACACACACCACAGGTGAATGAACCTACACACACACACACACACACACACACACACACACACACACTTGAAACTTAAGAGGAAATACACTTGTTTGCTGAAGACTAGCAACATCAGAACACCCTCTTTCCTATTCATATGTATATAAGCATTAAAGGTTGAAATAATCCATTCTGCTTCTGGAGTTATAAGAGAGCTTCATCTAGATATAAAATGGATCTGGGATGTTCACCGACACACCGCCAACAGCTTATTACCTGGGCAAGAGCAGTTTGGGTGGAAAGAGCACAGTGGTAAAGTGGTGTGGGAACTAAGCAATGACACAGGGAAACCAAAGAGATCCCAACAGCTACTGGGAGACAAAGTGGGGCTAGTGGGTGAAGAGAGCAACTGAGGATGACTTGATTTACATACACTCCATCTCAACTTGTTCTTGCTTTTCCTGTTGCGCTAGGCGAGCTGCAACTTCTTCAGGCGGTCGCTCCCTTACAGAAGATGAGAATGCTTCCTCTTGCAGCAAAAGTGAACAAGAGGAAAGCAAATTTCAACAGATTTTAACAGCTAACGGGGATACAAAGAAAGCAATGACATCAACAAAAAGTGGTGAGGACTCAAAACTCATGGATTCCGAAGAAAATAAAGGATTCACTCTTAACATATGGGTCAACTTGGACTTAAAGTTTAAAGTCTTCCCCAGGCAAGTTTGAAGGCTGGAAACAGTCTAGGTATACATTTCCAGTTACATATGGGCTGCCTAGGCAATACAGTTCTGGTGAGCAAAACATCTATAGCACAATATAAGTAATTAAACTACCTGTGGTTACAGATGTAGGTTTTCCTTCGTCAGTGTTGGGACTTTCAGTTTTTATAGTGTCCTCATGATGAACCGCAGGGGCTGGGACCGAAAGTGTGTCACCTGCTGCAGAAATAATTTGAGCTGCCCCTGTAGATGCTATAAATACATGTTATGCATGGTACTAATAATGCTGTTACCCGTACGAAGGAAACAACTGCTGAGCACTTCACACTATACTATTTAAACAAACAAATACTTCTACTAACCTGTGTTTGAGTAATAAACAGAAACAAAACTGTCAAAGGTTGACACAAACTCTTCTTGGAGCCTACAGACACTTTAATCCCCTTACCTGAGGAAAGGCTTCTAGTAACAGTGCTAACTCTAAGCACAGAGAAGTGAATATCAGTAACACATCAGAAAGAACAGCGGAAGAAAAAGTCTGTGTCAAAGGAGAGACAAGAAAGTGATTTGGTAGAGGGTCTCTAGCCATTCTGGAGAGCAGCAGAGATGAAGGAAGACATGAAAGATGGGGAAAAGATGAGTTTGAAATGTAAGAGAAGAGTATGTTCACAGAGAACAATGTGTGAAGAAAAAATTCTTTTAAATAATATCACTTCAGAAATGACAATTTTAAGAAAGGTTAATTTATAAACAAAAATGTTGATGAAAGAAGAAAAGCAATTTAAGAGATGAAATGGGTAGGAAAACAGGAAAATATGAGAAATTTTGTTTTAAGAATCAATGTTCTCACTCAAAAGATATCTCTTAACATATCCATAGAAGGCTGGGTATCAGATAAAGGAAAAGTGGATTAAAGTTAACTGCTAATCAAAGTGCAATGCTATGTCCTCCCAACCACTGAAACCCACAGGGGGAGAAGAGAAGAACAAAGGACAGTGAAGAGTTCTTCCCAGCGACGGAAGGAGCTCTGACTTAAATGCAGACACGTTAAGACAACTCCCATTATACCTTCCCAGGAGTGGCTCTAACAAATACCTGCTGAAGCTGGAGTGTCTCCCTTCTTTTTCTGGGTCTGTGCCACAGGCAGTTTGGAGTCTTTCATCACCTCGGATACGCTGGAGATTTTTAGTGGACCAGACTGAATCTTGGAAATGGAAATGTTTAAAATTGAGGACATAATGTTGTCTTTAAAAGGGAGCATAAAGCAATATTTTTTAAAGGTTAGGTTATCAACATTTTATAATATACTCATAGAAAGAAACTGCCATTACTATAAGAATATTTTTAAAATGTAATTTCAATGGACTAGGCCATGTTTTAGCACTACCAAAGGCTTCTCAGGATAGATAATAGAGCATGTGCACATTACCATCCCTTTCGATGTCATTCCTTTCACACCTAGAGCCATTTCTTTCTTTGAATAGAATTATGGCTTTCTGTGTGCATTTGATTAGAAGCAATGACTGATGACAGGTCTGGAGTGACACTGAACACTGTTTGTTGTTTCTTTTAATGCCAAGATATGATCATACATGAAGAAGCATGATAGGTCTGTAAGTAATAACCGCTTTCCTTTCCCAGTTAGAGCCAGACTAAGTTCAGGTACTACTGTCTATTAGTGAGACCATGAGATTTGCTGGGGAAAATGAAGAAATAATGAAAACTGTTGTCCCCATCTTCATTAATAGCCAGAGCAGGTTACACAGTGGGTTACACAGTCCTAGATGATTACTTAAACAGAAATGGTTTAAAACTTTGTCACAGAAACTAGGAAAATACTCATTTTCCTTGAATTAGACTTGCTTTTTTAAAAAAAAGACTATTATTATGTTTTTGGGTGTTGTGCCTGCATATATGTCTACATATCACACGTATACTTGGTACTCAGGGAAGCCTCCAGTGCTCTTAATTACTGAGCCATCTCTGCAGCCCTGGCCTGTTTAAATTTTTCAAACAGGGTCTAACTCTAGCTCAGGCTGGCCTTAAATTCCAATCCTTTTACAGTAGCCTTCTAGATGTTGGGACTGCAGATATCGTCCACCACACTGTTACTTCTAATTTTATGAAACACGTGTTCACTATTTAACAAGCACATGTCAAGATTATCGGTGGTTGTAATGGGCCCTTTACTACCCCTTTCCTTTCCAGCCCACAGGCCATCATTGGGAAAACTCTAACACACAATCTGTTACATGTACAAATTAATATGTAACATGTTGTTGGTTTGTTTTCCCTTTTTCTTGTCAGGAATTAAACCTAGAGCCTCATGCATACTGGGGCAAGCTCCATCTCTAGGCCAGCTTTACATACATATATACATGCATACATACATACATACTTTTAAGAGATAGTAGCATATCATTTTTACATAGGTTCCAGGAATTCACACTCTCTTCAGACACATCAGAGGCGGGCATCAGATCTCATTACAAGTGGTTATGAGCCACCGTGTGGTTGCTGGGAATTGAACTCAGGACCCATGGAAGGACAGTCAATGCTCTGAACCACTGAGTCATCTCTCCAGCCCCAACTCACTCTCATAGCAAGCAGGTTTATGATAAATTTCCAAACTCAGATGTTCAATTTCTCCAAATTCTATTCCTATGTCAAATCTCTTTTACTAACGTAGTATTGGAATAAACCAATATCTGGAAAAGCAAGTGCCCTCTCACCTCTACCATAACACTTTTCTAAAATGTTCTTGGCTAGTCTTCTACATCGTTAACTCTTTAAAATTATTGTTCCTCACTCTTTACTTGTTTTTAAAAAAAATCTTTACCAAATGTCATAAAGCTACAGATTTATATACAGTATCATTTGTTCCTACGGTAGGAAAAGCAAGGAAAAGGCAGGCTGCTTAGAGTCGTAAATATCAAACCAACCACTGGTAAAGTCCACACACCACAGCAAGAAAAAAAACCAGTGCCACACATTGTGGTGCTCACCTTTAATCCTAGCACTTGGGAGGCAGAGGCAGGTGGAGCTGGATCTGAGCTTGAAACCAACCTGGTCTACTAAGTCACTGTCAGAATAGCCAGGGCTACACAAAGAAACCTTGTTGCCCCACCCTCCCTGTATCTACTGGAAATAACAACTCTGAGAATGACCATGAATAAATGCCTAGACCTTAAACTAGGGCTTGTTCCCCAACTAGCTCATAACTTAATTAACCCCTTTATTCTGCTCTATGAGTACTACATGGCTGGTTACCACTCCTCAGTTTCATGTGTCTCTTCAGAAGAAATTCAGGGATAATCTCTTCTCGTTCCTCACTCTTCCCAAAGTTCTTCTCTCCCTACAGGAACTCCTGTCTCCTATTTCCTGCCTCAGATAATATAATAGGCCATCAGCTTATTGACAGGTGATGCTTCTATACAGTACACAAGAGGTTCTCTCTACAGCCTCCCCCCAAATAAGGAAAAAAAGAAACCAATGGCCACCTTCTAGACTGACATTTAACCTTTCCATATTCAATCAGTATTCTTTATTTTCAACATTTACTTATCTGAGGGAGAAACACACACTCATGTGGTGGTAAGACAACTTGCAAGAGTCAGCTCTCTGCTTCCAGCATGTGATCACTAGTCTTGATGGTAAGACTTTACCAACTGAACCATCTTGCCAGTCCACCAGACAATCCTTACAGTCTCATTTTTCTTCTTTTCTTTTTTGGTTTCCATGTAGCCCTGGCTGTCCTGGAACTCAATCTGTAGACCAGGGTAGCCTCAAATTCAGAGATCCACCTGCCTTTGCCTGCCAAGTGCTGAAAATAAAGATGTGTGCCACAATCTCATTTTACATTTGGTTTTTAAGAAATAAAAAATGTGAAGCTGGAGAGATGGCTCAGTGGTTAAGAGCACTGAGTGCTCTTCCAGAGGTCCTTATTTCAAATACCAGCAACCACATGGTGCCTCACAATCATCTGTAACAAAATGCTCTCTTCTGAAGTGTCTGAAAACAACTACAATGTACTCACATATAAATAAAATAAATAAACCTTAAAAAAAAAAAAAAAAAAGATCACTGGCTGCTCTTCCAGAGGACCAGGGTTCAATTCCCAGCACCCGCAAAGCAACTCACAACTGCCTGTAACTCCAGTTCCAGGTGATGTCACAACTTCACAAACAAAGACAAAATACCAATTCATATAAAATAAAGATAAATAAATCATTAAAATTTTTTTTCAAAATTAAAAATGTTTAAAAATTCCTGGCAAACAGTACCTTGAAAGCACAGCAACACGGTGTTTATTGATTTTAGAAGACTCTACATTGACATGAAGATAATAATCTCTATGCTTTCAGGAGAAATCTGGGGGTGAAAACTGAAGGCAGGAAAGGCCAGGTGCATGGGAAAAACAATGGCTTTAGTTCAGAAGACAATTGGTTTACGGAATGATAAAGGCCAAGGTAGATTAAGCTAAACAGAGAGCTAATAAATAAAAGCAATTATGAAGAATATACTATGTTATTCAAGTGGAAACAGTCTGCAAAGCAACCTGAGTGTAGTGAGTACAGACAAAAAGCCAATCAGAGATAAAGAATTCAGTCACAAAAGTTAACACTTGTGACTGCGATTAGGTCAAACAAGAAATGAACACTACTCTTAACTTCTCAGCCAGGAATCCTGCTCCTAGAGGTGCTTCCAGCTACCCCCCAGCCACATGATTCTGTGAGTGTAGCTGTCTCCTTTAGCCAATGCAGACCTTTTAAAGATCGAAGAAATAATGAATTGGAAGACCAGCCAGGAAGAGGTGGTTATACTGAAAGAACCAGGTGACACTTTTAATTTTAAGCCAACAGAATTGATAAAATTGGTCTCTAGACCATGCTAGATTCTGGTCAGATACCCAGTTTATCAGAAGGAACTACCTAATTAGGAACATACATCCTCAAAGCATAAAGAAATACCCAGAGCAAAAAGGCCAAAAAGACCATGTTCTTTTTGTATGTCTCTTGTGTCTACATGTGTGTAAACAAGCTGCTGTGCTTGAATTAAGAAATATTTAAAATTGGGGGATCTAGAGATGACTCAGCAGCTAAGAACACTGGTTGCTCTTCTAGAGGACCAGGGTTTGAATCCCAGCACTCACAAGGTGGCTAACCTAAACTCCAGTTCCAGGGAATCTGATACCCTCTGCTGGTCTCCACAGGCATGAGCACACATGTAGCCCATAAAACAAACATACAAGCCCAAACTCCGATATACATAAAATAAAGTATTTTTAAAAGGGAGCTGGAGAGATGGCTCAGCAGTTAAGAGCACTGACTGCTCTTCACGAGGTCCTGAGTTCAAATCCCAGCAACCACATATTCTGATCATATTCTGGTGTGTCTGAAGACAGTGACAATGTACTCATACATAAACAAATAAATAAATCTTAAAAAAGATTATTTATGGAACTCTTACAGGCTAAAATTCTACTTAAAAAGATTACTGTTAGTTAAAGTTGAAGAGAACTAACAAACATACATGTGGCAGGTGGCAGTGAGCTATACGCAAATAATACTATCCAGATGAAAACAACTTGTTTTAAAGTATTCTAAACTCAGGTATAATTGTACATTCCTGTAATCCCCAAACGTAGGAGGTGAAGCCAGAGAATCAAGAGTTCAAGCACAGTCTGAGCTACATAAAACTGCCTCAAAAATAAGTAGTTAAGTGAAAGCATTCTATAACATAAATTAAAATAGCATTTAAAATTCTTACCGGTTTCTTTGGCGATGGAACAGTATAAGGTGCAGAGCCAAGAACCATCCCAAAGAGCTTGTCTGAGTAAGGTATGGATTTCTCTACACTTTCCCGGAAATGGGCATCCCATTTGGCATACAGGATAGTGCCACCAATCCCTCCACCAACAAACAAAAGACCAGCTCCAGCAATTTTACCAGCAGTCAACCTAGAAGAAGGAAATAAGAAAAATATCATACTTTCTTGTGTTCCCTTTCCTGCTTTTCTACTGAGTCTTATCAACCTTCCCACTTCCATTTCTCTACCATGGACTCAGATCACAGCAGCCAAGAGTAATGACACAGCTGCAAACCACTTTCTCTTGATCATTTTTAACATGTATGCAATATGAAATAACAGTATTTAAATACAGATAACAAAAATGTTAAAAAATACAACAGAAAGAATGAAGCACTCTCTAATTTGACCCTTGAAACTTGGTATGTACAATGTTGAGATTTCCTCTGCAGTCTCACAAATCACGGACTTTCAAAGCTCCTCTATAAGCTTTACTATAAGAAAGTCAATCCTTTACAGCAAAGAAAGCTAGTTTTAACATTCTAAAGGCTGAGGCAGAAAAACTGTTCCGAGACTGAAGCCAGTATGGGCTACAAAGCAAGACTTCACATAAATTAAATTTAACTTTGGAAATTACTGAGCTGGAGATGTAGGCCAGGGTCTGCTCAACATGTCCTAACTGGAAGACAGTAGACACCAAAAGAACTAACAAACACTTTTTAAACTTACAACATTAGAGTAGGGACCTAAGTGAACTCCCACAAAACAGCACTTCAAGAGAGGACTCTGCTCTATGCCACCCAGTTACCAAAGAACCGAAAGGAGCATCATTATTAAAGCTTCACCTAGAATAGTGTATCAGAAGGAACTCCTCAGATCTTAGAGCAAAGCTTCAGTATAATACAGTAGCTCCCTTGTACTGGGAAGGGGGTAGGATTTGTTCCAAGAACCCCAGAAGCCACAGACAAAATCAAATGCTGTATTTTTCTCTATACATATGTATCCATGATAAAGATTAATTTGTAAACTAAACACAGAGCAATAACAATAATGAAATTGAACAATTTTAACAATATATTTACAACAAAGGTTATGTGAATGTGGTTTTGTTAAAAAATATATATTAATATGCTTTTAATAATCTGTACATGCATCTGGTTTTTTAAATAAAGTTGTAAGAAAAAATATATATATATATTAATAATGATGCCCAGCACTCAGGAGGTAGAGGTAGGCAGATCGATTTTAAGTTTGAGGCCAAACTGATCTACATATTGAGTTCCAGAACAGCTGGAGCTGTATTGAGAGACCCTGTCTCAAAAATATTACAACATAAGTGAAAAATCTTACTGTACTACACTCAGCCTTCCTCTGATGTCCATGGATGTTATCAAAATACTGTTTTCTTAATAAAAGTTATTTTATGCAACCATGTCCATATTCAAACACACACACACACACCTCTATTATTAGTACACAGTAAAGAGCTTGGTTCCAAGGAGACAAGCCACATACCCAGAACTGCTTGAAGTGGAGTATCTACGGCATGGTCGTAGTGGACGGAGGACAAACTTCCCACACAGACAACTCTAAAGGAGGAGAAGACATTACATCAATACATTAAAGGAATTTGGAAGTACAATGGCTCATACTTCTAACCCCAGCACTCTGCAGGATAGGAAAGATCACAAACTACAGGCCAGTCTAAAATACAAAGCCAGACCACCTCAAAATGCAAAACATTTAAATATGTCTCTGAAGTTTTAAAATTGAAAAGTACAATTATTAATCAATCTACCACAAACCACTTTTCTGAATATTTAAAAACAGTTCAGCACCAGCACTTAGAAGGCTGAAGCAGAAAGACTGCTCCAAGCTCCAGGCCAGCCTGGGATCTGCGATAACACCTTGTCTCAAAAAAACAAAAACAAAACAAACCACACAACCTCAAAAACAGTAATGAAGAAAAGTTATTCCTAAACATTTTATGCTGTTGAATTTTTTAATTTTCTTCATGTTTGTTACATTTATTGTCTATATGCACACACACTCAGCTACATGTGTGCACTTGAGAACACACGCACTCTAATCCATATGTAGAGGTCAGAGGACAACTGTGGGAGTCACTTCTCCACTTATCCTCTGTGAGAGCTGGGGATCAAAGCTCACCAGGCTTGTGCCACAAGCATCTTGTCCAGGACCATCTGGCTGGCCCTAGTTGGTTTGGTTGCCATTGTTTTGTGAGTCAGGGTCTCACACAGCCCAGATTAAAATTGAATCCTTGATCTTTCTGCCTCCAACTCCCAAGAGCCCCACAGGATCACACACAAGCAATTTTTAACTTGAAAAGAAAATCAGAATGACTCATTGGTACTTTTAAGCTCATATATGATACTTATTTCTTGAATGTCACTGGGATTTTCCATAAGCTTTCTTAACTAGAGAAATAGGTCACTGGGAGCATGACTTTGGGCTATGTCTTGTCAAAGTCCTATCATGGAATCCTCTCTGTATTTCTTGTGCACCATGTGGTAAGAATCTCCTGTCACATGTTTGTACCCATTTCTAAGATGTTTCATTTCATCATGGCCCTAAGAACCAACCACAAGCTATGTGTGGACTGAGCTCTCTGAAACAAAAAACCAAATGAATCCCCCTTAAGTTGTTTTCCTTGGATATCTGATCACAGCAACACAAACACCTAACTACCAATACAAGATAAAACAATAACAACAAAAACACAAAACAAGCAGGACGGAATTTAAACAAAAGAAAGAAAAAGTGAAAAAGACACAGGATGCTCCAAGAGACAAGAAGCCAGCCATACCTAGAACTTAAAAATGCAAACAGACCCCATTTTTAGTGAAGGAACAGGAAATGAACGAGAATCCAAAGAGGAGAACAGAAATTCCCAAGCAGCAGGGATGAACTATAATCAGGGAGTCTGCCATCGTATCCAGCTAGATTCTGCATCTATCCTCTGACTGACTGTGCCTGCTGTGTTCCTCTAGCTGTCTGCTTTTTTGAAAGAAACTATCCACAGAAATTATCCAGTGCCTGGCACCCAGTAGATGCTGATACAGAAAAGGAAGCAGATGACTTTAGTACTCTGAATTCCAGAACAAAACTGAAGGAGGTTAAGAACTTTAAGGCCATATCAAAGACATCGTATCCATTTTAAGATCTAGGTAAAATGATAAGAACTTGGTTGTAGTGGAATAAAATATTTATAGTATCTTAGAGTGAGCTGCAATGGGAAGGGAATATCAGCTGCTCTAGCCCACACCCCCACAAAAAAATAGAGCAGAGTGCATTACATAATATTGACTATACATGTGTGTGTAAGCCGTTTAGGGGGGATCAGTTGTTCTAGCCTCAACCTTCACCAAAAAAAAAAAAAAAAAAAAAAGATAAGAATGCGTATATTTTGCAATATATTTTGTATGTTTTACAATACTGACTGTAACAACATGGCACTGCCAAATGCTCTTTCAGAAATATACTGCTACCTATCAAAGTTTTGTGTCCTTCCCTGATGTGGGTTGATGTCTATATGCAGGTAAGGGCAGGCACAAGAAAAGGCAAGGCCTGTAATTGGGTAGTGAAAAAGGTGGACTGAGAATTTCAGAGATAGGGCTTTTTTTTTTCATAACAGGTGGTGATCCAACATGTTAGGCAAGAATCCACTAGAAATTTAAGATTATCAGCCTGAGAGAGTTTTATTTTCTAAGTGAGAGAAAGGTGGTTTCAGGACTAGTCACTTAGACTTAAGAAACACAGGAAGTCTCTGCTTGCAGGCTCCGAGGTCCCCTGCTGTGAAAAGTACAGGCTGCTCTGAGTTAGAGAGCCTGAAAAT
Source organism: Micromys minutus (assembly GCF_963924665.1). Taxonomy (NCBI): domain Eukaryota; kingdom Metazoa; phylum Chordata; class Mammalia; order Rodentia; family Muridae; genus Micromys; species Micromys minutus. The sequence continues at coordinate 14,003,491 of NC_137953.1, forward strand.
GGAAGCTACCTATTTCCTTAACAGATGCTGACTGGAGTGTGATTTAATTCAAAAACTGGTTTATTTGCTTTTAGATTCTTTTTCTTAGATTTATTTATTCATTTTATGTATGTGAGTATACCACAGCTAGGGCTTCAGACACACCAGGAAAGTGGATCTCATTACAGATGGTTGTGAGCCACCATGTGTTTGCTGGGAATTGAACTCAGGACCTCTGGAAGAACATCAGACATGTTGAACTGACCTGCTTGAACTCCTGATCACAGGTACTTTCAGCCGAATCCAGTCAGAACAGTAATCGGAGACTTTAATAATCATTCACATGGCCTTCTTAAGGCCTAACCAACTCCCTCATTTTTCCTACTCCTCCTGTCCCACCCACTACCCGCCCATTCAAAATATCTCAATGCCCATATTCAGCCTGAAGAGTCAATGACCCAATGTCCTTGACTTTGGAGGACTGAAGGTGGTTATTCTAAGGTTGCCTTTCTGGGAAATTATAAATGGTCATAATTTAACACGGAGAAATTGGCTAGAATTGATTGTGCAGCCATAATTTCATTTGATAGAAATCCTTATAATTGTTACGAAGTTAAAGTTGCAATTTCTCACATTGGTACAGATTTGTTTTGATGCAGAATTAGGGCTTTCATTGGCATAAATCTCCTCTATTGTTACAAAAGTTTTAAAAGTACAAGGCTTGGACCCAGTCCTTCTATTAATGCTGATCTGAGATGATGAAGCATATGAGTTAAGGCCCAGAGAGCAAATTAATGACTCTGAGTTTACTGTTAGGGTGTTTGCAAGATATTTTATTAGAAATAGCTGAGAGTAATTAAAGGACGATAGTCCAGATTACTTTACATAGATAGTTTTCAAAAACATCAGAAATCCACAGAATGTAACAGTTAATGTTATCATTTGTTGAGACATATCTGCTCCTAACGGCTCCCCTTTCATGGATTCAAAGTAGCTGAGCATCTACCTCCAGGTGAGGTTATACATCATGGCAAGGCAGCCACTAGGCAGCAATTGCCTATTTCTTCTACAGACCTATACTGTTCATGAGAGAGGACACAAGTTACAGGTTAGGACACCTTAGTTCTGCCGAGACAGAACTAGCTAGTCCTTAATAATTCCTGTTTCATGAGTTCTGTCAGATGATTTTGGGCCAGAAGGCTAAGACTAATGCTCCAACATGTTGACAGGGGACAGTATAGGTAGGCAGCAATCTCTCTAACTTGTCTGAGTTCTAAAGCTGTGTTAGGCTTCATTTATTTTCAGGTAATATTAGTGGTTCTTGGATTTCTGACGGGGTTGAAGACCGGTAGTCTCATATCCAACCCAGGCTATTTAACATTGAGAAAGCATATTAAATTACATAGTTTTCAGATAGTATACAAGCTAAACCAGGACATAACACATATGAAAGTATAAGCCTTAAGTTAGGATAAATAACAAAGTGTTCTACTTAATTGACAAAAATCATTGACTGGCTGTTAGATACATCTTTTTTTTTCTTTTAAGATTTATTTATTACATATAAGTACACTGTAGCTGTCTTCAGACACACCAGAGGAGGGCATCAGATCTCATTACAGATGGTTGTGAGCCATCATGTGGTTGCTGGGATTTGAACTCAGGACCGCTAGAAGAGCAGCCAGTGCTCTTAACCACTGAGCAATCTCTGCAGCTCTGTTAGGTATATCTTATACTTTATAAATTACAGAATGGTAATAGTTAGGCTCAATTTATATTTGAGAGGAAAGAGCCTTTTAATTGGACAAGAGGGGGAAAATATAAGTTGATGTCTATATGCAGGTGAGGGCAGGCACAAGATAAGGCAAGGCCTGTGATAAGCAGTGGAAAGAAAAATGAGCTGAGAATTTTAGGTGGGACAGAAAATACAGAAGGGAAGAAGATGGAGGAAAAGAAAGACTATCCAGATTTGTGTGGCTTTAAATATCTTTTATTTATGATATATTTATTTATTTATCACAGGTAGCTATGAATATCTTATAAGGGATGCATAATTATAGGACAATCTGTCTTATCTAGGTGGACAGTTTATATCAATATCAATTGGCTGAGTTTACTGTGTGGATGTTTTGTGGGGTAAGAATTTACTTATATAAATATGATTGATAATTTATAAAACTCTATCTAGAATTTTGATTTTACTGGGTTACTGGGAATAGTGACTGTAACCATAGGGGCGGATGCTGGGAATAGGAGCAGAGTCCACAGCAAGAGAACCACGAAATAGGTGGTCTCTACATGGGGCTAGCCAGAGGTGTCTAGCTAGGTGGGATGGTACATTTTTTGTTTTTTTATTATTTAACACAACACCCTGATAATATAGAATTTCCTTTATGGACATTATCCAGAATAGACAAATTCATAGAAACAGTAAATAGTGGCTGCCAGGGTTTAGGTAAGAGGAGATGGATGGGGTAGGAGAAAGTGCAAGGGCAGGCTTGGTTAATAATTCACTAACAGAGGGCAGTGAAAATGATGCTCTGTGCCTTCTCAAACTACAGCATAAAAGGACTTGGCTTTGGCCTGACTCTGTTCTCAGAACCTGCTAAACTGTGAGAAAATCCCAAAACACAGAGATGCCATAAGCAGGAGTTCCAAGGTAACAGTCACTGCTGAGCCAGCATCAGCAGCCAAGCATGAGAGTAAGGGATACTGGGAACTGACTTGTCCTAGGCACTGTCTTAAGGGTCAATTCGCAACAACTGTCCAGATGCTCCCAGGAAAGACCTAGAACAAAAGCAAAGAACAATGCTGCTATTTCCCAGATGCAGAAGGACTTGTTACATAGCTGTAGTTAAGCAGAACCATATTTCGATTTTTAAAAATTTCATTAGAATTTATTCAATTTACTTTATATGTATTTTTATCAGAATGTATGTGTGCCGTGCACATGCTTGGTGCCCATACAGAGCAGAAGGCAGCATCAGATCCCTTGGAACTGGAGTTATGGATAGTTGTGAGCCTCCTTATGAGTACTGGGAATTGAACCCAAGCCCTCGCAAGAGCTGAGCCATCTCTCCAGCCCAATCAAAATACATTTTATGTGGTTCCCTTGGACTGAACATAGGCCATCAAGCTTAGCAGCAGGTGCACATTTGATAGGTTTAAACCAGCTGCAACTGCCTTGTTTTTTAGAAAAACTCATACTGCCCTTGACTCTCTGAAGTGTTTGTCTAACTCTGCCTCTCTGACCATCTGCAAATACCCATTAGCAGGTTTTATCTGTGTCTGGTAAAGTTCACTAAGTATTCATCATTTGAACTAGTTAATGGTATACAGTCTATTAACAAGGCTCAATAATTACCATCACCACCACCAAGTTCTAAAAATCACAGGCTTTCATCAATCCAAAAAGGAAAAGTAGGCTCTACTAAGCTGTCACACATCCCTCTTGCTTCTTTACCCTCTTTCCTAACATCTGGCAGCTTTTTGCTTCATGAATATCTATTCTGGAAAAGGAAATCATACAATATACTTACTGCCTTCTGTTACAAGATTTCCAAATTGCTTTCCAAAGGAGCTGCAAGTTTACACTTCCACCCAGTATATGTTCCCATCAGCATTGTATTGTACTCAAAAATCACAAGAGTGGGTAAGTAGGTACCTCACTTCCAAGACAGAGTTTGTCTGTGTAGCCCCGGATGTTCTGGAACTCACTCTGTAGACCAGACCTCCAACTAGAGATCTGTCTGCAGTGCCACTGGAGTGCTGGAATTAAAAGTGTGTGCCACTATCACCTGGCTCCTAAAATGTTTTTAAGTTATCTTGTTTCTTTGCATTTCTGCATACAGAATCTTATCATATAAAGGTGTCCCTCATTTTTTCCTTCTTGAGTATCTTTTTATCTTAGTAATGTTTCTATTGCTATAATGACATACCATGAGCGAGACAAGATTTGGCCTAAGTCAAATGAGACATGCAAATGCTCTCTTGCTCTTTCCTTCCTACTCCCGCTCTCTCCCCATTTCCTTACCCCCTTTCTCCACGTGCTCATGGCCGGCCTCTACTCTTCTCTCTACCTCTACTACCCTCTTGACTTCCCTCCCATGCCCTGAATAATACTATACCATCGTGTGACTGGTCCCTCAGGGGGAAGGAATACCTCATGGGCCAGCTGAAGCAGCCCCTTCCCCCATACCTCACCACACATCTACAAAACAAACACAAAAACCGAGAGAGAGAGAGAGAGAGAGAGAGAGAGAGAGAGAGAGAGAGAGAGAGATGTGTAAATTACTACATCCAAGTATGATGTAGGAAAGATGTAGCTGAGAAGGTGGCATGCAGTTGAGTAAACTTAACATTTAAGTTGGTGAACAGACTGCCCTCTGTAGCACGAGTGAACTTCATCCAAATAGCTGAAGGCCTGACTAGAATGAAAGGACTTCTCTAGCACAGTGCCTTTAGACTGGAACTGTGCCAGCTGCTCCCCTAAGTCTCCATACTGCTGGCCTGCAGACTGCAGCTCCACCTGGCTTCCTCAGGCTCTGGTCAGCTAGCAGGCGTGCACACAGTTTTATTTCTCTAGAGAGTCCTAGCCTAAGGAGTGGGTTTAAAAGAAAGTCAGGGTATTTGTTGCGAATAGGGGGAAAAGAAAAGAAAAAAAAAAAAAAAAAAAACAGATTACTTGAGCATGTCACATTTACTGAGCATCTGCTAGGAGCCAGGGACTGTCATTAGTGGAAATATAGCAGCAAATAACATAGGCACAGGCTAGCTGTGGAGGTTGAGGACCTTTGTAGGATAGAAGTGTGCAATACTGACCCTGGCTGACCCAAACTGTAACTATAGAGACTTGGCTGGAGCCCTCTGCCTGCGGAGTGGTGGGACTGCAGGTATGCAACACCACACTGAACTTGGACCTTACACTTTAAGTACAGGAAACATAAGAAATACAGTCAGGTAGTGCTAAGATGTATAAAATATGAAATTGTAAAGTGAGAGTGATATAGAGAGGGAAGAGTGGTCCAAAGTCCACTCTGAAAGGAGGGAGATTAAGAAGCTAAGCAAAGACCTGTGAAGAGGTCAGAGAAAACAGAAACAAAAACAACAGAAAGACCACCAGCGAGGCATCTTGCTAGAGGTACTACTGTAAAAGACAGTGAGGGAGGCAGGATGGAAAACAAGATTATAAAGTACCTGGTGAATGTGGAAAGGAGCCAGGACTTTATTCAGAACATGAGGGGATATCAATGAAGAGCATGGCGTTCCATGTTTGCTTTTTAAAAGTCGTTTACTAGCCAGTAAAGAACTTATTTGAAGAGAAAAAGGCAAGAAGAAATAAAAGGGGCTGGAGAGATAGCTCAGCAGTTAAGAATACGGGCTGCTCTTCCAGAGGTACTGAGTTCAATTCCCAGCAACCACATGGTGGCTCACAATCATCGGTAATGGGATCTGGTGTGTCTGAAGACAGCTACTGTGTACTCATATCATATACATTAAATAACTAAATTTTAAAAAAAGAAGACATGGAAGCAGATGAAATTTGCCAAAAGTGGAATCATTTGGTAACTGATAAAAAACAAACCTGAATGTAGAAACATAAATGCAAAACTGAGAGAGGGGAAGAGAAGGGGAGAGAGGGAGAAAGAGAGAGAAAGAACAAAAACTAGAATTTATCTCAGGAAAATAGCCAAAGATTCACCACCTGGACTGGGTATAAAACTGAAGAGGTAACCAGCCAGGTGGCAGACGTAGAATAGTATAAAGAAGATAAATGAGATACCAGCTGATTGGGAAACAAGCCTTGCCGAAGGCCTAGGCCATTTATTCATAAATAAGCCTCATGAGTCATTATTCAGGAACGGGGCACATGTGGAAAAGCCCAAACACTTACATTTAATATTCTTCCAGAGGACCTGAGTTCTGTATCAGTCAGGGAGTCTACAACCACTGATTAACCTTAGCACTGAGGGATACAGTACCCTTGTCTGGCCTCCATAGATACACGCATATACACACACACACACAGAGTATCCTTCTCTCTCATACACACAAAAATATCAATATAGCAAAATAGCAATATCAAATACTACTGAATGAATGAATCAATGAATGAATGAATGAAGAGATAATGACAATAAACCTATGAATTTTTTGACAGTGATTTCAGGGAACCTAAAAATGTTTGTTGAAAGCTAGAATACAATTCATGTTTCCGTCTCTAATTGAGCTCCCCAAGGTGAAATTAGGGAAGTTACTCAGGGCTAGTCTAGTAATTAAAAAAAAAAAAAAAATCAATGATAAGAGAGATGTTGAAGTCAAAACTAATACCAAATGTGTTATGTTTGGTGTTATGACTGGCCTTTAAATGCTTGTGGCAACAAACTGTTAGCAGGCTCTCCTCTCTCTCCCTCCCCCCCCATCCTCCCCCCCCTTCTCTCTCTCTGGCTCCTCTCTCACTCTCCTCTATCTCTTCCTCTCTCTCTCTCTCTCTCTCTTTCTCTCTGTCTGTCTCTGTCTCTGTCTCTGCAAGACACAGGAGAGAACAAGGACTTTAGTACAACATCTGAAGGAGCTGAATTTAGCTAATTATGAGTTTGGTGGAAGTAGAAAGTACTATCCACAAATGAGAATCAAAGTATGGCTAATACTTCTCAACAAAGCTTTGTATGGCTCTGAGTCAAGTCTCCTTAACACTAATGCCCATAACATAAAACTGTAAGCTAATCAATGAGGGTGTTACTACAGTCTGCTTAATGTGTGCTGTTTAATAAATACCAACAGAAAACTAATATGGTGCTCACTCCCCGTGCAAGAGGCTGAAAAATAAGCAAAACTAAAGAAGAAAACTGCTTTAATTTCAATCATCTCGGGACGGCCCTGCCTAGGGATTTTATCCAATTACTGCTCACGTTGCAGCATGTTTCTCATAACCTTTCATCAAAGTCTTAATTTTCTAAAAATCCTGAGTAATGGAAACGGAGTTTTTATTCTCAACTGTAGAAAGTTTTGCTGACAGTTATGAAAAACAGAGACAAATGGTGCCTAAGATACCTGGGTCCAGGGCTTAGAGACACTGATCCCCAAACTAATCTTAGAAATGAGCACAAGGTCATGACTTCTGTCCTTCTTTAGCACCAGAAGTTTAAGCTCGAGAAACGAAAAGCCTTTCGCCTTTTACTGTAGAGTAAGAATAGCTCAAAGGTGCTCTCGACTACAAAAACAAAAGGGACCCACCCCAGACTAACTGCAACTTTGACCCCTAGGCTCTCTACTGTCCGGGAACCCGCTTATTAAAGCTGCAACAAGCCCTGAGAAGCGATCCCTGCTGGGAATTGTAGTTCTCCCACTCCGACCTTCATGATTGGAAACCTATCGCGTGCCCAACCGGCGGCCCAGACGCCGGCAGCCAGAATTGGTTCGAGACTGAAGTAACGAGGTACTGATTGGATACCAGGTCCCCGAAGCCACGCCTCCGCAGCACACCCGCCTCCCCGCGCTCCACACCCCAGCCCGCTTCTTCAGCAATAACCCTGTAGTCATTCCAGTCCAGCGGCCGCCCTAGAGGGCTGCCTCAGTTTCTCGCTCTAGGGCTCTAGGAGAGCCTTTGCCTGGGGAGTGCGCATCATGGGTGCCTCCCACGTTGTCCGTTGGCAGTCCGCAGTCAGCGTGACCACGCGCCCCCTCGGAGAGACCCCACGCTCACCTGGGCCGCGACGGTCACGCCGGATAACTGACAGGCCCGCAGCATCTCTGCCGAAGCGACGGCGCTGCTGGTGTACGCGGGATCGACCGCGGCGGCACGAGAGGAGGGCGTGCGTGCGTGCTCGTGTGCGTGCCCGCGTCTGTACAGCCTGTCTGCGTCCGGCGCACCGGAAGGGCCACCGGCACCACTGCGCACGCACCGCCTCCTTCCCTGGTTCAGCCGAGGCGGCTCCCTGAGGGTGGGACTCACCCCGGCTGCGAAGGTGGGAATAAGCGGTGATTGGTGACTGGGAGGCGGAAGGGCAGGTTTTCCTTCCGGGTCGTGCTCCCGGGGCTAGTCTGTCGGCTGATGACTGGGGTTACTAGGTGAACTGGCGGGAGAGTGGTGTGTAAGGTTCCACTGTGGTTCTTAGAATTAAAGCGTTGACGAATTAAATTAGACTCTTAGAATTAAAGGGTTGGGGAGGTGGGTCCGGTAGGGACGCCTGCTCCCAGTCCTGACGACCTAAGTTTGATCTTTGCGACCCCTATGGTAACAACAGAGAGAATCGATTCCCATTAGTTGTGTGTGACTAATGGGAGGTGAGGCACATGCATGCCCACATTTTTTGTTGTTGTTGCTACTTTGTTTTAGTTTTTACCCCAAAGGGTTGCTGGAGAGTAGGTGAATGAGGACGGGAGGCATCCTAGGCTAGAATGTGTCTCCGATGTCTTTAAATAGTAGAGGACAAATAGGAACCCAGCTTCTAAGTTCAGTTTTTTACTTAAATCACACCGCCTTTTCTGCCACTTTTATTTTACAAAGATGATTTTGGTTGCAATTTTGGGGATGGATTGGGAGACTCTTCCAAGCGTTTTAAATCTGTAGCCATCATACAATGTGTTTTTAAAAAATTAACTATAATTAATATTCTATGTACATTTCAGTATGGTTATTATTTTACCATAATAACATAAAAATTAATTTCCAAAATCTTTTGAAGACCGGGCTTAGAGGTGCACGCTTTTAATCTCAGCACTAGAGAGGCAGAGGAAGGCAGATCTCTTTGAGTTCAAGGCCAGTTTAGTCTACAGAGTTCCAAGATGGCCAGATGAATATACTAAGACCCTGTCTCGAAAAACACAGAACACAGATCAGTTTGCAAAATACTTACAAGTCATAAGTAGGTAGTTTGTTACAACACAATACAAATCGACTGCACTTTCATCTTCATTTATAAAATAAAGGAAGTCCAGTATTGTGGTCCACACTGTAAATGACAGCACTTGAGAGGCTGATGCAGGCAGGATTGGACTACATGAATCTCAAAAGACAGGGATAATTTGGAATGTATCTAAAATGTGTTTATGGTCTATATTATCTATGTTCTATACATTTTAAGCGTTTCAGGGCACTTAAGTAATGTACTTGTTGATCTTCGTCTTGTTGCCAATCAACAGCCCCCAGTCCTCCCATTTTTTAGTAGAATTCAGCTCCATCCCTGTTCACTGCTGTTCTAGTTCTCGCCAGTGTGATAACTTCTCTCACACTGTTGACCTGGGGCTGCGTTTGTACTACGCTCCTGACTACAGACCTTGTACTACAGACAGCCTTCCTTGGCTTTACGATCTCATTCTTATTGACTGGAGAGATGGTTGAATGTACTGTTCTTGTAGAGGACCCAAATTCAGTTCCCAGCCCCAATATCAGGCAGCTTGAAACTGCCTATAAATTAACAGAGAAACTAACACCCTCAGCCCTCCAGATAAAGACACATACACATGATTTTAGAAAATAAAAATAAATCTTAAAAGATTTAATTTTTCATTTAACTGTCCTCAATCCTTGGAGTGATGGCACAATCAGTAAAGTTCCTGCTCTTAGACACGAAGACCTCTGTGTATGTGTGTCTGTCTGTCTGTCTGTCTATGTGGTGTACTCATGCACATAATTTTAAAACTTTTGTTTTCTTTTTAGTTGTTTAAAAAGCTGGATCTGGGTGTAGGTGTATGAAGACATGGTTTACCAGTTAAAAGCACTTGTTGCTCTTACAGGGCATCTGAGCTTGGTTCCCAGCACCCACCTCAGGCAGCTCATAATCTCTTTTAACTCCAGTCCCAGGAGTTAAGTTTGCATACTCATGCAAAGACAATTTTTAATTTTTACATCTTTCTGGGTCTAGTGAGATCGATCAGCGGTTAAGAGCAATTGCTACTCTTCCAGAGACCAAGGTTGAGTGTTCTGTGTACACCACCACCACAACCCCACTCCCCATAGCTTGCAAACATCTATGACTCCAGTTCCAGGTGGTCCAGTGCCCTCTTCTGGCCTCTGTGGTGGCTGATGCTTGCACATGGTGCAGACACATGTGCAGGCAAAACACCCATTCGAAACAAAAAAAGATGGGTATGATGGCACTTGTCTTTACCTTTTGCTGGGAAGTTAGGACAGATCTCTGGAGATCCAGTCTACAATCTGTGGACTTCAGAATATTTGAGAAACCATGTCTCAACAAGGAGAGGATGTAGACATGGCCCAATGGGTAAGAGCTGTGATGGCTAGTTTTCGTCAACACAAACTAGAGTCACTTGGGAAGAGGGAAACTCAACTGAGTAATTGCTTCTGTCAGATTTCCCTGTGGGCATACTTCTGGGGGCATTCTCTTTACTAATGACTAATGTGGCTCAGCCCACTACAAATGGTGTCATCCCTGGGCAGGTGGTCTTGGGTTATAAGAAAGAAAGCTAAGGGGAATGAGGGGAGATGGAGAATTGCTCAGTGTCTAAGAGTGTGTACTGCTCCTGCAGAAGTCCAGAGTTCAGTTCCCAGCACCCACATCAGGAGTCTCTAAGTGGCCTACAACTTCAGCTCCCATCAGTACCTCTGACCTGTGTGCACTGGTACACACATGTGCATACCCACACACAAACACTCGTGCATATAATTTAAAATAGTGAAGAAAATAAAGGATGCTAAGTAAACCAGTAGGCATCACCCCTTTGTGGTCTCTGCTTCAGTTCCTGTCTCCAGGTTTCTATCTTGAATTCCTGCCCTGACTTTTCTCAATGATCTATCATAACATGGATTTCTTAAGCCAAATAAATCCTTTCCAAATTAGATTTGGTCAATGTTCTATCACAGGAACAACAAGCAAAACAGGTCACAGAACCCATCACTCTTGCAAGGGACCTGAATTCAGTTTTCTTTTTTATAAATAGAATTTATTTTTTATTTTCTATGCATTGGTGTTTTGTATGCATGTGTGTCTATGTGAGGGTATCAGAGCACCTAGAACTGGAGTTACAGATAGTCCTGGTCCTCTAGGGGACAGATTTTCCAGCCTTCCCTGAGTTCAGTTTTCAGAGTCTAGATGCAGTGGTTCCCCAACAACTTAAAAGAACAGTTCCAAGGGCTCTGATGTGCTCTTCTAACCTCAGAGGGTGTGATGGTTCGAATATGCTTGGCCCAGGGAGTGGCACTAGTAGAAGGTGTGGCCTTGTTGGAGGAAGTGTGTCACTCTGGGGATGGGCTTGGAGACACTCCTCCTAGTGGCCTGAGGATGCTCAGTCTGTTCCTGGCTTCCTTTGGATGAAAATGTAGAACTCTCAGCTCTTTCTGCACCATGCCTGCCCGGATGCTGCCATGCTTCTGCCTTGATACTGGACTGAACCTCTGAACCTGTAAGCCAGCTTCAATTAAATGTTTTTATTTATAAGACTTGCCTTGGTCATGGTGTCTGTTCACAGCAATAAAACCCTAATTAAGACAGGCATCCTCAAATATGGTATACACATGCATGCACATAAATAATAGTAAATATATACACATACATCTATGCATATTTTAAAGTAAGATGGCTCAGTGAGTAAAGGCACTTGTCACTAACCTTGAATTAGTTTCATCCTAGGATCCCATACAATGGAAGGAGAAAACCAGCTCCTGAAACTGACCACTAAACTCCACACATGCACACACACACACACACACACACACACACACACATGCACAACATTTTAATATAATAATGTACACACGCACACCAAACACCACACACAAAAATCACAATATTTTTATGAAAAATTTAATGCCAGACATGTTCATCCTCACTTGTTAAAACTCATAGGTTGTTCTGTTTTAAAATGTTACTAAATTTGTGAGTGATAGTACAAGCATATAATCTCAGCATTCAAGAGGCAGAGGAAGGACCATAAAAACGAAGAACCAAAAATAACAAAATGTTACCAGGATTAGACTATCACAGCTTGGAAAATTTGTGTCGCATAATTTCCCTATTAAAGAAAGTTCAGTGACTCCCTTGCCAACCAAACCCCCTTTAATTGTGCTGGCAGATGGTTCTGAGTAAGAGCCCTAGCTGTGCAAGACTGGACCATGAGTGAAGCCAGATGTGGGGTATGCACAGATGTCTCAGAGAAACAAGTATGACTGTCTTGAGGGGTTTAAATGTGATTGGAGTAACCCATGGGAGCCCTGGGACTCTTGCAGAGGAGCTCATAAACGGAAGACTATTGTTGTATTGGTAAAGTATTATTTGCCTTTTATTCTGATAATCGTGTAAATGTACAGAGGCTACCTGATTTACTAATATCAGAAGAAATTGAATGTAGAAGCAAATTGCACAACTCGGGAATTTTTAGTTTTCTGGTGATTTTTAAAATTTGTTTTAATAAATAAGGTCTCCCTCTTGCCCACACAGGCCTTTAACTAGAGGCAGGTTGTTCTGCTTCGAATTCTGAAATATTGGGGTTACAGGCATGAATCACCATGTGCAAATTGGCTTTGTGTGTGTGTGTGTGTATTTGTTTTGTTTTGTTTTTTTAATGCTGGACCTTAGATTTCACAGTTTTTAGTTGTGTTTACCATTAGTGAATTTATTGTCATTTTGATTATATCTGGTAAGTGAAATAGCCAGTCCCTCAAGATGTCTACTTTCTTCTAATCCCTTTGGATATGGTCCCTTATAAGAAAAAAATGTTGATGTAATTAAGAGTCTGTCATTCTGGCAGAAGCAAAAAGATCTCTAAGTTCAAGGCCAGCCCAGTCTACACAGATTGTTTCAGGCTGGCCAGGGCTACAGAGTAAGACCATGTCAACAAAACAAAACAAAAAAAAAACAGAAGAATTTTTGTAGCTCAGTGATTGCAGGCATTCTTAGCATGTAGGGGTCATGAGTTCAATTCCAAGTACTAAATATAAAGTAATTTTGAGATGAGAAAAACATTTTTTATTATCTGGTTAGCCAAGAATGGTTATAAGATTGAAGGAGGATGAGAGGAATGAGACACTGTCTTAGAAAATACAAAACTGGGGGCTGGAGAGATGGCTCAACGGTTAAGAGCAACCCACTGCTCTTCCAGAGGTACTGAGTTCAATTCCCAGAAACCACATGGTCACTGTACTGGCTGGTTTTGTGTCAACTTGACACAAGCTGGAGTTACCACAGAGAAAGGAGCCTCAGTTGAGGAAATGCCTCCATGAGATCCAGCTGTAAGGCATTTTCTCAACTAGTGATCAAAGGGGGAGGGCCCAGCCCATTGTGGGCAGTGCCATCCCTGGACTGGTAGACCTGAGTTCTATAAGAAAGCAAGCTGAGCAAGCCAGGGGAAGCAAGCTAGTAGGCAACATCCCTCCATGGCCTCTGCATCAGCTCCTGCTTCCTGACCTGCTTGAGTTCCAGTCCTGACTTCCTTTGGTGATGAACAGCAATGTGGACAATGTAAGCCGAATAAACCCTTTCCTCCCCAAGTTCCTTCTTGGTCATGATGTTTTGTGCAGGAATAGAAACCCTGACTAAGACAGTGACTTATAACCATCTAAAGGGATTAGATGCCTTCTAGTCTGTGGATACATAGTTAAAGAATCAATAAAATACAAGTGTCTATGAGCTAGGGATTGCAGACATTTTCTAGAAACTGGAAAGAAAGCAAGAGAAAGGACTTCTTTTCTAGAGCTTCCAGAAGAATCACAGCCTTAGTGTAACTTGATTTTTAGTCTTTAGCATTTATCTTAGATCTCTGGCCCACAGAAGAACTCTGATACTAAATTTAAGTCACTGAGTTTGTGATACTTTTTGTATCAGCAATAGAAAAATGACAGGACAGTTTTAATGTTTCCCAATTTTAAGTTCTAGTGTAACAAATGCCTGTAGATATAATCTATACAAGTTAAAGCTCTTTTGAATTTTCAATAACATTCTGAAGTCTTCAAGCCTCAACCTGCTATGGAGCTGTTACCCTAGGTGTAGCCACCACTAGTAGTTCCTCAATAGAGTGCAAGTAAGAGTCCTGAAGCCAAAAATTGAACAGCAGCTATTCTCTAGATGAGTTCTGTGGGATGCTTGTTTTTCTTGTTATTCTGGACCTTTTTCTTTCCTTTTCACCTTACTTTTTCTTTCTTTTTTTTTTTTCTTTTTCTTTTTAAGAGTCTACACAATCTGTGCTGGCTCAGAAGCAGAGCCTGTAATCCTTGTCATCACTGGCAGTGAGATCGCTTTGAGTACAGGAGTCCCAAGTCACCTTCGGGATCTTGAATGACCTTGTCTCAAAAATGGGGAAGTTTAGCTAAGGTTTGGGGGAGGAGTGTAGCTCACACTTTAATCCCAGCAATTGGGAGGCAGAGGCAGAGGATCTTTGTGAATTGGAGGCCAGCTTGGTTTATAGAGATACTAGTTTCAGGTCAACCAGGGCTACATACACAAATGGAAAAAAAAACAAAAACCAAAAACCTGTCAAAACAAAACAAAAGCAATCAAACAAACAAAAGTTTAGACAGAACCAACTCCTGCAAGTTTTTCTCTAACCTCCATGAGCACGCAGTGTTATTCACGAACCCAAACATAAACGCAAAATAAATAATTAAGAAGACGGTGGCTTACCCAAGAAACAACTCACAGACCATATGAAGCTCAAAAAAAAAAAAAAAAAAAAAAAGAGAGAGAGAGAGAGAGAGAAAAGAAAGACCAAAAAGTGGAAGCCTCAGTCCTTAGAAAAAAACAGTAAGGTACACCTAGACCTTAAATCATTAATAATTCAAGAGCTAAGAAGATAGCCTTGTGGCAGTTTTTGGTATTTAAAAATCATTACGTTTAATCTTTACACGCCAAGAAAACTTTGACTATTTTCATGTTATGTTTTGTTTTACATATACTTTATGATCATTGTAAATAGTAAGATTTTTTTAATACATACTATCAAACCTTAAAAAAAATCAAGTACTGACAAAAATATATTCATATAGCTTTATGCTAAAATGCTTTTAATAATCTGTACATGTATCTCTGATTTTTTTAAATAAAGTTGTAAGGAGAAAAAAAACCCAAACAAAAAGCTAAAAAAAAAAGAAGAAGAAGAAAAAGAATACGGTGGTTTTAGAGCAGAACCTAGTAGAAAGCCATAGTCCAAAGAGCTTAAACTTGGCCACGCCTGTTCCCTTAGCCCCGCCCCTCTACGTTTCGTATTCTTTTGCTTTGTTACTTTTAAGTTCACTGCGGCCACCGTAGGCAGACTGCAAGATGGCGGCCTCCATCTTCACGGGAGCCGTGAGGGCTGCCTCAGGTCAGTGTTCTATTGAAGGCGTCACTGAGAAGAGAACCGTCCTGGGAAGGAGTAGACGTTTAGTTTGGAAAGAGAAAAACAAGATGACTTGAGGTCGAAGGTTTGCTGCACGGTACCTTGCACAGTGTAGTATCCATGACCCGCGCTCCCTAGATCCACTGTCCTAGGAAGCATTACCGGAGACACCCAAGATTCCTTTTTTTTTTTTTTTTTTGATTTAGAGGTTCAATCGCCTTTCGCGACCTTGACCTTGAGAGTCATATAATCCTCTCCGGATTTTTTGATTCTGTAGTGGAAAATGGGGCTTCCTCCCACCTAAGGATTTAACAAGCTCGTAAAGCATCGAGTATCTGGTATCCTTGAGAACCGTGTGTAATTATCAAGAAACTGGCCTAATTCATTTTGAACTACACCCCTCTGATCGTGGCGGGGAGATTTAGAGGTGAAGGCAGAACCACGTAGAAAATTAAAATTACTCAAGTATGACGGGGTGATCAGTACGTTACTTACACACACCTTATACTGTAGAGATAACATTTGTGGAAGAATTGTCAGAGGACCAAGAGGGGGAAAAGTAACCATATAAAATTTCCAGGTATTAGAGCTTAAAAAATGGAGAGTTATTCCTTTTCACACCACAATTCTCATTGCACTGGATCCTGAGGGGCTGTTTCCCCATGGTATAAAATTGGTGGAGGGCAGTTAATCTTACACATATCTTATTCCTCACTTCTGGGCATAGAGGGCACACATATAAATCTGGATTACATGACGGTTTCAGAATTCTAGTTTTTCTAAAAATTATGGAGAATATTGAAATCGTTAATTTCATTCTCTGTACACTATAGGTCGATGAAGCTGTTAAAAATCATCTGTGAGTCTGGCGTCAGGAACCTCCTGTTAGTTCGACTTTTGTTTCCATGTGTTATAATATATGGGTATGTGTATATGTGTTAGAGTATATTCAGTACATGTGCTCCTGTCTTTGCAGGAATATTCCGTCCCCTGAATGTCCTGGTATCTTCAACCTATGGGAACTGTGCCAAGTATGCCTGTCTTAATTCTGCACTGCGCACCCTTCATTTTAGACACATTCAGACATCAGTTGTTTCTGCTGCTCCTAAACTTGTCACATCTGTTGGACACCTGGCATATGGGCGTACTGCAACAGTCCTTAACAGGTAAAGTACATTACAATAATATTCAGACAACATTTACGCAACATTTTCTAAAATATTTGTGCCTGGGCTGGGCATGGAGCTCTAAGGAAGAGTACTTGCCCCCAGATCTGTGAAGCCCTTTCCTCTATCTCTAGTACTGCAAAATCCATAAGATGTGTCCAAGTCATTTTACAGTCGGTAATCTTCCCCTACCTGTGGTTTATGGTATGCACTTTGCCTGACCGAGGAGGAGAATGTGATTGGTATCCTAGATGCCCGCAAGAGGACTACACAGACTACTCCTTCCTATCTTGCTGTGCAGCCTTAACTTGTAATCAGTCTCCTCAGTGCTAGGATTACAGGCGTGCACTGCCTTGCCTGGCTTTTTAAGACATTCTGCAGCACCGGGGAAGGAGCCCAAGGTCTCTGTGAGCTAGTCTATTGTATCACTAGTCGAGTATATTACTAGTCTAGCATATTACTAGTCTAGTGTATTACTAGTCTAGTTTATTACTAGTGATGTCTGCCTCCACCCTGGTCTATGTGAGCTAAGCTAGTGTACTAGTGGTCGAGTGGGTGGGTTTTATATTGGGTGTTAGGGAATTGACTCTAGAGTCTTGTATGTGCTAAACACAGGTCCTCCCTCTCCTGTGGGAGCAGATTTTAGAAGGCTTGAAGTTAGGAAGGTCGCCGTTCTTCTTGACTTCATGTGGTGTGTTGAAAGTCAGTTCCTTGCCCCTGGATCAGTCTGTTCACTACATTTCTAAAACTGTATTTTAGAGTGGCCACAGTGGTCCCCAGTGTCCTGAAGCCCCCGGTCAGAGCTCTGACGTACTGCAGTACACGGAAAGGCAAGAGAAAGACGGTAAAGTCGGTTGTGCATCGCTTCCTCCGACTCCACTCTGGCCTTTGGCTAAGGAGAAAGGTGAGTGTGCTGTGTGAGCCTAACCAGGGGGCGCTCCATCGTCTCCTCGTGCAGAGAAAGGTGTGAGTGTGAACAGAGTAACGCACTGTACAGATTGGCGGCACAGCCACTGTTGGGAGGGCGGAGAGCATTGCCCCGCCTGGCAGCGGCGTTGAGATGTGTCAGTGAAGAGCTTTCGCCTGAGTGGACCCATTGACTTGGCTCCTTAACAAGAGCACATTTTCTGTGCTCAGTTCCACGCATGTGAGCTCAGAGGCATCAGGTCCTCTGGAGGTAGAGCCACAGGCAGTTGTGAGCGGTCCAACATGGGTGCCGGTCCTCCGGAAGAGCATTTTGTGTCCTGAGCCATCTCCCAGGGCTCACCAATTTTTCTAGCCTGCCTGACCAGGAAGCTCTGGGATCCATTTGTCTTTCTCCTCACTAGTGGTGGGGTTACAGATGTCCACTACCATGCCCAGCTTTTACATAGGTTCTGGGTTCCAAATTCAGATGGTCCACTGAGCCATCTCCTCAGCCCATTTTTGGTTTTGTTTTTTCCAAACAGGCTCTTGCTCTGTAGTCTGAGCTGGCCCTCAACTAGCGTATTTATTTATTTATTTCTAATTTCTAAAAGAAATATTTGGTTAAGACAAGTCTTACTATGTTGTCCTGGACTTCCTATATAGACCAGGATGGCCCTAAACTCAACTTAGGTCTGCCTAAGATTTATTTTATCTGCAATTATTTGTACGTGTGGGTCTGTATATAAGTGAGGTGCCCATGGAGGCCAGAGGCGTTGGGTCCTGGGGAGCGGGAATTATAGGTAGTCGTCAGCCACCTGCATTAGTGCTGGAATTGTATTCGGGTCCACTGAAGACTGGTGTGGTTTTTTTGTTTTGTTTTGTTTTTTTATTAAAGTAGACTGTAGCTGTCTTCAAACACACCAGAAGAGGGCATCAGGTCTCATTACAGAGGTCCCATGTGGTTGCTGGGAATTGAACTCAGGACCTCTGGAAGAGCAGTCACAGACTGATTTATATAGCCATCATCTTCTTTTGGAAACTAAGCTAAAGTCATATCTTCACTGGTAGAAATCTTTCTAATTGATACAAAGTTAAAGTTATAATCTTTACAGTGCTATAGAATTTATTTGATACAAATTTAAGGTTTATACTTTGTTTTTAGTTTATTAAACAATACTAGTTAAGGGCTGGATAACAAGCTCATAGTTCTGAGGCAATAAAAGGGTGTTTTTGAGATATTTCAATTAAAAATGGCCAAAGGTATTCAAGGCTTAACAGTTCAGAAATGCTTTTTGCAATTAGATGGTGTTTTAAAAAGTCAGAAATCTATAAATTATGACATTTAATGTTATTTATCCTTTGTTGAGACATATCTGTTCCTTATAGTTCTCCTTTGGTGGAAAATGAAGAAATTGAGTTTCTACCTCCAGGTGAGGTATACTTTGTAGCTAGGCAGCCACTAGACATAAATTGCCAATTTCATCTATAGACTACTACTGTCCAGAAAGGGACACCTTGTGCAGAATAGTCGACCGATAATCTTTGCCAAGCCAAAACTATCAGCCCTTCAAGATTTCTGCATTTCAAAGTCTGTCAGTGATCCTGGGCCAGAAGGCTGAAGACTTGCTCTCACATGTTGCTAACAGGGGACTGCTAGTGGAGATTTGTCTCTACAACCTCTCTCAGCTCTGGAAACCATGTTAGGTTTCCTATGTTTTTAGATATTTGGCCATTCTCAGATTTCTGATGGAGTTGAAGACTAATTTAGTTTTATAGCCTACCCAAAATAACTAACTTTGAAAAAAAAATGGTCATTTAAAATATTTTCAGGTGGTAATAGTTGTACACATTTAAAGTACATTTAAAGTGAAGTTATTTTTTTGTTTTTTAAAGTAAACAAAAAGGGTGATATGTAGATCTATGTTAAGTCGATACATGATTGGACAGTGGAGAGGTAGATGGGGAAAAGGCTAGGAAAATGAAAGAGGAGGAGATCAAGATGGAACTGGAGAAAGCAGACATAGATCCAGGTAGACTTAATCGGCGCTAGGTAGATATGAGTATTTTGGGGGTTTTTATATATAGGTCTTTTTATCTCATATAGAAGAACAGTGTGTCTTTGTCCATTGGATGTAATCTATTGTGTAGAGAGTTTGTGGATTGAGAGTTTGATATATAAACCTGTATGAAAAGCTACCGGGCCTTAGAGTCATGTTTATGCCCGGTGGTGGGGTAAAGAAACACACCAGGGCGGAAGCACCAGGGCAGGCAGAGTGAACCGCCTGGGAAGGGAGTCTTGTGGAGAGTGTAGCTAATATTTCCTGCATCAGAGCCTGGCTCTCAATTTTCAGTTCTCCTGCCTCAGTTTCCTGAGTGCTTGAATTATTACATGTGTACCCCATGTCTAGCTTGTGATTTTAATATAAGTAATCTTTCCAAAGTGTTAAATTATTAATACTCTGGATATTATTATTACCTCTTTTACACATGCCTTTTTACCTACTACTTATTGCAAAGAGAAATAAACCGGTCCCTATAGAGGTCTGGCTTTGCTCCTTGGGCCTATCCACCATAAGTTATGGAGTATCTGTTGTTGCTTTTGTAAATTTTAAAATGTCTTTGGAACATTATCTCTCATAGGCTGGCTATAAGAAAAAATTATGGAAAAAGTCAACTGCAAGAAAGAAGCGCTTAAGGGAATTCGTGTTTTGCAACAAGACCCAGAGTAAACTCCTAGATAAAATGACGACATCTTTCTGGAAGAGGCGTAACTGGTACGCTGGTGATCCTTACCAGATGTACCACGATCGAACAAACCTACGAGTATAGTTCAAGCCTTCATAGGTTCCCAACTATGGAATGTAGATCTTTGTGTACAGGGTGTCCTTGCAAAAGTGAGTATGTGTGACACTGTAAACTGTACCAGCCGATAGGCAAGCTTAGGTTCCCACCATTGTGCATTAAACATTCCCAGAGTTGCTCATAGAACTAAAATTAAATTTATTGCATTATTTCAAAAACTGGTAATGGCTTTCCTTATTCCTGGAATCTTGAGTGAGGAAAAACATGAAAAGATGCTTAACAGTGGACCTTTGTGTGGAACTGCGATGTATCCAGGTCTTTCACATGCTAAACAGACACCCTACATGCATATTCCCAATATGATGTAGGATGTATTTCAAAAATCAGTACCTTGGAACTCAGGAACCACCTCGCAGTTTGATCTCCTGTCTGAAACTCCTTGACCCCAGCTGTTGGACTGTGTGTGTGTGTATGACATCCACCATCACCCTTCTGAATCTTGGCTTTTGTGTGTGTACAGTTTATATCCCTCAGACTACCTTCAGCTTGAACCTTTGTTCCCTTTAACATCACAGCCCTCAGCTCTTGTTATGTCTTCTCTCCTTATGGCCAGGGGACTCTGGGTGAGCCAGCTTTCCTTCTCATCGTCCGTCCTAACCCCTGCCATCGTGTAAGACGGAGCTTGTCTGTCTGTGGCTCAGGGTCCCACCAGGCTCTCTAAGCTGTGCCACAGGTTCGTGCCGAGTAAAAGGGTAGTTATGAGCTCTTTTGCTCAGAGGTCATGTAGGGTAGCAGTGCACGATCATCTTGTGTTCTGGGTTGTTTGTATTTATGACAGGTATCACTAATTTTATTGGAACGGGATACTTTTCATAAAAGTCACCTTTCCGCACACCCTTCTTGAAACACACAGCTACACAAAAAAAAAAAAAAAACTCTTTTCGACTGATTTTTCTTTTCAACTCTCCTCTTTATTTTCTATATATGAGTATTTTGTCTGCATATGTGTATATGCCCTCAGAGGCCAGAGGAAAGTTGTTGGGTCTACTGGCATGGGAATTAGAGATGGTTGTGAGCTGTAACTGAATGTTGGTGCTGGGAATTGAACCTGGGTCTTCTGTAAGAACAGCCAGTTCTTAAATGCTGAAAAAGTCTCTCCAGGCCTTTGCCCAATTTTTCAAAGGCACTGTAGTTTTAAGATTTTTATCCACTTAAGATTTCTTATTTTCATCTGTAAAGATGAGCTCCCCCCCCCACCCCGCCCCAAATTCTCTAAAATGCAGTGTGGACGCTAAGGGAGAAAGTTGCCTGTCATTGAATGAGACGGATGTGCACAGAGAGCAACAGTACCATTCACTGTAGAAATGATGAGAGTCTGGCCATGCCTCCCTGAGTGGACACGATATTGTCTGATCTCAGAAGCTAAGTAGGGTCAGACCTGCAGTAATTGGATGGGAAGATGACACATTGTTTACTCAGAGACGGAAGTGATGCTGCGGTCCAAGAGAGTGACTCAGTCCTCCAATCAGAATTATCTGGAAGCATTTCCAAACAATGCAGCTTGCCTAGTTGAAAACTCCCATTAAATAGAATTATGAAGGAATTACTGTTTGGAATCCATTGATAATAACATGAAATTGCACCGTTTAGGAGAAGATAATCAATTGATGTTTTGATGGCAGGCAGGCCAGTCCAGGATTTTGAGGCCCACTCACTGAAGCCAGCTCTTGTTTCATTAGACGGAGAGGGATGCAGAAGGCCACCTATGTGTTTATTTGTGGGACCAGGTAGTAGAGACCAGACGTGTGACTTGCGCACCTCATCACAAAAGAGCTCCGGTGGGCTCTTGGCTGTGTTCACACTCCTGAGGTGGCAGAAGCTGGGTGCTGTGAGGCTTCACATTTCCTCACCTGCACAGCTCCCACTTCCCGTACATCCGTAGCACTGGGGAGAGCTGGTGATGAGGAAACTAAGACGGAAGACCTCACAGTCTTAGACTTCTCTAGAGTCAACGTGGATGGTTCAGGGCTGTTACATGGCCTCAGTGCCTTGCTTCCCCTGTAGCCAAGGCCAGGCCAGGCAGAGGAGGACGGCAGCCACAGGCTGAAGGAAGGAGGAGGGCTGCAGGCACACCGCCGATGGAAAGGGAACTGCATACATAGAGCTTTTGTGTGTGGGTAGGGGAGCCTTTCATCAAAGCTCAGTTTTTAGTTTGACAATAAAGCAGTTAGTATTAGGGCCTGCTTACATGATGTCAAGTGTATGCTTCATTGTTTACTCACATCTAATTTGGTGAACACTTGTCAGATTTCAGCAAATCTGCAAAACTCTTCTGCACCTCTTGCCAACCTTACACCATCTTTACAGGAACTGTCATTTATCCCTGATACAAACTGAAGGCACTAAAGCTTACAGAGGCTTAAATAAATTATAGCTAATGCATCCCAGATCCCAGATCTAACAGCATAGGATACTCATATCTTAATCAACAAATGACTGTGATCTAACACGAGTAGTAAGTACTTCTACCAGTTCAATTCTGAAGTTGTGACTTTGCTGTCTACCTGTCGACTCTGTTGGTGCGTGGCCCTGGCTCAGTAAATGAATAAATGAATGGATTTCTAGTCTTTCTTCCCATCTCCTCTTCCTGTTTTCTGCTCTCTGAATCTACTGCTTTACTTTCTAGTCAATGCACTATAAAAACAAAGAGAACAGACCTGTGATTAACTGACACTTTAAGGTCTTTGTGACCACCCAGTGAGGCTGGAGTGGGCCTGCTGTCTTATTGTTGGTCGGTTGGTTTTTGAGGTAGAGTCTCGATTAGTCCTGGCTGGCCTCAAATTGCTGTGTAACTGAGGATGACCTAGAACTTCTGACCCTCTTGTTTCTGCCTCTTTGGATTCTGGGTAGATGGATACAAGTCATGTTATATCACGTCCCGTCTATGCAGTGCCGGAGACAGAACCCAGTGTCTTGTGCATTCTACATGAGCACTTTATGATAGCTGCGGCCCTGCTGGCTGGTGCTCATAGTTTCAAGGCAAGGGGTGCAGAGTGCTAAGGGCATTTCTACCATCCACTGCAGGAGTGTCTTTCTTTCTGCCATGGAAGTCCCAGGGTTTAAACTCAAGTCATCAGGCTTGTTAGTAAGTACTGTGTCTCCTTAAGCTATCTTACCAGCCCTGCCCACATTTTTAAAAATATGGGATTGGTGAGATGGTGCCATGGTTAAGAGTGCTAAGAGGAACCCAGCACCCACATCTAGTAGTTTATAACCACCTGTAATTACAGCTCCAGTGACTGTGATGCCCTCTTGTGGCCTCCCTGGGTACCTGCACTCATGCATACAGGTGCACACATCAAGGCTTTCTCAGAGCCCCTGATGAAAGGACCAAAAGAACCTAGTTCTCTGTCCTTGCCAAGTTCAGACTTGGCAAGGTCTGGTCTGGAGCTGGGGTCAAGGCCTCAAAGGAGTTAAGATTTTGGTTCCTGGGAACTTGGCTTTTTCCCTTAAAAAGTTATCAGTCTCAAAAATAGATTTGTGCTCTGTCTGTGATGCACTTGAGATATCCCTTGATCCCCTTGTGCAACACTGCTTGATCAGCTCCTGATGATTCATGTTATTGTATGGGCTTTCTGCTGACTCTTCCCCCTCCCTAAACTACATGTAAGCTGTTGTACTTCACTGGGTAGGGATGGCGCATGCCTTTAATTCCAGCACTCAGGAAGCAGAGGAGGAATCTCTAAATTTGAGTTGAGCCTGGTCTACAGCGCAAGTTCCAGGACACTGAGGACTATACAGAGAAACCCTGTCTCAACAAAAACAAAGATGCTGTACTTCTAAACAAACTTGTCTGGGATAAGACACAGCTTTCCTATCTCCTGGTAGTCCCCCTTAGGACCACTGAGGAATGACTTGCTGGTCTAAGTCAATAATTGTATAAAACCACCAAAATAATAAATCTTTTTTTTTTAAAAATGACTTCTATTCTCATAAACCCAACATTACACACCTTTTAAAAGAAAAATGTTAAGACTTTATTCAAGATGTTCATCAGGCATTATAACAAAACAGCAGAGCTTCAGCCTTTGGAATACTGCAATTTACATCCCTTAGATACACAGTCCAGTATACTATTAATAATTATACTCACTCTAGAGAGACTTCAGAAATAAACTAGAGGAAATGCGCACAGTCACAATCTGAGCATCAGCACTTCGAGTGTACACTGTCAGAGGATGAAGGATATCTTCTACCACTTGTAATACTTCAAATACTGTGCAAGGTGAAGAACCAGGACGTCTATGTGATGGCTGTAATTGACAAGCACTCTTAACACAAACACATGGACAGTTTACCACGGAGAACATACATATCAAAGGCCAGCAAAGTGGGCAAGCTATTCACACAAATCAGGAGGCATTATGACTAAATCTCCAGTTGATGTACCTCACCTCCTCAGAAATGGGGCATGTGCCCCACAGAGAGTAACTCAAAGCCGAGACAGGCAGACCTTCGAGCTAGCAATTTGTAAACAGCCTGTGTCTTAAGTCAGCAAACTAGAAACATTCATTTATCTTGTGTAGACAGAGCACCACACCTCTACATGTACGGGGATGTACGGGGGCATTCACATCGTATGTCAGTCCACATACAAATCCACAGCTTGTCAGAAAAGTAAACACAGTTCTCAAGAAGTAAGACAGCTGTGTTTGGCTGTACAGTTGAGTGTCTTTAAGAGAAGAAACAACTTCATAGTCAACACTTGAAGGAAAAATAGTTACATTTACAATAAGACAACAATTTAGATACCTTTATATTTTAAATCTTGAGCAAGAAGTAACACAGCATGTCTGAGAGTGCTTCAGACTGGGTTTTGGCATGGCTGAGTACAAACTGGAGAGCCTAGATGTGTTAGGACTTCCTGTTGCAAAACGATGAAAATATACTAGGACTTAAACTCTGTCCCTAAAGCCGTTTATTATTTGGGGTGAGGGTGGGGCTGCAAAGCCGCTTCTCTTAGGCTTTTCTGCACCTGTTCTCTTCATCCTGGATGCCACGTTCATACATTTGAAAGGGTTACCATTTCTCTTGCCAGGAGCTGTTGGGTGAGCTTAAAGAGGACAGATGCTTTTCTTAGTGGGTTCAGACGGGTATGGGGCACAGGTAGACTGTTTGTCCTCAGTGATCAGCTCTTGGGTTAGTTCTAAAATACAGAATCACCTTTGGAAAATCCCATTAGGTGTGCCTGGCAGCCATGAACTCTAACTGAAACGCTTTGTGAAATGGCCAAGTCCCAGCTAATCTAGCAGCCTCCCAGTGCACGTCTGCATAGCTCAGTACCAGAGCGGTTTGTAATTGAGCCTGTCAGCAGTTAGCTGACAGTTCTATGTGGTATACAACACTATCTCTCTAACCTTCAGGGTGTAGCTGTGAACAAACATAATCCAAACGGGAGTAACTGGGCTGTGACCGCTGCATGCATTACATGGAAAGAAAGCACCAACTCTACGCACACATAGACTAGCCCTACAATTTGGCTCAGCTATTAGAGGAGACGGCAGCTCCCTCAGAACGCAGTGTTACCTAAGTCAGAGACTTGTCAAAATTCCCAGTGCAGTCCTGGCTTGTATAAAACACCCACAAAAACATGGAGTGGGCATGAGTGTCCGTCCATCCTGTTCACCCTCCACACAAGCCAGAAGGGAGCAAGGACCTCAGCTGCCTGTGGTTTAGCCTCAGTCCTCCCTAGACCCCGCCTCTGTAGTCATTTGAGATTTGAGTGTCTCGTGGTTTTTGTTTTTGTTTTTTTTAGCACATCTATAACAAAACCTAGTTCTAGGCTTTTCTCTTTGCTCGGTGTACTCTAAAACAAGGTGCTCAGATAGAGGCTCCTTCTCCTGGAGAAATCAGCCACAGCACTGGTCCCGGAAGGAGAAACACTCTTGCCAAGCGCTTCTGAGATACTTGCAATTCTGCCAGCAGCTGAGATTCCATCCCCCCACTGGCTGTGCTAAGGAAGGGTGAGCCTGCCTGCCTGAAGCAGTTCTAGTGCTCCTGGAAGGGCTCAGAAGCTTCTGATCTTGAACTCAAAGGCAGGGAGGGTGACATTAGGTACACAACATAAAAAACCTGTTAGGACAGCCCGGGCCCCAGATCGAAGAAGCCACACTGTTCCCTGATGCCCACCAACCTTCTTCCCTGCTGCTGGAACACTGCACCCCTGCCTCAGCTCTGCCCTACTAGCCACACAGCCACCGGAAGCACACGGCCACCTTCCTGCAGGAGAAGGGATGCCCTACTGGAGCTAGCTTTGTAAGCAGGTTGGAGACGTTGCCTAGAATCAAAATATTTGTCTAAGTTGTTGTTTTTGCAGCTTTCTCACTTCCCAGAACTTCTGGCAGCCCTTGAGCGTTCACTACATTAAGCCAAAAGCTGTAAATATGTACACCATAGTCCAATGTATTAGTACCAAGAACAACAAAAGGGTTTCATTTAAAAAAAAAAAATCACTTCGTTTGCATTTATAGGACTAAAAACTATGCAACAAATAACTTACAAATGTACATCTCAGCAGCAGCATGGAAAGAGTGCTTATATATCTAAAAACACTGTGGCCACAATGACAATCCGATTGTGGTAACCTACTAACCCCAGAAGATGTAAAGGTCACCCTCCACCGCCACCTTTTCCCTTTAGCCTCTCCCCAGCAGGAACAAAAAGGAAAGAGAACAGAAAATTCTTAAAGGCAGAAGAGGGGATCGAGTAAAGGCCGTGTCTGTGGGGCTGCACACTCAAAGCACACCCAGCCTGCGGATTTCCGTGTTACTAGTGACTAGCTCTTTAAGGCAGAGGAGGAGAGACATCTGTGGATCCGGTGCTGTTGGCTCATCTCACGTGGTTTCAGTGGCCGAGGATGAGGTACTTTTCTTCCTGAAGCGGGATCGAAGGGTTCTAGGCGGTGCCTGATAGAGAAAGCAGAGAGAGAGCATCCCTCACGGGGTCTGAAGGTAGAATCTTGGGGAACAGCCTTGGGCAGGGATACTTGGGCTGGCTCCCTCTATTGGATAGAGCTGGGTTCCCCACAACAGGAAGTCGAGCATCACACCCTTGCCCCATGTGAGGTGAGGCGAAGCCCCCTGGGAGGGCCACCACACCTTCCTGAGTCTGAAGGGAAGGGCACTCAGAACTGCATGCCTTCCTTGTTTCAGGGAGTCGAACAACGGACAGCTCTGGCCCTTTGCTGAGGTTATTTCCTTTGGAAACTGTTTTCTGGTGTGTGCGTCCAGTGTCCTTTCTCAACATGAAACCTTTCACTCTCCAGCAAGCCATACCTGGAAGGCTAATCTCCCTGAAGATGGCCACAGACAGCTTTTCTCTTAGAGGAGGCGCAAACCACGGGAGACACTACAATTAACATGAAAGAACGACTTCCTCCTAGCATGCCACTGAATGGGCTTCACACAGCTGGCCCCAATCCCCAAGCTTTCCTGTGAGGACAGAGAACTTTCCACTGTCCTTTCACTTAGCTGTTTCCTCCCACTGGAAGCACTATTCTTGTATATTTCTTGTCCCCATGAACACCAGCTTCAAAGCCACTTGTCTGGGAGACCCCTTGACTCTTGCCGCTGCCTGACCGCACACAACCACCTATGTCTCTCATAGTGGTTTGGTTAGTGTTGCTCATTCACTTGAGATAAAGCTATTCTAAGTAGCTCAGGGTGATCGTGAGATCATTTTGTAGTCCAGGCTGGCCTCAAACTTGAGGTGATCCTCCTGCTTCAGCGTTCCAGGTGTAGAGTTGACATTACAGATGTGGTCCACACAGGGCTGAGTGTTTCTTTGTTTCCCTCCCTTACTGTAGCATTGAGCCCAGGGCTCATACATTGCTAAACAAATACTCTACCCCCAAGATAAATACCGCCAGCTCCTTTTCCTCACAGTGCATTACATATGCCTCATAGCAGAGGACTTTGTACCCAAGTCCAGGCTATGGGATATCTCCCTTCGCTGCCCATTGAACCGAACTTCCTGAGGCCTGTCTCCCTTTCACCTCCATCTCCTGACGACTCAGTGCTTCCCCAGACCCCTCAGGGAATGTTCACTGCTCACTTTCAGATGTTGCCTGAGACCATGGCGATACAAGGTCCCTTTTTAGGCATCAGCCTCTTGCACGGTTCAGTAAATGGGAGCCGTGCAAAGCTTTAAAACCACAGCTAGGTGTGGTGATGCACACCTGTAATCCCAGCATTCAGGAGGCAGAGGCAGGAGCATTAGGCGTTCACGGCCAGCCTCTACTACAGAGAAAGGTCGAGGGCAGATTGGGCTATAGGATGAGACTCTGCCTCAAAAACAAAAATAACAACAACAAACCCACAAACAAACAAAGAACCAACAGCTCTGGGATATTTAGAGATTTAAAGTTTCCCAGATCCCGAGGCCAGATAGGACTCATGCAGTACCAGAATTAATCCACACCGAATGGTCGGAGACATAGATCAGTGGTAGAGCATTTGCCTAGCACATGTGGGTGGCCCTGGTTTGACCCCCAGCACTGGAGAAGGGCGAGGGAAAGGATATATGAGAGAGTATGGAATGATGCATCTTGGCCAGGGATGTGAGGAACTCCTACATCTGAGGTGGTTGTAGTCTCCATCTCAGAGCCAACAGGAGTGTTAGAATTCCAGGCTTATGAAAGAAACTGTTTCTGAGCATCCCACCCGATTCTCACCAGGGCCTCTATTTACGTGTGACAGGAGTTTTCACGATGGACCCTCGGGCCCCAGGTTCAGTAGATAAAGAACCAGAGAGGAATCAAGTGGCTTTTCCCTGAGCCTGTGGCTAGTAACTCTCCACCTGTGTCACAGAACACAGCCCACGAGTCACAGACATGGTCCTTCTGCCCAAACCCTGTCTGTATCCACAACTGGCCACAGTGCCGAGTATATTGTTTTCTGATGACTTTAAAGAACTATGGATCTGGAGAAATAACTCATCTGGTAAGGCACTTACTGTCCTGGCCTTCAATGGGTAGCTGCATGTGTGCGCACACACACATGTGCGCACACACACACATACACACACACACACACGGGTATCACAAGTAATGCCATTCCCAGAACCCCCAGATCTCTAGTTCAAATACATGCTCTAGCCCACACCCCCAGACACCATGTACCTCCAGGGGCAACTCGGTCTTCCTCGGTGCCTTATATTTGTACATGAACTCCAACAGGTCCTCCTCCTCCTCGTCAGAAAACGCCAGTGGGTTTCGGACCTGGTGGGGCTCCCAAGACTTGACACCACCCTCATTCACATCTCCCTCAACCACTTAATGTCCATCTAACAAAGGAGACAAATGATAGCGGAAGGGGGTCAGTGTGGAAGGAAGCAAGGATGGGCAGGAAGGGTGAGATTAGGTACACGGCACCACAAACCCGTTAGGACAGCCAGGGCCCCAGATCCGAAGAAGCTGTACTGTCTTTAGGGGACTCAGGAAAGCGAAGGTGTCAGTGGAAGACCCAGCATGTACAGAATCAACTGTAGGCTCAGAAACCATAGAACCTCGCCCAGAAGGGCGGGAAAAGACTTTCTTAACTCAGACTGTCTGTGCCCTGACCCTTAGACCTGTGAGTGAACACCAGAACAGTGCCCAGGGAAAAGCCTTCTCTGAAGACAAGATCCATGCCTCTGAGGGGTGATGCTTTCTAAATCACACACACGAACGATGTTGACAGTGCAGGACCTTTGTCTATGCAGCACCAGGCATTCTGTAAGAGACGGGATGTAAAATGTAGGCCTAGACACCCAAAGGGATTACGGTAAGCTGAACTGTGCAGATTTCCCATTTCAAAATACCTGGTGTTAGATAGCAGAGGACCCTCATAGAAATGTGAAATCTGAATGTATCCTCAACCCCCCCACATGACAGCAAGGTTCCTACCTCAGTCTAACTTGAATGAACTATAGGCAACGCTCCAGAATTAAGTTGGGCCCATTGAACGCAGCCATGTTACCGAGCCAGAATGTCCTAGCTTAGGCAGTATGTAAACCATTCTCTGCCATACCCCGTGTATCTGGCATCCACAGACACGTGGTTCTATTCTTGGTATGTTGTCTTCATCCAGAATTACAGAAGGCACAGCTAGAGGGACCACAGCTCATCTGGTTGCACCACTCTGAGGTCTACAGACAGAAACCTGAGCTCTTGTTGGGATACCCCGCTACTGCTTCTAAAATCATATTCAGCCACAGAGCTGGCTCCAGTCTGTCACCAGAGGGCTGGTTGTGGTGCAACTGCAGCCAGTATGGAATAAACTGAAGGCTGCAACTAAGCTTTTCCAGTTTCCATTGCTGTGCTCTGTGGCAGCCAGCAGGGGGCAGCACGAGCCCGTAGCTGCCTTCAGCAGGCCTTGCAGGGCTGAACCGTGGGTGGAGAGCTTGCTGCTCAGGCTGTGCCTTGTCAGGGCCTGACATCATACATTGGCTTAGGATTTCCCTCCCTCCCTCCCTCCCTCCTTCACTTTGTGCTTCTCTTAGTCTGTTTACTCCAAGTACGTTGCTTTCTTGTCCTTTCCTGCCTATATCAGGTTGTTGAACCTGAGAACAGTAACCCCACTTTCTTGAACACTCTGGTCTTCCAAAGCTGCCTTGCCCTGAGCCCCGAATAATGCTTAGAGCCTATACCCTGCAGCTCCTGCCATACGCCCTGGTTCTCTTGACAGCCACACTGTCTCAGCAGAAAACATCCCGAGTTGTGGGGTTGTGACTGTTCATCCCTTGTATTCTCTGAGTGTCTGAGGAAGGAGTGGGCATTCGGCGGGTACTGAGAGTCCAATAAGCTAAACGAAAGCCTGTCGCCATCTCAGTCCAGCTCTGCCCCACACTGGAGCATGGCACTTGCTAACCAGGACATTCCTCTGGACACAGATTCCTCCTTGCCTCTTCAGGAACCAAGGCCAAAGTGAAACTGAAGAAGCATCCTGGTTAGCTCCACCCAGCAAAACCTGCATCCTCAGGATGGGAAAAAAAAGACAAACTCCATCCTCAGGATGGAAAAAAAAAGACAAACTCCATCCTCAGGATGGAGTTCAGCACTGGCTGAGTTTAGGCCTCTGAATAGGTATGTGTGTTCCCCTTAAACTCGGGGCTTCCCCTTACCAGCTGTTATGGGCAGCATGACCCTTGGGTATATAACGCCCATCAGAATGTACTGAGGCTGAGCATCCAAACCACACATTAACTACAATAACAGTAAGTACTGCATAAGCGGACAGGCATGCCAGTAATCCTAACTCCGGGAAATGGAGGCAGAAAATTTTCTTTGGGCTAGCCTGGGCCACATAGTGAGTTCTTTGGGTTAGCCTGGGCCACATAGTGAGTTCTAGGCCAGTCTGGGCTCCAGTGTAGACAGACACAAAAGCAAAATAAAACAAAGAGACAAAAACTAATTGGCCATCTCAGTGCTGAAACTCTTGACGGGGCTTTGTGCACACCCTCCACTGCAACCTTGAACAAGAAGTGTATCTGGAAAAGAAGTAATCCTGTGCCTCCCAGGAGTGCAGATCATTCCAGGTATCTAGGCCGGAGCAGAAGCCTGACTTGATCTGGGCAGAGGCTGGGATCAAAGGAGGCCAGTGTGGGTGTCCGGGGGACAGAAATAGCTCCAGATGGAAGCGACACAGAACCCTGCCTAAGAAGCAGCCCAACTGTTAGGACAGTCCCTGTACGTCTGTCAAGTGTGCTGTTGGTATTTACTATTTTATGTTTACTTTTCTGAATGCTGGGAATCAAATCCAGGCCATTTGCACATGCCGGGCAGATGCCCTACCACTAAGCTGAGTCCCTAGTCCCTTGTCTGTATAGTCTGTCTCACTCTTGGGACAGAAAACAAACATGGACAGCCACACGTCTGAGTGTCAGTGTGCAGTGGACGCTGGTTAACTGTTTTCTCTCGTCAGTGGGTGTGAGGAACGACCAGGTGGCCTGCATTTACAATTTTCTCCTGACCTTTCCTTCTACGTCCCACTTTCATTTTCTTCTACTTTGATTGACTGTTTTAAACACACACACACACACACACACACACACGCATACACACACACACACATGCATACACACACACACACGCATACACACACACACACACACGCATACACACACACACACGCATACACACACACACACACACACACACATACACACGCATACATACACACATACATTTTGGAACAAGCAGCAGAGTAAATAAGAAATAAGTCACCCTGAGTCTGTCCACACTGAGGGGTGGAACCTCTCTGAGGATCGAGAACAAGTGAGTGGGCTGGGAACTACAGAGGGTACCTGTAGGTCTGCACAGACTTGTGGCACACTATGTCCTCCACATTAACAATGGCTAATGCTCTAAGACCCTGAGAACGTGTGTGGACATGTGCTCTCCCACAAGAGGTCTTCCCAACCCTTCAGCAAGACACCCCAGGCCTGGAGCTCACTGAGCTGTCGTGGTTGGGTCAAGGTTGGTGGTTTCCACTTAAGGACAGGGGTTGCTGTTGTCTCCCACAACAGGGCACCTGTACGTGTGTCTGCCCAGCACTGGAGGATTGAAAGGAAAGGCTGGGCAGTCTCAGTCCTTTAAAGACCTGAACAGATCTGCCAGCCCCAGGCACTGAGCCACCCACCCACAGTGCAGCATGACACCCAGGTTAGCACACATCCCACAAGGCACACATTAGTGATGCAAGGTAGCAGCTGTGCTGAAAGGACATGCCTGTCTGAACACTTACGTCCAGGATCCCAGCAGTCACCAAGGAGAAAGGAAAGAACATCCTGTTAGAGAAAGGGCTTTGGAATGAAACCCACATGTACTTAAATTTGTGCCCCACATACTTGACTGATGGCTGGCAGCTCAGGGAGGAAGAGAGGAAAAAAAGAGGAGGGAAGGTGGTAGATAGGAAGCATCTACAAAGAGACAGGAATATGCAGGAAACAGCAGGGAGCTGACTGACAATCAGAATGAAGCAGAGAGGTAGGGAGAGACTGTTCTAGTGTCTGGGAAGCAGTTTAGAATAGGCCCTAATTAACAGCTGTTGTTTGCTGGGCTCTGAGCTCTAATGCCATGGCTGTGGCTGCCCTGTAAGGTAACTGTCGTTCCCCCAAATTCCCACTTTCCCTTTCTCTGCTGTCTGAATTACGACCTGGATTTGCAAATCCTTTAGACAGTTCAGTCTCTAAGGATGACTAGAACCTCCCCATGCCCTGGACTGAACACCATCCCAGAGGACATAATTTCAGGGGCTCACCCAAGACCTCCTGGGATCCTCTCGAGTGGAGCTGAAGCCTGAGAGTCAGTTTCCAGCCCCAGGGGTAAGACAAACATGTGGCAAGCCGGAACTTCCCAGGGGAGTGCCCTTCACTGACAGAGAGCTGGGGGGACCATGGATGTATCTAACCTATCTCTCCCACATGACAGATGGGAGAAGGAGGCCCAGAGAGTGGAGAGTTGTCCCTAAGGACGCAGAGGATCCAACTGTGCAGGAATCATGGGACTGGATTCTTGCAAGGAGCTCTAAGGGGGCAAGAAGAAGATTCCAGGATGACTGCAGGACCCTAGGAGAGCAAAGTCTGCAAAAGTCAGGGCTCCGGACAAAGCTACCAGGCCTGGCCTCCAAGCAGAGCCACCCCCTCTGGATGCATCTAGCTGTTTGTTACTGGTTGTTCCACTCCCCCAAACCCCATCCATTCTAACGGATGCATCAGACACCTGCTGCAGTGGCCTGCAGAGTTTGTAGATCCCTACGTCTGCCGATTTAATTGTCTGGTACACAGACCTGGACCACGGAAATACTGGTGTCCTCATAGATGAAGGTATCTTGGAGGCAGGGGAAAGAGCAGATCAGAAAGAATGGGACATTAACCAACCCGGTCCCCAGGTGATACTATCCTGGCTCATGATACTTACGTGTCAACATGTAGAATGGGGGACGGAAATAACCATGGCCGTCTGGGGACAACGAAGAGCCGTTTCCCAGGAACTAAGAAGTCTACCAGGCCTATGTACCAGTATCTAGCCATGGGAGACCCCAGCTTCCAAGACGGACTGGGAGGCCCCATTTGGACATGGGGTACTGAAGACTGGCTGAATGCCGCTCTCCCACTGTGTCCCTGCTTAGTGCCCCTGTCTGTCACTTGTCTTGTACTTACGGCTTTCCAAACCCAGTACCCTCCCTAGCTCCTGATGCTCAGGCAAAGTGGAAGTGCATCTTGTAAGAGCAGTACAGCAGGCCCCAGAGAGCCACAGCTCCACCAGCCGCCGCTCACACACACCTGCAGCAGCAACATCAAGGGTGGAAGAGGGAGACCAAGAGTCCTGGGCTCATCTGGCTAACCATAGTAGCCATGATCCAGAGAGAGGACTCAGTTAGTAAAGGCACCTCCTGCCAAGCCTAATGATCTGAAAGTGGTCCCTAAAACTCACACTGTGGGAAGCGAGACCCGACTTCTCCCAAGTTGTTCTCTGAGTTCCACAGAGAGGCCGCGGTGCACACGTGACCACATGCCACCCCTCATACACAAATAAAGAATATAATAAAAATAACAGCCACCCTTCAAAAGCCCCCTTTAACAGCCATTTCTGTTATAGTGTAGGGAGGAAAGCGAGGACTTTTATCTCTACGATGAAACGACAGACTCAGAGCAGTTAGGTGCCTCACACAAAGCTGCGCAGCTAGTCAGTGGCAAGCCAGAGCTCGCTTAGTAGGGCCAGAATCCCCTGAAGACTTAGGGCTTCCTCCCTTCAGAGGATCATGGCAAGTCCCTCTGTCCTCAGGACCCATTGCACTGGGTGTGCATTGCTCTACGTTGGGTTAA
Organism: Micromys minutus; assembly: GCF_963924665.1. Taxonomy (NCBI): domain Eukaryota; kingdom Metazoa; phylum Chordata; class Mammalia; order Rodentia; family Muridae; genus Micromys; species Micromys minutus. The sequence goes on from NC_137953.1 coordinate 14,038,479, forward strand.
AGATTCACACATACGTCTCTAACACTCCCTCTAAGAGGTTAGATGATTCTCTTCACACAGGTTCCATGGTGACTCACGGCCATCATCAAACAGACTGAACGCTAACTTGACCTCAAAGGCCAAGTCATTAAAGGGCATGATGGCTTCCTGTCCAGCCTTTCGACGTGGAACCATTCACTCTGGGCCAAGCCACTGGCCAGGTTTCAGCTTTCCCTAACAGCTTGAGAGAGACCCAGATGGTAAGGAATTCCAGGCAGTGGCCCCTGGAGCCATCTTGGAGTGAATCTGCCGGGTCTCAAGCACGCCTTCTGGTGGCTGGGCTCAGCCAGCATTCTGACGGCAGCTTCTCCAGAGGTCTGGCCACAGAAATGTAAGGCAGTATTTTTACTTCCCCTGAGGGTCTTGTTCCCCATCTGACCCATCCAGCTGAAAGGGAGCCCCAAGGTCAGGGCCCAGCACTTGGTTAGAGACCCCTGAAGCAAGCTGAATCCAGCAGGCTGCAGGCAGGCTGGCTGCTACTCACCTTTCCGGGTCCTGCAGGTGGAGCAGCAGGTACATACTGTGGGAATCGATGGGGTGGGGGCGCTGTCAGAGATATAGCCCCCATCCAACAGAAACCAGGCCCCAGCAAACAGGGAGGCCCCAGGTTAGTGTGTGAAGTTCTCTGAGTGAGAATCCCAAGAAGAGAGAAGTCTTTGTAGACATTACAGTGTGTTAAGGGATCATCTCTGATTCAGCTTCCTCTGGGGTCAGGCCCCGATTCCTGTAGCTCTAAGGAGGTGAGAACTGTGAAGTTTTCTCCTGGGAATAACCATCCCTCCTCTAAACCTCTCCTAGACCTTTTGATTCAGATGGTCCTCTGGGAAACCTCCTTAGGCTGTAGTAGGTGCTCACTAAATCCATGCTGACCCAGTGATTCTGAATCTGCAGAACTCTCTCTTAACTCCATGGACACTTCCTGGTGGCTAGTGGCAGCCATTCAATGTGTGCTTCTTCCCTCTCAGTTCAGACTGCAGAGAAGGCGACCAGCCCCTGACCGCCCTAACCTCTGTAAGCCAGAGGGCAAACACCAGGCAGGTCCATCAGCTCTGGCATGTGACCCAGCCTCACACTGAGTGCTGAAAGTGGCCGCAAAGAACTATGTTTCTCCATCTCCATGGCCGTGCTCTCCTTATGCTGAATCAGAGGCCATCTGTGTGCTAAGCATGTGGCAGGCAAGAGAGGTTGGTTGGGGAGGGAGACACAGAACCAGCGTCTGTCTGCTAGAAGCTTGCAGGCGGAGTAAACACAGTGGTATAGTTTCTGTGTCTTGTTCTCCTTATTTTCTTTCCTTGGGATGCAGAGAGCCAAACGCTCTCCCTGGTTCTCTTCAGACCATCCTGTTTCCTGGGCTTTGCTTTTATCCAGTACCTCACTAACGCCACTTCCTCAAGGAGCATGAGTTTCAACATCAACACACACACCCCTTTGCTTAACTGTGCTCTTGCAAACTCGATATCCTTTTGTGTAATATGTATATTGTTGTGTGTATGTATACGTGTGTGTGCGTGTGTGGGGTGAGCCCACTCCTGCTCGTGAGTGTGGAAGTGAGATCATGCTGTTGGTTTCTCGCTCTCCACTTTATTTCTGAGACAGGAGCTCTCACTGAACTTGGGGTTCACCAGTTCATCTAGACTGGACAAAGTCTCAGGATACACCTTTAGGAGGTACATCCTGGACAAAGTCTCCTGATCTTCCTGTCAGTTCCCCCCAGTGCTTGGAATTACAGGCTCATGGTACAGCACCAGGGTTTTACATGGATTCTGGGGTCCAAACTCAGTTCCCATGCTTATAAAGTAAGTAAGCATTTACCAGCTGAGCAATTCTCTACTCCCCTATCACCTATCTAACTCTGTCCGTCTGTCTGTCTGTCTACCAACCTATTTACATACCAATCTACCTTTTGTTTGAGACAGGGCTCACCATGTAGCCCTGGCCTCAAACTCACGAGTAAACGGGGCTAGTCCTGACTTCACAGAGATTCTCCTGCCTCTGCATCCCGACTGCTGGGATTAAGGCATTCATTGTGGTTTGTGCACTTCCACGGGGCATCCAGCTTTTAGGAGCCACTGTGTCTACTGAGTCTGGGGTTTCCAGTTACTACATGGCCACAGCCTGCAGCCAAACCTTTACCTGCTCCCTGTCCCAAGGTGTCTCAACCCCTGCCCCGTTTGAAGTCTGAAAAAGGTCTTCATTTTCTTCTCCCTCGTTCTCCTCTCAATCCTAAGATACGAGACGACTAGAACTCAATGGGACCCTTCCTCCAGAGGAAGCTGAAGGGACGGGGTTCTGTTCCCGCACAAGGTCAAATACTCTGCTGTGACTTAGGCATCCATCTGAAAAAGTTCTAAGTCACAGAAATGAGCAGGAGCATGTGTGGTGTGATGCCCTGCGTAGCATTTTCTGTATGCCACGGGCTCGGTGTCACCCAGCCAGGATGTGATCCTGTGTTTTCATGCTTGGTCTCCCAGCCAGTGGGGCCATTTTGGAAGGCGGTGGAACCTTTAGGAGGCAAAACTTTGCAGGAGGAAATGAGTCATGAGGGGTGGGCCTTAAGTTCCGATAGCCAGACTCCACTTCCAGTTTTCTTCCTGTTTCTTGACTGTGCCACAGCCTCATATTCCTGCTACCACGCCTTCCTGGCTGGGATGGCCTGTGCCTTCAAACTGTGAACTGAAATAAACCCACGCGCTTGCCGATTGCTGCAGGTCAGTTACTTGGTCACGGCACTGAGAAAAACAGCATAGTGAGGCCTGGTTTGGGTTTCTTACCACATTTTCCTCTCCTAGCATTGGATCCCATGCTGTGGGCAGGGTTGGGAAGAACAGAACAGCCTCAGCTCCAACATGGGCATGGGCACTTCTGCTCCTTCCCCAGGGTCTGACTGGCATCTCATCTCCTCTTTCTGTCTGAGGTGACTGCCTTGGGGGACATTCACATCATCTCTGAGACACCAACACCCCCCCCCCCAAGCTCCTCTCTTTTCATTCTGAGCCCTGACCTGAAAAGTCTAACAAGAGAAGGACTGGGCAGGAGGCCCAGATTCTGATGCTGTGTGGCCTTGGCAGAGTGCATTACCTCTCTGTGCCTGCTGCCTCTACTTGGTTCTCTCCTAAAGGACAAAAAGAAAAAGGGTGGCTGGGTTGTCTGGGTTCACCTCCCAGGCAAAACAGGACTCCCTGCCTGACCTTTCAACTTTAGTGTGGGCTGTTCCAAAATCAGGGCTCACACTGCCTCACATCGAAGCCCACGTGTCTCCTGAACCCTTCCGGGTCTGTAAAAGGCTTTCTTGGATGAGATGAAGACATAATAGGGTTTAGGACAGGGGCTGCTTACTACCTACTGGCACCAGGCATGGACGGCCCTGAACACTCTCACTTTGCTTACTCCAATTAAATCCTCATGGCCAACGCTCCTCCTCTCCAGCCCTGCCCTGCTTCTAGGGTGAAAACGTCTCCCATTAAAAAACACATGACCTGCAAACCTAGGGGTGCCGTATGGTCTTGAGTGGGGAGGAAGCCGAGGGACGCCAAGCAATGTCAACTGTACGGAGTGTTTGGGCCTGAGTATGTTATCGCATGCACGCCACGTGCAAGCCCTCAGAATCAGCTGGGCTCTGGTGGGATGTGGGGCTCAAGTGCCTTTCTAAGTACCTCTTACAGTATATAATAAGGGTCCAAGTGCCCTAGAGGTCCCGGGTTGCATGTGTAAGGGCAGGGCAGACACTGGGTACATAACACATATTCCAAAACAGCCCAAGTCCTCGCTCTTCTGTAACAAGGGGGCAGAGGTGGTGACGTGGTAACTCCTCCACACGCCCTGCTGTCCACCGCTTTTTATCAGCAGCTCCTTCTGCTCCCGAATAACTGTCATCTTCTAAGACTCTATCTTGGAAACTGACAGTGCCAGGTCATTACACTGAACCCTAGAAGTCCCACATCCACACCTCCGCCTACACAGCTGGGTCTCACACAAACCTACCGAGACCTCTGGAGACAGGCCCAAGATTCCACACATTAAACAGTCCCATGCCAAGTGCTTAACCATGAAAGGTATATTTCCAGTCACTGGAAGGACTTGGCCTCCCCGGGAAACTCAGGCCTGGTGTGGTTCTTGGTAGGTGCACATGTGGTATGCTTGGTGAGCAGGTGGTCAGAGATGACTGGAGACAGTGAAGAGGGAGGAGAAGAAATACCCAGGGAGGAAGAAGGCCCACGGTGTCACCAGGCCCGGGGACTGGGTCAAGGGGGTCATGAGGCCTGAGTGGGGGGGGGCCAGAGAGAATAGAAAACATTCACAAGGCCCAGCCTTGCTCCTGCTCCAGACTTGACCCAGGTACTAGCACCCAACACCCAGATTCCTCAATGATGAAGGATGCTAATGACCCAACCCGCCCAAGGCACAGTCCCCAGGCCCACGAGATGCTGTGCTCCTCATCTGGCCTGGTACAATCTAACAAATGACTCTGTTGGTGACAGGTCCGTGGGGCAAGGGACACTTTGCATGCCACCCAGTACTGTGCCTCTTAATGACAACGAGGGACAGGGAGTGGCCTACCTGAGCTGCTGGCACTCTCAGAAGCACTCCTGGACATCTTGGGCTGGCCATGTTTGCCGCTGGACCGCGCGGACCCTGGCGGAGGAGGGCCTGAGGGAGCAGGAGCACCATCGCCCCTGATGGTGGTGAGGTCCTGCATGCTGAAGCTCCGTAGTCTCTCTGACAAGGCACCCTGTCCCTGCACACAACACAGGAGAGCCCATGTCAGAGGCCTGAGCATAGGCTTACGGACCATAGTGGGAACAGACATGAAACCTGAAAAAGGCTGAGATACCCTGTTCTGTGAGTAGACAAGGCAGAAGCAAGCTCCGGTTTACCTCTGTTGAGGGTCCCAGGTGTACTTGGTGACAGGTGACATACATTCCAGGGCCACCTCTGGGGTTCAGTTGCCACTCCCTCTCTCTTTCAGACACCCCCCAAAACCTGTAGCTAGGATGGCTATCCTCTGCAGCTCTCCCAATCCCCATTTTGTTGTCTGAGCTAGGGTCTCACATGTCTGAGGGTGGCCTCGAACTTGCTGCTTATCAATATTGGAACATACCTGTTAGGAGATCCTGAATTGATCCTCTTCCCTTTACTTCCCAAATGCTAGGATTACAGGCAAGGGGCACCACATCTGGTTTATATGTCGAAAGGCTCATATATATGATACCACCTCAGGGACATCCCCAGACACTGCAGTCCCTACTCTACAGGGATGGCTGGAGGCCTCAGCGTCCCACCCGTGAAATATGTGGCCACATTGTCCTCAGTTCTCGAAATCTGCTTATAAAATCCAAACCTAATATTCTATGCACCCAGCCCTTCTTCCTAATGCTATAAAAGGCAGACAGTGTTGTTTTAATGCATGACAGCAGTGGTTTTTAAAAAAAATTCTGTACAGTTGAGATAGTTAACAAAGCACACTTACTCATATTGGCACATGCCATACCCACTGGCACATAAATACCCAAAGGTAATGAATCAGGAAGAAATGATATTTAAAAAAAAAAAATCAAACCCTCTGCTGTCGACATAACCACTTCACATGCTGAAGGAGCTGTGCAGTGAATCTCAGTGTGAACGTGTTCTTTTGTTTAGAAAGATCAATGTGTTACGTGGTCGGAAAAGCACATCTTCCCTCCCCCACCCCTGCCTGCAGCCATCACGCAGGGGTGAGGGTTTGGGGGGAGTCAGGAGCAACTCACAACAGATGGCTGTAGGCAGGGGTGGGGGAGTCAGTTATTTTTTATGATTGTGTGTGTGTGTGTGTGTGTGTGTGTGTGTGTGTGTGTGTGTGTGTTGCTGGACATGGATGCTGAAAACCAAACTCAGGTCCTCTGGAAGAGCAGAGAATTCTTTTAACCACTGTGTCATCTCTCCAGCCAGCTTTCCACAGGAACGAGGCCCCTGATAGGTTGTCCATGTTCCAGTAGATGGCCTACAGCCATCTATACAAACTGAGTGGGTTAGAAACAAAGAAAGAAAGAAAACAGTACATGAAGTTTGGAGAGACTTGTTACTGATTATAGTGCTGGGATCTGGAGCAAGCAGCTGCTAGGCAATGAACTTGGGTGTGCTCGGAATACAGGGGAACCAGCGAGAACCAGAGAATATGGGACATCAGGGTGGCAATGTGTCTTGTTTTCACAGTGAAGGGAAGAGTGGTGCCTTGTGGTCCAGGGACTGTGGATAACAAGGTGGGCAGACATGAAAGCCCCAGCCAATCAGCGCAGAAGGGATCGGGCAGCTGCAGCAGGGGCTGAACACACCAGAGGCTTTCTCCATCAGGATGGGGCTGGAGCCCGCCTTTTCACTTCATTCAATAATAAAATAATGAACCACATGGATAAGCAAAGCACAGCCGCTTGTTAAAATGGAAGGTCTGAGTGCAACAGGAAACAAAGGAAGGCAAGGACATAGAACAGTAACTGAGCAGGTTGTGTGCATGTATTTGGGGATGTCTATATACACATATGTGATAATAATTAAAGAAAAAAAAGGCCATACATTTAAAAGAGTAGGTTGGGTGCATGGGAGAGGCTGGAAGTAGAACAGGAAAGGAAAGAGACGATGGGGTTATATTATAATCTCAGAAATTACAACAATGACAGGAACAACAGGACCATAAACACAACAAAAAGAGTGAGCTGGGGAGGGGCAAGCAGAAGGGGCTAGCACAAGCTTAGCTGGTTCACTGAAAAGTAAAACAAGCTGATTATTAACCTACCAAAGATACAAAAACCATGTCTCAAGGAAACTAACAGCAGGGCAGGTGACTCACAACTGGAATCCCATGCAGCATGTGAGAGTTGAGGCAGGAAAACTGTCACAAGTTTGAGGCTATCCCAAGTAGCATAGTTCTAGGCTAACCTGGGCTACAGAGTGAACCTTATTCCTTCAAAGGTGACAACAAACATAAGCCACAACCAGAAAATGATTTAAATAACCATATAGAGATAGTTAGAACCATTAATCTATAAAAATGTAAAGTGTGCCGTCCTTAAGATACTCACTGGGTAGAGCGAACCGGAGTCAAGGATTTAAGAAGGCCAGCTAAGGGCCTGGAGAGATGGCTCAGTGGCTAAGAGAGCTCGCTGCTCTCCCAGAGGAGCTGAGTTCAGTTCCCAGCACTCATGTCTGGAGCCTCACAATTGTAATTCTACCTCCAGGAGGATTCAACATTTGTGGCCTCCAATACTCCCACACATACGTGCAACCCCCCAAACACCACATATGCACACGTGCACACATAATTAAACAAAATAGATCTTTAAAAGCAAATGGTTTTTATTTATTTATTTTTTTTAAGCCAACTAAATGCTGCTGCTGCTGCCTGCCGCATCTAAGCTGGTCATTGCAATCAGTGAAAGATGAGACAGTGTACTGCAAAAAGGACCGGTGGGGTTTCACGACCCCAAGCCCAAATAACGGGCCATCAACACCTTCCGAATCTCGTAAATGCTCTACCACAGTCCCGAGGGAAAGCAGCAGTCAGCAGCCCATTTGGCAAATGGCTCACTTTCGCTCAGAGAAGCCCAGCCAGGGTAGCTCCAATATCACCAGCATCAGGAAGAGTTCGAGTGTCAAGGGTTTGGAAAGAGGAGATAAAGATGGCTCCGTGCCAAGCTAGTCCTGTGCTAGGGAACCACAGAAACCTGAGCTCTGAGAACAAATCGGAACAGCTGGGGTTGCCTGAAACCAACTGGCCTCCCATTCGAAATCCCCTTAGCCTGGCTCGGGCTCTGTTCAACCTCATTCTTATTTACCAGGAGGCCTACTGTGGCTGTGCCTGGGGGAACCCCCATTTTGTTATTTGGAAAATCTTCAGGCTGCCACATTGGGTTCCTTACTTTGGGAAAATAAATTTGGCTTTGTATTTTTGAAAAAGTATAATAGCCTGGCAGTGGTGGTGCACGCCTTTAGTTCCAGCACTTAGGAGGCAGAAGCAGGTAGATCTCCGAGTTCAAGGCCAACCTGGTCTACAGGGCAAGTTCCAGGACAGCCAGGGCAGCACAGAGAAACTCTGTCTCAAAAAATAATGCCAGGCTAAAATATATTCAGTGGCCACAGTGGAAGACACTGAGAGCCAACCATTCAAATATCTTTCTAAGCCCCCCTGTCCCCCAGGATCTCACTATGTAGCCCTGGCTGGCCTGGAACTTTCTGTGTAGATCAGTCTGGCCTTGAACTCATAAAGGTCTATTTGTGTCTGTTTCCCAAGTGCTGGTATTAAAGGGATACCTCACCATACCCGGCTATTCTTTTTCTTTTAAATATATATACATATGGATTGGATGCAGGTGTACTGGGGTGTGTGTATATTTTTGTATGTGTAGGTCAGAGGACCTTAGCCTGTGCTTCTGTTCTATCTATCTATCTATCTATCTATCTATCTATCTATCTATCTATCTATCTATCCATCCATCCATCCATCCATCCATCCATCCACCCACCCACCCACCCACCCACCCATTCACCCACCCACCCATCCAGCCACCCACCCACCCAGCCAGCCAGTTATCTATCTACCTCTACATAGCTCTGAGTTTTCTGAAACTCAAAATGTAGACCAGGCTAGCCTTGAACAAGGTTGGCAGAGCTCCACCTGCCTCTGCCTCCCAAGTACTGGTATCAAAGGTGTGCACCACCATGCCAGATTCTGTGCTCCTTGTAATTTTGTGCACAAAGGTGTTTTTGTTTCTTCTTTTAAATCTCAGTCTAGTTGTGTTTTAAGTAACTGTGGTAAACATTTTAAGTGAAAGGCACCATATCCCCATTTCATTAGCAACGTCTCCTTTCTTAGTGGCACTTGAGATAATGAGTTCTGGACAATGAGAACTCACTGCCACATGCTCTCAATGGTGTCTGCCCTGTCCCCTGTTCTCCATGCTACTGCTTAACGCTGGATGTCGTCTTGCTGGCCTTCCCCTCCATGTAGCTTCCTTTCCTATTGCAGGCTCGCATCCAAGCACCTTTCTCCCTGACACACATTAAAAAAAGCAAATGGACACCCATCGTGTTGCTGAGGAAATGAGGCTACACCATTCCAATCCCATACAGCCAAGGGCCCAGACCTGTGGAGGGTTCTATTGAACATGGCTTGGGATGTGTCTACAAGTGTGGGGCACAGGGACAGGTGGCACGCCCATGAGGAAAGTATTCCAGAGTAGAGCCCCTTTTGGGGGAACGTGGGTGTGTAAATATGTAAACCAACTGGAAAGAAGGTTTTGTATTTTTGTGCTTTTTTTTTTTTTTTTTTTTTTTTGAGGTGGGGCTTCATTGCATACCTCAGGCTGACCTAGAACTCTCTATGTAGACCAGGTTAGCCTTGAACTCAAAGGTCTGCCTGCCTATGCTCCTCAAGTGCTGGGATTAAAGGCACATGCCACTGTACCTGTTTTGATTTTTTTTTTTTTAGAAAGTTTTATATATCCAAGACTAACCTGTAACTTGCTAAGTAGCCAAGGATAGACTAAGAACGTCTGATCTTCCTGCCTCCACCTCCAAAAACCACAAGACCACATTCAATTTATTTGGTGCTAGGGATTTGAACCCAAGGCTTTGAGGATGCTGGGTAAGCATCCTACTCAGTCACCCCCAAGCCCAAGAGAGGTACATTTGCTGGGCTTTTGCTGGGCAGGTTTTAGTACTTTCCCACCAATAAGCATTACTGCTTTATTCCACCCCAGACGGAATCTTTGCAGTTTTGATGGCTAAGAGGTAGCTAGGGTTCAGCTATTCACGGCCAATGCCCAAGACTGTATTTGCTCAATGAAAGCATGCCTCAAGGGACCTCACCCTCCTTTGTCCTTTTTGCATCTTGCACAGGAGGAAGTGCAACTGAATTTCCAGAGATAACCCTGTGAAAACTGGACTTCCGTGACCGTGACAAAGGTCTTCGAACCCAAAACAATTCGGGCAGTCTATGCTTTGTATTGGTTTAACATCGATTATTAATATTAATGAAATATTAATAACCATTATTAATATTTAGTTGTTTTACATGTATGAGTGTTTTGCTTGCACGTATGTACGTATGTGTACTATGTCCATGGCTGGTAGCTGTGGAGGTCAGAAGCAGGTATTGGATCCCCTGGAACTGGAGGCACAGATGTTTGTATGCCACCATAAAGATGCTAGTAACCGACCTTGGCTCTCAACCACTGAGCCATCTCTCTAGCTCCTAGTTTTGACTTTGGAGACAGAGTCTCATATAGTCCAGGCTAGCCTCTAGCTCAATATATAGTCAAGGTAACCCTGAGTTAGGTACCCCTTCCTAAGGGCAGGATTACAGTTGTGCACCACCAAGGCCCATGGATATGCATATTTACCTGAGATTAAAATAGAACTGAGAGGTGAGACAGATAATCCCGGAAGTGGGACAATTTAAGGCTCTGTGCAGGTCTTAGAGGGAACCACCAAGTCACAGGAGTGTGAAGTTTAGCTCTTCTCCCTCCCCCAAGTACCCAGTGCCCGCTGTGGATGGCAGGTTTTAGTGAGTCAGGAAATTGACAACAAGCCACAGGCATAACCACATTTCCCAGAAGAGTTAGTGCTTCCTGCTACACCTCCCATCACACCCAGCCCACTGACAGACTCCCCAACTGAAGGGCCAAGCAGCCCCAGCTCAGCATGCCACACGGAGATCAGGCTTTATTCAGGACAAAAGGACTGGATTAACAAAACAGAAAGAGTCTGAGGATTTTTACCGTGAGATTGTCAGTACAAATTCAGTTCATTCTCCCAGGCATCCAACAAAGGGAGTGGGGGCTGAGGAAGTTAGTCACGTGTTAGATGCTGCCAGGCGGGCACTCAAAAAGGCTCTGGTATGATGACAAAGTGCAGCCAGCCTGCGTGTCTGGCATGGAGTCACACATCACACACAGGTGTCGGGGCAGCAAGACACCTGCCTCTGATCCAGACCAGAGGCTGGTGGGCAGAGACGGCTGGGGGGCCTCTCTACCTGACTGGATCGGTTTGGAGTTAGTCACACCTCTCAACGGGGTTACCTGCCCTTCTCTGAGGTCCAAGGAGGAGACAAAATGAAAGATTCGAGCCACCTGATAAAGGGTAAAAGGAGGACAAAAAAAAAAAAAAAAAGCCATGGGCACAGGCCCTAAGATACTGAAGAGAGTTACGTGGTCCCCATTTCGCTCGCTCACTTGCTCAGCCCACACATTTCTCTGTTCACACAAACAAACGCTGATGGGATGCTGACAAAGCTCCAGGAAGTGCTGAAGAGGATTAAACACCAGTATGAAGCATCTCCTGCTTCCAAGAACCTCAGTGGGACCAGGGCATCAGGACAGAAATTCGTACAAGAGGACAAATGATCAAAATATGCACCGTTCTGGGTTCCAAGAACAGCATGGCTGGCCAGAGTCCCAGTGGAGGCTCGAACACGAGCTCACAGTTGTGCAAAGTCACGGCCGAGGCGCCAGAAGTGAAGGGTAGGGGACGGAGCTCAGTTCTCTACTGAAGGTTTTGGAGAAGTGAGTGAAAAGGAAAGGAAAGGATGTTAGGACATCCTAGAAACAGTCGTGACTTATGCTGAAAACTAGCCCTAATATCCCAATGTCTTTCCCGTATTTTCGCTTTGTAGCGGGGGACAGGAATGTCTGGGACAATGGTCTGTTTCCTGACCTTCATTTTGGGAAGTGCTCTTAATGAGAAATAACAAGCAGAATCAAACTGTCTGGTGAATCATCTGGATCAAGCATCTCCAGGAAACTGGGGTTCAGGACCTTCTGAACACCGAGCTGCCAAGATAGTTGTCTCAGATTGAAGCCCTGCCTACCTCATGTGGTCTTCAGAGACATCTCTTCAGCCTTTTCCACATTTCTGAACTCTCGGGCACCCAGGTAATACATCATTTCTGATGTTTACCCCATTTTCACTTCCTTCTCCAGCACTAACCTTCCAGCATCCCTTCCTTCTTTCCCCTCCTCTGCTCTCCTAACATGGGCGGTTGCAGTAGCTATGCATGTGGCTGTTTCTTTTCCCTGTTTGAGGTCTGTGCAGCCCAACTCTGGTTCCAGTCTTCTGGTTTCATCTTTATCTTTCCATCCTTTCAGGCATTACACCTATAAAACCTTATAATCCTAGAAACAGCCTGCTATCTGTTGCCAAAACTTGACTGCCCCTTGTGGTCACTGATCACAATTGCAGGCAAAGCTGTTGGTTTCAGCAGCAAGTCAACAGAGAGGTAGTTTGTGGTGTGAAAAGCAGGTTGGCACAAGGAAGCGGATGGGGAAACAGGAGCTGCTGCACGGGTGCTGCTATAGGCAAGAGCTTCCAGCTCTGCTCCCCTGAGAGCCTCATTAACACAGCTCCAAAGGACTTGGGGAAAGAGAGAAGTATCCCATCAAAGCTGGAGTAACTACAGGTAAAAATAAAAACAAGACCAAGGAACACCTAAGAATGTTCATAGAGGGCTTGAGGCAGCTGCCCGGTAGAAGTCCCCTCCATGATGCCAGCCAATGGCTAACTAAGAAACTCGATGCCAGGGCTTCTTAATTTCAATTAATGTATACGACTTATGTGATGAGTGGCCATTCTGTTAGACAGAATAGGGTTGGTGGAATAAGGAAGGGTATATATTTCACATTATCTAAGTTTTTTTTTTTTTGGTTCATTTTATTCAATACAGGTCTCTATGTATCACTGGATGTCCTGGAACTTGCTATGTAGACCAGGGTAGGATTGAACTCACAGAGATCCACCCATCTCTGCATCCCAAACACTAGGATTAAAGTTGTGTTCCACTGAGACCAGCACAGCAATTAGCGTCAATGAGCAAATAACACAAGTAAAAACACTGTAAAACTAAGCATTTCAGGTTACTTAAGTCTTTTTGGAGATTTTATTTTGTTTTAACGTATGAGTGTCTGAACGGCTGCCTGTCTATCATGCCTGTGTGAAGCCTGAAGAGCCAGAAGAGGACATCAATCTCCTGCGAGTTACGGATGGTTGTGAGCTGCTACATGGGTGCTGGGAATTGAACCTGGGTCCTCTGGAAGAGCAGCCAGTGCTCTGAACAGCTGAGCCATCCCTCCTTCCTGTTCTTGTTATCCTCTAATGCAGAGATGAGAAGAAAGAAGGCCCAAGTAACTTAGCTCGAGGCACTAGTAACCTAGGGGCAGAAGAGAAGCTCAGCGGTTAAGTAGCACACACTACTCTTGCAGTGGATCGAGATCCAGTCCCCAGCTCTCACATCAGATGACTCAGAACCTCCTGTAACTCCAGCTCCAGGGGACCCTACACCTCTGGCCTTCCTGGGCAATAGCATTCATGTGCAAGTACCCACGCATGACACATAACTTAAAATAAAGCATGTTTTTAAGTAAAGCGGCTGATGACCTAATAAGGAACATGGGGTTCTTATGGAAAGGCACACGTAATAAGCACACGGGTGCAAATGTCCATGTCCCTCCTCCCAAACCACCTGGAGAATCTCTAATTTACAAAGTGAAAATCTTACTTGTAGCATCTCTTCAAACCTTATCAATAGGTTTGGTACAATTAGGTCTGTGCCCAGGGCAAATCTTCAGGGGAACTAAAACAACAGTCTGCCCCTCCCTCCCTCCCTCTCGCCCTTCCTTCCCTTTTTAAAAAATATTTAACTAGTTATTTAGTGTATATGAGTACACTGTAGCTGTCTTCAGACACATCAGAAGAAGGTGTTGGATCCCATTACAGATGGTTGTGAGCCACTATGTGGTTGCCGGGAATTGAACTCAGGACCTCTAGAAGAGCAGTCAGTCATCTCTCCAACCCCTCCCCCCCTTTCTTTCTTTTTCTTGACAAGGTTTCTCCTTGTAGCCTTGTACTGGGACTCACTCTGTAGTCCAGGTTAACCTTGAACTCAGGGATCCACCTGCCTCTGCCTTCTGAGTGCTGGGATTAAAGGTATTTACTTTCCAAGTTAAGCAATTAATTAAAAGTTGTCTTAGCAAGCCTAAGAATGGACTTCGTGTAGGAGCCAGTGAGGTGGCAGGGGCCATGTGGTTGCAGAACTTTTGCTCAGTTCCTTCTCACTAGGGTTCCCTTAAGTGTGAGGATAGGCTCTTCTGGACAAATGAATTTCAAGAGTATTGTTTTTGAAAAAGAGAAGTTATCAATTCTAGTCTTTAAAAGAGTTTGGACTTGTAGATTGTCCTGAATCTGTTTGTATTTTAATGCTAATTCCACTTCCCCATAAAGTGCTGTCTAGTCACATACTCATGAGGTGACTTCATCTGAACCTTCCCATTTTAATTAGTAAAACAAAAGAGAGCAAGTGGGCGGGGTAAAGGAGGTGGAGAGAAAGAGGGTTGGAGGTCAGAGAGGACCGAGAAAAGTTCCAAGATGGATCTCCAGAAGGATGAGTTAGATTCAGGTGGGCTTAATTGGCGTTAAGTAATTATGAACATTTTAATGATTGTATGGGTCTTATATCTCTTATAAAAGGGCAGTTTGTATCTTTGTCTATTTGATGAAATTTTATTGTATAGAGGGTTTGTGGATTGAGAGTCTGATATATAAACTTGTATGAAAAGCTATCGGGCAATAGAGTTGTGTTTGTGTTGAGTTTTGGGGTAAAGAACACCCAGGGACGGAGGCAGTAACGGGGAGTAAAACCGCCAAGGGAAGGGAGTCGCGCAGATTAAGTGAGATCGTGGGGGCAGCTCGGATCGAGCGACAGAGATGCACACGGCTCCATATTAGAAGCGGGCCGGCGGAGTGAGACCGAAGGGCCGTTAAAGAGATAAGATAATTTTATTTTTTTAATATTTAATATTTACAGGAGGACTGTGTTCCTCCTGAGAGGAATCATGAAGTCAGCAAAACCAGCAGGATACTTTCATAGATGAGGCATCATTTTCTGGGGACAGAGGTAGAGGCCTTGGAGAAAATGGTTTGGGCAGGGGTAAACTGCCCTGGGGAGAAAGTTCCCATGGCTGATTTTTTTTTTAGTTTTTCTAATTTTAAGATAAAAAAATAATAGCACTAACAAGAAATTATGTTTTCATAAATGACATAGTTTAGAAGTTCAAGACTTTTTTTACATTTATTTTGTATGTACATGTGTGTATATGTGTATGCACATGCATGCTCATGCAGAGGTCAACTTTTTAAAAATTTATTTATTAATATGTTTTATGTATATGAGTGCTCTGTCTTTAGGCACACCAGGAAAGAAAATCAGAGCTCATTAGAGATGGTTGTGAGCCACTACGTGTTTGCTGGGCATTGAATGCAGCACCTCTGGAAGAATAGTCAAGTGCAAGTGCTCTTAACTACTGAGCCACCTCTCCAGACAACTTTCAACAGCTTGTTCTTTCTTTTTACTAGGTGGGTTCTGGGATCAAACTCGTCATAAGCTCAGTAGCAAAAGCCTGGACCCACTGAGCCATCTTACTGGACTGAGCTTATAAAGATTTCCATACTTCATGAAGATAAAAATATCCTCCACCATGTGTATTTTATTAGGGAAGATGCTCACAGTTCAATATTATTTTTATTTAAAATTTTTTATTTGTATGGATGATTTGCCTACATGTATGTCTGTGTACCATGAGTGTGCAGGGCCCTTGAGGCCAGAAGAGGGTGTTGGGTCCCTTGGCACTGGAGTAATGGACAGTTGTAAGCTGATGTATGCAGCTGGGAACTGGATCTGGGTCCTCTGGAAGAGATGCTCTTAACCACTGAGCCATAATGTGGTCAAAGGCCTCTCATTCTTCCATTGATAGCTCTGTAGGATCCACCGACCCATGCAAAGATGGACAAAAGAGCTCTAGAAGGAGAGAGGACCGGCTCCCTGGTCACACAACCTGGTAGAAGAATTCGAAGTCCCACTGTGGCAAAAACTCATTCTATAGAATGATGACTTGGTCCACATACAGGGCCTCTACACAAACACACACACACACACACACCACAAACAAACATGCACACACACGCAAATGCATACAAACAGCTCTTCTTATATTTGCATCATAGGAAAAATACAGGAATAAGCTGTTTTAACCTCAGTCACCCACAGTTTCTACTCTGGATGAGACTTCAGGCAGTGACCTATCCAAAGGTGCATGTTTAAAGTCATCTGGGGAACCTATTAAGGATAGAGATCCACAGGTCCACTCCCCTGCCTGAGGTTCTGATTCAGCAGTGTTAAAACTCAAAGCCTCCAAGGTGGTTCTGGCCTGAAAGCCCGATTTGGACCCACTGGTGAGTCAGCCTCTGACACTGTTGGGTGCTGTCTATGGTTGCTATGGAAACCATGCTGCAGACTTGGGCCTGACTGGATTTTTTGGGTTTTTTTTTTTCTTCTTTTTTCTTTTTTTTAAAGCACACATTGTTTCAAAAAATAGAGGACATTATTTTTGGAGGCGAAGATGTGTTCTTTCTTCCTAGAGATTTATATTTAGTAAAAAAATAAAGCAAGAGTCCCACAAAACAGGAAAAATTTCTCATTTAAAAGCATTAGACAGAAAGTGAAAGTCCTTTCCCACATAAGCCTAAAGGAACTGACAAGAAACTATTTCCCGAGGCAAGTTCCAGACCATCTGAAACATCCTTTGTTTGTTTGAGGTTTTTTGTTTGTTTGTTTGTTTTGTTTTTAAGCTGAGGTGAGATTGCCTTGCTGGAGGAGTCTTGGATCATGGGCCTTCTTGGTAGTGGAGCGAGGGGGTGAGTAGCCAGGGTGACATCCAGGCTCTGAAGGCTTTGACTTGAGGCTGACCTGGAAGAGGGTGAGCCTCTGGATGTTCCTGATGTCTCAGGGCTGGGGGCTGGGCGGCCTGCGCTGACAAACTCCTGCACTTTGACTGCAGGGGGACTAAGTAGTGGCCTGAGCATTAGCCCAAGGCAGAGAAGATGCATAGAGCGAGGGACCAGGAGACAGATCTGTCACTTGGTCGCAGGGTTGGCTCGATGACTTTAGGGCTTGGCGGACTGTTCTCTTTCCTTTTCATTGAAAAAGTTGGACCCGAGAGGCCTGCGTCACATATGGAAGGTTCACTGGGATTCCCTGCTATTTGTAATCCCAGTAGATGTCAAGTTCCCAGGCAGAGTTTCCCTATCTGGATCTGACAGCTCCTATTACACCAAGGAAGTCACCCAGCTCCGTGTGTGCGTGTGACGGAAGGGGCTGGGCCTTGACGTAATGAGAATCCTCCCATTTCTCCTCTCTTCCCCCCCCCCCCAGCCACTGTAGCACTTCCGACAAAAGGGACTTTTCTTTAAAAAAGAAAAAAAATGTTACTGTTTGAGATAGGTTCTCACTATATACCCGATTGGCCTGGAACTCACAGTGATCCACCTGCCTCTGCCTGGGATTAAAGGCACCAGTACTTTTGAAACAAGCACTCAGCTTGTCTGCTCTCTCCAGCAAACGCTCCCATCATGCCTTTCTTTACTTCCTGGCATAGGGATCCCATTTTGGCCCTTGCTGGTCCTCAGAGCTCTGTGTCCGCCACCTACTCACAACATGGGCGCACCAATGGCCGAATCCATCAGCCTCCCCCACACCCACCCATGGCTCTACCACATCTGACCCCAATCCCTGGCATGACCCTTCAGGACTTATCACCCCTCCTTCGCTCTGCAGGCTCACCTCTCGGCCGGTGGGTTTTCCAAACAGTGGTGTGACTGCAGGCTGGAGACCTCCCAGGGAAGGGGGCACTAGGGAGGTCTGATGAGTTTACTCTAAGAGAAGATGTCTGACCACATCAGTTGTTCGAGGTCTGAGGGCATAGCAGTCTGCACAGTGATAAAGTCTCATGTGAGAAGAAACTAGGAAGGGATATAAGAGAACTTCCCTGGACCCCAGAGGCAAGATGAAAACGAGGAAGAAGTAATGACTACATCACAGTTGTCCACAGGTCCTGTTTGTTTTGAGCCTTCTCCACTTTATTATGCTTGCTACATACATACATACATACACTACCACAACCACCACCACCACCATCATCATCATCATCATCACCACCACCATTACCACCATCACCACCATCATCACCATCATCATCATCACCACCACCACCATCACCACCATCATCATCATCATCATCACCACCACCATCATCATCATCACCATCACCATAATCACCATCACCACCATCACCACCATCACCATCGTCATCATCACCACCACCATCACCATCATCACCATCACCACCATCACCATCATCACCACCACCACCACCATCATTATCATCACCACCACCACCACCATCACCACTACCACTATCACCATCATCACCATCATCACCACCACCATCATCATCACCATCACCATCACCATCATCACCATCACCACCACCACCACCACCACCATCACTATCATCACCACCACCACCACCACCATCATCATCATCACCATCATCATGCTCTACATGGTAACCATTCCACTCACTCTAAGACCCTGCATCCCTTCTCAGGATGTGATGGGCATGTGCACATGGACGAATCTCTCTACCTGCCCACTTTGGGTTTAGATGATTCCACCAGTGCACCCTGGAGAACAGAATAAAGATGTCTCTCCCTCCCCCTTTCCCATTTTTCTTCTCTCATACCTCGGTTGCAGGTAGATGAATGTTACTTTTAATTATGTGCATGTCTGTGTGGGGATCTTTGTACCCACTGAGGTCCAAATAAGGACCCCATCTTCAAATCCCCTCTTGGAGTTGAAGATACAGGCAGTCATGAGTCACCTGACTGTGGTGGGGCCAAACCTGAGTCCTCTGCAAGAGCGACATGTATCCTAACTGCTGAGCCATCTCTCCAGCCCAGGGTCAAGGTTTTTAATCTATGATCCTCAAGGAGTTTCACGGGCTCTGGGAAAGTCCCGCTATCACACATATGTGTGTGTGTATGTACACTTGCATATATGAAGGAGACGAGGACTCTCCTGCTATCACACATATGTATGTGTGTATGTACACCTGCATATATGAAGGAGACGAGGACTCTCCTGCTATCACACATATGTATGTGTGTATGTACACCTGCATATATGAAGGAGACGAGGACTCTCCGGGAGAGATAAGGATGCTCTGGAGGCGAACGTCACCATCTTTCCCCACCATACCTGTAAAAAGATTCTAGGTTGGCAATTAGCCTTTATCCTGTCCTGTGCAATCTACATAGGTGACAGCCAGCGGCAACGACGGGGACTGAGCTGTCCATCAGCCATGGTAGTCAGGACCCAACATGGTACTGTACCTTGGAGGCAGCCATCACAGCTGCGGTGGCCGCCACATTCAAGCCCCGCTTCCCAAAGTGCACAAGGGCATCATAACTTCGGTCTTTTGCTTGGACCAGGCAGTCGTCAATTTCCTGTCAAAGAAGCAGAGGCACACTGAGCTGGCAAGTTTAAATACGCCTCTTCTCATCCTCTCTTCCCAAGCGCTAGGCTTGGCAGCTTTTCTGATGGCTGGTTCTCATTGGCTTGAAACATCACAGACATTTCCAATAGATGTTTAAACTCTGACCTCAGCTAATCGGTGGCATTTATTTTGTTTGGTTTTGTTCTGTGTTTAATTGTATGTGTGATGGTGTTTTGCCTACTTTTTAGAACATGCACCATGTGCCTGTATATGTCAAAGAGGGCGTAAGATTCCCTAGAACTAGTTACAGATGGTTCTGAGCCACCT
Organism: Micromys minutus; assembly: GCF_963924665.1. Taxonomy (NCBI): domain Eukaryota; kingdom Metazoa; phylum Chordata; class Mammalia; order Rodentia; family Muridae; genus Micromys; species Micromys minutus. Next base: position 14,058,194 of record NC_137953.1, read on the forward strand.
CTGAGTGCTAGAAACAGAACCCAGGTCCTCTGGAAGAGCAGCCAGTGATCTTAACTGCTGAGCCATCTTGTTGTGGGTTATCCTGATGCTGTTTGTATTCTGATGTTAACCCTACAGGTGATCTCATGTGAACCTTCTCCCCAATTTAACTGGTCAATAAAGGCTCGAGCTGATGATGGGGCAGTGGAGGGGCCTAGGTTATCTGCCTCCAAGGTGGGACGGGAGGTCTTTGAGAGTGGGGCAGGTCTTAGAGAGGAGAAGAAGATGAGAAGGAAAGGAGAGAGGATGAAGGAAGCCATGACAGAGCAGAACCACGAAGCTGGGAGAAACCATAAGTAGCAAGGGGTCTTATAGCCAGGAAATAAGTTAGTATAGTGTTATATCTGCCCAATGTAGGCTCATAGCTTAATTATAATAACTGGGTTGCATGGTTTTTATCTGGGCTTATTGGGGTTGGAAATTCCAGCAACACATCTCTCCAGACCCTCTTAACAGTTTTCTCTTCTAGAAACGGACAGTAATAATGGCGCTTCAATTGTGGCATATGGCATGGGTTAACAAGGTGAGCACCTTGGCTACCACACAGGACGGCCCCTACCATCTTCAAGACGGGCAATGGAACCCTTGCAATCCTCTCGTTCCGTTATCGGAGACACTGCCCCACGTGTGCAGTGATAGAGGAACTGGGCACAGAAAGAAACAGGCATCATTTTGGTGGAGGAGAAACAGGATTTTAACAGACGCTGAAATAAAATAAGCTCTTCCAGTGCCACACAGCAAGGGAAAGGCAAGGTGGAAAACACCAAAGCCAAATGCAATACTGACAATTTAGCTTGGTTCTGGACCAACTCTACTGTACTCTGTTTCTTTCTTTCCTCCTTTTTTTTAAAAAGAATTCTTTGTTTATTTTATGTCTATGAATACATTGTTGCTATTTTCAGGCACACCAGAAGAGGGCATCAAATCTTATTACAGATGGTTGTGAGCCACCATGTGATTGCTGGGAATTGAACTCAGGACCTCTGGAAGAGCAGTCAGTGCTCTTAACCACTGAGCCATCTCTCCAGCCCCCTGTTTATTTCTTTGTTTTTCACCTTTCATTGTTCTAAGAAGGTGTGTATATGGTAAACACCGTGGTTCATTTTACAGTTCAGTAAGATATGTGGCCTCAGTCTTGTTTGAAGTTCTGCTCCACAGTGAGTTTCCTTTGCTTTGAGGTTGGGGGACAGGGAGGTAGAGGGGGGCTTCAGGCAGCCTCCCCAGGAGGGCCCAGGCAAACTAAGGGAGTCATTCTTGGCAGATCTTAAGAGACACCACTTTCCCTCCAATGGACAGGATACAGCTCCAAGGAAGACAACATTTGGGGAGAAGGAGACAGGAGGGGGATTTGGTAACCAAGTAAAAAGGAATCTAGATCTCTAACCTACCTTTCTGAGACGGGAGGGGCTGTTTAGGGTGGGCCACAGTTGCCCAACTGCTCTCTTCCCCAGAGCCTTCCCATAAAGGAAGTCCAGAGCACTGAACTTCAGAAAGTGCAGACATTAGTGTGTCTGGCGGGAGCTGACTGCAGGACTCTTGTTTGTTCACTTCTCAGTGCTGTGAGAGAATCCTGACAAACTCCAGGAAGGAGGGTCCCCCCCCCCCCACTTGGTGGTTTGAGATGGTATTGTATGGTGGACAAGATACAGTGGTGAGAGCTACTCAATGTCATAGTAGCAGGAACATATGGCCGCTGTTTCTTACATGGCACAAACAGAAAACAGAGGTCCCAGTGTACTAGGATCAGGACCGATATAAACTTGAATTCCTGCCCCACAACCCACATTCGCCCCTTAGGCACCATGTCCAAAAGATTTTACAGCCTTCCAATGCAGCACCACAAACTCTTCAAACCCAAGAGACTAGGGGAGTTCATATTCAAAATGTAACAGGTACCTATTTTATTTTAAAGAATTCTACACAACTAGATTAGAAAATGTGTAATTAATGAATCATTTAGCCCAGTAATCCCACTCTCGGGAATTCAGTAAGACAAAAGAAGGACCTGAATGAACCCTATATGTGGTAGTGCTCAGTGCAGAATTACCTATAACAAGAACATTGGAACAATCTCAGTATTTAATAGAAAAAAACAGCTCTGTCACCGAGGGTCACTAGACCATGCAGATATGAATTACAGGCAATGTTTATGATCTCAAAATACAAATAACTCTTTGCTAGGAGATTCATTTATGTAGAGTGTGTGTGCTCTGTGCACGTGTCTGTGCTGGGTGTGTGCACTTGTGAATGCACATTTGGGTGTCTCCCTCTATTATACTATTTAAATAGTTTAAGTTTACAGTTACCTAGTGGTGTGTGTGTGTGTCTGTGTGTGTGTAAGGGTTGGGTGTACAGGCAACAGTGCATGAATACCACCTACAAGAGTTGGTTCTCTTTCTCTCCCATCTGGGTTCATCTGTCAGTTTTAATAGTCTTTTTGTGGAATGCTTGGGTTTTTCTACATACAGAACCAGATCACTGGTAAACAGGAGTGGTTTGACTTTCTCTTCTCCTGTGGTACGCACGGCTGTTACTTAGCTTGCCTGACTGCTACGGAGAGACTTTCCAATGCTATGCTGAATAAGAGTAGTGAAGGAGACACGCCGGTCTTATCCGAGACATAAAAGCAAAGCTGACAACTTCTCCCAGTCAGCAATGGCTTGTCACATGTTTTTTTTTTTTTTTTTTTTTTTTTTTTTTTTAATGTTGATGTGTGCTCCTTGAACTTTGTCCTGAATGTTGAATTCTTTTTAAAAGTATTTCATTTTTTAGATTTATTTATTTCCTTTTCATGCGTCTGGGTGTTTTGCCTGCATGTATGTATAAACACTATGCATGTGTGTGGTGCCTGCAGAGGTCAGATGAGGTTGCAGGATTCCCTGGGGCGGGAACTGCGGATGATTGGAGGCTTGAGCGACAGGAAGAGCCCAAGTCCT